>NC_134086.1:115644275-116269275 GCF_000715075.1 Nicotiana tabacum | reverse complement strand
ATGTAAATATTCTTTTATACAGCTTTGTCTATGAAGTATTTATAAAATAAAATCAGTTTAATGGCAAGTGAATTTTAATCATTAATGTTAATAGATAACTTTATAAAATGTAACTAACTTATTATAATAGTTTAAATTGTATTAATTGATCGTGTAAACAGTTGTTATATCGTCAATGTGTGTAAAGTAGATTTTTTTTATATATAGTTATTAAAAAAATTGTAGATTAATTTTTCGGGTATTTGGTTAAACTTAAATAAGGTGACAGCAAATGTGAGATACTGCATGGTGATAAAATGTTTTGAGGGTCAATTTCAGTATTAAAAATGACAATAATGTGATAATTTCAGCAAATAATATGACAGAATTATTTGAGATACTTTCAAAGAAGTATGCCCAAAATTAATACAAACAATTTCCTTGGTTTGAACCGAGATAAAAAAAAATCCCTCCGGTTTGGAACTCTGCTCTAATCAAGTCGCTAGTTAATTACAACAACAACAACATACCCAGTAATATCCATATTGTAGGGTCTAAAGAGGATAGTGTATACACAGACTTTATTCTTACCTTGTGAGGATAGAGAAGATGTTTCTAATAGACCCTCGGCTCACGAAAGCATAAGCAACATATTAATGAAAATATAAACAAGAAGGGACAATACCAAAAAGTCATATAAAAGCAGAATAAAAACAACAAGACAGTAAGATAATCAACAATGAAAAATAACTGTTAGTCATAAAAACCTACTACCAACAGAAAGCGAGATTGTATGTCAATGCTACTGTTATGAACACTCTAGACTACCTACTCTACTACCCTAATCCTCGACCTTCAAATCTTCCTATCAAGGGTCATGTCCTCGGTCAGCTGAAGCTGCGCAATGTCTTACCTAATCACCTCTCCCCACCTCTTCTTTGGCCTACCTCTACATCTTTATAAGCTCTCCAATGTCAACCCCTCACACCTCATCACCGGTGCGTCTGTGCTCCTCCTCCTCACATGACTAAACCATCTAAGTCGCGCTTCCTGCATCTTGTCCTCAATAAGGGTCACACCCACCTTATCGCAAATAACCTCATTTTTTATCCTATCTAACCTAGTGTGCCCCCACATCCATCTCAACATCCTCATCTTTATTACCTTCATCTTCTGGACATGAGCGATCTTAACTGGCCATACACTCAGCCTCATACAACATTGTTGGTATAACCACCACTCTGTTGAATTACCCTTAAGTTTCGATGGCACATTCTTGTCACACAAAACACCGGAAGTAAATCTCCATTTCATCCATCCCGCTCCAATACGATGTGTGACATCTCCAACAATCTCCCCATCCCCATGAATAATAGACCCAAGGTATTTAAAACTCCCTCTCCTAGGGATGACATGCGAGTCCAGCCTCACCTCCCCTTCCCCTCCTTGAGACTCGCCACTGAACTTACACTCCAAGTATTCTATCTTAGTCCTGCTCAACTTGAAACCTTTAGATTCCAGGGTCTGCCTCCATACTTCTAATTGCGTGTTCACACCGTCTCGTGTCTCGTCAATCAGTATAATATCATCTGCAAATAGCATGCACAATGGCACCTCCCCTTGGATGTGGCGCGTCAGTATGTCCATCATCAGAGCAAACAAAAAGGGCTGAGTGCCGACCCCTGATGCAACCCCATCATAACCGAAAAAATAGTCTGAGTCCCCATCAACCGTTATCACTCGGGTCTTTACTCCATCATACATGTTCTTAATCAACCTAACATAGGAAAAATGTATACCTCTAGCCTCCAAACATCTCCACAAAACCTCCCTCGAAACTTTATCGTACGTTTTTTCTAAGTTGATGAACACCATATGCAAGTCATTCTTTATCTCCCTATACTGCTCTATCAATCTCCTAACAAGGTGGATGACTTCTGTAGTCGAACGCCCCCGTCATAAACTCAAACTGGTTCTCGAAAATAGACACACTCATCCTCACCCTTAGCTTTACTACTCTCTCCCAGTCTTTCATATTATGACTAAGCAGCTTGATACCTCGATAGTTATTGTAATTTTGGATATCATCCTTGTTCTTGTATACATGAACTATCGTGCTCCACCTCCACTCATCGGGCATCTTCTTCGTTCTAAAAATGACATTAAATAACCTAGTGAGCCACTCCAAGCCTGTCTTACCCGCACTCTTCCAAAACTCCATGGGGATTTCATCCAGCCCTGTCGCTTTGCCACTGATCATCTTACGCATAGCTCCTCAACTTCATCAACTTAATCCGCCTACAATACCCCAAAGTCACAACGACTCTCAGAGAGTTCTAAATCACCCAGTACAATGCTCTTGTCCGCCTCCTCGTTCAAGAGACTATGGAAGCAGGTCTGCCATCTCCGACGAATAAGCCCCTCATCCAACAAAACTCTACCTTCTTCGTCCTTGATGCATTTCGCCTGGTCCAAGTCTCACGCTTCCTTTCTCGCGTCTTAGTTAACCTGAACAACCTCTTATCCCCACCTCAGCCGTTGAGTTCCTCATACAAACGACAAAAAGTTGCAGTCTTGGTCGCCATAACTGCTAGCTTTGCCTCTTTTTTAGCCAACTTAGAATGCTCCTTATTCGCCCTCTCCTCCTCATCATCTACACTTTCCACTAGCTTCAGATATGCTGCTTTCTTGGTTTTCGCTTTTCCTTGCATCTCTCCATTCTACCACCAGTCTCCTTTGTGATCACCAGAGTAACCCTTTGAGACCCCTAATACCTCTCTCGTGGCTTCCCTAATGCACTGCACAGTCGTGGTTTACATAGCGCTCGTGTCCCCACTAGTCCTCCACATCCCCATAGTCACCAGCTTGACCTTCAACTCCTGCACTTTAGCTTCCGTCAAGGCTCTCCACTTGATCCTATGTTGGTTATACATCGCCCTCTTCCTTCACTTCCTTGTGATCTCAAGGTCCATGACCAGGAGCCTATGAAGGGTCGAGAGGTTCTCACTCGGGATGACCCTGCAGTCCGTGCAAGTCGCCAGTTAATTATTTACTTTTTTTTCATATTTGCTTTCTTAACCTTTTATATAATTGAGAAATCTTTTAACATAAGTATCTCGGCGTTGGAAACCTGGTGGGAATAATGACATCGCCACTATATTCTTCTCTACTTAAATATTAAGTTTTATATTCGTCTCTTAAGTATCAAGTTTTATATTCTTCACTTAAATTTTAAACATGAGTCTAATCAACACACTCTCCCTCCCTTAACAATTATCATTGGACAAAAGCTCTCGACAAATATTTATTTTTATACTCAGGAGGGACAAGTGATAATTGGAGACTATCTGCCTATCTGGTTCTTCGAAAACAGTTTATACCATATTAAACAGGCAATATATATCAAACATTAAAAATGATATAATAGCACAAAATTTAGCAATGTATTAATCAAAGAATATTTCTTAATCCAGTTGATGCCCCCGAAGTGAGTTCAAATGTGCTTCAACTATTTCAAACGGTTCTTTTTATGCAGTTTGATTACTCAAGGAAGCACCAGTTTCTGTTAAGTTAAAGAATATAAATAAAACGAATAGAAAGGCTAGATCACCTCTTCATTATTGCCAATTTTCATACCTTTACCAGATTACTTCATAAGGAATTGAGATCAGTTAGTTCCTAATACTTTCTTCTTCTTCTTCTTTCTTTTGACATGTCAAAAGAGTTTTTCTTAACCCCTTCCCCTTGGGCTTGGAGTGGTAAAGGAGGAAATAGATTTTTAGCTCATGAGTAATTTAGGGCCCGTTTATTCATAATTTTTTTTTCATTTGCCCTTTTTTCTTTCAAAAATATGCTTATCTATGAAATTTTTGGAAATTTTTCGAAAATAAGTTTTTAAAAACTAGAAAGATGATTTTGATCACTTTTTCAAAATTTTCGGAAAAAGTTTTTGCCCACTCACAAAACTGCAATATTTTTTCAATTGAAATGCATATTCAAACATAATTTCAAATTTCAAATGTTATTTTTTAACTTAACTACAAATACTACTTTTTTTTAAAAAAAATACGATTTTTATGTCCAAACGCCTACTTAGCTTATGGATGCGGTGGGGGGAAAAATTAGCTTATGGAGGCAACAAAGTTTTGGTCTGGTAGATAGCATGTTAAGACTAAATTGATCTAAAATCTAAACACGAGTTAAATCTTTCTATTTTCATTGCATTCTTAAAATTATGAGTTCATAACTCTAGATATTTTTAGTAATTTTTGACATTTAGGTCTTTCTTTTCTGCAAAAAATAATAAGTTAAATTTAACTCAGCACCTAAATCAAGATAGTTTTTGAAAAGAGAGGGGAATGTTCAAGTTTCATCAAAGTTGAGTCTCAAAGCAATTCATGCGTTTGTGTTTTTTGTTTTATATGATGTCAATTTGAATCAATTGAAAACCAATGGGAAGGGATAAATATGCTAAAGCATCCTTTAAATTTGAAAAAGAATATTAGAGTAACCAATGAAAGCTTCTCTTTAGACATGTGATATCGCCAAAGAGACCCACAACTGTTGTCCTCTATACAGTGCTGCTATTAGGAGCCCTTTGATTTTTGTACGGAGAGGGTGACTCTCTTAAGTATATGTCGCCATTTTGGCATCTTTTATTTGCTTTTATATCAATGCCTATTTCAGAATTAATTTCAACAGAAAAAGTGTCCACAAACTAATAATGGTAGATGCAGCATTGCAGCAGCAAGTTTATTTAAACCCAGTATTTTTTACGTCGGACATAAATTTATGTGCAAAAGTTTTAAACATAAATCTAAACCTAGTATTGTTTAGATAAAGTTTATCTAAATAATTTTTTTCACTAAAATTGTAAACAAATCGTTGATTGGAGCCCATAATTATAAAAATATGAGTGGATACAAAGCTAAAAGTTTAATGTCGATACTATAAAGCTTAAATAATGGATTCACCTCTCATATTGGTGCTTATTTACCACTAGCTGTGAACTTCTAAAAGGGAACAAAACTGGAAGTCTGAACATTTTTTTTTTTATATTTACTCGAGGAATACAATCATTTCTGACAGGATTACAATCATTTTTACCTCCTCCCCTATTTTAGAGCTTTTCTATTTCTCCCTTTCTCCCCTTTGAGTGCCACAACAGCAGGAATGCTACTTACACTTAACTTACAGAAACAGTCCATTTAAGACCACATTGGCCATCCCATCAAAACTATGAAAGTTTATAATACCTTTTTGTGGAACAAATTATGGCAATTGTTCATTCAACTGGCCAACTTGCCCTCGACACAAATTTATTAGAGTTGCGAGTATGCACTCCAGGCTCCAAGTTCCAAAAGAAACTTGGCTTACAAATTGTAGTATGCTGTAACAATTTATTTACAGTGTACTTGAATCCATAATACAGGAACAAAGGAAAATATTGATTAAACACAGTTTTTTTCCTTCACATTTGGTTCTTTAAATTCCAAACGAAACTATGTTTATTCTCACGTAGGATTTTTTTATCATCTCTTTCTTTCCCCATATTACTCTGTTTCCAAAACTCAAGAACAGGTAATAGAAACGTAGGGATGGCAATGGGGCGGTGCGGGTGCGAGGCGGGGCGGGGTTTGAAATTTTGCGGTTGCGGGGCAGGTTCAATTTTTAAATTTAAAAAAAAAAAAAGCGGGGCGGGTCGCGGGTGGGGATTTAATTTTATAAATGGATAGATGAGAAGTAAGGCAGTTCCAACTTTCGGCGATCAAGTGATTATCCGGCTCTCTCTTTTTCTTATACTTACCACCATGTTGACTTGTTCCAATTTCTTTAGGAGTATTTTTTTTTTTTGGATAAATAAAAGCAGCAGGAGTAGTTATTTCGTTTTGGTGTGAGGGATTTTGGGGCTTTTCACCAATAATTGGTGCAAGAGTCTTGATAAAGTATTTAGGGAATATTCACAAAATCACCTATGAATCGAGTTGCTTCGTTCAATTTCTATCGGAAAAACCACTAGATTTACAGGCAAAAGATGGGAATTTAAGAACAATTTGGATATAATTAATTGTTTTATTAAAAAAAATCAAATTTAAATCTAGTTTTCTAAAAAAGAAAGAATTTTTACAAAAAAAAAAATGCGGGTGGCATGCGGGGTGTGTGAAAACGGGTGAAGTGCGGGGCGGATGAATGCGGGTTTAAATCCTAGGCGGGGCGGGTTTAAATTTCGCGGGTTCAGACAAAACCCGTCCCGCCTGCCATTCCTAATAGAAAGGTTAGAGAAAAACTCAAAAGAACCAAATCACTTCACTTCTATCAGTTCACACAATCAATTCAGTACTTTGATTTAACACTTCCCAGGCAGAGCAGATGCAGTGTATATGTAATGGATTCATTAACCCAATAGCATTGGCTCAGACCCTATATATGCGTTAAAAAAATCACTAAACAAGTAATAGATTTCGAACACAATAAATAAAATGAGTTGTAGTAGACTTGTAGCATTCCGAACTTGAACCAATAAAGTTCAAATCCTGGATCCCCACTTCTACCCTGATAGAATGGTCGGATAAGTTGCTCTTATAAAGTTTATCAGTTCTTGTGTATATACATCTTATTTCACTTCAACTGAC
This sequence comes from Nicotiana tabacum, assembly GCF_000715075.1. NCBI lineage: Eukaryota > Viridiplantae > Streptophyta > Magnoliopsida > Solanales > Solanaceae > Nicotiana > Nicotiana tabacum. The sequence continues at coordinate 116,262,664 of NC_134086.1, read as the reverse complement.
TTAAACAAGGGAGATCCATGAAGACATCAGAATAGACAAACAACAATTCTATTCACGAATCTTTCTTCGATCAACCCCAGCAGCTAAACTTCTGTTCATGAGTTGAGATGCAAAACAATGTCCGGAAACAAACCTCCTATCACCATCTTGATTACAAGTCAGCAGTTTCCTTCCTGTAAGCCTGGAGCCTCTCCTTCAACTTCTTGCTCTGCTCAAAATTCGCCTTCCTCTTTATAGCTTTCTGCAGGAGGACATTCTTTTATATTGACTCATACACGGGGAACATTGAAGAAGATATTTTCAAAATCATACAATTTCCTAATAGGTAAAGCAAGAAGACTTACCTCCTGCCTAAAGCACCGGTCAAGCTTTATCTTCAGATCTGTGCATTGCCCAAGGAATTTTCCTAGTGGGTGGTCTGTATGACACTTCTGAAACTCCTCAATAATCTGCACCAGAGACCTAGCCATCTTCATAATGTATTTGAGATGCTTTTGACACTTATTTCTTAACATTTACCGGGAAAAAACAAATTGACCAGCAATACATAGAGACTACATGTCAATGCAAATAACAACATGCAAAAAAACAGCCATTTAAATCAATTTGCAACAAGAAAAGTATATGCATCTTCTAAATGCAAAAACAGATGCTATATTATAACTTCACCAAGAAAACCTGCAAAATGCATTGTCCAGCTGTAAAATGGCTATCAGCAAAACAAGAAAGAGAAAAACAGAAGGGAACAAAACCACTTGGCGCAAGTATCTACCATAAATTGACATAATAAAATGAGCAATCATTCTAGTTATTAAGAATGTGAAAACTTACATCAGCACATAACGGGTGCCTATGTAGAGTCAAAGGGGGATGCATCTTCTTCCGTTGACTTCAAAACCTACTGAAGTAAGATAATTTTCCAAATAAATACTTCCCTTTCTCCATAAATTAAGAAAAATCATAAGAACAAGAATCAAGAAGACAAAAGATTAAAGCATAAGGGAAACAAGTTTTTTAGGTAGTGAAACATCTTAGATTTTTTCCCGACCAAATAACAGCTGGGATCAAGTACTGGAACCTCCATAACAACTCTATAAAGGCACAGCACATTTTATTTTCAACCACTTATTTAACTAACCCATTGCACCATATATTATGCATTCCATATTATTTTTTTTTGAGAATAAGAAAAAAAAATATGGAATGCATAATATATTATGCATTCCAGATTTTCATTCTTATTGTCGACTTTTCTTCCTTTTTGCAGCTCATTTTAACTAAACCACTGCACCATAATCCCATGGCTCACTTTGCATTCAACAACAACCCAGTAAAATCCACCAAGTGGGGTTTGGGCAGGGTAGAGTGTACGCAGACCTTACCCCAACCCCGAAAGAGTAGAGAGGCATTTTGCATTCAACAACGTAACCAATTATTAAAGAAAGGGTATGCAAATCAACTGGTCCAATCAATCCAACCTTCTTAATATACAATAAAAAACATGGCGAACATATAACTCATTCTTCCAATATAATCATGAAAGATGCCCCAAAGTGTTCCGTCTCAACACGCCCATTGATACGATATTCTTTGGTATAATTAATAGAAGTTGGGCAACAGTTATACGGGAGGCTTCCGAAGCAGTACTTAGACTGTTGAGTCAGTTTTAATACCCGTCAGCTTGATTGCAGAATAGTCCTTCTATCTTTCTTTATTAATTTCCTTATTTCCACTTTAGTCCTTCTTCGCTTTAAAGTCATTCGAGAAGGTTATGAATGAAGTGTTTGCTTAATTTCCTCTATAGTTTTTTCTTTCCTTCTTCAATTAGCTTTACTTTACCTATATTATCAGTTCCATCTTGCATCACCCATCGATTCAAATGAACTTCCATAATTATAATTCCTTCAATAAATCATACTATATAATTGGTCATGAGCTCTTTTACCTAGGAAAATCATACAATTACCTAGGGGGAGTTGGCAGCAACCGTGAATGATATCAATACCGGTTGCTTAGCAGGAATTACCTAATCAGAGATGACCAGAGGTAGAGGAGGAGGAACGGCACCAGAGAGGAAACCTATAGATTAAATACCGATTCTCTTTCTCGAGTTATACTTAATTTAGTTTAGGCAAACACTTCATTCATAACCTTCTGAAATGATTTTACAGAGTAGATATACTGGAAAGCGAAGAATGACTAAAGTGGAAATAAGGAAATTAATAAAGAAAGATAGAAAGATTATTCTGCAATCAAGCTGACACGTATTACAACTGACTCAACAAACTAAGTACTGCTCCGGAAGCCACTGCTGTACAGCTTCTATTAATTATACCAAATAATATCATATCATTGCGTCTCCCATGCTTCCTTGAACTCAAGGAAGAAATGCAGGAAACCGAGCCTTCACCACAAAAGCATCTTCCCAGGTTACAATTTCTCAGTAACCTGCCCCATTGAAAACCAGTGAGTAACAACTTTATTTCCTTTCTGAACCATCCTACGTTGGAGCACTTTAACAGGCTGAGGTCAATACAGATTAGCAATGTCTAATAAGGAGGGTGAGTGGCCTGCTTAGGCAGTTCATGACAAGGTTTCAGCAAGGACACATGGAAGTAGGGGTGGCAAACGGGCGGGTCGGATATGAGCGAGTCAAGACAGGTAATTTAAAAAAAACGGATAAATTATCCGACCCGACCCGTATTTGAGATGGATAAAAATGGGTTTATCCGGCGGATAATATGGATATCCATGGCTTCTTAAATATGATCACTTATGAGAGAATTCCTAGTCTTCCAAACTTGAGGAACTCCAATTTGAGGCTTTACAAATGTAAAAGGTAAACATATTAGTTATCCATTGGTTATCCATTTGGTTAACCATTTTCTAAGTGGATAGTACGGTTCTTTATCCATATTCGACCCGTTTTGAAATGGTTCATTATCCAACCTATTTTTTATGGATAATATGGGTGGATAACTGGTTTCTTTTAACCATTTTGACACCTCTACATAGAAGGTAGGATGCAGCTGCAACTCAAAGGGTAAGGCTAATTTATAAGCAACCTGGCCAACCTTCTCAGTAATCATATATGGTCCATAATACTTGTAGGACAGCTTATTGAAGTGATGAGTAGACAAAGTAACTTGTCTATAGGGTTGAGCTTTCAGATACACCCAATCACCAACACTAAACTGCCTGTCAGACCTGTGATTGTTAGCCCGGGATACCATCCTCTGCCGAGACCTAGCTAAGTGATGTTTGAGATGATGAAACTTAAGTTCCCTAGTGACTAAAATTCTGTCAATATCTTCATAAGCAGAATCCCCTGCCATATAAGGAAGATGAAGAGGAGGAGGTTGTCCATAAAGAGCTTCATAAGGAGTCAATGGATGGATGGATGAAAGCTGGTATTGTACCACCATTCTGCAAAAATGAGGAACAGAGACCAAATAAGTTTCCAAACCTATTAAGCACCTCAGTCTGCCCATCAAAATGTGGGTGATAAGCCATGGAAGTGCTCAAAGTAACCCCTTGGATTGAAAAGAGTTCTTGCTAGAATTTGCTGGTGAATATTGGATCTCTATCACTGACAATATCAGCAGGCATCCCATGCAATTTGTAGATGTACTATCATTTTACAAGCTCACTAGCAGAATAAGGATGAGACAGGGAGATGAAGTGTGCATCTTGGTAAGCCTATCAACAACCACCCAGGTAACTGACTTTCCCTTAGAATTAGGAAGACCCTCTGTAAATCCATACTGATACTACTCCAAGCAATGAGAGGAATTCGAAGAGGTTGGAGTAAATCAGGCTAAGCTGAGGTGTCATATTACTTTTCTGACAAAGGTGGTAACAACCTCTTTGAGACCCTTCCCGTAAAAAATAGCCGAGATTCTCCTGTAAGTATTATCCACCCCGAGTGTCCTCCCTGAGGAGAGGAGTGCCACAATGTAATAATTTCTGACCTCAAGTCTAAGTCAGCACCTACAACCAACTTCCCATGTCTTCTGAGTTGCTGGTTAATGAAACTGTATCCCTTACATTCCTCTGGTTTGGATTGTAATTGGAGAATAAGTGCTTGCATCTCTGGATTAAGTCTCCAACTGTCTTGGATAGAATCCAGTAGATTAGTCCTCATAGTGGACAAAAACAAAGTTGCCAGTTCAACTGTAGGAACTCCAGATAAGGCATCCGAAGCCTTGTTCTCTTTGCCCTTCTTATTTCAATTTCAAAGTCAAATTGCATAAGTTTGGTGATCCCTTACGTTGAGACCCTATATTTAGTTGTTGTTCAAGCAAAAACTTCAATGCTTTCTGATCAGTTCGAACCACAAACTGTCTGCCTATCAAGTACTGACTCCATTTGGTAATCGCCATTACTAAAGCTAAGAGTTCCTTGTCATATACAGAGAAGATAAGTGCTTGACTGATAATGCCTTACTCAAATAGGCAATTGGCTGCCCTTGAAGCATCAGTACAACACCCAGAACCATGTCACAAGCATCAGTTTCCACTATAAAGGGATTATCAAAATTAGGCAAAGCTAAAACTAGGGCTGAAGTCAACACCCTCTTCAATTCCTCGAAGGAATGAGTGGCTTCATTAATCCATTTGAAGCAATCCTTCTTCAACAAATCAGTAAGAAGTCTGCTAATAACTCCATAACCCTTGATGAACCTCCTACAATACCCTGCTAATTCCATAAAACCTCTGAGTTGGTTGAGGGTGGTGGGAGTGGGCCATTTCTGTACTACTAAGATCTTCTTAGGGTCAGTAGCAACACCTTTAGCAGAAATATAGTGCCCCAAATACTCCACTGTGATTGCAGAACTTCGATTGTCTGGCATACAGCTGGTGTTGAAGCAACAACCTAAAAATAATCCTCGGGTGCTCCACATGTTCAGAAAGGTCTCTACTGTATACCAAAATGTCATAAAACAATACAAGAATGAACTTCCTAAGGTGCTGCTGAAATCCCTCTACCACATGAACCACCCTCCTCACTCCTACTCCTCCTCAACTACACAAGTAAAACCACAGATTTACCCTTCTTAACTCCTTTCAACCTCAAAACTACCATATATGAACAGTCTCTCAAGATCTGATCACCAACACCACCTCACACACACACACACACACACACACACCAAAATATCAATTCTACCCTCCTTTCTTCGCTCTTCTTCAACAATGAACTCTACCTATATTCACGCCCAATTCAATGTTCAACGTTATAATTGTTCTAAAGACAACCTAAAAAACATATAAAGCCATACACAAAATGATCACAGTCTACAAATATAAAGTACAAAACTTGCGCAATAACCTTGAAACAAACCCTAAACCAAAAAATCAAAAAAAGAAGTAAAAAAGCAGTACTGATATATGCGAAACATAGATCAATAGAAAGCTTACAGGATGAATAATCTTGATCTGGAGAGCTCAAATTCTGAATCTTCCGGTCGCCAGAGACAATCGCGAAAAAAAAAAACCTAACCAGAGAAAAAAGAGAGGATTGGTGGAAGAGAGGAGTGGGCGGGGTGGGGGGGGAAGGGGGCAACCTGACCGCAGCGGCGTCGTTTACGGTGAATGTTCCAACTTTGATTTTTCCTCTCTTTCTTTGTTTTTAATTTTTTCAACTCATTATTCTTTTGTGTAGAAAAGAGAAAAAGTTAGAATAGTGACAGTTGCATGGGCCTCAGTTCTCACCCTGAAATAATCAGTTTCTTTTATTTTTTTATATTATTATGAGTATAAAATATAATGTAAATTTTTGTATATAGCCTGTCTATGAGAAGTATTGATTAAATCTGTTAAATGAAAAATGAATATTAATCATTAACGTCATTGACAGTTTCGTAACAATAATAACTAACATATTATAATATGTTAAATTACATTGATCGTGTAAATGATTGTTACATTGTCACTGACTCACTGTATACTATAGCATAGATCATTCTTTATATGGGTTATATTTAACGGAATATTTTGTAGATTAATTTTCATATGTTTGGTTAAACTTAAATATTAAAGTCTAAGGTGACAGGAAAATATATAAGAAAAGGTATGGTGATAAAATGTTGAGAGTCAATTTCAGTATAAAAAAATGACAATAATGTCACGATTCGAATTTTTCACCCTCGGGAGTCGTGATGACGCCTACTAATGTGAGCTAGGCAAGCCAAACATTTAATCTATTTACTTCATTAACCAATTGTTTCTTTTTAACAAATATAAGACGATGACGTGGTAACAACGAAAATTCAAATTTAAGCGGAACACAACAATAAGATTTATGGAAAATGCATTTATTACAAATACTTAAGCCTTAACCACTCAAAACCTGGTGTCACAGTGTCACAGACTGTCTAAAAGATTACCACATACAAAGTCTGAAGAAAATGACAATACACTATTTCTGAATAAAAGGAAAAGGAAACAGGAAATAGGAATAGAGGAGACGTCAGGGCCTGCGGACGCCTGCAGGTCTACCTTGGATCTCCGCGTGGACTGAAGGTAGCCTCCACACTACGGTCCGAAAGCTGCTCCGGGATCTGCACATAGTGCAGAGTGTAGTATCAGCACAACCGACCCCATATGCTTGTAAGTGTCTAGCCTAACCTCGGCGAAGTAGTGACGAGACTTGGACCAGACTACCAAATAAACTCGTGCAGTTATATAATATACAGCGAAAAGTAAAGCAGAATAAACAAATAAAGATGAGAAGGAGAAATATGCTTCGGGGAATAACAGGTAAAACAGAATATCAAGAGAATTATAAAGGAACAAATCAACCACTAACAAGAATAAGGAAAACAAAGACAGATTTCACTTTCTTTTCACATCTTGTTGCAGGCGTGCAACCCGATCCCAATTCCTGTATCTCGTGGTAGGCGTGCCACCCGCTCCCATTTCGTTTATCTCGTGGCAGGCGTACCACCCGCTCCCATTTTATTTATCTTGTGGTAGGCGTACCACCCGCTCCCATTTCATCATATCTTGTGGTAGGTATACCACCCGCTCCCATTTCATTATATCTTGTGGTAGGCGTATCACCCACTCCCATTTCATTATATCTTGTGGTAGGCTTACCACCCGCTCCTAGTTACAAGCCAACAATAATCACAAGGAATCCCGGCAAGGGAACAAGAGTAATATAACAACTTCCCGGCAAGGGAACAATGATATTTCAACAACATTCCGGCAAGGGAACAATGATATTTCAACAACATCCCGGCAAGAGAACATTACTATCAAAACAAACATCCCGGCAAGAGATCATTAATATCAAACAAACATTCTGGCTATGGTGATAATAACATATGAAGCGCAATAAAACACAACAGAGTCATAACAATTATAATACAAGACTCACGAGCATGCTTGACACCAACGTATAGATACTCGTCACCATGCCAATACGTCGTACTCCACAATTAACATGTAGCAAATAAGACACAACTCCTAATCCCTCAAGCTAAGGTTAGACCAAACACTTACCTCGATGCCACAAACACAATCACAATCACAATTCAACTATAGCTTTACCCCTTGATTCTACCATCAATTCGCTCATATCTAGTCACAAGTTACTTAATTACGTCAATAAACGCTAAATGAATCAACCCCAATGCATGAAAATAAATTTTTTAAAGTTTTACCCAAAAAGTCAAAAATCGCCCCCGTGCCCACATGGTCAAAACCCGAGGTTCGAACCAAAATCCGATTACCCATTCCCTCACGAATCCAAATATATAATTTTTTTTGAAATCGGACCTCAAATCGAGGTCCAAATCCCCAATTTTTGAAAAACCTAGGTTCTACCCAAAACACCCAATTTCCCCAATGAAAATCATTGATTTTGAGTTGAAATCATGTTAAAAGATGTTAATGATTGAAGAAAACGAGTTAGAAATCACTTACCAATGTTTTGGAGAAGAAAGGTTATTTGAAAAATTGCCTCTTATGTTTTGGGGGTTTTGAAAAATGAAAAATAACTGAAAATCCCGTCTTAATATACTACTTTCAGCTGCCCTGTGCGGACCGCATAAAATCAACTGCGGCCGCACAACTCCCATGTGAACTGCAGTGACATGCTTTAGTATTTTGGCCAAAAATTTCTCTATTGATGTCCAAATTATGATTTCTTTAGCTTTCTGGAAACTAGACACGAAGGGATACAACTTTCATTTTTGAATCATCTCAAAATTCCTTGTATATCAAAAGATATAGGTTTCCGAAGTCGGACCAGTGAAATGTTCTTCACCGCGGACCGCACAGAATCTAGTGCAGCCGCAAAGCCCTCACCGCGGTCCGCATAAAATCCAGTGCGGCCACACAAGCCCCTCCGCGGAAGCATTCCTTTTTGTGCGGATCGCACTGGTTTGGCCTTCCACTTCTCTGAACCTGCAACAACTATATTTTTAAGCCTAAGACATCCCGGAACCTACCCGAAACTCACCCGAGCCCTCGAAGCTCCAAACCAAGTGTGCATACTAACTCAAAAACATCATATGGACCTAGTCGTGCGATCACATCATCAAAATAACATGTAAAATCATGAATTAAACCTCAAAACTCAACATTTTCATCAAGAACTCTCAAAGTTCATAACTCTTCAACCGGAAGTCCAACTCACGTCAAATAAACTTCGTTTTTCACCAAATTTCACAGTTATCTTTCAAATACTATAACAAGTTTGTACTAGGCTACGGAATCAAAATACGGGCCCGATAACAATGGTTTCAAACATTAATTCTTTTCTTTATTTCTTAGATAATTCAGTAAAACAATTTCTTTCAAATATTGATTTCTAAGGCTTGGGACCTTGGAATTCATTTCCGGGCATACGCCCAAGTCCCATATTTTAATGCGGACCTCCCAAGATAATCGGAACACGGATCCGGGTTCGTTTGCTCAAAATGTTGACCAAAGTCAACCATAATTAAATTTTAACTCTAGAATTTCTATTTCTCATATTTTCACATAGAAGACTTTCCAGATATAGGTCCAGACCATGCACACAAATCAAGGTAAGGTAAAAGGGAGGTTTTTAGGCCTCAGAACACTGAATTTACTTGCGACACAAGTATGACCTTTTGGGTTATCACATTCTCCACCTCTAAAATAACCGTTCGTCCTCGAACGGACATAAGAAGGAAGTACCTGAGTCAGGAAAAAGATGGGGATAACGGCTCCCCATATCGGACTCGGACTCCCAGGTCGATGCCTCAAGAGGTTGACCTCTCCACTGAACACGAACAGAAGGAAAACTCTTCGATCTCAAGTGACGAACCTACCAGTCTAGAATAGCTACCGGCTCTTCCTCATACGACAAGTCCTTTCCAACTGGACAGTGCTGAAATCTAACATGTGGGATGGATTGTCGTGATACTTCCGAAGCATGGACACATGAAACATTGGATGCACGACTGATAAGTTCGGTGGCAACACAAGTCTATAAGCCACCTCTCTCACTCGATCAAGAATCTCAAACGGGCCAATGAACCTAGGGCTAAGCTTGCCCTTCTTCCCAAATCTCATCACGCCCTTCATAGGCGTCACTCGAAGCAATACCCGCTCACCGACCATGAATGCCAAATCTCGAACCTTGCGGTCGGCATAACTCTTTTGCCTGTACTGAGCTGTACGAAACCTATCCTGAATAGTCATGACCTTGTCCAAGGCATCCTGAACCAGATCTGTACCTAATAACCGAGCCTCTCCCAGCTCAAACCATCCAAGTGGAGACCGACACCGCCTACTATATAAAGCCTCATTTGAAGCCATCTGAATACTCGACTGGTAGCTGTTGTTGTAGGCAAACTCTACTAAGGGCAAAAACTGATCCCACGAGCCTTCAAAGTCAATGACACAAGCTCGGAGCATATCCTCCAAAATATGAATAGTCCGCTCGGACTGCCCGTCCGTCTGAGGATGAAACACTATGCTCAATTCAACCCGCGTGCCCAACTCTCGCTGAACTGCTCTCCAGAAATATGAGGTAAACTGTGTACCTCGGTCCAAAATGATAGAATTGGGCACACCATGACGACGAACAATCTCCCGGATATAGATCTCAGCTAACCTTTTGGAAGAATAGGAGACTGCCACATGAATAAAATGCGCTGACTTGGTCAGCCTATCAGCAATAACCCACACTGCATCGAACTTCCTTTGAGTCTGTGGGAGTCCAACAATGAAATCCATAGTGATCCGCTCCCACTTCCACTCAGGAATCTCAATCTTCTAGAACAAACCACTAGGCTTCTGATGCTCATACTTGACATGCTGACAATTTAAACACTGAGCCACATATGCAACGATGTCCTTCTTCATTCTTCTCCACCAATAATGCTGTCGCAAATCCTGATACATCTTAGCGCGCCCGGATGAATAGAGTACCGGGAACTATGGGACTCCTCTAAAATCAACTCTCGGAGCCCATCCACATTAGGCACACAAATTCAACCCTACAATCTCAAAACTCCATCATCACCTAAGGTAACCTGCTTGGCACCTCCTTGCTGCACCGTGTCTCTAAGGACACACAAATAGGGATCATCATACTGCCGATCACGGATATGCTCCAATAGAGAAGAACGAGTGACCGTGTAAGCTAATACATGACTGGGCTCAGAAACATCCAACCTCAGAACTGATTGGCCAAAGCCTGAACATCCAAAGCAAGCGGTCTCTCACCGACCGAAATATAAGCAAGATTGCCCATATTTTCTGACTTCCTACTCAAAGCATAGGCCACCACATTGGGCTTTCCCAAACGATATAAGATGGTGATATCATAATCTTTCAACAACTCCAACCACCTCCTCTGCCTCAAATTCAACTCCTTTTGCTTGAACAAGTACTGTAGACTCTTACGATCCGTGAACACCTCACATGCCACGCCATATAGATAATGCCTCCAAATCTTCAACGCGTGAATAATGGATGCCAACTCTAAATCGTGAACCGGATAATTCTTCTCATGAATCTTCAACTGCCGCGAAGCATAAGCAATGACCTTGCCATCGTGCATCAACACCGCACCAAGTCCAATGCGAGATCCGTCACAATAAACTATATAAGGCCCTGAACCTGTGGGCAAAATCAATATCGGTGCCGTAGTCAGAGCTATCTTGAGCTTCTGAAAGCTCGTCTCACACTCATCCGACCATCTGAATGGGGCACCCTTCTGGGTCAACCTGGTCATCGGGGTTGCGATAGATGAAAACCCCTCCACGAACCGACGATAGTAGCCTGCCAATCCCAAGAAACTCCGAATATCTGTAGCTGATGCTGGTCTAGTCTAGTTCCTGACTGCCTCAATCTTCTTCAGATCAACCTGAATACCCTCTGCTGATACAACATGACCCAGGAATGCAACTGAACTCAACCAAAACTCACACTTCGAGAACTTAGCATATAACTAACTATCCATCAAGGTCTGAAGAACCACTCTAAGATACTGCTCGTGCTCCTCTCGGCTGCGGGAATATATCAAAATATCATCAATGAAGACTATCATGAACGAATGCAAATAAGGCCTAAACACTCGGTTCATCATATCCATGAAAGCTGCTGGGGCATTTGTCAGCCCGAATAACATAACCAAGAACTTATAATGCCCTTACCGAGTGCAGAAAGCTGTCTTAGAGACATCGGATGGCTTAATTCTCAACTGATAGCAGCCAGATCTCAAGTCAATCTTCGAAAATACCTTGGCACCCTGAAGCTGATCAAACAAATCATCAATCCTTGGCAATAGATACTTATTCTTGATTGTAACCTTGTTCAACTAACGGTAATCAATACACATTCTCATTGATCCGTCCTTCTTCTTAACAAACAACACTGGCGCACCCCAAGGCGAAACACTCAGCCTAATAAAACCCTTCTCAAGCAAGTCTTGCAACTGCTCCTTCAACTCTTTCAACTCAGGCGGGGCCATACGATACGGCGGGATAGAAATGGGCTGAGTGCCCGGAGCCAAATCAATGCAAAAGTCAATATCCCTATCGGGCAGCATACCTGGCAAGTCTAAAGGGAATACCTCAGGAAACTCACAAACAACGGGCACAAAATCAATAGAAGGAACCTCAGCACTAGAATCACGAACATATGCCAAATAGGCCAAACATCCTTTCTCGACCATGCGCTGAGCCATCACATAAGAGATAACACTATGGGTAGAATAACCAGGAGTCCCTCTCCACTCTAAACGAGGCAAACCTGGTAAAGCTAAGGTCACAGTCTTGGCATGACAGTCCAAGATAGCGTGGTAAGGTGATAACCAGTCCATTCCCAATATAATATCGAAATCAATCATGTCGAGAAGCAACAAATCTACACGAGTCTCAAGACCCCCAATCACAACTATACATGAACGATGGACTCGATCTACCAGAATAGAATCACCCACCGGCGTAGACATATAAACATGATCACTCAAAGAATCACTAGGCATAACCAGATATGGTGCAAAATAAGAGGACACATACGAGTACGTAGACCTGAATCAAATAAAACTGAAGCATCTCTATCACAAACCAGAACCGTACCTATAATAACTGCATCGGAAGCCTCAGCCTCGGGCCTGGCTGGAAGAGCATAATATCAGGGCTGGGCCCCACCACCATGAACTACATCTCTGGGATGGCTTGCTGCTGGCTGGCCTCCACCTCTAGCGGTTTGAGCTCCACCTCTAGCACCTCTACCTCTACCTCTAGCACCTCTACCCCCACCTCTGGCTAGTTGGGCAGGCTATGGAACACTTGGTGCCGGATCTATAGCACGGGAACCCTGATACAGAGAACTGCTCAAAGCTTGAGGGCAATACCTAGCAATGTACCTCATGTCGCTACAAGTAAAACAAGCCCTCGGCTGCTGGGGCTGACGACCCTGGAAACTCTGAAGCGGTGGTGCACTGATAGTTGTTGGTGGTGCACTATAGGACTGCTGATCAAAATACTGCATCTGAGAACCACGACCACTTGAAGCACCGTGAGAACCTGAAGTGCTGACTGGAAAGTCTTGGGAGGATGACCCCTACCATATGAATCCCTACCTCCATCCGAGGTACTACTAAATCTACCTGAATGACGAGGTCTCTTGTCCACCCTATGACCACCTCCCTGTGACAGAACCATCTCTACTCTCCTGGCCACATTGGCCGCCTCCTGGAAAGATATCTCACTCGTCTCCCTAGCCATCTGAAGACGAATCGGCTGAACAAGTCCATCAATAAACCTCCTCACCCTCTTTCTCTCGGTGGGAAGTATGACAAGAGCATGACGAGCCAAGTCGATGAATCTAGTCTCATACTGGGTAACAGTCATAGAACCCTGCTGGAGATGCTCAAACTGCCTTCGATAGGCCTCTCTCTGAGTGATGGGGAGAAACTTCTCCAAAAATAGCTGAGTAAACTGCTCCCAAGTCAAAGCTAGCTATCCGACTGGTCTAGCCAAACAGAAATACCTTCCACCAAGTCGTAGCTGATCCAGACAAGCGAAAAGTAGCAAAATTGAATCCATTGGTCTCAACTATCCCCATGTTCCTGAGAACCTCGTGGCAGCTGTCTAGATAATCCTGGGGATCCTCAGTAGATGCACCGCTGAAAGTAGTAGTGAAGAGCTTGGCGAACCTATCCAACCTCCACAAAGCATCGGCAAGCATAACTGCTCCATCACTGGTCTGAGCTACCACACCTGGCTGAACCGCTGGAGTCTGAATCTGGGGAGCTACTTGCTCCGAAGTGTGAGTAGCAAGAGTCTGAGCTCCTCCTCCGGCCTGAGAGACAGGTGGTGCTACAGGAAACAAACCTGCCCGGGTGACACTCTCCATAAGGCCTACTAGACGGACTAGAGCATCTTGAAAAACTGGGGTAGCAATAAACCCCTCTGGGACCTGAGCTGGGCCTACCGGAACTGTTGGGGCCAGAACCTCATCATCAAAGTCAACCCGAGGCTCCGCTGCTGGTGTTGTTGCTCGGGGCTGAGCTCTGCCCCTACCTCGGCCTCTAGCACGGCCTCGGCCTCGCCCTCTGCCCCTCGTGGGAGCTGGTGCTGGGGGCTCAAGCTGCTGGTCAGTGGATGAGGAAGCGCGTGTTCTAGCCATCTACGAAAGAACATAGTAGAAATTCAGTTAGCATTGAGGAACCAAACCATACGATAGGAAAGAATAAATGTGAAGTTCTTCCTAACTCTATAGCCTCTGGGGGATAAATACAGACATCTCCATACCGATCCCTCAGACTCTACTAAGCTTGTCTTTGAACTATGAGACATATAACCTAGAGCTCTGATACCAACTTGTCACGACCCGAATTTTCCACCCTCGGGAGTCGTGATGGCGCTTACTAATGTGAGCTAGGCAAGCCAAACCTTTAATCTAATTACTTTATTAACAAATTATTTCTTTTTAACAAATAAAAGACGATGATGTGTTAAAGGCGGAAATTAAAATTTAAGCGGAAGACAATAATAAGATTTATGGAAAATGCATCTATTACAAATACTTAAGCCTTAACCACCCAAAATCTGGTGTCACAGTGTCACAGACTGTCTAAAAGATTACTACATACAAAGTCTGAAGAAAATGACAATACACTATTTCTGAATAAAAGGAAAAGGAAACAGGAAATAGGAATAAAGGAGACGCCAGGGTTTGCGGACGCCTGCAGGTCTACCTTGGATATCTGCATGGACTGAAGGTAGCCTCCACACTACGGTCCGAAAGCTGCTCCGAGATCTGCACATAGTGCATAGTGTAGTATCAGTACAACCAACCCCATATGCTGGTAAGTGTGTAGCCTAACCTCGACGAAGTAGTGACGAGGCTAGGACCATACTACCAAATAAACCTGTGCAGTTATATAATATACATCGGAAAGTAAAGCAAAATAAACAAATAAAGATGGGAAAGGGAAACATGCTTCGAGGAATAACAGGTAAAACAGAATATCAAGAGAATTATAAAGAAATCAAATCAACCACTAACAAGAATAAGGAAAACAAAGGCAGATTTCACTTTCTTTTCATATCTTGTTGCAGACGTGCAACCCGATCCCAATTCCTGTATCTCGTGGCAGGCGTGCCACCTGCTCCCATTTCGTTTATCTCGTGGCAGGTGTGCCACCCGCTCCCATTTCATTTATCTCGTGGCAGGCGTACCACCCCCTCTCATTTCATCATATCTTGTGGTAGGCATACCACCCGCTCCCATTTTATTATATCTTGTGGTAGGTGTACTACCCGCTCCCATTTCATTATATCTTGTCGTAGGCGTACCACCCGCTCCCATTTTATTATATCTTGTGGTAGGCGTGCCACCCACTCCCATTTTATTATATCTTGTGGTAGGTGTACCACCCGCTCCCATTTTATTATATCTTGTGGTAGGCGTACCACCCGCTCCCATTTCATTATATCTTGTAGTAAGCGTACCACCCGCTCCCAGTTACAAGTCAACAATAATCACAAGGAATCTCGGCAAGGGAACAATGATATTTCAACAACATTCCGGCAAGGGAACAATGATATTTCAACAACATTCCGGCAAGGGAACAATGATATTTCAACAACATCCCGGCAAGAGAACATTACTATCAAAACAAACATCCCGGCAAGAGATCATTAATATCAAACAAACATTCTGGCAAGGGAACAATAGTGATAATAACATATGAAGCGCAATAAAACACAACAGAGTCATAACAATTATAATACAAGACTCACAGGCATGCTTGACACCAACGTATAGATACTCGTCACATGCCTATACGTCGTACTCCACAATTAACATGTAGCAAATAAGACATAACTCCTAATCCCTCAGGCTAAAGTTAGACCAAACACTTACCTCGATGCCACGAACACAATCACGATTCAACTATAGTTTTACCCCTTGATTCCACCACCAATTCGCTCGTATCTAGTCAAAGTTACTTAATTACGTTAATAAACGCTAAATGAATCAACCCCAATGGATGAAAATGAATTTTCTAAAGTTTTACCCAAAAAGTCAAAAATTGCCCCCTTGGCCCACATGGTCAAAACCCGAGGTTTGAACTAAAACCTGATTACACATTCCCCCACGAACCCAAATATATAATTTATTTTGAAATTGGACCTCAAATCGAGGTCCAAATCCCCAATTTTTTAAAAACCTAGGTTCTACCCAAAACACCCCATTTCCCCATGAAAATCATTGATTTTGAGTTGAAATCATGTTAAAAAATGTTAATGATTGAAGAATACGAGTTATAAATTACTTACCAATGTTTTGGAGAAGAAATGTTATTTGAAAAATCACCTCTTATATTTTTGAGGTTATGAAAAATGAAAAATAACTGAAAATCCCTTCTTAATATACTACTTTCAGCTGCCCTGTGCGGACCGCACAAAATCAACTGCGGCCGCACAGCTCCATGTGGACTGCAGTGGCATGCTTTAGTATTTTGGCCATAACTTTCTCTACAGATGTCCAAATTGTGATTTCTTTAGCTTTATTGAAACTACACACGAAGGGCTACAACTTTAGTTCTTGAATCATCTCACAATTCCTTGTATATTAAAAGATATAGGCTTCCGAAGTCGGACCAGTGAAATGTTCTTCACCGCGGACCACACAGAATCTAGTGCGGCCGCAAAGCCCTCACCGCGGTCCGCACAAAATTCAGTGCGGCCACACAAGCCCTCCACGGCAGCATTCCTTTTTGTGCGGACTGCACTGGTTTGTTTAGAGGCCTTCCACTTCTCTGAACCTGCAACAACTATATTTTTAAGCCTAAGACATCCCAGAACCTACCCGAAACTCACCCGAGCCCTTGGAACTCCAAGCCAAGTATGCATACTAACTCAAAAACATCATATGGACCTACTCGTATGATCACATCATCAAAATAACATGTAAAATCATGAATTAAACCTCAAAACTCAACATTTTCATCAAGAACTCTCAAAGTTCATAACTCTTCAATCGGAAGTCCAACTCACGTCAAAAAACTCCGTTTTTCACCAAAATTTCACAGTTATCTTTCAAATACTATAACAAGTTTGTATCGGGCTCCGGAACCAAAATACGGTCCCAATAACAATGGTTTCAAACATTAATTCTTTTCTTTATTTCTTAGATAATTCAGTAAAACAATTTCTTTCAAAAATTGATTTCTAAGGCTTGGGACCTCAGAATTCATTTCCCGGCATACGCCCAAGTCCCATATTTTAATGTGGACCTCCCAAGATCGTCGAAATACGGATCCGGATCCGTTTGCTCAAAATGTTGACCAAAGTCAACCATAATCAAATTTTAACTCTAGAATTTCTATTTCTCATATTTTTACATAGAAGGCTTTCCGGATATAGATCCAGACCATACACGCAAATCAAGGTAAGGTAAAAGGGAGGTTTTTAGGCCTCGGAATACTAAATTCACTTGCAACACAAGTGATGACCCAGGGTCATCACAAATAATATGTTGATTTCAGCAGTAATACAACCGAACTAGTTGAGATACTTTTAAAGAACTAGTCTTACGATATGTGCGTTGTGCGTGTAATCATATCTCAATAAATATATAATTTTAAGAAACATAAATACTATATTAACTAATTAAATTTGAGTTACAAAATAGCTTTAAAAATACGAGTTCCTGAAAATGATGATAAAAATGATGATTGTTGATCTAATTTTGCAACTCGATAAATGAAGAACGATGGTAATAGAAGTTCCATTATCATTATATTTTTTTTAATTAATAAGAATACTATAGAAATTGTAAAATAACTAAAAATAAATAAATTTTAAGAATTTGGCCAAACAGATTCTATGTTGGAAAGACAAGTGCCAAACACTATCAATGAGATTAAATCTTATATTTAGTTGGAAAAATCATTATATAACATTAAGGTGCACACGACATATTTTATATTTTTAGCAATTAACTGAATTTATATTCCAAAATTGTAATTTTTTAGTGATATTCATATTCTTAGCATTTTCGAGAATGAGGCCACTTTCATACTTGAAGTAGTTTTTAGCCATGCACAATATCAATTATAATTTTGTCATATCTTTATATATGAATTTTGATTAGTCATAAATATTTAAGTCTTATGTTTCTAATTTTATGTAATTTTTTCTTCATTAGAATTTTTTCTCAAAATAATAAATTGCATGTTCACAAGAAATAGATGTAATATATAGAATATGTCCATAATATAATATAATACTTATAAGAAACTACAATAACATTATTCAACTGGTAATTATGAACTTGAATTAATAGTCGATCGCTACGTAAAAGATCACAAGAACTTTTGGCACTACAAAAACCTTGAAGACGTTTATTATCAAAAAACTATCGGGCCAATCTATAAATTAGAAAGTCAATTTTTTTTAACTACAGAAAATTTGATCTCTTTAATAGGATATTAAATAATGGTTCTCCTACTTATTGTCTAATTTTTTTCCCGTTTTTAACCTATAAAGATTTTGACTTTATGCTCTTCGTTAGATTATTAGGATAGATATTAAATAATGATGATTCAAACACAAAAGTTGTAGCCCTTCGTGTCTAGTTTCCAGAAAGGTAAAGAAATCACAATTTGGACATCTGTAGAGAAAGTTATGGCCAAAATACTAAAGCATGTCACTGCAGTCCACATGAAGGGTTGTGCATGTGCGGTCCGCATAAGGGGTCTGAGAGGGGTATATTTAGATGGGATTTTCAGTTATTTTTCAAAATCCCAAAAACATAAGAGGCAATTTTTCAAACAACATTTCTTCTCGAAAACGTTGGTAAGTGATTTCTAACTCATTTTCTTCACACCTTAACATCTTTTAACATGATTTCAACTCAAAATCAATGATTTTCATGGGGGAAATTGGGTGTTTTGGGTAAAACCTAGGTTTTTCAAAAATTGGAGATTTGGACCTCGATTTGAGGTCCGATTTTAAAACAAATTATACATTTGAGTTCGTGGGGAATGAGTAATCGGGTTTTTGTTCGAACCTCGGATTTTGACCATGTGGGCCCGGGGGCGATTTTTGACTTTTTGGGGAAAACTTTGGAAAAATCATTTTTATGCATTCAAATTGATTCATTTGGTATTTATTGATGTAATTAAGTAACTTGTGACTAGATACGAGCAAATTGGTGGTGGGATCAAGGGGTAAAGCTATAATTGAATCGTGAATTGTGTTTGTGGCATCAAGGTAAGTGTTTGGTCTAACCTTAGCTTGAGAGATTAGGAGTTGAGTCCTATTTGCTATGTGGTAACTGTTGAGTACGACGTATAGGCATGGTGACGAGTATCTATACGTTGGTGTCTAGCATGACCGTGAGTTTTTATATTGTGATTATTATGACTTCGTTGTATCTTTCATACTTTGGTGATGGTTTCTATTTGTTGTATAAAGTTTGTGGGAAGAATTGTGACCTATGAACATTGAGGAGCATTGGCTCAAGTTGTATAACGAATGGTGAAAGTATAAGTGACAATTGAACTTTTAGAGCATTGGCTCGAGTTGCTAAATGAGTTGTGAATGTATAAGTGATAATTGAAACTCTAGAGCATTGGCTCGAGTTGTGAAGTGAATCGTGAAGTAAAATAAATGAGAAAGAGAAGATATCATTATGTTGTCACCCTTGCCGTGCTATTGTTGATTTAATTGTTATCTCCCTTGCCGGAATGTTGATGTTATTGATGTTGTTCCCTTGCCGGGATTTAATTGTTGACTTGTTGCTCCCTTGCCGGGTTTCTTATTGCAATTTCCTTTATTTCCTTGCCCTATTGTTTGTGATTGTTGTTTGGGTGAGGAAGAGAGTTAAAGCACGAAGGGTGATGTCGTGCATTGTTTGTTTTGTGAGGAAAGAGTGTAAAGCACGAAGGGTGATGTTGTGTCGCACGATGTACCATTCTGTGCCTATTATATTAATTTCATGGTGAGGAAAGAGTGTAAAGCACGAAGGATGATGCCGTGCTGCACGATGTACCATTCTGTGCCTATTTTATTGATTCTTATGGTGAGGGCGAGAGTAAAAACATGAAGGGTGATGTCGTGAACTTGTCCTTTATTTCCCTGATTCTTGCTGATAATTGAATTATATTGTCCTTTATGTTTATTTACTGATTTTCTGTTGTTGCTTGATTTTATTTCGAGATTATAGATTCTCTTACCCTATTTTCCTTGTGATTGTTGTTTGGGTGAGGAATAGCGTAAAACACGAAGGGTGATGCCGTGTATTGTTTTGGTGAGAGAGTGTTAAAGCACGAAGGGTGATGCAGTGTATTGTTTTGGTGAGAGAGAGTAAAAGCACGAAGGGTGATGCCGTGCACTTGTCTTTGATTTCCTAATTTTTATTGATAACCGTGTTACAGTTTCTCTACAATAAATTGCTGGTTTCCTGTTGATACTTGTTGTACCCTGCAGCATGATTTCCCCTTCCTATTTTCAATTGAACTGTGGTGATCCTTATATTTATTTGTTGTTTTTCTGTTACTACTCGATGTTTCCCCGCGACATGTTTTCCCCCCTCCCATACTTGACTGTATATGATTGTTTCTTTCTGTACTTCTTTTCCGATGTATATGGTTAAATTGCACAGGTTTATTTGGTAGTCTAGTCCTAGCCTCATCACTACTTCGACGAGGTTAGGCTAGGCACTTACCAGCACATGGGGTTAGTTGTGCTGATACTACACTCTGATCTCTTTTGTGTAGACCCCAGTGTTGTAGACTTCGGACCATAGTGGGATTGCTGATTCTTGCTCATCAGGCGACTCGAGGTAGTCCTGCAGGCGTCCGCAGGCCTTGGCGTCTCCTTCTATCTACTATTCTTATTTCTTTCATGTATTTCCAGAGACAGTGTTGTATTTATTTCTTTCGGACCTTTAATTATAGTATTCTTAGATCGTCTGTGAAACTATGACACCAGTTCTGGGTAGTCAAGACTCAAATAGTTGTATTGGATTCATGTTCAGCTAGCTTATTGCTTTTTCTTCGGTTTATGTTAAATTTCGTTGTTTAAATGTTATTACTTCAAAATTGATAATGGATATAAAATGGGTAAAAAGGTAAATTGTTCACATAATTGGCTTGCGTAGCTCACAATAGTAGGCTCCATCATGGCTCCTAAGGGTGGGAATTTCGGGTCGTGACAAGTTGGTATCAGAGCTCTAGGTTACATATGTCTCGCAATTCACAGACAAGCTTAGTAGAGTCTGAGGGATCGGTACGGAGACGTCTGTATTTATACCTAGAGGCTACATAGTTAGGAAAAGTTTCACTTCTATTCTTCTCTATCGTGCGATTTTGTTCTCTCAATGCTAAATTGAAACCTCTACTCTTGTCCTTTCGTGAATGGCGAGGTTACGTAACGCTTCTTCAGCTGAGCAGCAGCACAGGCCGGTGATGGAGCAGCTATGTCTGCCGATGCCTTGTGGAGATTGGTTGGTTTACCAAGCTCTTCACTACTAACTTCAGCGGTGCATCTTTCGAGGATCCCTAGGATTTTCTAGATAGTTGTTATGAGGTTCTCAGGAACATGGGGATAGTGGAGACCAATGGGGTCGACTTTGCTACTTTTCACTTGTCTGGATCTGCCAATACTTGTTGGAGAGATTATTGTTTGGCTAGACCAATTGGGTCGCCAGCTTTGACTTGGGATCAGTTTTCTCAGCTATTTCTGGAGAAGTTTCTTTTTGTCACTCAGAGAGAGATCTATCCGAGGTAGCTTGAGCGCCTCCAACAGAGTTCTATGACTGTTACTCAGTACGAGACCAAGTTTATTGATTTGACCCGTCATGCTCTTCTTATACTTACCACTAAGAGAGAGAGAGTAGGGAGGTTCTATGAGGGACTCGTTCAGCCCGCTCAGCCAGCTAGAGGTGGAGGTAGAGGTATTAGAGGTGGAGGTAGATGTGCTAGAGGTGGAGGTACAGGTACAGGTACTGTTCTGGTTTGTAGCAGAGATGCTTTAATTTTATTTGATCCAGGATCTAAATACTCCTATATGTCATATTATTTTGCACCGTATCTGGGCATGCCTAAGGATTCTTTGGATGCTCCTAGTTATGTGTCTACACCAGTGGGTGAATTCTATTGTGGTAGATCGAGTCCATCGTTCATGTATAGTTGTGATTGGAGGTCTTGAGACTCGTGTAGATTTGCTTCTTCTGGATATGGTTTATTTCGATGCCATATTAGGGATGGACTGGTTATCACCTTACCACGTGATCTTGGACTATCATGCCAAGACTGTGACCTTAGACTTACCAAGTTTACCTTGTTTAGAGTGGAGAGGGACTCTTAGTCATTCTACCCGTAGTGTTATCTCTTATGTGAAGGCTTGGCGTATGGTCGAGAAGGGGTGTTTGTCCTATTTGGCATATGTTCATGATTCTAGTGTTGAGGTTCCTTCTATTGATTTTGTGCCCGTTGTTCGTGAGTTTCCTAAGGTTTTCCCTTCAGACCTGCTGGGTATGCCACCCGACAAGGATATTGACTTTTGTATTGATTTGGCTCCGGGCACACAACCCATTTCTATCCCGCCGTATCATATGGCCCCGCCTGAGTTGAAAGAGTTGAAGGAGCAATTACAAGACTTGCTTGAGAAGGGTTTCATTTGGCCGAGTGTTTCGCTGTGGGGTGCGCCAATGTTGTTTGTTAAGAAGAAGGACGGCTCGATGAGAATGTGTATTGATTACCGACAGTTGAACAAGGTTACAATCAAGAATAAGTATCCATTGCCGAGGATTGATGATTTGTTTGATCAACTTCAGGGTGCCAAGGTATTTTCGAAGATTGATTTGAGATCTGGCTACCATCAGTTGAGGATTAGGGAATCCGATGTCCCTAAGACAGCTTTCTGCACTCGGTATGGGCATTATGAGTTCTTGGTGATGTCATTCGGGTTGACAAATGCCCCAACAACTTTTATGGATTTGATGAACCGAGTGTTCAGGCCTTACTTAGATTCGTTCGTGATAGTCTTCATTGATGATATTTTGATATATTCCCGTCGCCGGGAGGAGCACGAGCAGCATCTTAGAGTGGTTCTTCAGACTTTGAAGGATAGTCAGTCATATGCTAAATTCTCAAAGTGTGAGTTCCAGTTGAGTTCAGTTGCATTTCTGGGTCATGTTGTATTAGTAGAGGGTATTTAGGTTGATCCGAAGAAGATTGAGGCAGTCAAGAACTGGCCTAGACCAGTATCAGCTATAGAGATTCGGAGTTTCTTGGGTTTGGCAGGATATTACCGTCGGTTTGTGGAGGGGTTTTCATCTATTGCAGCCCCGATGACCAGGTTGACCCAAAAGGGTGCCCAGTTCAGGTGGTCGGATGAGTGTGAGGCGAGCTTTCAGAAGCTCAAGACAGCTTTGACTATGGTGCCGGTGTTGGTTTTGCCCACAGGTTCAGAGCCATTGTTCATGAATTGATATATACCTGTCACACCTCCTTTTTCACTACACCCCGTAAGGGGTATATATAAGAGAGTTTTTCTAATTAAAGGACAATCGAAATGGGATTGTTTATTTATTAAAAATCAGAGTCGCCACTTGGGAGATTTATGGTGTCCCAAGTCACCGGTTCAAATCCTGAGTCGAGGAAAAGATTGACTCTGTATTACAGTCTGCGAACCAAAAATCCGAGTAAGGAATTCTGTTAACCCAGGAGAAGGTGTTAGGCATTCCCGAGTTCCGTGGTTCTAGCACGGTCGCTTTGATCATACTTGGCTTATTAAAATTGTTTAATTACTGACTTTAGATCCTATGTGCATTTACCCTTTACCGCTTTTTAATTAAGAAAATTATCTTGAAACAGGTCACGCGTACGTGTACCCATTTGTTTGGCGCGTCAAAAAATTATGTCACACGAACGTGTCCACAATTAATAATGCTTTATTATTATTAAGAACTTTTGGCCGAAGTTGCGCGAACACATACTCCGGTTTTATTTTTAGAAATCGCAATCATGTCACGCGAACGTGTCCACAACCACGATAGTATATTGGACGTGCCTAAAACAAACTATGAACATTTGTCATTTTTGTATCTAAATCATAAGAACTTAATACGAGGACCATACATGATTTAATTGTGGATGACACACCTCGACTAATTAAAATAAATTAATCGGTTAAACATTAAAGGTAACTGAATTCTACCTTATGCTAATGTCTGAACTAATTAATAGAAGAAAATTTCAGGCCATCAACACCTTGCAGAAGGTGAGTAAAATTGAGCCCAAATTACAAGAGTGTAAGGCTACACCTGCCCGGTCTCCTTTGCTGGGCTCAAAAAATGTCCAATCATGACGAGAATAGAAGGCCCAAAACAATGCAGGGCTATACATTCATGCCTGGGGTTGACCTTGCTACTTGGGCCAGCTTTGGACCCAGATTTTCATAAGCCAACAATTGCATATAATCCATTGGAAACCAGTCAACTAAATTATATGGAACACACGATTATACAAACATTCCAACCTCTGAATTCTTGATTATTTAAAGGTAGTGCAATTAAACTGAATTTCTGATTTGTTAACATATTTTGGGTCCAAATCTATTTCAAATTCACATGGCCGTATCACTTAGATAAATAAGCTTTGGGTCTGAAGAGCCCAGTTCTGCTTTCAAGGTCGATTGCTGGAGCTGGGGACTTATGATCGAGTCCCTTCGGGGGAATACAACGGGTATTTGGGCTCCAAACCCCACACTTCCAAACTTCAGAGTTCAAGAACTCATCTCCCCTGGACTAAGCGTGTAGAGGCCTCAAGTAAGACCAATACACAATTTAACTGTTTAAACAAATTAAGCTAACAATGAACAAATTAAACTAGGTCTCAGATATCAAATTATTCCTAACATGGATCTGCAAATCACTACGACCAATCCTCATTCAGGCTAAATATCTCATCTTTGCAGATTTCAAAGTCATGCAACTCAACAAACATTAGGCCTTTCCAATCATAGTTCATGCACAACAAATACCAAAACAACACCCAAATTAAACATGGCTAGCCTACGATTTGCTTTATATTACAAACCAAGTTCACAACCAATCAGTGAATAAGTTTGAATATAATAGGGTAATCAGATTAACTACATGAATAGGTGATTAGCAAGAAACGACATTCAGTAAATGAGATGCTCTGTATTTCAACTTCAATCAATCATATTGTATTCCTCCATTTCACATATCAAGGGTGTGAGGGATACCTGGAAATGAGAAAAGAACAGAACAAGGAGGGATTAGTGGATAGCAGCAGCAAAAGAAAATGAAATTCAGCGGCTTAATCACAGTAGACCCAGCTTTCTCAGACCATTTCAAACCCAGCAAAATCAGAATTACTTCAAGCTTTCAATAAAACCCTAAAAAACGCACAACTTCAAGAAACAGTACTTTCTGGTGCTTTTTCTTCTGATTTCTTCAGACTTTTCTGTTTTATTTTCAACCCAATGTAGTTTTCCAGATTTTTTCTATCTTTTCCTTTTTCTTGTCTCTGAAGCTCTTTTTTTCCATTCCCATGGAACCCCAAGTAACTATGCCTTTATAGGCAAGTTACTAGGGCAGCCTTAAGGGTTCAGTTTTTTCATTTTAGTCCTTTTCAAATTTTCCTTTTTGCTGCTTAGTCCTTCAATTACTGACTTGTTGGTCAAGTTAGTCTATTCTTTCAGCTTCTAGGCAGCTTCTTAGGTGGTTATAACAAGATTCCCTTAAGTGACTTACCCAATTTACCCCTATTACCCCTGTATTTTGCCTTGAAGCCCAACCAGACTTGAACATGGGCTATGAATCCCCGAACAGACTCAATGATTAAATAGACATGGGCTCAGACTCAAACCAAATAGAATTCCTTTAACATGAGGTCTTAGACTGACCTTAGAGCCCAAAGATGAAACCCAAACAAATTCAGAAAACTTAAAAACCAAACAAATCAACTAATTAACGATCACAAACAGGCGGGGAACTAATTAAGCTCAGTGACCAAACCAAAAATTCTAACAGGACAGTTAATAAATCAGAAAACAAATAAAAAGAGAGGAAAGGAACAGAGGTGACACAAAGACGATTTTGAAAACAAAGATGAACGGGACTTACCAGCTAGACTTGAAATCAAAAACTGAGGCACTAATTCGACCCAACATAGTGGCAAACATTTGTTCTTGGTGAGGAACAAACGAGTGTCACTATTTTGTGTCAAAACCGACTTGAAACAACCGGAAAATTCCTGAAAATGCTTGCATGCATGATTCCGACCTTAGGCTCTCATGCCTCGACTCTTCGATTTGATATTCGAGGAGTTCCAGAGATGTTTGAATAAATCTGAGTGACAATTTGGAATGAGGGAGAGAGGACGGTCCTAGGGTGTTAATTTGGGGTTGAACAAAGGTGGCGCCGCCACCGGAGAGAACAAGGGCGGCGCTAGGATTTCGATCTTTGATTTGAAATTCTAGCAGTTCTGGAAGGATTTGAGAGGTGTTGTTTGGGGATTTAGTATGTGGAGGCGGAGGAGAGTGTGGGGTGTTAATCTCAGGGTGATTGGTGGTGGCGCCGCCACTGGAAGTAATAGGGATTTTGGGGCGGCGGATTAGGGTTAGGCGATTCTCCGATGGTGAAGGAGATGAAGTGAGATGGAATGAGGGGGTGGGGGGGGGGGTCGGTCGGACAGTTATAAGTAATTTGGGGCTCAGTTCCGGACCGTTTGATCAAACGAGATCAACGGTCCAGATCACGGGTAGTTTAAACGGGGTCGTTTGGTTTATTGGTGGGGCGGACCAGGTTGGACCCGAGTTTTGGGACGGGTATGGGCCAATTTTAATGGGTAATGGGTATTTAACACTTGGGCCTGGGGAAAATTCAATTGTAACAGCCCAAAATAAGATTTTCTTTTATTTCTTTTCTTTTTTTTTTCAATTTCAATTTCTTTTCTTTTCAAATTAAAATAAAACCTAAATTATTTTTTTTAAACTAAATTAACCTACCCAATTAGATTAATCACTCATCATGATATTTACAATAATTAATTAAATCCTAAATTTAAAGAAAAACTATACAATTCAAAATTAGAGAGTTTAAATGCAAAATGAACTATTTTTGTGATTTTCATATTTTATAAAACAAACTAATTTACTAATTAATCTAAAAAATATAAAATTAAATCCTAAATGCAGTGCATGATATTTTTATATTTTTATAAATTAAATAAAATAAACGTGCACATACAAATGCAAATAATTAACAAAAAATGCCACAAAATCCAACAAAATTGCAAATACTGAAAGAAATTATTTTGCTTTGAATTTGTTGGAATAATTCATATAGGGCAAAAATCACGTGCTCACAGCTGCCCCTCTTTGCCCGAAAATACGAAGAGTTTTCATGCAAAGATAAAGTGAGCGGATAAGAGCGATTTTTGCCCATTTGAAATACTCCGTGGGAAGCATTTTTGAAAGATTTGACCGCACCGTGCTTCTGAGGTTGCCTACATATCCTCGGCTAAAAGGAATCAGGTCAGTGTAGTTCAGGAAGTTTTGGTAGCTGGGACTACCGTGAAGCTATGCTTTCACTGTTGTTGTTGTTGCTGCTACTGCTACTGCTTACTGAACCCCTTATTACACCATGTCAAAAATAAAAGAAGCTAGACTATACTATGATCTATGTTTTACAAAATCCTATCTAGATCTTCAAACTTGCTCTTGTGTTTCTTGTTGCCTTGTTGTCCTCTATCCTCTCTGTGGAATCTCTTTGTTGCTACCTTGAATTGTAATCGGAGATGTTTTCTCTTTCTTCAGGTGGGTGCCTGACTGCTGAACTTGATATGGATTCCTATGCTCTCCAGGCGGGCTCTTAATTGCTGAACTTGAATGTATTCCCATGCTATCCAGGCAGACTCCTGACTTACACTTGAAATATATTCCCTGCTCTCCAGGCGGGCTCCTGACTTCAACATAGACAAAACAAAGAATTTGAAAGCTAAAATTTAAATTGTAGTCCCTTATTCTCCAGGCGGGCTCCTGACTGCTACGCTTGAAAGTATTCCCTACTCTCCAGGCGAGCTCCTAACTGCTGGCTTGAAATGTATTCCCTGCTCTCCAGGCGGGCTCCTGACTGCTGACTTGAAATGTATTCCCTGCTCTCCAGGAGGGATCCTGATTTCAACATAGACAAAACAAAGAATTTGAAAGCTAAAATTTAAATTGTACTCCTTTGTTCTCTAGGCGGGCTCCTGACTGCTACGCTTGGAAGTGTTCCCTTATTTTCCAGGTGGGTGCCAGATCTCTGGCTTGAAATGTATTCCCCGCTCTCCAAGCGGGCTCCTAATTGCTGAACTTGAATGTATTCCCTGCTCTCCAGGCGGGCTCCTGATTTCAACATAGACAAAACAAAGAATTTGAAAGATAAAATTTAAATTGTACTCCATTGTTCTCCAGGCAGGCTCCTGACTGCTACACTTGAAAGTGTTTCCTTGTTTTCCAGGTGGGCGCCTGATCTCTGGCTTGAAATGTATTCCCCGCTCTCCAGGCGGGCTCCTAATTGCTGAACTTAAATGTATTCCCTGCTCTCCAAGCGGGCTCCTGATTTTAACATAGACAAAACAAAGAATTTAAAAGCTAAAATTTAAATTGTACTCCCTTGTTCTCCAAGCGGGCTCCTGACTGCTATGCTTGAAAGTGTTCCCTTGTTTTCCAGGTGGGCACCTGATCTCAACGAAATAGACAAAACAAAGAAAAACTTCTGCCCCAGTTTGGTGCTGGGTGCATCTGTGAATGTTAATTGAATCATGTTACAAATATCTCTATGAATTTGAAAGCTAAATCCCATTATCCAGGAGGGTCCTGAAAACTTCTAGTTAAATGGTGGCTTAAAAATCTAAATTATATCTTCTGATGGTGTGACTCTCGCTGAATCTTGTTGTCTTAGAAGGTCTTAAAACTACATCCCATTATCCAGGAGGGTCCTGAAGATCACAAGTCAAGTTTTATCTTAAGAGCGACAATTTTACAGCTAAATTATACTACCCTTCAACAGAACTTACGCTAAATCTTGTTATCTAATGGAAATCTTAAAGCTAAGTCCCATTATTCAGGAGGGTCCTGAAAACTCCTAATTGAATCCTATCTTAAACATACCAACTTTGAAGCCAACTTATATTCCTTTCGGGTATATTTATGTTAGATTATGCTACTCATGATTGTTTCGAAGTTTAAACTAGGTCCCATTTTACAGGAAGGTCCTGAAAATCAAAATTCAAACCTGTTTGGTTCCTGCCTTTCTCCACAGAGGTTTTTTTCCAAAACAACCGAAATTTTCTGCCCCTGTTTTAATCACAGAAAAATATTGTCAGTTTAAAATGTGGTTAGTTGATGGCATTCTTGCTGATGATCTTTCCACTGCATTGTTTTGTTTTGACTGGCTTCCCCAAACTGGCCCTGAACCGCTTTGACTTTCTGACTGACTTTCAAACCCCATAAACTTTGACGTCCCGAGTGTTCTATACCCATGGTGTTGTTTTACCTCTGACCCCTTTATCTGGCCCTTTGCATCTCCCATGACATTACCAACCATTCCACCGATGAAATATCCGGTGATTCCTTGTACCCCCCTTTGCATCATGTTATCCTTAGTATGCTCTGACCACGCCGTGCTTTGAAATTTTGGAAGTTGGTAGTGAGCTTTGAAATCCCTTTTCACTTGCTTTGCACAAGATTGACATTGAAACATCTTAGACAAATACACAAAAGAAAATGAAATGCAATAACTTTATGGGTTAAGGATAAGAAGAATCCAAAACCAGATGACTGCTACAAAGGGAAAAAGAAAAAGAAACTTATCTGAGTGGAATAGCTGGTACCAATGATTATGACAAGCATTTCGGATTAATCAGCCCAATCTGTCCAACCAATCAACATTCAGTCGCCGTACTTCGTTGCCTCAGAATTTCCATGACCTGATTACTTTACCCAAACCTTGACCTTGTTCATCCTGTGGTGCCTTGAAAGGTTTTCACCAGCAGACCTCTTTCATTCGTTCATCTCTCAACTCACTTTCGCCTCACGGTGCCCGTAAGGGTTTTCACCAATAAGACTCTCTCATTCTTTGATTTCTCTCAGCTCTCGTCGCCTCATGATGCCCGCGAGGGTTTTCACCAATAAGACTCTCTCATTTTTATTTTCCTGCTTGAACCAGAGTGTTTCCCCTGACATGAATTACCTTTACTTGCTCGACTTGGCATTTCTCAAAGACTGATCAGAAGATCTTTCTTTGGATCGTAATATGGGCTTTTGGACAGGGTTAGAAAAAAAGGGTATAAAAGGCTCAATACAATTCAAATGGGTTAAAGTTACAACTTTCGGAATCAGGTTTCTTACAACAAACACAACTTCTGCCCCAGTTTCTTGCATATGGGACTTTTTGATTTTTGTTTTGATGAGACCGAACCGTGAGGCTGCCTACGTATCCTTCAAAGGAATCAGGTCGAACGTAGTTCATGTCATAGAAATTACTTTGTTGTTGTGATTTTTCTTTTTTTCTTTCGCTTTCTCTCCTTTTCTTTTACTGTTTTTCTCCTTCTTTGCTCTTTTCTTCTTTTTCTTCATTCTTTTCTTTCTCTTTCCTTTTCTTTTTTCCCTTTTCATCCTTTTCTTATCTTTCACGCTTGTGTTTTTGATATTGTTATTGATTCCGATAGGGGGTATGAAAGAAAAATAAATAAGGCTCAAAGGGGATGACGAGGGATAAAGTGTTTAAATAGTAGAACAAAACACCTTCATCATTTCAATCTTCAAAATATGCCAAATACAAACAAGTACAATCAAACAAAGAAATCATACATAGTATCTCTTGACTGCATCGAAATTGATAGTCATTTCTACACATTTCCCTTCTACATCTGTCAAATATAACGCGCCATTGGACAACACTCTAGTTACGACAAATGGCCCCAGCCAGTTTGGGGCGAACTTTCTTTTTGCTTCAGGCTGATGAGGCAAGATACGTCTCAACACTAACTGACCCACTTCGAACTTCCACGGACGTAATTATATGCTCTCGCCATTCTCTGTTGGTACAATTGGCCGTGACACACTGCTACCAATCTCTTTTCATCAATCAGACTTAATTGCTCCAAGCGGGTTTTGATCCATTCAACGTCATCAATTTCTGCCTCAGCGACAATCCGAAGGGATGGGATTTCAATTTTTGCGGGTATTACTACCTCCGTGCCATACACCAACAAATAAGGAGTGACCCCTACTGAAGTACGGACTGTAGTGCGATAACCCAACAATGCAAACGACAGCTTTTCATGCCACTGCCTAGAACCTTCCACCATTTTTCGAAGTATCTTCTTTATATTCTTGTTGGCTGCCTCGACTACTCCATTCACCTTGGGGCAATATGGGGTGGAATTGCGATGTATAATCTTAAACTGCTGACATGTCTCCGTCATTAGATGACTGTTGAGATTAGTGCCATTGTCCGTGATGATTACCTTCGGAATCCCAAACCGACAGATGATATTTGAATGCACAAAATCAACCACCGCCTTCTTAGTTACATACTTGAATGTTTTAGCCTCTACCCACTTGGTGAAATAATCGATGGCCACTAGAATAAACCTGTGTCTGTTTGATGCTGCTGGCTCGATGGGCCCAATGACATCCATGCCCCAAGCAACAAAGGGCCATGGTGCCGACATTGTGTGCAATTCAAATGGTAGGGAATGAATCAAATCTCCGTGCACTTGGCACTGATGACACTTGTGCACAAAACTGATGCAATCTCGCTCCATAATGAGCCAGTAATAACCTGATCGGAGAATTTTCTTTGCCAGAATGTACCCACTCATATGCGGTCCACAAACCCCGGAGTGTACCTCAGTCATGATAGCTGTGGCCCGTCTTGCATCTATGCATCTTAGCAATCCCAAATCTGGAGTCCTTTTGTACAATCCCCCTCCACTGAAGAAATAACCACTTGCCAATCGTCGAATAGTTCCTTTCTGATCACCAGTGGCCTGTATCGGATATACCCCCATCCTGATGTATTCTTTGATATCGTGGAACCATGGATCCCTATCAAGTTCTTCTTCTACCATATTACAGTAAGCATGCTGATCACGGACCTGGATCTGCAAAGGGTCCATATAAGCCTTATCTGGATGATGTAACATTGACGCTAGAGTAGCCAAAGCATTGGCAACTTCATTATGGATCCTTGGGATATGCCTAAATTCTATTGACTAAAACTGCTGGCAAAGATCATGCAAACATTATTTGTATGGTATGAGTTTCAAATCCCATGTTTCCCATTCTCCCTGAATTTGGTGCACCAGGAGGTCCGAGTCACCCAAGACCAAGACTTCCTGGACACCCATATCCACAGCTAACTTCAAACCCAGAATGCATGCCTCATACTCAGCCATGTTGTTGGTAAAGTAAAAATGAAGCTGAGATGTAACAGGGTAGTGCAGTCCTGTTTCAGAAATAAGTACTGCTCCTATCCCCACGCCCTTCATGTTTGTAGCCCCATCAAAGAAAAGTTTCCATCCTGGATTCTCGACTTGTTCCAACTCATCAATGTGCATCACCTCTTCATCAGGGAAATAAGTTTTCAAAGGTTCATAATCTTCATCAACCGGGTTCTCGTCCAAATGGTCCGCCAAGGCCTGTGCTTTCATTGCAATTCGAGTCACGTAGACAATGTCAAACTCTGTGAGCAGGATCTGCCACTTTGCAAGCCTTCCTGTGGGTGTAGGCTTCTGAAAGATATACTTCAATGGATCCAAGCGAGATATGTGGTAAGTGGTATAAGATGACAAATAATGTTTCAGTTTCTGTGCCACCCAAGTTAGGGCGCAACATGTCCTCTCAAGATGCGTATACTTAACATCGTACGACGTGAATTTCTTGCTAAGGTAATAGATGGCCGGCTCCTTCCTGCCAGTGATATCATGTTGACCCAATACACAGCCGAATGAATTGTCCAAAACTGTCAAATATAGGATCAAAGGTCGCCTTGGTTCTGGCGGGACCAACACGGGTGGATTTGACAAATACCCCTTTATCTTGTCAAATGCCTCTTGACATTCGTGTGTCCACTTGACCGCAACATATTTCTTTAACAGTCTGAAGATTGGCTCAAAGGTTGTCGTGAGCTGAGCGATGAACCTGCTGATATAATTCAATCTCCCCAACAAACTCATCACCTTGGTCTTGTTTCTCGGAGGCGGCAATTCCTGGATGGCCTTGACTTTCGATGGATCCAGTTCAATGCCTTGGCGGCTGACTACGAACCCCAACAACTTTCTAGATGGAACACCGAACGCGCATTTTGCAGGATTAAGCTTGAGATTGTACCTGCGAAGCCTTTGGAAGTACTTCCTCAGATCCCTGACATGGTCAGACTGCTTTCTAGACTTTACGATCACATCATCCACGTACACCTCGATTTCCCGTGTATCATATCATGGAATATTGTTGTCATTGCCCTCATATAGGTTGCCCCAACATTTTTCAAGCCAAATGGCATGATCCGATAGCAGTACATTCCCCTCGGCGTGATGAATTCCGTCTTTTCTACATCTCCCTCTTCCATTAAGATCTGATGATAACCCGCGTAACAATCCACAAAAGAACCAATCTCATGTTTGGAACAATTATCAATCAAGATATGGATGTTCGACAATGGGAAATTGTCTTTTGGACTCGCCTTGTTGAGATCCCGATAGTCAACACACACCCTGGTCTTGCCATACTTCTTTGGCACCAGCACGATGTTGGCTAACCAGGTGGGATACCAGGTGACCCGAATGACTTTGGCATCGAACTACTTGGTGACCTCTTCTTTGATCTTTACACTCATATCCATTTTGAACTTTCTCAACTTCTGTTTGGCAGGAGGGAATGCCGGGTCAGTGGGCAACTTGTGAACCACTAAATCAGTGCTTAGATCCGGCATGTCGTCATAGGACCATGCAAAAACATCTTTGTATTCGAACAGTGCTTTAATTATCTCCTCCCTGAGTTGAGGTTCCAGATGGACACTTATTTTAGTTTCAAGGACATTATCTTGGTCCCCTAGATTAACTGTTTCTATATCGTTCAAATTAGGTTTGGGTTTTTCCTCAAAATGACTTAGTTCCTTACTAATTTCTTCATAGGCATCATCAAATTCCAACTCGTCATCACACTCAATTTCTTGTATTATTATTTCAGAGTTAGATTGGCTTTTAAACTGGGCCAAAGATTCCTCATGCATGTCATGTCATTGATATCAGTATAAAAAGAACTGTACAAAAGAAGAAAACAAACACAAAACATATAATTAGAAGAAATGAAGGAAAATGAATAATTGCATTTCATTGAATTTAAAGATAACAGAGTTTTAACACATCCAACTAGACAGAACATAATATCTGAATTACAAACCCTAGAATAATCCAGACAACTAAAAGAAAATCAAAACCCACTACCAAAACTCCCTCCGGGTAGGAAGAGGAGTAGCTTTCTAGTTGTTGACTTTTGCACGTGGTCCCACAAATTGCACATCTGCCTTGCTGGACCCTTCCACAGCCTCAACCATGTTAACCTCGGTGAATAACCTTTTGAACCCCTTTTCCAAGTCTCCATCAGCACCAATCAATTATCCAGAAACCTTTGACAACAATTGCTTTCTGATACCCGGCCTGACGAATGATCTGGACAGACGCGGGATTGGCCTTGGCAATGCCCATGCTTTCTGTTTCATTTTGCGGGCTAGTCTCACATCTGCAACTGTAGGCTTGAACCCCAGACCAAAAGTATCCAGATTCTTTGGAAGAGAAACTGGCTGCACAATACCTTGCAGAGATGCACCCAAACCCTTGACCGGTACAAAACCATTTTTCAACATTTCAACAGCTACCATGACTGATGCCGCAGTTGGAACGCACTTTCCTTCTGGAAGTTTCTCTATCTATACTGTGTCAAAAACCTGATAAACCTATAGCCCTTGTCGTCGTCAACCTCTATGAACAGAACAATGACATCATTGGGCACACATAAGTTATCTTCGCTGTGTACAACAATTTCCTGTTGATCCCATTCAAACTTGACCATTTGATGCAGAGTAGACGGGACTGCTTTGGCAGCATGGATCCAGGGTCGTCCCAATAGCAGATTGTAAGAAACAGCCACATCAAGCACTTGGAATTCCATAGTAAATTCAACAGGCCCTATTGTGAGCTCAAGCACTATGTCCCCGACTGAATCTTTCCCTCCATCGTCGAATCCCCGAACGCAAATACTGTTCTTGTGAATTCTTTCATCCTCCACTTTCAGCTTGTTCAATGTGGAGAGAGGACAAATGTTCGCGCTAGACCTATTGTCAACCAGTACCCGAGTAACCACAGAATCTTCGCATTTCACCGTCAGATAGAGGGCTCTATTGTGCTCGGTACCCTCCACGGACAACTCATCATCAGAAAAAGTGACTCTGTTTACCTCAAATATCTTGTTATCTATCTTTTCCAAGTGGTTTACTGAGATTTTGTCAGGAACGTAAGCCTCGTTCAAGATCTTCATCAAAGCCCGACAATGCTCGTCGGAATGGATCAATAATGACAATAATGAAATCCGAGCCGGTATTTTCCTCAACTGCTCCACAATGGAATAGTCCTGCACTTTCATCTTTCTCAAGAACTCCTCTGCTTCTTCCTCGGTCATAACTTTCTTTACCAGCATTGGATTATCTTTTGAAGTCTTAGCTTTTCTCAACTTTTTGGGGGCAAAGCATCTCCCCGATCGAGTCAAACCATGGGTCCCACACACTTCTTCTCTAACCTCTTTCCCCTTGTAAGTCACTGTCACTCGTTCATAATTCCATGGGACTGCCTTGTTGTTAACTATAGGTAATTGAGTTACCGGTTTGATAACAACAGGATCTGTGGGGGCGCCCTTCACAATTACCACAGGCTTGTTCGTCACTCCTGGCACAACCACTTTTGCTCTTTCATGTTTTCCTGCAACGTCACTTGAGGACCCCTTCTTGACCTCCACAGATGGTTCATTATTTGCCCTGTTCAATTTGATCATAGACTTCTCACTGGTTGACTTTTCAAATGGCCTGGCTTCACTAGCCCGAATCATCATGACGGTTTGCGAAGGCTTATTAGGCTCCCCTCCCTTATGCACTATCTCAATCATATTTGTTTGATGATGGGCTGACAAGGGATTCTGATTGATATTGGGCGCCTCCGGAGCATGGACCTCAATCTGATTGGTGTCAATGAGTTCTTGAATGGCTGTTTTCAATTTCCAGCAATTCTCTGTGTCATATCCCGGGGCCCCTAAACAATACTCACAACTCACCGAGCGGTCAAGATTTTTGGGAGGGGGATTTGACAATTTAACCTCGATCGGATTCAACATATCCAACTGTCTCAGTCTATACAATAGACTAGCATATGATTCTCCCAATGGAGTGAAAGTCTTTTGCTTCTGCAACCTCTCATTCTTAAAGGCTTGGATGAGCCGAAAACCCGTTCCAGGAGGATTTCTGTAGGCTTTTGGGGGTGGATAGTTTTTTTGTGGAGCTTGGTACGAATTTTGTGGAGCTGGCGCACGCCATTGTGAGTGAGCAGGAGGTTGGGTATAGGTTTGTGCGTGATGGACAGAAAAATGGGGATCTTGCGGTGGGTAATAGTGTTGTGGTGGGTTATATGGAGTGAGGGGGTAAGTTTGGGGATAGGGTTGCGGCTGGTTGTAGTAACGGGGAAGGTTCCTGGATCCAACCCAAACTCCTGACTCAATTGTCGCAACATCCTCCTTTTTCTTCTTCCCGAGCACACCCCTATTACCGTTTTGAATGGCCTGAGTGGTCGCTTTGATCGCTGAATAACTCATGATCTTGTTGGACTTGAGTCCCTCTTCAACCATGCCTCCCATTTTTACTACTTCATTAAAGGACTTACCTACTGCTGACACTAAGTGGCCGAAATAAGTGGGTTCCAAAGCCTGCAAGAAATAATCAA
The DNA here is from genome assembly GCF_000715075.1 of Nicotiana tabacum. NCBI lineage: Eukaryota > Viridiplantae > Streptophyta > Magnoliopsida > Solanales > Solanaceae > Nicotiana > Nicotiana tabacum. The sequence continues at coordinate 116,225,641 of NC_134086.1, read as the reverse complement.
CCATCTCGCTTTCTTTCATCAGAGGGTCAACCCTCGCTGCTGCTCTCTCCAACGGAATCCATATTCCCTGAAGCTCTCACCGGGCTTCATCTCAAGCTTTGTCAACGACAGACGGTCTGGGATAATTTCGAGGTTGTACTGAAATGGCAGGCAAAGGCTTGGGCCAAATCGTCCCATGTGTACCACCTGTTGTGATCTTGTCTGGTATACCATTCTAAGGCCGATCCACTTAAACTTTGGCTGAAATATGCCATCAGCAATTCATCTCTTCCACATGCTTCTCTCATTTTGCTACAAAATCCTCTTAAGTGTGCTACTGGGTCACCATGCCCGTCGTACAGATCAAACTTGGGCATTTTGAACCCTGCTAGTAACTGAACATCTGGGAACAAACATAAATATTTATAGGCCACACTTACTTGACCTCCCAACTCCCTCATATCTCAGAACGATTGTTCTAAGCTTTTGACCTTTCTGATCATCTCTTCATGCTCGGTATTTTAGGGTGGCTTCTCGGTCTTTGCCGGGAGATCAAGATGGGGGGTGTGAGGATATGGTTCTAGGACTTTGAAGGTGGGTTCAGGGGGATAATACTGGTTGTCGTGAGTTTGGAACAGGGGTTCACTGGAAGATCGGTGTAATGTAGCAGGTGGAGGTGCCACAAAAACAAGTGTAATTGGTGGGGGATGGTATGGGACTTGTTTGGGTGGTAGACCTTGAGAAGTATAGGAAGTGGCGCCATGGCATTGTTGGTAGAGGGAAAAGGCTGGAGATGAGTTCACAGTGGAAGGCTCCGAAGGTTGGGCTGATGGTGGGATATAAGCAGGGTTGGCAGGATAAACCGGTTGTGGATGCCCCTTCGCCCAGGCTTGGTACATTTCAGTCATCTGTTTCTTTAGCTTATACATTTCTTCCCTCATTGCATTAACGTCCAATTCTTACACTTCTTTCAATGGGTCGACAATACTTGTTTCCGGTTCCTGGTTGGCCAAATTCAGCCTGTCTTTCGATCGGGTGGTGTATGAGTGAGTTGCCAGAATGACAATCAACTAACCACCTACTTGGACTCAATGCATCAACAACAACATTGTTAGCGATTAGGTTTTAACAGATTGATAACCGCACATTGGGCATGAATGCACCTAAACCGTTAACCGTCTCTATTATGTATTTGATCGGTTGAATGGGTCATCCCGGCCTTTTCTTACTTTCGATTGCGAACTTCCCCCTTTTCTTTCTTTTTCTTTTCCTTCCTTTCATTCTCTCTTTGTTTATATTCCCTCTTGATTTTTATTTTCTCTCTTTTCTTTATTATTTTTCCGCTCTCTCTCTCTTTTCTTTCCAGAGATTGCCTACGTATCATGACCCCGCATGAATCAGACCAAGCGTAGTTCTTGGAGATAAAAATAATAAAACATTTTTGGAATTTTCAAATTTTCATAATAAGACTCGGAAATAAACTTAAACAGAAACTAACAGACTCTGATGAAAGATGAAATACAGACTCAAAAAACAAATAACCCACATACTCTGATAAAAGAAATATAGACTCCAAAACAACTAGCAGACTTTAACAGAAAGAAAATACAGACTCAAGAAATCACGAATACATCAGTGCCTCTATTGCCCCCGGGACCCGCAGGGCATCATTCGGCCTTGCCGCGGGTCGGCTCGCTAATTCCCCTTGGAGGTGGTAGAGATCTTCCATTACCCGGCGAACGAAAATTATCACAGTAGCAAAGAACATAGATCTAGTCATATCCTTACAGCTACTGCACTCCATCACGATGTAGTTAGCGACCCTTTTGACTCGCTCTCTTATGACGCCCTTCTCTTGCAACCAATGCCCAATTTGTTCGGTTCTGGCTTCCAAAGTTCATTCGGCTACCTGGTTCTACTCTTGGAGTTGTTGCAAGTCTCTTTCTATCCGTGCCATTAAGGCGTAACAATGTTCTCTTTCCGCTTTAAAATTTTTGGCTTGTTTAGCCATTTCACCCTTAAGATTGCCAATTGCCTTTTCCCAACTTGTGACCCCTTTTTCATATCTTTCTTTTATCTGTTGAACGAAAGCTGCACGCTCTTCGGTGCTTTTAGCCAACCTTGCCTGTGCTTTTGCTAGTTCAGACTCAACTTTCTGCAGGTCATCTTCATAGTCACGTACCTTTTGAGTAAGGTTATAAATGAGCCTTTCATCTTTCCTACTTCGGCCAGGGTTCTCGGCTTCAATTTTCAACTGTCGAACCTGAGCTCTGAGGGCTTCATTTTCTAGCATCAATCTTCTCCTTTCACCTTCGGCCTCTTGTGCCTGCAAATCATTGTTGAAGGTGACATTTCTCAACTCTTCTCATAGACCATGGATGATGGCCTTATATTCCTTTTCCTTCTCCCCCCAAGCTAACCTCTCCTGAATTTTATCATCAAAGGCTTGAACATGAGGCCTTTTGGCGGGCCTTTCGGGCTCTGGCTCGTTGTTTACATAAGACATTTTCTCAAACCAAGCGGCATAATTTGGATCTACTTCCCCCTTGGCGATGTCTGGTACCTTGGTGCCATTTTTTAGATACAACAGCTATTCCAATCCTGCTGAACTACAGCCTCGGGCAATGCAACTTCTGGATGTAACTCTATGACCTGGGTGCTTAGATCTTCATCTTTAGGCACAATCTAATACCTTCCCAATTGCCTCAAGACCCTCTGCGGTGCATATGGCCGGATACTCCTTACAACCATTAACCTCAGGTAGCCTTTGGTAGCAGTCATATAGATGGCTTCTGTCCTCGGGAGCCATCCCATAGTCCACTCGACCTGACCTGCGTTAAGAACTTTCAAGTGAGAGACCTATGCTTCAAACCCTTCTGGTGCGTTATAATCTTTTACCCTCTCCTCGTAACTAGTGATGAAGTTATTCGGGCTCGAACCATAACTCATGAATCTGGGATGATGGCGAATGTGCTCGATCAACTACATTTGCAGAAGGATGTTGCAACCTTCAAAAAATTGAGCCCCTGCTTTGCATAAAGTTAATGCTCGATAAATATCCGCCAGCACCAATGGGGCAACTGTATGATCTTCCTTGGTAGTAAGGATTTGTGCAATTCTAGTCATACGAACATCCACCGTCCCTTTCTCATTTGGAAAAACCATGATCCCCAAGAATGCCACAATAAATGCGAACCGACAATGAATTTGCCAAAGGCCCTTGTCTTATTTGTTGCTCGGACCTTTTTCATGCGTTTCAAAACCAACAGAGTGCCTGAACCTGAAGTATAAGAAATGGAAAGCACAACACCCGTTGCTCACATGTTCTTTATTCATCTGTTTACTAATATTCAGGAGGTCAAAGAACTTGTGCACCGATGGAGCCTTTTGAAATATAAGTTGTTGCTTCCTCAAATCCCATCTGAATTCAATGTACCCGGCTATCTCCTCCAAAGTACGGGTGATCTTAAAATCCGAGAAACGAAAGACATTGTGGACAGGATCCCAGAAAGTTACCAAAGCTTTGATCAGATCTTCCCGTGGTTTTATCTCAAAGATGTCTATAAGAGCACCCAAGTGCTTTTTCACCCATTTCTGAACATCTTTGTCTAGATCATTCCACCACATACGCAAGTGTAGCTGAGTTTGTTCCCTGACCACTTCTGGCGGTTCCTGGATGGTAATCATTTGTTCCTGTGGAAGATTAAGGTTAGGGTTGACTCGAGTGGACCCTTTTGTAAACAGTTTTTTGAAGAAGAAAAGAAAAATAAAGGGAAAGGAAAAGAAGAAAAGAACCACAATTTCTTCCCCTATATGCCAACTTTAGCCAAGTGACTGTTTTTGCAAATGCGGCCCCTTCCCAATTTCACGCGAATTTTGAGGCCGGGGGGAATTATTTTATGACCTTTCACAAACTTGTCCATTCTTTTACGAAAATAGCCTTTCGACAACTGAAGAATACTCTGAGACTATCTCGACAAGAACGGTTTAAGACATTGCCGAAACTGGATCGGCTTATTTTGACCAAAAATCAAGATTGCATTCACTCGACCACCGACTCTCTTTTCTTGTTTTTCTTTCTTTTTTTTTTCAAAAATAAGGCCGAACCTTATGTAGGTTGCCTACGTATCCCACATCTGGTGAGAATCAGACATGCGTAGTTCGGTCAGTTTTGACACATTTGAAAGAACACAATGTTTGACTCTTTTGAAATAACTCTTTTTTGAAAAATTTTGGGCAGAGTTTCAGAACATTTTTCAAATACCGGTATTTTTAGAACCGGGCTTTATTTCCTTCCCTATATCACTCTTGGTTTTTCTTTTTGCTTTATTTTCCCTGGCCGGTCAGCATGCATGCCAAAACAAATAAATGTTCACAAAACACGTAGAATGCATCAAGAAGGTATGTTATTTTGGGCACACCCGTCCTAGACGGACCCAACCCTTGTGTTGAGTCCCCTAAGTCAAATTCACATGATGCAAACAAATGTTCCTACTAGGGATCCGATATGAGGCTATGTTTTTCTAGGTTTAAATCCTGGGGTTTTGTTATAGACTTGGGTACCCGAGCAGACAACTGGGGCCGAGGAGGGGGCGACGTACCGGAAGCACTGAAGTCTACCCGGCCTTGTTGCTTGCCCAGCCTCGTTCTATTTCGTATAATTTCTACAGAAAAAGCGGGCTACGCGAACGTATGCACCATTTCTAGAAGACTCAGAGGGGTAGCGTTAGAAGACAGTTATATACAATTTAAACAATATTAAAGCGGTAAACAGATAACATTTAGCACAAAAGATTCACGGAATACAGTAATATTAACAATAAGTGAAGCCAAGCAAAATCATATTAACAAGCTCGAATTCTTGAACCCTGGACCAGAGATTCTGGGTTCGGTCCCCAGCAGAGTCGCCAGAGCTGTCACACCTCCTTTTTACCTACACCCCCATCTATTGCATTGTTCATGAATTGATATATACTTGTCATACCTCCTTTTTCACTACACCCCGTAAGGGGTATATATATAAGGGAGTTTTTCCAATTAAAGGACAATCGAAACATGATTGTTTATTTATTAAAAATCAGAGTCGCCACTTGGGAGATTTATGGTGTCCCAAGTCACCGGTTCAAATCCCGAGTCGAGGAAAAGATTGAATCTGTATTATAGTCTGCGAACCAAAAATCCGAGTAAGGAATTCTGTTAACTCGGGAGAAGGTGTTAGGCATTCCCGAGTTCCGTGGTTCTAGCACGGTCGCTTTGATCATACTTTGCTTATTAAAATTGTTTAATTACTGACTTTAGATCCTATGTGCATTTACCCTTTACCGCTTTTTAATTAAGAAAATTATCTTGAAACGGGTCACGCGTACGTGTACCCATTTGTTTGGCGCGTCAAAAAATCATGTCACACGAACGTGTCCACAATTAATAACGCTTTATTATTATTAAGAACTTTTGGCCGAAGTTGCGTGAACGCATACTCTGGTTTTGTTTTTAGAAATCGCAATCATGTCACGCGAACGTGTCCACAACCACGATAGTATATTGGACGTGCCTAAAGCAAACTATGAACATTTGTCATTTTTGTATCGAAATCATAAGAACTTAATACGAGGACCATACGTGATTTAATTGTGGATGGCACACCTCGACTAATTGAAAGAAATTAATCGGTTAAACGTTAAAGGTAACTTAATTCTACCTTATGCTAATGTCTGATCTAATTAATAGAAGAAAATTTCAGGCCATCAACACCATACAGAAGGTGAGTAAAATTGAGCCCAAATTACAAGAGTGTAAGGCTACACGTGCCCGTGTTTCCTTTGCTGGGCTCGAAAAATGTCCAATCATGACGAGAACAGAAGGCCCAAAATAATTCAGGGCTATGCATTCATGCCTAGGGTTGATCCCGCTACTTGGGCCAGCTTTGGACCCAGATTTTCATAAGCCAACAATTGCATATAATCCATTGGAAACCAGTCAACTAAATTATATGGAACACACGATTATACAAACATTCCAACCTCTGAATTCTTGATAATTTAAAGGTAGTGCAATTAAACTGAATTTCTGATTTGTTAACATACTTTGGGTCCAAATCTATTTCAAATTCACATGGCCGTATCACTTAGATAAATAAGCTTTGGGTCTGAAGAGCCCAGTTCTGCTTTCAAGGTCGATTGCTGGAGCTGGGGACTCATGATCGAGTCCCTTCGGGGGAATACAACGGGTATTTGGACTCCAAACCCCACACTTCCAAACTTCAAAGTTCAAGAACTCATCTCCCCTGGACTAAGCATGTAGAGTCCTCAAGTAAGACCAATACACAATTTATCTGTTTAAACAAATTAAGCTAACAATGAACAGATTAAACTAGGTCTCATATATTAAATTATTCCTAACATGGATCTGCAAATCACTACGACCAATCCTCATTCAGGCTAAATATCTCATCTTTGCAGATTTCAAAGTCATGCAACTCAACAAACATTAGGCCTTTCCAATCACAGTTCATGCACAACAAACACCAAAACCAAACCCAAATTAAACATGGCTAACCTACGATTTGCTTTATATTACAAACCAAGTTCACAACCAATCAGTGAATAAGTTTGAATATAACAGGGTAATCAGATTAACTACATGAATAGGTGATTAGCAAGAAACGACATTCAGTAAATGAGATGCTCTGTATTTCAACTTCAATTAATAATATTGTATTCCTCCATTTCACATATCAAGGGTGTGAGGGATACCTGGAAATGAGAAAAGAAACAGAACAAGGAGGGATTAATGGATAGCAGCAACAAAAGAAAATGAAATTCAACAGCTTAATCACATCAGACCTAGCTTTCTCAGACCATTTCAAACCCAGCAAAATTAGAATTACTTCAAGCTTTCACTAAAACCCCAAAAAATGCACAAATTCAAAGAAACAATACTTTCTGGTGCTTTTTCTTCTGATTTCTTCAGACTTTTTTGTTTTTTTTCAACCCTATGTATTTTTCCAAATTTTTTCTATCTTTTCCTTTTTCTAGTCTCTGAAACTCTTTTTTTCCATCCCCATGGAACCCCAAGTAACTATGCCTTTATAGGCAAGTTACTAGGGCAACCTTAAGGGTTCAGTTTTTTCATTTTAGTCCTTTTCAAATTTTCCTTTTTGCTGCTTAGTCCTTCAATTACTGACTTGTTGGTCAAGTTAGTCTATTCTTTCAGCTTCTAGGCAGCTTCTTAGGTGGTTATAGCAAGATTCCCTTAAGTGACTTACCCAATTTACCCCTATTACCCCTGTATTTTGTCTTGAAGCCCAGCCAGACTTGAACATGGGCTATGAATCCCCAAACAGGCTCAATGATTAAATAGACATGGGCTCAGACTCAAACCAAATAGAATTCCTTTAACATGAGGTCTTAGACTGACCTCAAAGCCCAAAGATGAAGCCCAAACAAATTCAGAAAACTTAAAAACCAAACAAATCAACTAATTAACGATCACAAACAGGCGGTGAACTAATTAAGCTAACTAATTAAGCTCAGTGACCAAATCAAAAATTCTAACAGGACAGTTAATAAATCAGAAAACAAATAAAAAGAGAGGAAAGGAATATAGGTGACACATAGACGATTTTGAAAACAAAGATGAACGAGACTTACCAACTAGACTTGAAATCAAAAATTGAGGCACTAATTCGACCCAACAGAGTGGCAAACATTTGTTCTTGGTGAGGAACAAACGAGTGTCACTATTTTGTGTCAAAACCGACTTGAAACAACCGAACAATTCCTGAAAATGCTTGCATGCATGATTCCGACCTTAGGCTCTTATGGATCGACTCTTCGATTTGATATTCGAGGAGTTCTAGAGATGTTTTAAGAAATCTAAGTGACGATTTGGGATGAGGGAGAGAGGACGGTCCTAGGGTGTTAATTTGGGGTTGAACAAAGGTGGCGCCGCCACCGGAGAGAACAAGGGCAGCGCTAGGGTTTCGATCTTTGATCTGATATTCGAGCAGTTCTGGAAGGATTTGAGAGGAGTTGTTTGGGGATTTGGGATGTGGATGCGGAGAAGAGTGTGGGGTGTTAATCTCAGGGTGATTGGTGGTGGCACCGCCACCGGAAGTAATAGGGATTTTGGGGCGGCGGATTAGGGTTAGGCGATTCTCCGATGGTGAAGGAGATGAAGTGAGATGGAATGAGGGGGTAGGGGGTCGGTCAGACAGTTATAAGTAATTTGGGGCTCAGTTCCGGGTCGTTTGATCAAACGAGATAAACAGTCCAGATCACGGGTAGTTTAAACGGGGTCGTTTGGTTTATTGGTGGGGCGGACCAGGTTGGACCCGAGTTTTGGGACGGGTATGGGCCAATTTTAACGGGTAATGGGTGTTTAACACTTGGGCCTGGGGAAAATTCAATTGTAACAGCCCAAAATCGGATTTTCTTTTATTTCTTTTCTTTTTCTTTTTCAATTTCAAATTCTTTTCTTTTCAAATTAAAATAAAATCTAAATTAATTTTTTTAAACTAAATTAACCTAACCAATTAGATTAATCACTCATCATGGTATTTACAATAATTAATTAAATCCTAAATTTAAAGAAAAACTATACAATTCAAAATTAAAGAGTTAAAATGCAAAATGAACTATTTTTATGATTTTCATATTTTATAAAACAAACTAATTTACTAATTAATCTAAAAAATATAAAATTAAATTCTAAATGCAGTGCGTGATATTTTTGTATTTTCATGAATTAAATTAAATAAACGTGCACAAACAAATGTAAATAATTAATAGAAAATGCCACAAAATCCAACAAAATTGCAAACACTAAAAGAAATTATTTTGGTTTGAATTTGTTGGAATAATTCATATAGGGCAAAAATCACGTGCTCACAGCTGCCCCTCTTTGCCCGGATATACGAAGAGTTTTCGTACAAAGATAAAGTGAGCGGATACGAGCGATTTTTGCCCATTTGAAATACTCCGTGGGAAGCATTTTTGAAAGATTTGACCGCACCGTGCTTCTGAGGTTGCCTACATATCCTCGGCTAAAAGGAATCAGGTCAGTGTAGTTCAGGAAGTTTTGGTAGCTGGGACTATCGTAAAGCTATGCTTTCACTGTTGTTGTTGTTGCTGCTACTGCTTACTGAAGCCCTTATTACACCATGTCAAAAATAAAAGAAGCTAGACTAGACTATGATTTATGTTTTACAAAATCCTATCTAGATCTTCAAACTTGCTCTTGTGTTTCTTGTTGCCTTGTTGTCCTCTATCCTCTCGGTGGAATCCCTTTATTGCTACCTTGAATTGTAATCAGAGATGTTTTTCTCTTCTTCAGGTGGGTGCCTGACTGCTGAACTTGATATGGATTCCTATGCTCTCCAGACGGGCTCCTGATTGCTGAACTTGAATGTATTCCCATGCTATCCAGGCGGACTCCTGACTTCCACTTGAAATATATTCCCTGCTCTCCAGGCGGGCTCCTGACTTCAACATAGACAAAACAAAGAATTCGAAAGCTAAAATTTAAATTGTACTCCCTTGTTCTCCAGGCGGGCTCCTGACTGCTACGCTTGAAAGTATTCCCTACTCTCCAGGCGAGCTCCTGACTGCTGGCTTGAAATGTATTCCTTGCTCTCCAGGCGGGCTCCTGACTGCTGACTTGAATTGTATTCCCTGCTCTCCAGGAGGGATCCTGATTTTAACATAGACAAAACAAAGAATTTAAAAGCTAAAATTTAAATTGTACTCCCTTGTTCTCCAGGTGGGCTCATGACTGCTACGCTTAGAAGTGTTCCCTTGTTTTCCTGGTGGGCGCCAGATCTCCGGCTTGAAATGTATTCCCTGCTCTCCAGGCGGGCTCCTGATTGCTGAACTTGAATGTATTCCCTGCTCTCCAGGCAGGCTCCTGATTTTAACATAGACAAAACAAAGAATTTGAAAGATAAAATTTAAATTGTACTCCATTATTCTCCAGGCGGGCTCCTGACTGCTACGCTTGAAAGTATTTCCTTGTTTTCTCGATGGGCGCCTGATCTCTAGCTTGAAATGTATTCCCTGCTCTCCAGGCGGGCTCCTAATTGCTGAACTTAAATGTATTCCCTGCTCTCCAAGCGGGCTCCTGATTTCAACATAGACAAAACAAAGAATTTAAAAGCTAAAATTTAAATTGTACTCCCTTGTTCTCCAAGCGGGCTCCTGACTGCTACACTTGAAAGTGTTCCATTGTTTTCCAGGTGGGTGCCTAATCTCAACAAAATAGACAAAACAAAGAAAAACTTCTTCCCCAGTTTGGTGCTGGGTGCATCTGTGAATGTTAATTGAATCATGTTACCAAATATCTCTAAGAATTTGAAAGCTAAATCCCATTATCCAGGAGGGTCCTGAAAACTTCTAGTTAAATGGTGGATTAAAAATCTAAATTATATCTTCTGAAGGTATGACTCCCGCTAAATCTTGTTGTCTAAGAAGGTCTTAAAACTACATCCCATTGTCCAGGAGGGTCCTGAAGATCACAAGTCAAGTTTTATCTTAAGAGCGTCAATTTTACAGCTAAATTATACTACCCTACAGCAGAACTTACGCTAAATCTTGTTATCTAATGGAAATCTTAAAGTTAAGTCTCATTATTCAGGAGGGTCCTGAAAACTCCTAATTGAATCCTATCTTAAACATACCAACTTTGAAGCCAACTTATATTCCTTTGGGGTATATTTATGTTAGATTATGCTATTCATGATTGTTTTGAATTTTAAACTAGGTCCCATTTTACAGGAAGGTCCTAAAAATCAAAAATCAAACCTGTTTGGTGCCTGCCTTTCTCCACGGAGGATTTCTCCAAAATAACTGAAATTTCCTGCCCCTGTTTTAATCACAGAAAAATATTGTCAGTTTAAAATGTGGTTAGTTGATGGCATTCTTGCTGAAGATCTTTCCATTGCATTGTTTTGTTTTGACTGGCTTCCCCAAACTGGCCCTGAACCGCTTTGACTTTCTGACTGACTTTCAAACCCCATAACCTTTGACGTCCCGAGTGTTCTATACCCATGGTGTTGTTTTACCTCTGACCCCTTTATCTGGCCCTTTGCATCTCCCATGACATTACCAACCATTCCACCGATGAAATATCCGGTGATTCCTTGTACCCCCCTTTGCATCATGTTATCCTTAGTATGCTCTGACCACGCCGTGCTTTGCAATTTTGGAAGTTGGTAGTGATCTTTGAAATCCCTTTTCACTTGCTTTGCACAAGACTGATATTGAAACATCTTAGACAAATACCCAAAAGAAAATGAAATTCAATGACTTTGCGGGTTAAGGATAAGAAGAATCCAAAATCATATGACTGCTACAGAGGGAAAAAGAAAAAGAAACTTATCTGAGTGGAATAGCTGGTACCAATGATCATGACATGCATTTCGAATTAATCGGCCCAATCTGTCCAACCAATCAACTTTCAGTCGCCGTACTTCGTTGCCTTAGAATATCCATGACCTGATTACTTTACCCAAACCTTGACCTTGTTCATCCTATGGTGCCTTGAAAGGTTTTCACCAGCAAACATCTTTCATTCGTTCATCTCTCAACTCACTTTAGCCTCACGGTGCCCGTAAGGGTTTTCACCAATACGAATCTCTCATTCTTTGATTTCTCTCAGCTCTCATCGCCTCATGGTGCCCGCGAGGGTTTTCACCAATAAGACTCTCTCATTTTTATTTTCCTGCTTGAACCAGAGTGTTTCCCCTGACATGAATTACCTTTACTTGCTCGACTTGGCATTTCTCAAAGACTGATCAGAAGGTCTTTCTTTGGATCGTAATATGGGCTTTTGGACAGGGTTAGAAAGAAAGGGTATAAAAGGCTCAAAACAATTCAAATGGGTTAAAGTTACAACTTTCGGAATCAGGTTTCTCACAACAAACACAACTTCATCCCCAGTTTCTTGCATATGGGACATTTTGGATTTTTTGTTTTGATGAGACCGAACCGTGAGGATGCCTACGTATCCTTCAAAGGAATTAGGTTGAACGTAGTTCATGTCATAGAAATTACTTTGTTGTTGTGATTTTTCTTTTTCTCTTTCTCTTTTTCTCTTTTGTTTTTCTCTCTTTTTCTTTTACTGTTTTTCTCCTTCTTTTCTCTTTTCTTCTTTTTCTTCATTCTTTTCTTTCTCTTTCCTTTTCTTTTTTTCCCTTTTCTTCCTTTTCTTATCTTTCACGCTTGTGTTTCTGATATTATTATTGATTCTGAAAGGGGGTATGAAAGAAAAATAAATAAGGCTCAAAGGGGATGACGAGGGATAAAGTGTTTAGATAGCAGAACAAAATACCTTCATCATTTCAATCTTCAAAATATGCTAAATACAAACAAGTACAATCAAACAAAGAAATCATACATAGTATCTCTTGACTGCATCGGAATTGATAGCCATTTCTACACATTTCCCTTCTACATCTGTCAAATATAACACGCCATTGGACAACACTCTAGTTACGACAAATGGACCCAACCAGTTTGGGGCGAACTTTCCTTTTGCTTCAGCCTGATGAGGCAAGATACGTCTCAACACTAACTGACCCACTTCGAACTTCCGCGGACGTAATTATATGCTCTCACCATTCTCTGTTGGTACAATTGGCCGTGACACACTGCTGCCAATCTCTTTTCATCAATCAGACTTAATTGCTCCAAGCGGGTTTTGATCCATTCAACGTCATCAATTTCTGCCTCAGCGACAATTTGAAGGGATGTGATTTCAATTTCTGCGGGTATTACTGCCTCCGTGCCATACACCAACAAATAAGGAGTGGCCCCTACTGAAGTACGGACTGTAGTGCGATAACCCAACAATGCAAACGTCATCTTTTCATGCCACTGCCTAGAACCTTCCACCATTTTTCGAAGTATCTTCTTTATATTCTTGTTGGCTGCCTCGACTACTCCATTCGCCTTGGGGCAATATGGGGTGGAATTGCGATGTATAATCTTAAACTGCTGACATGTCTCCGTCATTAGATGACTGTTAAGATTAGCGCCATTGTCCGTGATGATTACCTTCGGAATCCCAAACCGACAGATGATATTTGAATGCACAAAATCAACCATCGCCTACTTGGTTACAGACTTGAATGTTTTAGCCTCTACCCACTTGGTGAAATAATCGATGGCCACTAGAATAAACCTGTGTCTGTTTGATGCTGCTGGATCGATGGGCCCAATGACATCCATGACCCAAGCAACAAAGGGCCATGGTGCCGACATTGTGTGTAATTCAAATGGTGGGGAATGAATCAAATCTCCGTGCACTTGGCACTGATGACACTTGCACACAAAACTGATGCAATCTCGCTCCATAGTGAGCCAGTAATAACCTGATCGGAGAATTTTCTTTGCCAGAACCTACCCACTCATATGCGGTCCACAAACCCCGGAGTGTACCTCAGTCATGATAGTTGTGGCCTGTCTAGCATCTATGCATCTTAGCAATCCCAGATCTGGAGTCCTTTTGTACAATACCCCTCCACTGAAGAAATATCCACTTGCCAATCGTAGAATAGTTCTTTTCTGATCACCAGTGGCCTGTATCGGATATACCCCCATCCTGATGTATTCTTTGATATCGTGGAACCATGGCTCCCCATCAAGTTCTTCTTCCACCATATTACAGTAGGCATGTTGATCACGGACCTAGATCTGCAAAGGGTCCACATAAGCCTTATCTGGATGATGTAACATTGACGCCAGAGTAGCCAAAGCATTGACAACTTTATTATGGATCCTTGGGATATGCCTGAATTCTATTGACTAAAACTGCTGGCAAAGATCATGCAAACATTGTTTGTATGGTATGAGTTTCAAATCCCGTGTTTCCCATTCTCCCTGAATTTGGTGCACTAGGAGGTCCGAGTCACCCAAGACCAAGACTTCCTGGACACCCATATCCACAGCTAACCTCAAACCCAGAATGCATGCCTCGTACTCAGCCATGTTATTGGTATAGTAAAAACGAAGCTGAGCCGTAACAGGGTAGTGCTATCCTGTTTCAGAAATAAGTACTGCTCCTATCCCCACGCCCTTCATGTTTGCAGCTCCATCAAAGAAAAGTTTTCATCCCGGCTTCTCGACTTGTTCCAACTCATCAATGTACATCACCTCTTCATCAGGGAAATAAGTTTTCAAAGGTTCATAATCTTCATCAACCGGGTTCTCAGCCAAATGGTCTGCCAAGGCCTGTGCTTTCATTGTAGTTCGAGTCACGTAGACAATGTCAAACTCTGTGAGCAGGATCTGCCACTTTGCAAGCCTTCCTGTGGGCATACGCTTCTGAAAGATATACTTCAATGGATCCAAGCGAGATATGAGGTAAGTGGTATAAGATGACAAATAATGTTTCAGTTTCTGTGCCACCCAAGTTAGGGCGCAACATATCCTCTCAAGATGCGTATACTTAACCTCGTACGACGTGAATTTCTTGCTAAGGTAATAGATGACCTGCTCCTTTCTGCCAGTGATATTATGTTGACCCAATACACAGCCGAATGAATTGTCCAAAACTGTCAAATATAGGATCAAAGGCCGCCTTGGTTCTGGCGGGACCAACACGGGTGGATTTGACAAATACCCCTTTATCTTGTCAAATGCCTCTTGACATTCGTCTGTCCACTTGACCGCAACATATTTCTTTAACAATCTGAAGATTGGCTCACAGGTTGTTGTGAGCTGAGCGATGAACCTGCTGATATAATTCAATCTCCCCAACAAACTCATCACCTCGGTGGGATACCGGGTGACCTGAATGACTTTGGCATCTAACTGCTTGGTGACCTCTTCTTTGATCTTTACACTCATATCCGTTTTGAACTTTCTCAGCTTCTGTTTCACAGGAGGGAATGCCGTGTCAGTGGGAAACTTGTGAACCACTAAATCAGTGCTTAGACCCGGCATGTCATCATAGGACCATGCAAAAACATCTTTGTATTCGAACAGTGCTTTAATTATCTCCTCCCTGAGTTGAGGTTCCAGATGGACACTTATTTTAGTTTCACGGACATTATCTTGGTCCCCTAGATTAACTGCTTCTGTATCGTTCAAATTAGGTTTGGGCTTTTCCTCAAAATGACTTAGTTCCTTACTAATTTCTTCATAGGCCTCATCATTATCAAATTCCAACTCGTCATCACACTCAATTTCTTGTATTATTATTTCAGAGTTAGATTGGCTTTTAAAACTAGGCCGAAGATTCCTCATGCATGTCATGTCATTGATATCAACATAAAAAGAACTGTACAAAAGAAGAAAACAAAACACAAAAAATAAAATTAGAAGAAATGAAGGAAAATGAATAATTGCATTTCATTGAATTTAAAGATAACAGGGTTTTAACACATCCAACTGGACGGAACATAATATCTGAATTACAAACCCTGGAATAATCCAGACAACTAAAAGAAAATCAAAACCCACTACCAAGACTCCCTCCGGGTAGGAAGAGGAGTAGCTTCCTAGTTGTTGACTTTTGCACGTGGTCCCACAAATTGCACATCTGCCTTGCTGGACCCTTCCACAGCCTCAACCATGTTAACCTCGGTGAATAACCTTTCGAACCCCTTTTCCAAGTCTCCATCAGTACCAATCAATGATCCAGGAACCTTTGACAACAATTGCTTTCTAATACCCGGCTTGACGAATGATCTGGACAAACGCGGGATTGGCCTTGGCAATGCCCATGCTTTCTGTTTCATTTTGCGGGCTCGTCTCACATCTGCAACTGTAGGCTTGAACCCCAGACCAAAAGTATCCAGATTCTTTGGAAGAGATATTGGCTGCACAATACCTTGCAGAGATGCACCCAAACTCTTGCCCGGTACAAAACCATTTTTCAACATTTCAACAGCTACCATGACTGATGCCGCAGTTGGAATGCACTTTCCTTCCGGAAGTTTCTCAACCGATACTGTGTCAAAAACCTGATAAACCCATAGTCCCTTGTCGTCATCAACCTCTATGAACGGAACAATGACATCATTGGGCACACATAATTTATATTCGCCGTGTACAACAATTTCCTGTCGATCCCATTCAAACTTGACCATTTGATGCAGAGTAGACGGGACTGCTTTGGCAGCATGGATCCAGGGTCGTCCCAACAGCAGATTGTACGAAACAGCCACATCAAGCACCTGGAATTCCATAGTAAATTCAACTGCCCCTATTGTGAGCTCAGCACTATGTCCCTGACTGAATCTTTCTCTCCACCGTCGAATCCCCGAACGCAAATACTATTCTTGTGAATTCTTTCATCCTCCACTTTCAGCTTGTTCAATGTGGAGAAAGGACAAATGTTTGCGCTAGACCCATTGTCAACCAGTACCCGAGTAACCACGGAATCTTCGCATTTCACCGTTAGATAGAGGGCTCTATTGTGCTCGATACCCTCCACGGGCAACTCATCATCAGAAAAAGTGACTTTGTTTACCTCAAATATCTTGTTATCTATCTTTTCCAAGTGGTTTACTGAGATTTTGTCAGGAACGTGAGCCTCGTTCAAGATCTTCATCAAAGCCCGACAGTGCTCGTCGGAATGGATAAATAATGACAATAATGAAATCTGAGCCGGTATTTTCCTCAACTGCTCCACAATGGAATAGTCCTGCACTTTCATCTTTCTCAAGAACTCCTCTGCTTCTTCCTCGGTCATAACTTTCTTCACCAACATTGGATTATCTTTTGAAGTCTTAGCTTTTCTCAACTTTTTGGGGGCAAAGCATCTCCCCGATCGAGTCAAACCATGGGTCCCACACACTTCTTCTCTAACCTCTTTCCCCTTGTAAGTCACTGTCACTCGTTCATAATTCCATGGGACTGCCTTGCTGTTAACTATAGGTAATTGAGTTACCGGTTTGATAACGACAGGATCTGTGGGGGCGCCCTTCACAATTACTACAGGCTTGTTCGTCACTCCTGGCACAACCACTTTTGCTCTTTCATGTTTTCTTGCAACGTCACTTGAGCACCCCTTCTTGACCTCCACAGATGGTTCATTATTTGCCTTGTTCAATTTGATCACAGACTTCTCACTGGTTGACTTTTCAAATGGCCTGGCTTCACTAGCCCGAATCATCATGACGGTTTGCGAAGGCTTCTTAGGCTCCCCTCCCTTATGCACTATCTCAATCATATTTGTTTGATGATGGGCTGGCAAGGGATTCTGATTGATATTGGGCGCCTCCGGAGCATGGACCTCAATCCGATTGGTGTCAATGAGTTCTTGAATGGCTGTTTTCAATTTCCAGCATTTCTCTGTGTCATGTCCCGGGGCCCCTGAACAATACTCACAATTCACCGAGCGGTCAAGATTTTTGGGAGGGGGATTCGACAATTTAGCCTCGATCGGATTCAACATACCCAACTGTCTCAGTTTGTAGAATATTCAATGTCTTGTTGAAGTTCCAGAATACCTGGGGGTGAATTTTGATAAACATATTCTACCAAGAATCGAAGTAATTGACCATTTAAGATCAATAGGAGGTAGACTAGCATATGATTCTCCCAATGGAGTGAAAGTCTTTTGCTTCTGCAACCTCTCATTCTTAAAGGCTTGGTTGGGCCGAAAACCCATTCCAGGAGGATTTCTGTAGGCTTTGGGGGTGGATAGTTATTTTGTGGAGCTTGGTACAGATTTTGTGGAGCTAGCGCACGCCATTGTGAGTGAGTGGGAGGTTGGGTATAGGTTTGTGCGTGATGGACAGAAAAATGGGGATCTTGCAGTGGGTAATAGTGTTGTGATGGGTTATATGGAGTGTGGGGGTAAGTTTGGGGATAGGGTTGCGGCTGGTTGTAGTAACGGGGAAGGTTCCTGGATCCAACCCAAACTCCTGACTCAATTGTCGCAACATCCTCCTTTTTCTTCTTTCCGAGCACACCCCCATTACCGTTTTGAATGGCCTGAGTGGTCGCTTTGATCGCTGAATAACTCATGATCTTGTTGGACTTGAGTCCCTCTTCAACCATGCCTCCCATTTTTACTACTTCATTAAAGGACTTACCTACTGCTGACACCAAGTGGCCGAAATAAGTGGGTTCCAAATCCTGCAAGAAATAATCAACCATCTCGCTTTCTTTCATCGGAGGGTCAACCCTTGCTGCTTGCTCTCTCCAACGGAATCCATATTCCCTGAAGCTCTCACCGGGCTTCATCTCAAGCTTTGTCAATAACAGACGGTCTAGGATAATTTTGAGGTTGTACTGAAAATAGCAGGCAAAGGCTTAGGCCAAATCGTCCCATGTGTACCACCTGTTGTGATCTTGTCTAGTATACCATTCTAAGGCCGATCCACTTAAACTTTGGCTAAAATATTCCATCAGCAATTCATCTCTTCCACCTGCTCCTCTCATTTTGCTACAAAATCCTCTTAAGTGTGCTACTGGGTCACCATGCCCGTCGTACAGATCAAACTTGGGAATTTTGAACCCTGCTGGTAACTGAACATCTGGGAACAAACATAAATTTTTATAGGACATACTTACTTGACCTCCCAACCCCCTCATATCTCGGAACGATTGTTCTAAGCTTTTGACCTTTCTGATCATCTCCTCATGCTCGGTATTTTTGGGTGGCTTCTCGGTCTCTACCGGGAGATCAAGATGGGGGGTGTAAGGATATGGTTCTGGGACTTTGAAGGTGGGCTCAGGAGGATAGTACTGGTTGTCGTGAGTTTGGAACAGGGGTTCACTGGAAGATCGGTGTAATATAGCAGGTGGAGGTGCCACAAAAACAAGTGTAATTGGTGGGGGATGGTATGGGACTTGTTTGGGTGGTGGAGCTTGAGAAGTATAGGAAGTGGCGCCATGGCATTGTTGGTAGAGGGGAAAGGCTGGAGATGAGTTCACAGTGGAAGGCTCCGAAGGTTGGGTTGATGGTGGGATATAAGCAGGGTTGGCAGGATAAACCGGTGGTGGATGCCCCTTTGCCCAGGCTTGGTACATTTCAGTCATCTGTTGCTTTAGCTTATACATTTCTTCCCTCATTGCATTAACGTCCAATTCTTCCACTTCTTTCGATGGGTCGACAATACTTGTTTCCGGTTCCTGGTTGGCCAAATTCAGCCTGTCTTTCGATCGGGTGGTGTATGAGTGAATTGCCAGAATGACAATCAACTAACCACCTACCTGGACTCAATGCATCAACAACAACATTGTTAGCGATTAGGTTTTAACAGATTGATAACCGCACATTGGGCATGAATGCACCTAAACAGTTAACCATCTCTATTATGTATTTGATCGGGTGAATGGGTCATCCCGGCCTTTTCTTACTTTCGATTGCGAACTTCCCCCTTTTCTTTCTTTTTCTTTTTCTTCCTTTCATTCTCTCTTTGTTTATATTCCCTCTTGATTTTTATTTTCTCTCTTTTCTTTATTATTTTTCCGCTCTCTCTCTCTTTTCTTTTCAGAGATTGCCTACGTATCATGACCCCGCATGAATCAGACCAAGCGTAGTTCTTGGAGATAAAAATAATAAAACATTTTTGGAATTTTCAAATTTTCATAATAAGATTCGGAAATAAACTTAAACAGAAACTAACAGACTCTGATGAAAGACGAAATACAGACTCAAAAAACAAACAACCCACATACTCTGATAAAAGAAATACAGACTCCAAAACAACTAGCAGACTTTAACGGAAAAAAATACAGACTCAAGAAATCACGAATACATTAGTGCCTCAATTGTCCCGGGACCCGCAGGGCATCATTCGGCCTTGCCGCGGGCCGAATCGCTAAATCCCCTTGGAGGTGGTAGAGATCTTCCATTACTCGGCGAACGAAAATTATCACAGTAGCGAAGAACATAAATCTAGTCATATCCTCACAGCTACTGCACTTCATCGCGATGTAGTTAGCGACCCTTTTGACTCGCTCTCTTATGATGCCCTTCTCTTGCAACCAACTCCCAATTTGTTCGGTTCTAGCTTCCAAAGTTCGTTCGACTACCTGGTTCTACTCTTGGAGTTGTTGCAAGTCTCTTTCTATCTGTGCCATTAAGGCGTAACAATGTTCTCTTTCTGCTTTAAAATTTTTGGCTTGGTTAGCCATTTCACCCTTGAGATTGCCAATTGCCTTTTCCCAACCTGTGACCCATTTTTCATATCTTTCTTTTATCTGTTGAACGAAAGCTGCACGCTCTTCGGCACTTTTAGCCAACCTTGCCTGTGCTTTTGCTAGTTCAGGCTCAGCTTTCTGCAGGTCATCTTCATAGTCACGTACATTTTGAGTAAGGTTATAAATGAGCCTTTCATCTTTCCTGCTTCATCCTGGGTTCTCGGCTTCAATTTTCAACTATCGAACCTGAGCTCTGAGGGCTTCATTTTCTCGCACCAATCTTCTCCTTTCACCTTCGGCCTCTTGTGCCTGCAAATCATTGTTGAAGGTGACATTTCTCAACTCTTCTCATAGACCATGGATGATGGCCTTATATTCCTTTTCCTTCTCCCCCCAAGCTAACCTCTCCTGAATTTTATCATCAAAGGCTTGAACATAAGGCCTTTTGGCGGGCCTTTCGGGCTCTGGCTCGTTGTTTACATAAGACATTTTCTCAAACCAAGCAGCATAATTTGGATCTACTTCCCCCTTGGCGATGTCTGGTACCTGGGTGCCATTTTTTAGATACAGCAGCTATTCCAATCCTGCTGAACTACAGCCTCGGGCAATGCAGCTTCTGGATGTAACTCTATGACCTGGGTGCTTAGATCTTCATCTTTAGGCACAATCTAATACCTTCCCAATTGCCTCAAGACCCTCTGCGGTGCATATGGCTGGATACTCCTAACAACCATTAACCTCAGGTAGCCTTTGGTAGCAGTCATATAGATGGCTTCTGTCCTCAGGAGCCATCCTATAGTCCACTCGACCTGACCTGCGTTAAGAACTTTCAAGTGAGAAACCTATGCTTCAAACCCTTCTGGTGCGTTATAATCTTTTACCCTCTCCTCGTAACTAGTGATGAAGTTATTCGGGCTCGAACCATAACTCATGAATCTGGGATGATGGCGAAGGTGCTCGATCAACTAAATTTGCAGAAGGATGCTGCAACCTTCAAAAAATTGAGCCCCTGCTTTGCATAGAGTCAATGCTCGATAAATATCCGCCAGCACCAACGAGGCAAGTGTATGATCTTCCTTGGTAGTAAGTATTTGTGCAATTCTAGTCATACGAACATCCACCATCCCTTTCTCATTTGAAAAAACAATGATCCCCAAGAATGCCACAATAAATGCGAACCGACAATGAATTTGCCAAAGGCCCTTGTCTTGTTTGTTGCTCAGACCTTTTTCATGCATTTCAAAACCAGTAGAGTGCCCGAACCTGAAGTATAAGAAATGGAAAGCACAACACCCGTTGCTCACACGTCCTTTATTCGTCTGTTTACTAATATTCAGGAGATCAAAGAACTTGTGCACCGATGGAGCCCTTGGAAATATAAGTTGTTGCTTCCTCAAATCCTGTCTGAATTCAATGTACCCGGATATCTCCTCCAAAGTAGGGGTGATCTCAAAATCCGAGAAACGAAAGACATTGTGGACAGGATCCTAGAAAGTTACCAAAGCTTTGATCAGATCTTCCCGTGGTTTTATCTCAAAGATGTCTATAAGAGCACCCAAGTGCTTTTTCACCCATTTCTGACCATCTTCGTCTAGATCATTCCACCAAATACGCAAGTGTAGCTGAGCTTGTTCCCTGACCACTTCTGGCGGTTCCTGGATGGTATTCATTTGTTTCTGTGGAAGATTAAGGTTAGGGTTGACTCATGGACCCGTTTTTTGAAGAAGAAAAGAAAAATAAAGGGAAAAGAAAATAAGAAAAGAACCACAATTTCTTCCCCTATATGCCAACTTTAGCCAAGTGACTGTTTTTGCAAATGCGGCCCCTTCGCAATTTCACGCGAATTTTGAGGCCGGGGGAAATTATTTTATGACCCTTCACAAACTTGTCCATTCTTTTACGAAAATAGTCTTTCGACAACTGAAGAATACTCTGAGGCTATCTCGACAGGAACGGTTTAAGACATTGCCGAAGCTGGATCGGCTTATTTTGACCAAAAATCAAGATTGCATTCACTCGACCACCGACTCTCTTTTCTTGTTTTTTTCTTCAAAAATAAGGCCGAACCTTATGTAGGTTGCCTACCTATCCCACATCCGATGAGAATCAGACCTGCGTAGTTCGGTCAGTTTTGACACATTTGAAAGAACACAATGTTTGACTCTTTTGAAATAACTCTTTTTTGAAAAATTTTGGGCAGAGTTTCAGAACATTTTTCAAATACCGGGATTTTTAGAACCGGGTTTTATTTCCTTCCCTATATCACTCTTGGTTTTTCTTTTTGCTTTATTTTCCCTGGCCGGTCAGCATGCATGCCAAAACAAATAAATGTTCACAAAACACGTAGAATACATCAAGATGGTCTGTTATTTTGGGCACACTCATCCTAGACGGACCCAACCCCTGTGCTGAGTTCCCTAAGTCAAATGCACATGATGCAAACAAATGTTCCTACTAGGGATCCGGCATGAGGCTATGTTTTTCTAGGTTTAAATCCTGGGGTTTTGTTCTAGACTTGGGTACCCGAGCGGACAACTGGGGCCGAGGAGGGGGCGACGTACCGGAAGCACTGAAGTCTACCCGGCCTTGTCACTTGCCCAGCCTCGTTCTATTTGGTATAATTTCTGCAGAAAAAGTGGGCTATGTGAACGTATGCACCATTTCCAGAAGACTCAGAGGGGTAGCGTAAGAAGATAGTTATATACAATTTAGACAATATTAAAGCGGTAAACAGATAGCATTTAGCACAAAAGATTCACGGAATACAGTAATATTAACAATAAGTGAAGCCAAGCAAAATCATATTAACAAGCTCGAATTCTTGAACCCTGGACCAGAGATTCTGGGTTCGGTCCCCAGCAGAGTCGCCAGAGCTGTCACACCTCCTTTTTACCTACACCCCCCATCTATTGCATTGTTCATGAATTGATATATACTTGTCATACCTCCTTTTTCACTACACCCCGTAAGGGGTATATATATAAGGGAGTTTTTCCAATTAAAGGACAATCGAAACGAGATTGTTTATTTATTAAAAATCAGAGTCGCCACTTGGGAGATTTATGGTGTCCCAAGTCACCGGTTCAAATCCCGAGTGGAGGAAAAGATTGACTCTGTATTATAGTCTGCGAATCAGAAATCCGAGTAAGGAATTCTTTTAACCTGGAAGAAGGTGTTAGGCATTCCCGAGTTCCGTGGTTCTAGCACGGTCGCTTTGATCATACTTTGCTTATTAAAATTGTTTAATTACTGACTTTAGATCCTATGTGCATTTACCCTTTACCGCTTTTTAATTAAGAAAATTATCTTGAAACGGGTCACGCGTACGTGTACCCATTTGTTTGGCGCGTCAAAAAATCATGTCACACGAACATGTCCACAATTAATAACGCTTTATTATTATTAAGAACTTTTGGCCGAAGTTGCGCGAACGCATACTCTGGTTTTGTTTTTAGAAATCGCAATCATGTCACGCGAATGTGTCCACAACCACGATAGTATATTGGACGTGCCTAAAGCAAACTACGAACATTTGTCATTTTTGTATCTAGATCATAAGAACTTAATACGAGGACCATATATGATTTATTTGTGGATGGCACACCTCGACTAATTGAAAGAAATTAATCGGTTAAACATTAAAGGTAACTTAATTCTACCTTATGCTAATGTCTGAACTAATTAATAGAAGAAAATTTCAGGCCATCAACACCATATAGAAGGTGAGTAAAATTGAGCCCAAATTACAAGAGTGTAAGGCTACACCTCCCCATGTTTCCTTTGCTGGGCTCGAAAAATGTCCAATCATGATGAGAACAGAAGGCCCAAAACAATTCAGGGCTATGCATTCATGCCTAGGGTTGATCCTACTACTTGGGCCAGCTTTGGACCCAGATTTTCATAAGCCAACAACTGCATATAATCCATTGGAAACCAGTCAACTAAATTATATGGAACACACGATTATACAAACATTCCAACCTTTGAATTCTTGATTATTTAAAGGTAGTGCAATTAAACTGAATTTCTGATTTGTTAACATACTTTAGGTCCAAATCTATTTCAAATTCACATGGCCGTATCACTTAGATAAATAAGCTTTGGGTCTGAAGAGTCCAGTTCTACTTTCAAGGTTGATTGCTGGAGCTGGGGACTCATGATCGAGTCCCTTCGGGGGAATACAACGGGTATTTGGGCTCCAAACCCCACACTTCCAAACTTCAGAGTTCAAGAACTCATCTCCCCTGGACTAAGCGTGTAGAGGCCTCAAGTAAGACAAATACACAATTTAACTGTTTAAATAAATTAAGCTAATAATGAACAGATTAAACTAGGTCTCAGATATCAAATTATTCATAACATAGATCTGCAAATCACTACGACCAATCCTCATTCAGGCTACATATCTCATCTTTGCAGATTTCAAAGTCATGCAACTCAACAAACATTAGGCCTTTCCAATCACAGTTCATGCACAACAAACACCAAACCCAAACCCAAATTAAACATGGCTAACTTACGATTTATTTTATATTACAAACCAAGTTCACAACCAATCAGTGAATAAGTTTGAATATAACAGGGTAATCAGATTAACTACATGAATAGGTGATTAGCAAGAAACGACATTCAGTAAATGAGATGCTCTGTATTTCAACTTCAATCAATAATATTGTATTCCTCCATTTCACATATCAAGGGTGTGAGGGATACCTGGAAATGAGAAAAGAAATAGAACAAGGAGGGATTAATGGATAGCAGCAGCAAAAGAAAATGAAATTCAGCAGCTTAATCACAGCAGACCTAGCTTTCTCAGACCATTTCAAACCCAGCAAAATCAGAATTACTTCAAGCTTTCAATAAAACCCCAAAAAATGCACAACTTCAAAGAAACAGTACTTTCTGGTGCTTTTTCTTCTGATTTCTTCAAACTTTTTTGTTTTCTTTTTTTTTCAACCCAATGTATTTTTCCAGATTTTTCCTATCTTTTCCTAGTCTCTGAAACTCTTTTTTTCCATCCCCATGGAACCCCAAGTAACTATGCCTTTATAGGCAAGTTACTAGGGCAGCCTTAAGGGTTCAATTTTTTCATTTTAGTTCTTTTCAAATTTTCCTTTTTGCTGCTTAGTCCTTCAATTACTGACTTGTTGGTCAAGTTAGTCTATTCTTTCAGCTTCTAGGCAGCTTCTTAGATGGTTATAGCAAGATTCCCTTAAGTGACTTACCCAATTTACCCCTATTACCCCTGTATTTTGCCTTGAAGCCCAGCCAGACTTGAACATGGGCTATGAATCCCCGAACATGCTCAATGATTAAATAGACATGGGCTCAGACTCAAACCAAATAGAATTCCTTTAACATGAGGTCTTAGACTGACCTCAAAGCCCAAAGATAAAACCCAAACAAATTCAGAAAACTTAAAAACCAAACAAATCAACTAATTAACGATCACAAACAGGCGGGGAACTAATTAAGCTAACTAATTAAGCTCAGTGACCAAACCAAAAATTCTAACAGGACAGTTAATAAATCAGAAAACAAATAAAAGAGAGGAAAGGAACAGAGATGACACATAGACGATTTTGAAAACAAAGATGAACGGGACTTACCAACTAGACTTGAAATCAAAAACTGAGGCACTAATTCGACCCAACACAATGGCAAACATTTGTTCTTGGTGAGGAACAAACGAGTGTCACTATTTTGTGTCAAAACCGACTTGAAACAACCAGAAAATTCCTGAAAATGCTTGCATGCATGATTCCGACCTTAGGCTCTCACGGCTCGACTCTTCGATTTGATATTCGAGGAGTTCTAGAGATGTTTGAAGAAATCTGAGTGAGGATTTGGGATGAGGGAGAGAGGACGGTCCTAGGGTGTTAATTTGGGGTTGAACAAAGATGGCGCCGCCACCGGAGAGAACAAGGGCGACGCTAGGGTTTCGATCTTTGATCTGAAATTCGAGCAGTTCTGGAAGGATTTGAGAGGAGTTGTTTGGGGATTTGGGATGTGGAGGCGGAGGAGAGTGTGGGGTGTTAATCTCAGGGTGATTGGTGGTGGCACCGCCACCGGAAGTATTAGGGATTTTAGGGAGGCGGATTAGGGTTAGGCGATTCTCCGATGGTGAAGGAGATGAAGTGAGATGGAATGAGGGGGTAGGGGGTCGGTCGGACAGTTATAAGTAATTTGGGGCTCAGTTTTGGACCGTTTGATCAAACTAGATCAACGGTCCAGATCACGGGTAGTTTAAACGGGGTCGTTTGGTTTATTGGTGGGGCGGACCAGGTTGGACCCAAGTTTTGGGACGGGTATGGGCCAATTTTAACGGGTAATGGGTGTTTAACACTTGGGCCTGGGGAAAATTCAATTGTAACAGCCCAAAATCGGATTTTCTTTTATTTCTTTTCTTTTTCTTTTTCAATTTCAAATTCTTTTCTTTTCAAATTAAAATAAAATCTAAATTAATTTTTTTAAACTAAATTAACCTAACCAATTAGATTAATCACTCATCATGGTATTTGCAATAATTAATTAAATCCTAAATTTAAAGAAAAACTATACAATTCAAAATTAAAGAGTTAAAATGCAAAATGAACTATTTTTGTGATTTTCATATTTTATAAAACAAACTAATTTACTAATTAATCTAAAAAATATAAAATTAAATCCTAAATGCAGTGCGTGATATTTTTGTATTTTCATAAATTAAATAAAATATATGTGCACATACAAATGCAAATAATTAACAGAAAATGCCACAAAATCCAACAAAATTGCAAACACTGAAAGAAATTATTTTGTTTTGAATTTGTTGGAATAATTCATATAGGGCAAAAGTCACGTGCTCACAGCTGCCAGTGTTGGTTTTGCCCACATGTTCAGGGCCTTATACAGTTTATTGTGATGCGTCTCGTATTGGACTTGGTGCAGTTTTGATGCAGGATGACAAGGTCATTGCCAATGCTTCGCAGCAGTTTAAGATTCGTGAGAAGAACTATCTGGTTCATGACTTGGAGTTGGCATTGTTCACGCGTTGAAGATTGGGAGGCATTATCTGTATGGCGTGGCATATGAGGTGTTCACGGATCACAAGAGTCTTCAGTATTTGTTCAAGCAAAAGGAGTTGAATTTGAGGCAGAGGAGGTGGTTGGAGTGTTGAAAGATTTTGATATCACCATCTTATATCATCCGGGGAAGGCCAATCTGTTGGTCGATGCTTTGAGTAGGAAGTCATCCAGTATGGGCAGTCTTGCTTATATTTCGGTCGGTGAGAGGCTGCTTGCTTTGGGTGTTCAGGATTTGGCCAATCAGTTCACGAGGTTGGATGTTTCTGAGCCTAGTCATGTGTTAGCTTGCACAACCGCTCGTTATTCATTATTGGAGCGGAGCCGAGATCAACAATATGATGATTCCCATTTATGTATCCTTAGAGACACGATGCAGCACAGAGGTGCCAAGCAGGTGACCTTAGGTAATGATGGAGTTTTAAGACTGCAGGGTCGAGTCTGTGTGCCTAATGTGGATGGGCTTCGATAGTTGATTTTAGAGAAGGCCCATAGTTCCTGGTACTCTATTCATCTGGGCGCCGCGAAGATGTATCAGGATTTGCGGCAACATTATTGGTGGCGGAGAATGAAGAAGGATATCGTTGCATATGTGGCTCAGTGTTTGAATTGTCAGCAGGTTAAGTACGAGCATCAGAGGCCCGATGGTTCATTTCAAAACATTGAGATTCTTGAGTGGAAATGGGAGCGTATCACTATGGACTTTGTTGTTGGTCTCCCACAAACTCAGAGGAAGTTCGATGCAGTGTGGGTTATTGTTGATAGGCTGACCAAGTCGGCACATTTCATTTTTGTGGCAGTCTCCTATTCTTCCAAGAGGTTAGCTGAGATCTATATCCGGGAGATTGTTCACCTTCATAGTATGCCCGATTCTATCATTTCGGATCGAGGTACGTAGTTTACCTCCCATTTCTGGAGAGCAGTTCAGCGAGAATTGGGCATATGGGTTGAGTTGAGCACAACGTTTCACCCTTAGACAGACGGGTAGTCCGAGCGGACTATTCAAATTTTGGAGGATATGCTCCGAGCTTGTGTCATTGACTTTGGAGGCTTGTGGGATCAGTTTTTCCTTTAGCAGAGTTTGCCTACAACAACAGCTACCAGTCGAGTATTCAGATGGCTCCGTATGAGGCCTTATATGGTAGGCGGTGTTGGTCTCTGGTTGGAGGGTTTGAGCCGGGAGAGGCTCGGTTGTTGGGTACGGATCTGGTTCAGGAGACCTTGGACAAGGTCAGGATTATTCAGGATAGTCTTCGTATAGCTCAGTCCAGGCAAAAGAGTTATGCCGACCGCAAGGTTCATGATTTGGCATTCATGGTCGGTGAACGGGTATTGCTTCGAGTGTCGCCTATTAAGGGCGTAATGAGATTTGGGAAGAAGGGAAAGTTTAGCCCTAGGTTCATTGGCCCGTTTGAGATTCTTGATCGAGTGGAGAAGTGGCTTATAGACTTGCATTGTCGCCGAGCTTGTTAGCCGTGCATCCAGTGTTTCATGTGTCCATGCTTCAGAAGTATCACAGCGATCCATCCCACGTGTTAGATTTCAGCACTGTCCCGTGGGACAAGAGCCTATCTTATGAGGAGGAGCCGGTAGCTATTCTAGACCGGCAGGTTCGTCAGTTGAGATCGAAGAGTTTTCCTTCTGTTTGTGTTCGGTGGAAAGGTCAGCCTGCCGAGGCATCGACCTGGGAGTTTGTGTCCGATATGCGAAGCCGTTATCCTCATCTTTTCCCCAACTCAGGTACTTCCTTCTTCTGTCCGTTCGAGGACGAACGGTTGTATTAGAGGTGGAGAATGTGATGCCTAAAAGGTCATTACTTGTTTTTAAAATGAATTCTGCATTTTGAGGCACGTAGACGGAAAGCCTAAATGTGAAAATCTGTGAAAATAATAAATTTTGACTATAAAATGAATTAATTTGACTTCAATCAATGTTTTGGGTAAACGGACCCGGACCCGTAATTTGATGGTCCCGGAGAGTCCGCAAGAAAATATGGGACTTGAGCGAATGTCCAGAATTGAATTCCGAGGTCCCAAACCCGAGAAATGAATTTTTAAAGAAAATTGTTTTCTGAAATTGTTTGAAGGATTTGGAAATGAATTTTTGATTAGAACATGCTAGTATCGGGCCCGTATTTTGGTTACGGCGTCCGATACAGGTCTTATATGTGATTTAAGATAATTCTGTGAAGTTTGATAAGAAACAGAATCCGTTTGACGTGATTCGGACCTTAAATGCAAATTTGATGTTTAAAGAAGTTTTGAAAAATTTCATTGATCTTGAGGTTTAATACGATGTTCATGATGTTATTTTGGTGATTTGAGTACACGAATAAGTTCGTAGGATGTTTTTGAGGTTGTATGTATACTTGGTTTGGAGTTCCGAGGGCTCGGGTGAGTTTCGGGATGTCTTAGGCCTAAAACACAGCTGTTGCAGGCTCAGGGAAGTGGAAGGCCTCTGAACAAACCAGTGTGGTCCGTACAAAATGAAGTGCTGCCGCGGAGGGGCCTGTGCGGCCGCACTAGATTCTGTGCGGTCCGCGGTGAAGAACATTTCACTGGTCCGACTTCGAAAACCTATATCTTTTGATGTACAAGGAATTTTGAGATGATTCAAAAACGAAAGTTGTAGCCCTTCATGTCTAGTTTCCATAAAGTTAAAGAAATCACAATATGGACATATGTAGAGAATGTTATGGCTAAAATACTAAAGCATGTCACTGCAGTCCACAGGAAGGGTTGTGCATGTGCGGTCCGCACAAGGGGTCTGAGAGGGGTATATTTAGACGGGATTTTCAGTTACTTTTCATTTTTCAAAACCCCAAAAACATAAGAGGCAATTTTTCAAACAACCTTTCTTCTCCAAAATGTTGGTAAGTGATTTTTATCTCATTTTCTTCACTCCTTAACATCTTTTAACATGATTTTAACTCAAAATCAATGATTTTCATGAGGGAAATTGGGTGTTTTGGGTAGAACCTAGGTTTGTCAAAAATTGGGAATTTGGACCTCGATTTGAGGTCCGATTTCAAAACAAATTATACATTTGAGTTCGTGGGGGAATGGGTAATCGAACTTTGGTTCGAACCTCGGGTTTTGACCCTGTGGGCCTGGGGCAATTTTTGACTTTTTGGGCAAAACTTTGGAAAACTCATATTTATGCATTCAAATTGATTCATTTGACGTTTATTGATGTAATTTAATAATTTGTGACTAGATTCGAGCGAATTGGAGGTGGGATCAAGGGATAAAGCTATAATTGTGTTCGTGGCATCGAGGTAAGTGTTTGGTCTAACCTTAGCTTGAGGGATTAAGAGTTGAGTCCTATTTGCTATATGGTAACTGTTGAGTACGACGTATAGGCATGGTGACGAGTATCTATACATTGGTATCTAGCATGACTGTGAGTCTTTATATTGTAATTATCATGACTTCGTTGTATCTTTCATGCTTTGGTGATGGTTTCTATTTGTTGTATAAAGTTTGTGTTAAGAATTGTGACCTATGAACATTGAGGAGCGTTGGCTCAAGTTGTATAATGAATGGTGAAAGTATAAGCGACAATTGAACTTTTAGAGCATTAGCTCGAGTTGCGAAATGAGTTGTGAAGGTTTAAGTGATAATTGAACCTCTAGAGCATTGGCTCGAGTTGTGAAGTGAATCGTGAAGTAAAAAAAATATGAGAAAGAGAAGAGATCAATATGTTGTCACCCTTTCCGGGCTATTGTTGATTTAATTGTTATCTCCCTTGCCTGGATGTTGATGTTATTGATGTTGTTCCCTTGCCGGGATTTAATTGTTGACTTGTTGCTCCCTTGCTGGGATTCTTATTGCAATTTCCTTTATTTCCTTGCCCTATTGTTTGTGATTGTTGTTTGGGTGAGGAAGAGAGTTAAAGCACGAAGGGTGATGCCGTGCATTGTTTATTTTGTAAGGAAAGAGTGTAAAGCACGAAGGGTGATGTCGTGCTGCACGATGTACCATTCTGTGCCTTTTATAATGATTTCAGGGTGAGGAAAGAGTGTAAATCACGAAGGGTGATGCCGTGCCACACGATGTACCATTCCGTGCCTATTGTATTGATTCTTATGGTGAGGGCGAGAGTAAAAGCACGAAGGGTGATGTCGTGCACTTGTCCTTGATTTCCCTGATTCTTGCTGATAATTGAATTATGTTGTCCTTTACGTTTATTTACTGATTTTCTGTTGTTGCTTGATTTTATTTCGAGATTATAGATTCCCTTACCCTATTTTCCTTGTGATTGTTGTTTGGGTGAGAAAGAGCGTAAAGCACGAAGAGTAATGTCGTGTATTATTTTGGTGAGAGAGTGTTAAAGCACGAAGGGTAATGTCGTGTATTGTTTTGGTGAGAGAGTATTAAAGCATGAAGGGTGATGTCGTGCACTTGTCTTTGATTTCCTAATTTTTATTGATAACTGTGTTACGGTTACTCTACACTAAATTGTTGGTTTCCTGTTGATACTTGTTGTACCGTGCAACATGATTTCCCCTTCCTATTTTCAGTTGAATTGTGGTGATCCTCATATTTATTTGTTGCTATTCTGTTACTACTCGATGTTTCCCCGCAGCATGTTTTCCCCCTCCATACTTGACTGTATATGATTGTTTCTTTCTGTACTTCTTTTCCGCTATATATGGTTAAATTGCATAGGTTTATTTGGTAGTCTGGTCCTAGTCTCGTCACTACTTCGCCGAGGTTAGGCTAGGCACTTACCAGCACATGGGGTCGGTTGTGCTGATACTACACTCTGCACTCTTTTGTGCAGACCCCAATGTTATAGACTTCAGACCGTAGTGGGATTGTTGATTCTTGCTCATCAGGCGACCCGAGGTAGTCCTGCAGGCGTCCGCAGGCCTTGGCGTCTCCTTCTATCTACTATCCTGTTTCTTTCATGTATTTTCAGAGACAATGTTGTATTTATTTCTTTCAGACCTTTAATTATAGTTTCTTAGACCGTCTGTGAAACTGTGACACCAGTTCTGGGTAGTCGAGACTCAAATAGTTGTATTGGATTCATGTTCAGCTAACTTATTGCTTTTTCTTCCGCTTATGTTAAATTCCGCTGTTTAAATGTTATTACTTCGAAATTATTAATGAATATAACATGGGTAAAAAGGTTAATTGTTCACAATAGTAGGCGCCCTCACGACTCCTCAGGGTGGGAAATCCGGGTCGTGACTCAATCCAACTCCTTGATTTAGTACTTGTACTTTATTTTGTGGTCAATATTAAATAATACTAAACATATCACGTTTGTGATATGTCTTGTTTGAGCATATTATTTAATAAAATTCTTACTACCACTTTATGTTTCACCGCAAATTCGAATAAGTTTTATCCTTCTACATTTTCACCCAAAACAACTCTTTCTTTAATCTTTCCTTCTAGTTATTGCATTATCTATTACTTAATAATGTTATATTCATGTAATCTTTTATTAGCTTACCAATTGACTTGATATCTTGCATATTGCCCTTTTGATAAACATATATAAATGTAAAAAATTTTATTCCTAAAAGCTAATTTATTTTTGTACTTTTATCCTCTTAATTACTTGGAACTCTTTTTCATTTAAATCTTTCAACAATACTTTTGAGTATTATTTAATTTCCTTATACTTAATTATTCAAAGTATAAATATTCTCACACTATTTCTATTTTCCTCTTTATACATCCTCTTCCCTACTATGAATTTTTAATTATTTTTTTACATTAATATTTTACCAATAAACAAAAATATAATATCACGTTTTATTTTAAGTTATAACTTTGAATTAGTTTAAAATATTAATAGATAAGTTTTTTCTTATTATATTTTAAATCTATTAAATTTTCTTATAATTATTTTTTGTATCATGTGTAATTAAATTTTCTTTCTCTTTTAACGTTAGGATACAAATTAGACTTTAATTTTCATTCATAAAATTACACGCATGAGATATTTATTTTGTATTTTCTTAGTTTTAATTTGTTATCCAATTTTTAGTTTTTTATCTAGTAAAATTTTAATTTTGTAGTCCTATCCATAGTTTGAATGTTTTCACCATGATTTTAATCTAAATCTCAAGTTCAAATCATCTTTCCCTTCTATTTCTAATATTAAATATTTTTAAATTTTTGATTATTGCTATTAAGTTACCTAATATGTAGTATTTTATTTTCTTATATGGCTTTCATTTTCATGCCTCTTTATTTAAGATCATAATCTATTTATATCCTTTAATATTATTATATAAATCGATGTATGATTTTTAATATTGAAAAAAATATTTATTTTATTTAAAATTAATACTCAAAATTATTAAATAGTTTAAATTCATTAATAATATTTTTAAGCATTATATATTTACTTTAATTTTAAACTAATTCTGTCACGACCCAAAATCCACTAAGGGTCGTGATGGCGCCGGACACTGCTGTCAGGCAAGCCAACCAAATTACTTGATTAAGGTCTCATTTTAACAATTTTGAAAACTAAGGTTTTCCTTCAATTTTACTAGTAAAAGACAATCTTTACAATGTAAATAAAAGAATGTTTGGGAGTAAATACAAGATACCCCATAACCATCCCAGAACTCGGTATCACAAGTGCATGAGCATTTACTA
Source organism: Nicotiana tabacum (assembly GCF_000715075.1). Classification (NCBI taxonomy): domain Eukaryota; kingdom Viridiplantae; phylum Streptophyta; class Magnoliopsida; order Solanales; family Solanaceae; genus Nicotiana; species Nicotiana tabacum. The sequence continues at coordinate 116,191,876 of NC_134086.1, read as the reverse complement.
AAAAGGAAATAAAATGCAATAACCGTCCGGAATACAATATTGGACAGAAAATAAATACAGATAACTGAAAGAGACTCTGCTGGCTGCGGGTCACCTTGAGAAGTGCAACTCACCTAAGTCTCCGTATCAACCATGCTGCTACGCCCAGTAGGCCACTAGAGATACATATGCATATGCAACAAAAATGAACAGAAGTGTAGTATAAGTACGAAAACAACGTGTACTCAATGAGTATCCCGTCTAATCTCGAAGAAGTAGAGACGAGAGGTCGACTTTGACATTTACTAGTGGTCCAATAACAATATAGTGAAAATGTGAGGAAATCATGAATTTTTATAAAGCAATTATAAACTCGTAAAAAACCCAGATAACAGGTAAACAACATCTCAAATAAATACGGATTTCCAAAGTCTACTTTTCATTATGCTTAACAACTATATATGGCCAGGGAGGGCAAATATTATCACATAACATTTTCAGGCAAGCATGCATATCATGCCGAGGTCGTACGACCCGATCCAACAGAAATGTAAAATGTGCACTGCTGAGGGCTGAACGGCACGAACCATAGATGCATCTATTACCCCGCTCGCGCATCATACATGCGACGCGGTCAACATTAAATAAATAAATACCCCGCTTGCGAATCATACGTACGACGCAGGCACACATAGATACACACAGTCAAACAACCAATTAAGGGTTTATCGGGAAATGTTTATTCCAATAAAAGCCAATTCTCCTTTAATGATTTAAGAAAAAAAATGAAGTTTAATTTGTTCAGAAATTCGTTTACCAATTCGATGTGTTTTAAGCAATTCAAGTTGTCAATAAGCTTACAAATAATCCAAGTACAACATGCTTTTGGGTCCTAGACTACCCGGACAATAGCATAATAGTAGCTACGCACGGACTCTCGTCACCTCGTGCGTACGTAGCCCCCATAAATAGGAGCACATAACCAATTAACCCACCTATGGGGACAATTCCCTCTTACAAGGTTAGAAAGGAGACTCATCTCGCTCCGAAGATCCATAACCGGCATTCCACGCCCTTCCGAAGACTCAAATTGATGCACAACGCTCCAACACAAGCCATTAATTATGCAAATCCATTAATATATGCTCAATTACTCATTACAATCCAATTGATAACAATTCCTAACACCCGATCGAAAAGTTGACAAAATTGCCTCGGGCCCACGTGCCCGGATTCCGAATTTTTTTTCGAAGATAAGGTTTACCCATGAGCTCATGAACTCAAATATATGATTTTCTCTTAATTCCATACCCAAAATCGTGGTCAAAATCCAAGATTATCAATTTTCTACTTTTTCCTCAAACCTCCAAATTTCTACCCATTTACATGCTAAAATTCACACAAAATCGATATATTTAACTCAATATAGGTGGGTTAGCTTACCTTATAGTTGATGATGAAAATCTCCTCTTGAAGCTCTCAAAAATCGCCCTTACCAAATGAAAAATGGAAGAAAAATGACCATCTCCCGATTTTTAAAAGAACTCACTGCCTCAACGATTTTCGCATTTGCTGTCCTATATCTTTTAGAAGATGACCGCATCTGTGAAATGGGGAGAGAAGGTTGGGACCGCTTCTGCGGTCTGGAGGCCGCATTTGCGGAGCCGCTTCTGCGGTTCCTGGCCTAACTTGCTTGGGCCGCTTCTGCGATGCAAGGACCGCTTCTGCGGTCTTGCACCTGCGGTCCACCAAGCGCAGGTGCGGTTATGACAGAAGCAGCAACCTTCAGCTCTTCTCAAAAATCCCATTTTCGATCCGTTAACCCCCCCGGAATCCACCCGAGGCCCCCGGGATCCCAACCAATCATACCAACCAGTCTCAAAACACATTACGGACTTGCTCGAGGCCTCAAATCATAACAAACAACGCTAAAATCTTGAATCGACCTCCAATCCAAGCTTTATGAACTTTAGAATTTCAAACTTCTACTTTCGATGTTTAAACATATCAAATCACGTCTGATTGACCCCAAATTTTGCACACAAGTCATATTCAATATTTCGGACCTACTCCAACTTTCAGTATCGATTTCCGACCCCGATATCAAAAAGTCCACTCCTGGCAAACTAAAAACCTTCAAATTTCTATCTTTAGCCAAATGACTCCAAAATGACCCACAGATCTCTGAATTCACTTCCAATCACGCTCCTAACACCAGAATCACCATACGGGGCTACTCCAGATTCAGAATCCCAAACAGACATCGATAACACTGAAATGCACTTCAAGCCAAACTTATGAAATTTCTTCCAAAATGCTAACTTCCACAATAGGCGCTAAAATGCTCCTGGGTCATCCAAAACCCGATCCGGGCATACGCGCAAGTCCAAAATCATCATACGAACCTGTTGGAACCTTCAGATCTCGATTCCGAGGTCATTTACTCAAAAATCCAATCCTAGTTAATTCTTTCAACTTAAAGCTTCCGAAATGAGAATTCTCTTTCCAAATTAACTCCGAACTTCCCGAAATTCAATTCCGACCATGCGTACAAGTCATAATACCTGAAATGAAGCTGCTCATGGCCTTAGACTACTAAACAACACGCTAGAGCTCAAAACAACCGGTCGGGTCGTTACATTCTCTCCCACCTAAACATACGTTTGTCCTCGAACGTGCCAAGAACTACGCTGGAGTAGTCTGAAATCACTGTTTAACACCTCATGCACCTACCCGTGCTACCACAACTCAGTTGAGCACATGAGCTCGATCAATTCTCAAGATATTCCCTTTTATTCACACAAATAAGCCTTAGAGCCCAATTCCAACATCCAGAATTCTATGCCAGGCCTGCTTCCAACATGCGCTCACCATATCAATAACTACACGCAGCACCAAGGTATGATTGCATACCTTAGCTAAATTCACACCTTGCACCATTTTACTCATAGGACCACAATAACATTCTCTGATCAATTTAGTCGAAATTCCATGACTCTGATGCTCCCCTTGCACCTCATGACATACATAGGTCTTGCTCTAACTCTCACAATACCGCCACGATGAAAGAGATGTGTAGAGATTCGTAACCAACTGCTGAATCAATAAATCATTGGGCTATATTCCTGGCAAGAATCATCACCCCATTCTGAACCAAATAATGGTCTTAGCTCCTTAATATACTTCATATAATCAGATTGCATTGATCCTAAATCCAATGATTTTGTCTCGCCCAGTACGAACTGCTCAGGCAATAAGCCACCCCGGATAGGATCAAAAGTCTCATATGGTGCCACAATGTGCCAATAGGCTACTAATTCGAACGCGATACAAAAGGAAAACGAACTCTGAAAAGGAAATCCAATTATCCCTCTCGCGAATCATACATGCGACGCGGTCAACATGCTAAACAAATACCCCGCTCGCGAATCATACATGCGACGCGGGCAAACAACTAATATGAGCTTTCTTCATAAAATAGGAAACAAAACACATAAAAATAGATACGAGGAACTGTACTCAGCATCACACTGAACTAGGCTAATAACCTTTCAAAGGTCCATAATAACTCCCTTTTTTTCTTCATAACACACATGAACATCATAATCGGAGTAATCCTCCCCAGTCCACAACCCAATAAACTGAGTGCGCTTCAGGCATTAATTCTCAATTTAACGACATCACTACAATCTTCATACTTGGTTTAGCTCTTCAATCAATCAAGTGGCTACATGCCACACTTATACAACCTTCCCGTGAGGCACGCTCCCACAACCTTCCGTAACAGATAACAGGTTTGTACATCCAAACCACCGGCCGCACTAACGCTGAAAATCGATCAAGAATCCTTAACCAGGATACAAAGCCTTTTTCACAAAACACCGACCTCAGGTGATGCTGAGGACAATACCAACTCACTTTAAACATCCAAACTCCTTTCCTGCTCATCCGAGCTCGTGACATCCTTGTCAACACCGGATCGCAACCTTGATCCTCATTTCAAATTCCACACCACTCATTGCACCCAACATCCCAATATACGATAGAACATGATTTTCATCATAATTCCGGAACCACTAATAGATTAACACTTCATCATATAAAAACTTTTCACTTAACTCACTTCAGGAGAATCATAGCAACACATAGGTGAATTCTCATAATCGCAGAATAAGCAAATCTCTAAGTAGTGGTCTAAGCCACCATAGCCCTTCCGGGATCTGCCTACACACAACAGGCCATAACAGTTGAATACTTCTGAACAACATCAATTACGATGGCTGACAAGCCTCACACGTACCGTCACAAATCACTTGAATAACTTGATCACGCTGAAGGAACTGATCACTACCACCAATATGCCAATTCAACTATGGCTAACCAATCTATCTTCTTCCAATTTATCCTTGATTGCCTTAGAAATAATAATAACTCCATTCAACACATAACACACTCCATCCGCACTCATCCCAAGTGACCTTGAATCACGAGATCATGTCGTCTTAAATCCCACAAACCATTTCATACCTCTTTTGTGCGCACATTCGCATCCTCAACTGGTATGTTCCTTCCGAAAATCCCTCTACGAATCCGAAGTCTCTTCTCATTTTCCTCTCAAATGCTACACTGCAAGTCAAAACATCATAGAACATTCTGGGCCTCTTCTCATAAGCTGCTACAAAAGCTTGATTCTTAACCGTACATATAGGCTCGAAATCATCAGGCACCACACTTTAACCTTTGCATCCACTAGGACCGTTGTTGAGAGCCACCCGTTTTGACTTGGCCCCAAATATAATCAACTCCATGAATCTTCTAGCACATGAATACCCTCTCGACGAAGCACCCGGTAGAATCACTTCCCTTGAAACCCGCATCTATGCAAGGCACAAATCCTAAATCCTTTCCCATGTATGAACATGAGCCGACAAGGCCAACCATAACACACATTTAACAATCCCTTTGCTCGAATTACCACTTATGTTCCTTTCCCTTCGCTAAAATAACCCATCAATATGCTAATAACCAGAAACTCCACAAGTAGTTAACCATGCAACCCAATCATAGGCTGTGGGACTCTCCCACTTAGCTTGAAGCCATTATTACACCACTCTGGAATTCACCAGGATTCTTTATCTCTTATTGACATAACCTTGCGCAATCAACCGCCAAAATTCTCGAAATCTTTCTGTAAAACCCCGTTTAATACTCTGAATCATCAACCACATTCGCACGACCGATCCCTTTGCTGTATAACTAATAGAATTTTTCGCAGAAGCTTCGCCAACCATGGGACCGCCGATCTGCTCACTGGAGATAACCCACCTGTGGAATTTACGTGTTGACATCTTCCAATGCTGTTGCACGGGGTACAATCACTACGACATCAATAGCTCATCCTGAGTCTGAGCTCACTCTCTAGCTGCACAAGTCCATTCACTCCCTCGTGGACATTAATTAATTATGCGGCAACATCCTTCCATTCAAATTTATGTTGTATCCTTCTTCATTTCAAGAAGCTCCTTTCCGTTATATCAAATCTCCTACCGCATAATAGCCCATACTTCAAATTAAATTCGTAGGCCCAAATCACCAATCACTAAAATTCCCAATCATTCCAAACTCTCATTAAGGTGCGTAGTCATCCTACCACAAAGCCCATATGCAACTCCGCCACTCTCCCACTTTGGCGGAACTCACCCCTTTAATCGACTACTCGACCTTTGCTTCTTATACTTGGCCTTCTAGAAACTTTAGCCACCACCTGACACTTCCCACATATCCTTCCCCGTCCTTTGCTGCTCAGTTGTTGCCTTAAATAAAATCCATCTTTATAGCACTTGAACCCACAAATCGCTACTAACTTTAAACTTTTCCGAAGATCATCTTTCTCGAGCCGTCGACATTAGGAACACCGATTCAATCTTGAACCACCGCACCCCGCGTTCTCTGACAGTCGTTTCTCCAATATTATTTCACAATATCTTACCCCATAGGCAAATTGCAGAAGACCATAACACCGGCGAACTTAACACATACAATCGAGGACGACGGCACTGCATCGCAAATGAAAATTCCACCACGCTCGAAAATACCAAGTTTCGTTACTCCATTACCCCAAATCTGAACATTCATAGGCCAATTGCTTTTCCTCCGCCGAAAATGAAATATCAGATCTCTGAATCGTGCATTGAGTAGACTTCCTTTCAAATCATTCATCGCCCAACACATAGGCAAATATCCTAACATCAAGTAATTACTTGCGATAACCAATCGTGAGCATCATAGCAACCTGTGCATAGCCTCCAAGCTCTTAGAAGCACCACTACAGAGCCGAAACGATAGAAAAATCCTTTCGTAAGGCAAGGACAATAGCCCAACCAACTATATCGGGAGAAACATCCTACACCACATCTGTAGTACCATTACAATTCTTCAATTCTCGATTTATAACCAGCGGTTCGCGTCGCGTAAGATTTAGTAGGGAGGAAACAAGGGCATAAGCCTCAAGGAATCAAATCGCACGATGAGGAATCAAGAAGGGAAGTACTTTTAACAGCCCTGTAACCTCCCAAAGATAAGTACAGACATCTCTGTACCAATCCACGAGACTCTACTAGACTTGCTCATGACTCGTGAGACCTAAGGGAACCTAGTGCTCTGATACCATGTTGTCACGACCCAAAATCCACTAAGGGTTGTGATGGCGCCGGACACTGCTGTCAGGCAAGTTAACCAAGTTACTTGATTAACTTCTCATTTTAACAATTTTGAAAACTAAGGTTTTCCTTCAATTTTACTAGTAAAAGATAATCTTTACAATGTAAATAAAAGAATGTTTGGGAGTAAATACAAGATACCCCATAATCATCCCCGAATCCGGTGTCACAAGTGCATGAGCATTTACTAAAAAGGAAATAAAATGCAACAATCGTCCGGAATGCAATATTGGATAGAAAATAAATATAGATAACTGAAAGAGACTCTACTGGCTGCGGGTCACCTTGAGAAGTGCAGCTCACCTAAGTCTCCATATCAACCATGCTGCTACGCCCAGTAGGCCACTAGAGATACATATGTCTGTGCAACAAAAATGCACAGAAGTGTATTATGAGTACGAAAACAACGTGTACTCAATGAGTATCCCGATTAATCTCGAAGAAGTAGAGACGAGAGGTCGACTTTGACATTTACTAGTGGTACAATAACAATATAGTGAAAATGTGAGGAAATCATGGATTTTTATAAAGAAATTATAAACTCGTAAAAAAAACTAGATAACAGGTAAACAACATCTCAAATAAGTACGAATTTCCAAAGTCTACTTTTCATTATGCTTAACAACTATATCTGGCCAGGGAGGGAAAATATTATCACATAACATTCTCAGGCAAGCAATACAAGCATGCACATATCATGCCGAGGTCGTACGACCCGATCCAACAAAAATGTAAAATGTGCATTGCCGAGGGTCGAACGACACGAACCATAGATGCATCTATTACCCCGCTCGTACATCATACATGTGACGCAGTCAACATTAAATAAACAAATACCCCGCTCGTGAATCATACGTACGACGGGGGCACACATAGATACACACAGTCAAACGACCAATTAAGGGTTTATCGGGAAATGTTTATTCCAATAAAAGCCAATTCTCTTTTAATGATTTAATAAAAAATGAAGTTTAATCTGTTTAGAAATTCGTTTACCAATTCGATGTGTTTTAAGCAATTCAAGCTGTCAATAAGCTTACAAATAATCCAAGTATAACATGTTTTTGGGTCCTAGACTACTCGAACAATAGGATAATAGTAACTATGCACGGACTCTCGTCACCTCGTGCGTACGTAGCCCCCACAAATAGGAGCACATAACCAATTAACTCACCTATGGGGACAATTCCCTCTTACAAGGTTAGAAAGGAGACTCACCTCGCTCCGAAGATCCATAACCGGCATTCCACGCCCTTCCGAAGACTCAAATTGATGCACAACGCTCCAACACTAGCCAATAATTATGCAAATCCATTAATATATGCTCGATTACTCATTACAATCCAATTTATAACAATTCCTAACCCCGGTCAAAAAGTTGACAAAATTGCCCTCGGGCCCACGTGCCTGGGTTCCGAATTTTTTTTCGAAGATAAGGTTTTCCCATGAGCTCACGAACTCAAATATATGATTTTCTCTTAATTCCATACCCAAAATCGTGGTCAAAATCCAAGATTATCAATTTTCTAAGTTTTCCTCAAACCTCCAAATTTCTACCCATTTACATGCTAAAATCCACACAAAATCGATATATTTAACTCAATATAGGTGGGTTAGCTTACCTTATCGTTGATGATGAAAATCCCCTCTTGAAGCTCTCAAAAATTGCCCTTACCAAATGAAAAATGGAAGAAAAATGATCATCTCCCGATTTTTAAAAGAACTCACTGCCTCAGCGATTTCCGCATCTGTGGTCCCACATCTGCGAGAAGATGACCGCATCTGCGAAATGGGGAGAGAAGGCTGGGACCGCTTCTGCGGTCTGGAGGCCACATTTGCAGAGCCGCATCTACGGCTTGGGAGTCGCTTCTTCGGTTCCTGGCCTGGCTTGCTTGGGCCGCTTCTGCGATGCAAGGACCGCTTCTGCAGTCTCACACCTGCGGTCCACCAACCGTAGGTGCGGTTATGACAGAAGCAGCAACCTTCAACTCTTCTCAAAAATCCCATTTTCGATCCTTTACCCACCCGGAATCCACCCGAGGCCCCTGGAACCCCAACCAATCATACCAACCAGTCCCAAAACATATTACGGACTTGCTCGAGGCCTCAAATCATAACAAACAACGATAAAATCTCGAATTGACCTCCAATCCAAGCTTTATGAACTTTAGAATTTCAAACTTCTACTTTCGATGTTTAAACCTATCAAATCACGTCTGATTGACCCCAATTTTGCACACAAGTTATATTCAACATTACGGACCTACTCCAACTTTCGGTATCGAATTCCGACCCTGATATCAAAAAGTCCACTTCCAATCAAACTTCTCAAAAACCTTCAAATTTCTATCTTTAGCCAAATGACTTTAAAATGACCCACAGATCTCCGTATTCACTTCCGATCGCGCTCCCAACACCAGAATCACCATACGGAGCTACTCCCAGACTCGGAATCCCAGACGGACATCATTAACACTGAAATGCACTTCAAGCCAAACTTATAAAATTTCTTCCAAAATGCTAACTTCCACAATAGGCACCAAAATGCTCCCGGGTCATCCAAAACCCGATTCGGGAATACGCGCAAGTCCGAAATCATCTAACGAACCTGCTGGAACCTTCAGATCCCGGTTTCGAGGTCATTTACTCAAAAATGCAATCTTAGTTAATTCTTTCAACTTAAAGCTTCCGAAATGAGAATTCTCTTTCCAAATCAACTCCGAACTTCCCGAAATTCAATTCCGACCACGCGTATAAGTCATAATACCTGAAATGAAGTTGCTCATGGCCTTAGACTACTGAACGACGCGCTAGAGCTCAAAATGACCGGTCGGGTCATTACAAATTCTTAGTATAAATAACCTCGCATTATCTCTAATTTATTAATATTTTGACATTTTTTAATTTTTTTAATCTATTAAACTTCAGTTATGTGGCCTTATCCACATCATGACCTTTTTTATCATACTTAAAAAAAAATTATATCAAATTTAAATACGTTTTATTTTTTTTTTATCTTTATGATAGAAATTTTGATTTTTTTCTCATTTTGTTTCTTATTTTACTATTGTATATTCAATACTTAATATTATTACCGTTTTCATGTGCTTTTTATTAGTTTAATTGAATTTAATATCCACTTTTATCACATTTATTTTAATATAATATAAATAATAAATAAAAATTATTTCAATAGTAACTTTGACTCTATTGCTCATATTCTTAAATATGATTTTTCTTATCATATTAAAAAAAGATCCCATCTCAAATTCAAATATATCTTATTCTTCTATTTTCTCCATTGGATCACATTTTCAAAAATCATCTTATACTTTCAAACTTAACCTAGAAATACTCAATTCAAATATTAATTGTAAAAACTCTAATTGTTGCAACAATATTTTCACTATTATTTTAAGAAAAATTTATTTATGTATAAAATATTTATTTGTCCGAATTGTAAACATTAATATAACCTCATTATTATATATATATATATATATATATAAAATTAATGTGTAAGATACAAAACGAAATTAACAAAATTTAATTAATTCTTTCTTAAAAAAGGATACCTACCATAACTGAATTATACACAAAATTTAATTAAAGATACCTATAGTAATGTATATTGTTCACAAATAAGGTCAGATACAAAGCTTGTACTAAATAAAAATTATTATTTCAACATAAAATTAGTGTGTAAGATACAAAACGAAATTAACAAAATTTAATTAATTCTTTCTTAAAAAAGGTGTCACGCCCCAAACTAGGGGAGACACGACTGACACTAAAATATACCTATAGTAATTGTATATTGCACCCAAATAAGGTCAGATACAAAGCTTGTACTAAATAAAAAATTATTATTTCAACTTAAAATTAATGTGTAAGATACAAAATAAAAAATTAATTGATTCTTTCTCAAAAAAGGATACCTACCATAACTGAATTATACATAAATTTTTTATTAAAGGTACATACAGTAATGTATATTGTGCCAAAATAAGGTCAGTTACGAAGCATGATCAATTAATTTAAATTCGTTCCTACCATAATTTATTTCGTCCCTACCATAATTATACAAAAAAAATGTTAACTAAATCTATATCTATATTATATTAAAAAGAGAGTAGTATGCATTATGGTTAAGCCAAGTGGTAAGCTAAAATGAAGCCACTTGGCAATTTTAGGACAACATTAATAATTAAAAATTATATATAGAAACATAATTAATGGAAGTAGTTTAATGAATCTTATACATAATCTAAATAGATCTTAGACAAATCTAATCTATATATCTATAATTAAATTTATATGTATATTTGTATCTATATCTATATCTATATCTATATCTATATTTATATTTATATATTGATCTACTCATAGATTGTTTTCTATATTAGTTAGAAATATGGAGGTGAAACAATAATTAAAAACTATAATAGAAAAAAATAAAAATATATAAAGACGTAAATTGAGATAACCTATAACTATTTATACTTTGGAGTAAATTAAAATATAAAATAAAACTAAAATTTACTTAAGATATTAAGGATTTATTGAGTTTAAAAATTAAATAATTTCAAGCAACAAAATAAGATCTTACATAAAGTATACAAATTATTTATAAGGTAAGAGAAAAATTAAATAATCAACAAAAGATACTTTAATAACAAGAATAATAAATTCATATTAATATTGATAAATCGTGCAAACGAATATTTTATACGTAAATATTACTAAAAACATTTAGATATAATGTGTTCGAACAATTAAGAAAATATTTTTCTATGATTATACTTGAATTAAGTTTAGTTAGTTTAAATTTGAAAGCATAACATAATTTTTTTAAAATATGGTCCAATTAAGAAAATAGAATGATAAAAATTATTTGAATTTGAGATGAGAAAGTTTTTAAATATTTATCTATATTATATTAGAATGATTGTGGTAAAAATAGATATTAAATTCAAACAGGCTAATAAAAATTCACATGACAATGCAATAATATTAGGTATTGAATAACATAAAATTAAAAATAAATAAAAAATAGAGAAAAAATAAAAATTCAGATTTTTTATCATAGGAAAAGGGTAAAACTTATTTAAATTTGAGATGAGAAAGTTTTTTTATATTATATTGAGAAAAATCATAATATAAGTCCACATCACTCAAGTCTAATAGTTAAAATCAAAAACTAAAAAAATTGAACAATAAAAATAAATTAGAGATAATGTGAGGACATTTATAAATCATAAGTTTAGAAAATAAAATAAAATAAATATACAATACTTACAAATATTATTAAATTTTAAATAATTTAAATTTTTTGAGCAATGTTTTTAAAATAAAATAAATATTTATTTCATAATTAAAAATATTATATATTTATCTTATATTATTAAAGAAAAGTAGTTGATAATGATATTAAATAAATTTACAAGTTAATAAAAAGCCACATAAAATGTAATAAGACTATATATTAGATTAAAAAAATAGCAAAATTATGTTAAATTATTAGAAATTTACTATTAGAAATTAAAAGAAAAGACTATTTGAATTTGAGATTAGAAAGTTCTTAAAACTATGATATGAATGCTCAAATTATGGATAATACCACGAAATCGAAGTCTTACTTATGAAAAATAAAATAAAAATAAAAAATAAAATTTTTAAATCATAAAATAAATTTCTAATATAGGTAATTTTACAAAAATTAAATTTGTATCTTAAAACTAAAAAAGAAAGAAAATTTATGTAAAGAAATAAAATGACAATGAAAATATTATTACAATATTTAGATATAATATGTTCAAACAATTAAGAAAATATTTTTCTATGATTAATATCTGAATTGAGTGTGTTTGTTTGAGTTTGAATGCATATCATAATTTTTTAAAAATACGATCCATTTTAGAAAATAGAATGATAAGAAATATTTGAATTTGAGATGAGATTATTTTTTTGTTTTTAAAATATTACGTAAAGACCTAAAGTGACAGTAAAAATATTACTACAATATTTAGAAATAATGTGTTCAAACAATTAAAAATTATTTTTCTATGATTAACTAAAATTTTAAAAATACAAAATAAATTTTTAATATTGGTAATCTTAGGAAAATTAAAAATTAAATTTTAGTATCTTATAGCTAAAAAAGAAAGAAAACTTAACTGCATCTAATACAAAATTAATTATAAGAGAACTCAATACATTTGAAACATGATAATCAAATGACTTATGTATTAATATTTTAGACTAATTAAAAGTTACAATTTAAAACAAAATATGACATTATTTTTGCTTCAGGTAAAACATTAATATAAAAACTAATTAACATTTGTAGTAAGGAAGAGAATGTACATAAAAAAATAGAGGTAGCGTGATGATACTTATACTTTAAATTAATTTAAAAATAGATAAAATAAAATAATTAAATTATATTTAAAGTATTACTAATAAATTTAAATGATTAAAATATTATGAATAAGAGGTTAAAAGCATAACAATATACCAAATTTCATGTGACGACCCAAAGGGTCATCACCGTAATTCTTCCTTGTTCCGTGCTTCCGAGGCCTTGAAAACCTCGCTTTTAGTTGTCTCGATTTGCATGCGCAGTCCGGGCGCGTAGCCGAAAAGCTTTTATGTTGAAATATGCGAATTATGTGAGAAATTAGATGAATTTTGATATTAATATGCATAATATTGACTTCGGTCAACATTTTGGGTAAACGGACCTAGACCTGTGATTCGACAGTCCCGGAGGGTCCGTAGAAAAATATGGGACTTGAGCGTGTGCCCACAATCAAATTCCGAGGTCCCAAGCCCGAGAAATGAATTTTTGTGTGAAATTGTTTCCTGAAATTTATTAAGGAAAATGAAGAAAAAAATTGATCAGAAAACTGTGGTATCGGGCTCGTATTTTGGTTCCGACGCCCGGTACGAGTCGTAAATATGTTTTAAGCACTATCTGTAAAGTTTAGCTAAAAACGGACGTCATATGACGTGTTTCGGACTTAAAATGGGGAATTTGAGTTTTATGAAAGTTGAAAGAAAATCATGAGTTTTGAGGTTTGATCCTATGTATATGATGTTATTTTGGCGATTTGATCGCACAAGTAAGTCTGTAAAGTATTTTTGAGATCATATGAATGTTTGGTTTGGAGCCCCGAGGGCTCGGGTGAGTTTTGAGTGGGGCCCGGGAGGTCTTAGGCTTAAAAATGCAGGTTCAGATGTTGCAGGCCCTAGGGCGGCCGCGGTCATTTCCGCGTGGTCCGCGCTGGCAGCCACGCGGCCGCGATGCTTTTCTGTGAGGTCCGCGTGGTGGAGTTCAGAGGGTCGACCAGCGCGGCCGCGCACCAAATCAGTGCGGTCCGCACTGAGTGGGTTCAGAGAAAGCCCACTTCTTCCCTCCCTCGGCGCGACCGCGGTACATTTCTGCGCGGTCCGCGCCAGCCCCCAGCAAAAGTATATATATTCGGGACTTTCAGTCATTTTTCCACTTCTCAAAAACCCAAAACCTAAGAGGCGATTTTCCAAACAACTTTTCTTTTCCAAAACCATTGGTAAGTGATTTCTAACTTAATTCCTTCACTTCTTAACATCTTTTAACATGATTTTAACTTCAAATCAAAGATTTTCATGGGGAAATTGGGTGTTTTGGGTAGAACCTAGGTTTTCTACAAATTGAGAAGTTGGACTTCAATTTGGGGTCCGATTTCAAAACAAAACATATATTTGGATTCGTAGGAGAATGGGTAATCGGGTTTTGGTCCAAACCTCGAGTTTCGACCACGTGGGTCCGGGGGTATTTTTGACCTTTTTGGGAAAAACCTTGTAAAAATTATTTTTTTATGCATTGGGGTTAGTTCCAATAGTAATTATTAATGCATTCAAGTAATTTGTGACTAGATTCGAGCGGTTGGGTGGTGAATTCGAGAGGTAAAGCTATAATCGAGACTTGAGTTGGAGCATTCGAGGTAAGTGTTCGGTCTAACCTTAGCTTGAGGGATTAGGAGTTGAGTCATCTTTGCTACTTGCTTCTTTTTGAGTACGACGTTTAGGCAAGATGACGAGTATCTATACGTTGGTGTCAAGCATGACCGTGAGTCTTATATTGTGATTTCCATGATTTCGTTGTATTATTCATGCCTTGATGAAGATTTCTATATTTGTTGTGTAAAGTTGTGGAAAGAATTGTGACCTATGAACATTGAGGAGCGTTGACTCCAGTTGTGTAACGAATTGTGAAAGTATAAGTGATAATTGAAACTATAGAGTATTGGCTCGAGTGGTGAAGGGAGTTGTGAAGTAAAAGTGAGAAAGGGAAGAGATTATCACGTTGCACCCTTGCCGGGCTATTGTTGAGTTGTGGTTCCCTTGCATTGTGTTCTTATTTGATATTACAGATGCTTAGGTTGATGATACTTTGTGTTAGGTGTTGTAATAGGTTTAGTTATAGCTGAAGTAGTTAGATGTTGTAACGAGTTTGGTTATAGCTGAGGTAGTTAGGTGTTGTAACAAGTTTAGATATAGCTGAGGTAGTTAGGTGTTGTAACAAGTCTAGATGTAGCTGAGGTAGTTAGGTGGTAACAAGTTTGGTTATAGCTGTTTCTCCCTTGCCGTGAAGTTAGTATATTCCTTATGTTCCCTATTTGGATTTGTTCGTGATTGTTTTCATCGACGATATTGATGAACTAAAATGGGAGCGGGTGGTACGCCTACCACAAGATAATGAAATGGGAGCGGGTGGTACGCCTACCACAAGATAATGAAATGGGAACGGGTGGTACGCCTACCACAAGATAATAAAATGGGAGTGGGTGGTACGCCTACCACAGGATATGATAAAATGGGAGCGGGTGGTACGCCTACCACAAGATAATGAATTGGATCGGGTTGCACGCCGCAACTGTTATATATATTTGATCGGGTTGCACGCCGCAACAGATATTATATTGGATCGGGTTGCGCGTCGCAATAGCTATATATATGTGGATCGGGTTGCACGCCGCAACAATGTTAAATGATAAGGGATCGGGTTGCACGCCGCAACAGTATTGTTATTGTATCGTTGTAGGTATTGAGCTGTCCTTTCATGTTTTAACAAGTTTCTTTTGTTGGTCTTGATATGTTTCCCCGAAGCATGTACCCCTTCCATTTTAAACTGCTTATTCCTGTTTATTTTCCGCAACATATTATATATCTGCTCAGATTTATCTGGAGTCTAGTCCTAGCCTCGTCACTACCTCGCCAGGTTAGGCCAGACACTTACTAGCACACAGGGTCGGTTGTGCTGATGCTGCACTTCTGTGCTTTTTGCACAGATTACGGTACCGGAGCAGCTTTAGGACCGCAGCAGTACCGTATTGATCGGGAGCTGACTTCCGTCCAGAGACTTTAAGGTAGCCTAGCGGACGTTCGCAAGCCGAAGTCCTTCTCCATGTTTAGTTTGTCTTCATTGTACCGAGACAAATATTTGGTATTTCCATTCAGACTTGTTTGTAGCACTCTTTAGCAGTCCGTGAGTTAGTGACACCAGATTTTGGGTAGAGATTTGTCTTAAACTTCCGCATTTAAATTTCAGTTTTATAAACTTAAAGTCTTCCATTTTTTTTATTTAATTGCTTTCGTATATGGTTATTGTGGATAAGTTATCAGAGAATGTTTAAAGTTTGTTTGGCCTAGCTCCGTTAGTAGGCGCCATCACGACTCCCGATGGTGGAAAAATCCGGGTCGTGACATTTCAAGAATAAAATATTTATTTTTATTAAATACTATTTAAAGGATAAAAAGCAAGACATTAATTTAATTATAAGATACTAATAAAAAATTATATGATAGTATAATAATATTAAATATTAAATAATACAATAACTATAAGAAAAGAAAAAAAATTATTTAAAAGTGATGAATAAGATATTTTGACTTCCAGATAAAAATAAAGTGATAATAAGAATTTTGTTAAGATAATATGATCTAATGTGCTCGACCAAGATAGATCACAATATGACATGTTTAGTATTCTTTAATATCGACAGCAGAACGAAATACAAGTACCAAAATCAAAGAGTTAGGTTGCTACAAATATATATTAAAAAGGTTGGTTGTTCACTACGAGATTTGAACAATAAATTCATAACATGTTTCATAATTAAATTCTCATGTTATATAATTTTTATCTGAGAGGTTTATACTTTAAGGTTATTTGTACATAATTCAAACAACCTACATCGCAATTTGAAATGATTTGTTCGTGCATCGCGCGAGTACTGATACTAGTTATACTACTAATAGAGATTTGTATCATAATTAAAAAATAATTCTTATTGAACTATTACTTCCATTAATTATGTTTCCATTTATAATTCAAATTTTTAATGTTGTTTTAAAACTGCCAAGTGGCTTTTTTTTAGCTTGCCACTTGGCTTAACCTCATGCTTCACTACTCTCCTTTTAATATAACTAGTATTAGAACCCGCGCGCGATGCGCGAATAACATTAAAAAAATATTAATCATATTATTTTAATAAAATTTCAACTGTTATTTTGTATCTTTAATGCAGTGTAACAAAAAATAAAATAATAAAATTAAAGGAACTAATTATATAGCTTTAATTGACTTTTCTATTTATTATTTTAATTTATTACATTATCGGCTATTTCGTATTATTATATAGATATAAAAGCTTTTATTAATGGGTTAGTATCCTTGTCCATTGCTCCATTTTATATATCGATATACATTTTTATTTCTCCTACTTTTTAAATTTTTTTACTTCTTATATTGTTAACAGTTTTTCAAATATTTAATATATAAATAATAATTTTGTATTTCCTACTTTATTTTATTTTTAAAATTTCTGTGCCCTATTTTGTTTATTTTTTATACTATGATGTTTTGATTAGTTTTCCTCATTTACTTTTTTATCTAACGTTTTATATTTTTTATTTTGTATTACGTCTATTAACGATATTTTTTTCTATTTTATTTTAATTATTGAAAACTTTCTACATGAGAAATTTCTTTCTATTTTTAACATTTCACTATGTTGCTCAGAGGACTTTTATTATTACATATTTTTATTATTGACTTTACTTAATGAGATTCGAGATATGTAACATTATTTATTGTATATCGTTGCTCTTCACAAATCAAAAATAATTTCTTTTCTCAAACTAAAATAAGTATTATTCTTTCAACCTTTTAAATCATGTTAGTTCGTTGTTGCATTATGCAATACTTAGTCTAACTCTTAAATTTAATTTGTTTTCACACTCTTATTTTATAGCTAGAAATTCATTGATTCAGTAAAATTCAATCTGTTGAGAAGGCAAAAAAATGGTAAAAAGAAGAATAAAATTAAGTTTAGCTATGGCAGAACAACACAAAATAATTTTTGTTTAAAAGTAATTTGATCTTTATTTTTATAAATGTTCAATAATTTTGTAACTGTTAAATTACTACTATTTAAATAAAGAAAAGTAGTAAAAAAGTCTGAATAATTGTATTCCTGGCATACCATACAAATAACATCTTCTATTATTTGCAAAAGCAAAAAAAAAAAAGTGCATAAAAAGGTTTGAAAATAAGTAAATGAGAATTAAGTCATAGTAAAGACAAAGTACTATTCAATTGGACATTATTTCTAGACATATTTCAAATCATGTTCTTTCAATGCGTACACTAATGAGAAAATAACTCAGGAGATAATCAATACCATCTTATATTACAAAGAAATTGTTCTCGGTCCTTGGTGCTCTATTTTAAAGAACAATGCATCAAATGGATCCAATCAATTGAGATAATTACCATACAAAGATCATAAGTTCTCTAAAATTTAACAGTTGTAGCTATTACTATTTATTTGTAGATATTCTAAAGAGTATTTTCTATGTTCTTTAACCAAACAGGAAGTCTGTTGAAATCAAAATAGTCAAAATAAATGATAGATGATATTATAAAATATTTGACTAAAATTTAAATACAATAATTATCTGTAATTACATATAGCGCATACACATTATCCAATTATGAACAACGGACAATGCCGTCTTTTTATATCAACTTGATGAACCTTACAATATTCAAATTCACCAAAAAATCATACTAATTACTTTTAAGAAATGATGATATACTTCTGGAAAATGAATGAATTAAACATTAAGAACAATATCATATCATGATTATAGAATTTTTTCAAAGCTTCATAAATAAGAAAGAAAAGGAGAATTCGCCGTACTACCACTGCTTCAATAGGAAAAATAATACATTAGAGATTGCACAACTTTTAGATAGATCGGACTTGCTTTCTCTTTCCCAGAAAGAAGATTATATATACATGAGTTTAAGCTCATACTCCCTAAAATCTCTCCTAAGAATATTCTAATAATATCATATTCCTATAATATATCATATAGTATCACATCTCTAACAAATATAGATACACAATATATAAATATATATTTACACATTTACAGATCTTGATTCATAAAAGAAAATCCAACAACAATGAAGCATGAAGAAAAATCAATAAGATCTACAAATTTTTTTAATAGTATCATAATGCTTCTTTCAATCAAACTTGATTTTTGAATCTCAATTCAAAAAAGATTTTCAATTCAAGATTTAAGATTTCAATTCAAAAACTTTTATCCTTCAATTTAAATTTTCTTTATCTCAATTTAAATATGTTTTAATCTAAATTCAATATTTTTATTATAACGTTTATTAACTTTTACTTAAACTTTTTCTTATCACACCACTTGACGTGGTTGATTACCTTGTTATTCTTAATTAATTTTCTGAGTGATTTATTTAACTCTATGTTTCGTTAAGGATAATAGTCTAAAAGATATGCAAGAGATATGCCAGTTTAGGAGTCTTTTTTCCTTAAAAATCATTTTTCAAAACATTTGCAAGATTCATTTTAATAAATTTAAACCTCATCATATAAAGTCTGCATTAACAAACATTTGGAACTCAATAATTTAATTACATCACATGTTTCTAAAAAAATATTTTTAGCTCTAAAGTAAAATTTAAAATAAATATTTTTTCAATAGTAAGGGATCGTTGGATATGAACTATCGATTTTGTAAGATACAACATGTTTATTTAAATATTTTTTTCTTAAAAACGAATACCTACCATAACTGAACTATACACAAAATTTAATTAAAGATACCTATAATAGTGTATATTGTTCACAAATAAGGTTAGATACAAAACTTGTACTAAATAAAGAATTATTATTTCAACTTAAAATTAGTGTATAAGATTTTCGACGAAATTTTAATTGATTCTTGCTCAAAAAAGGATACCTTCCATAACTGAATTATACACAAATTTAATTAAAGATATCTATAGAAAATCTTGTACTACTACTTCCATTAAATATGTTTCCATTTATAATTCAAATTTTTAATGTTGTCTTAAAATTGCCAAGTGGCTTCATTTTAGCTTGCCACTTGGCTTAACCACATGTTTCACTACTCTCCTTTTAATATAATATAGATAGACTAGTATTAGTACCCGCACAATACGCGGACAAATTATTTCAAATTGCGATGTATGTTGTTTGAATCATGTACAAATAACCTTAAAATATATATCTCTCATATAAAAGTTATATAACATGAGAATTTAATTATGAAGTAGGATATGAAATTATTGATCAAATCTCGTCGTAGACAACCAATCTTGTTAACATATATTTGTAGCAACCTAACCCCTTGATTTTAGTACTTGCATTTCGTTCCGTTGTCGATATTAAAGAATACTAAACATGTCATATTGTGATCTGTCTTGTTCGAGCACAATAGATCATATTATTTTAATAAAATTCTTATAATCACTTTATTTTTATCACGAAGTCAAATATGTTTTATTCATCACATCATTTTTACGTAAATTCTTTTTTTTTTGTTCTTTTCTTATGGTTATTATATTATTTAATATTTCATATTATCATACTATCATAGAGTATAATTTTTGTTAGCTTATGATTAAATTAATGTCTTGCTTATTATCCCTTTAATAGTATGTGATAAAAATAATTGTTTTATTCTCGAAATTTGATATATTTTTATGCTTTTATCCTATTATTCATAATATTTTAATCATTTATATATATTAATTGATTTTATATATATTAAAATTAATTTAATGTATAAGTATCCTCACACTACCTCTATTTTCTTTTTAATATACATTCTCTTCCCTACTATAAATGTTAATTAGTTTTATATTAATATTTTACCTATAACCAAAATAATGTCATATTTTGTTTTAAATTGTAACTTTTAATTAGTCTAAAATATTAATACATAAGTTATTTGATTATCATATTCCAAATGTATTGAGTTCTCTTATAATTAATTTTGTATTAGATGCAATTAAATTTTTTTTCTTTTTAGCTATAAGATAAAATTTAATTTTAATTTTCATTATTAAGATTACCAATATTAGAAATTTATTTTGTATTTTTAAAATTTATTAAATCATAGAAAAAAAATTCTTAATTTTTTTATCACATTATTTCTAAATATTGTAATAATAGTTTTACTATCCTTTTAATCCTTTACGTAATATTTTCAAATCTCATCTTAAACTCAAATAATTCTTATCATTTATTTTCTAAACTGGACCACATTTTCAAATCATTATACTATGCATTCAAACTCAAATTAACTACACTCGATTCAGATATTAATCACAGAAAAATATTTTCTTAATTGTTTGAACATATTATATCTAAATGTTGTAGTAATATTTTCATTGTCACATTACTTCTTTACATAATTTTTTTTTTAGTTTTAATATATAAATTTAATTTTTATAAAATTACTTATATTAGAAATTTATTTTATAATTTAAATTGTTTATTATTGTTTTATTTTTAATAAATAAAACTTCAATTTCGTGGTATTATTCATAATTTGAGCATTCGCAGCATAGTTTTAAGAACTTTCTAATCTCAAATTCAAATAGTCTTGTCTTTTCATTTCTAATAGTAAATTTCTAATAAGTTAATATAATTTTCCTATTTTTTTAATCTAATATATAGTCTATGTTTTATGTGGATTTTCATTAACTCGTAACTTTATTTAATATCATTATCAACTACTTTTCTTTAATAATATAAGATAAATATATAATTTTTTAATTATAAAATAAATATTTATTTTGTTTTAAAAATATTGCTCGAAAATTTTAAATTATTTAAAATTTAATAATATTTTTAAGTATTGAATATTTACTTTATTTTATTTTCTAAACTTATGATTTATAAATGTCCTTATATTATCTATAATTTATTTTTATTATTCAATATTTTTAGTTTTTGATTTTACTATTAGACTTGAGTTATGTGGACTTATATTATGACTTTTCTTATCATAATATAAAAAACTTTCTCATCTCAAATTTAAATAAGTTTTTCACTTTTCCTATAATAAAATATCTTAGTTTTTTTTCTATTTATTCTTTATTATTAATTTTATATTATTCAATACCTAATATTATTACATTGTCATGTGAATTTTATTAGCCTGTTTGAATTTAATATCTTTTTTACACACATATTTTAATATAATATAGATAAGAAATTAAAATACTTTCTCATCTCAAATTCAAATAATTTTTATCATTTTATTTTCTTAATTGGAACATATTTTCAAAAAATTATGGTATGCTTTCAAACTTAAACTAACTAAACTCAATTCAAATATTAATCATAGAAAAATATTTTCTTAATTGTTTGAACACATTATATCTAAATGTTGTAGTAATATTTACGTATAAAATATTTGTTTGCACGATTTACCAATATTAATATGAATTTATTTTTCTTGTTATTAAAATATCTTTTGCTGATTATATAATTTTTCTCTTACCTTATAATTAATTTGTATACTTTATGTAAGATCTTATTTTATTGCTTGAATTTATTTAGTTTTTAAACTCAATAAATCTTTAATATCTTAAGTAATTTTTATTTTTATTTTATATTTTAACTTACTCCAAAGTATAAATACTCATAGGTTATCTCCAAAGTATAAATAGTCATAGATTATCTCAATTTACGTCTTTATATATATTTTCTATTATAGTTTTTAATTAATTTTTCACCTCCATATTTCTAGCTAACATAGAAGAAAATCTATGAGTGGATCAATATATAGATATTGATACAAATATACGTATAAATTCAAATATAGATATATAGATTAGATTTGTCTAGATTAGATTTGTCTAGATCTATTTAGATTATGTATAAGATTCATTAAACTACCTCCATTAATTATGTTTCTATATATAATTTCTAATTATTAATGTTGTCCTAAAATTGCCAAGTGGCTTCATTTTAGCTTGCCACTTGGCTTAACCACAATGCATACTACTCTCCTTTTAATATAAATAGTATTAATACCCGCGCAATGCGCGGATAATGAAAAAGAACGATCTACACTGTAAAGTTTAATATGTTAGTGATAATACCATATTTACAACCAAACATTAAAAATATTTTAAGACTCCAGTAAAACTTTCATTTCATCTCCTAATAAATATTTCATAAAAAATAATGATACTATACAATTTGTTTGATATGAATGTTCCACGAAAAATAATGATGCTATACTATTTGCTTGATATGGAGCATATGCTTAAGGGAACATTTTTGTAGCAAATGCTCATGATATATTGCAGTGCATTTTCTAAAAGTTGTCCTCTGTATTGAGGGAATGATGAAGGAACATGAATTATGTCAAACATTAGCTTATTCAGAATCAAAATATATGGGGCAATGCATATGCAAAAACTGACTTCCTGCTAAGGCTATCTCTTTATTATTGTCGGGCATTTGTGGTAATTGAAACTTTTTACTCTTTCTACCATTCCACAAGCTTTGTCTATTAGCCTAACACTATCTAAAGCCAAAGTTGAGGCAGAAAAGGGACAAGTCAACTGCGGAGAGCTGATAAATTCAGCTATTCAAACCATAGATAAACCTAGTGGAAGGGTTGATTATGTTGAGGTGAGAACTTAAACAATAATAATATATTTCATATGGATATAAACAAAAAAATACCAACTGAGAACTCAATTTGTTCCCAATATCAAAAATTGATGAAATCCCTATAATTGCAAAGTTATCAACACTGATCCCAAAATCCCTTGGAATGATATTCTGACTTGGCAACTCGACATCAAAAAGCCTGGTAGCCTGCACTAATCTATTCCCAATATCAAAAATAGCGGAAAACGCTAAAATGACAGTGTTATCCACAGTTATCCCAAAATCCCTCGGAATGAAAATTTGACTAATCAACTCTATATCAAAAAGCTTGGAACTTTGTGGATTAGGCCACAAAAACGACGTAGGACTAATATGCGACTGAATCAAACCAGTGACTCCTTGAGCAAGCTTATCACTCTTTGTAGTGATAAACCTCTGGTGAACTGCCATATAACATAGTTATACCAAATTAAAAATATTAACTACAAAAATGATACATAAGACCAAAGGATCAGAAGACTAACAATACACAATAATTAAATGATAAATCATTTAATAACGTATTAAATTAAATTACGAAAAAGTTCTTTGTACAATACATTTCTAGCTTCATTTGTTATTTGTCCATCATCATCATAAACTAAAATCTTTAACCTTTTTTCTACTTGTCACCCGTGAAGAGAAACATACAACTATCCATGTATAAATATGTCACGACCCCAACCCCGGCCATGATGGCGCCTAACACAATGCTAGGCAAGCCCAACCAATTAACATCTCATAATCTATTCCTTTATAATTCAATACCAATTTTCGGGATTTAATACCAATTTAATATAAATAGAAGTATGAATTTAACAGATGAAATGTGCAAAAACCATAATCACAAAAAAATCTCTGTAAAACAGTCCACTGATCCGGTGTCAAAAGTTTGAGCCTCTAATACAAGGTTTCAACAATCTAATACAGAAATATGGCTAAAATGCGGAATAATAAGTGGAGATAGAAGGAGAAATCGGGTCTGCGAACGCTATGCAGCTACCTCGATAACTCCGATGAAAACAAAACGGCAGGAAAGCTCGCTCTATACCTCAGGAATACCTGTACATGCACACATGGTGCATGGAGTAATGTGAGTACTCCGACCCAGTGAGTAATAACAATAAATAATGGTTGACAGTACGAAACCACGTAAAGGCACTAAGCAGTTCTATATCAAAACAGTAAAATCATTTAAGCAGCAGTGAATGAGGAAATCATGTGAAATTCTTTAAACCAGGTAAAATAGATATAAAAGTATAAATTAGCTCCTCAAGCATTTCAGTTCATTTATTCGTTCTTATCCTCAGTTCTCAATTAATATACTTCTCACGATAACCGAATCAATAAATACATATACCGTTGTAGTGTGCAGCCCTATCCATATAAGTAATTGCTGCGACGTGCAGCCCGATCCATAATATATATAATATATATATTTGTTGCGGCGCGCAGCCCGATCCATATCATATAAAATATCCTCACTATTGGGTCCTCGACCCCTCTCAGTCATTTGAAAATCACAGCCTCTCGGGCATAATGTACGGTCGGGATCTCAACCCTCATATCTCTTTCTATTTATGATTAACATTTCAAAAATCTGGTTTGTATCTTTCTTTTAGACAATTGGAAACATGACTGAGGATATAAATTCTTTAACAAAATAAGTGAGGAAAACCAATCAAAAATCCCCTAAGGGTTCTACAGGTCAGCACAAGGCCCCAAGCATGGCAACAAGCCCAATTCACAATAATAAAGTATATGTCTCAATAAAAAATGTAGTAAAATATCATTCGGGATGGACCAAGTCACAATCCCCATAGCATTGAACCTCACGCTCGTCACACAACGTGTATCTCAACTTAGTATAGCACTACGTTGTGCAAATCCGGGGTTTCAAACCCTCAAGATATCATTTAAAATCATTACTCACCTCAAACTGGCCAAAACTCTAGCTCGCTATGCCCCTGCCTATCAAATTGGCCTCCACGCGCGTCGAATCTATCCAAAATCAGAACGAATACGTCACAATATGCTAAGGGAACAAAGCCCAAGCGAAAACATTCGAAAAATATCAAAAATCCCGAAATTAGCAAAACCCGAGCCCCGGGCCCACGTCTCGAAATCGGGTAAAATTTACATTTTCAGAATCTTCATACCCTCACGAGTCTAACCATACCAAAATTATCAAATTCCGATACCATTTGGTCCTTCAAATCATCATTTTACATTTTTGAAAGGTTTCACAATTTTTTTCCCAAATTCCATCCCAAATCACGAATTAAATGATGAATTCAGTGATAGATTCATGTATTCTAGCCAAATCTGAGTTAAAATCACTTACCCCGATAAATTTCTTGAAAAACCTTCGAAAAATCACCAAAATCCGAGCTCTCTAGGTCAAAATATTAACTAAAACCAAAAACCTCGTATTTATAGGGTACCCATCAGGTTCCAGCCTCCGCGGGCTACACCAAAACGACCGCGGTCCGCGCAAGTCAGTGTGGTCCCCACAAAAATGACCGCGGCTGCACAACTTTCCTCTACAGTGACAGACTTTAGTATTTTGGCCATAACGTTTTCTACAGATGTCCCAATTGCAATATCTATACCTTTCTGGAAACTAGACACGAAGGGCTACAACTTTCGTTTTTGAATCATCTCAAAATTCCTTGTAGATCAAAAGATATGAGCTTCCGAAGTTGGACCGACGACCTGCGGATCTTCATGACCGCGGCCGCGGTCACTTTTACGCGCCCAGCACTAAGCCAACGCGGCCAGCGCTAATTCTACCGCGGTCAGCGCTAAAAATTCTGCCCCCATCTATTTTCTAAGTTCCGAAATGTCCGTACTCGCTCAAAGCTCGCCCGAAACACACCCGGAGCCATCAGACCTCAACCCAAACATACCAACACCTCTCATAACATCATTAACACCTAGTCGAGTTTTCGAATCACTCAAAACAACATCAAAACACCAAATCAACTTCGGATTCAAGCTTAAGAACTTAGAAATTTTAAATTCCACAAACAACGCCGAAACATATCAAATTAGGTCCGATTGACCCCAAATTTTGCACCCAAGTCATAAATGACATAACGAAGCTACTGCAACTCTCGGAATTTCATTCCGACCTTTATATCAAAATCTCACCTATCAACCGGAAATCGCCGAAATCTCAATTTCACCAATCCAAGCCTAAACTTTTCACGGTGTTCCAAAATACATTCCGATCACGCTCCTAAGTCCCAAATCACCTAACAGAGCTAACCAAATCATAAAAATTCTCATCCGAGATCAAATACACATAAGTCAAATTTTGGTCAAACTTTTCAAATTTAAGGCTTCAAACTGAGAACTGTTCTTCCAAATTCATTCCGTTTACCCTGAAAACCAAAACCAACGATTTACATAAGGCATAATGTATACACGGGGCAAGTCATGCCCGAAGACTGGCGATCAAAGTGCAAAGGTTCAAAACGACTGGTCGGGTCGTTACATCCTCCCCCACTTAAACACACATTCGTCCTCAAACGTGCCCAGAGTTGTTCTAGAAGCCAACCAATAGCTGAATAACTTTACCGTGCATATTCCTGGGGGTGATCCCCCGTCACCCTATCTCATATAGGTCTGATAACACATTGTAACTAAAAATTTTATAGTCCAAATCCCATAAACCATAGAACCACATTTCCACTTCTAAAGTTATCGATACGATCAGAATCTCACATCTATTTTCATAATTAGCTCGAACAAGCTGTAATCACACATACTTGCAATCTCAGGTGCAATCACTTGATATGACACATAACTGAAACACTCGTAGTGATAACTTCTAATTATAGTAGCTGCACACAACACCGGAACACCCATAGAAAAACTCTTTTCAACTAGAGTCTCACCCCAACACCTTCATATACTGCCAATGATCTAAAACACGCGGTAAACCATAACCATTTCCCAGATTAACCATTCAAGAGGACACTCTTCCTTTGACAAATACCACAACAAATTTCTGAGTTGAAGCTCGATATTATCCTTCCAATATGCTGAAATCGAACCCGTTCATATTCATTAATGATCCCAACGATCTCCTCTAATCCAACACACCACTCTGGTGACATGGCACCTTAATATAGGCCTAAGCTACAACTTGCATAATACGCGCACCGATAAGCAACAATCCGAACATACCCCCAATCATGAAAATGACTCAAATGAAAGAGTTGTACTTCAAGCTCACTAGTACCGCCACAACACAAGGCTGAGAACCCGACTCACATCGTAGGAACAAAACACACGAATCTAACCCGCAAGATAACACCTCCACATAACCTCTATGCGATGTGCGATCCTATCCAACACTGCTCTATATGGACCACCTCAAGTCACTATGCTCAAAATTGATAACCACGTACAATTTGATGTCTAGAACCAAAGAAAATCATCATACCCACGATGGAGCAAATAACATACATCACACAAACCCGACAGGACATAACCAATACACCATTCACCGAGCAACACCAAATTTCTCTTCCCACTTGACTTCCACTATGAAACCCCAATCGAACCGCACCACATGTACCTTTAACCAACAAATCATAACATCTCGCAACATAGAAAAGTAACTCATAGATCTCCCCAGATTACTAATAAGCTCAATAACAATTGAATCAATACACCCATCAACAGTACAATTCATAGCCAACGAAGCCGGCTCAAATTAGAACATGCATCCATATTGACCTGCAACAAGCTCCTTATCACAAAATCCTGGAGCTGCTCTACAACTCCCTTAACTCTATCGGTTCCATACGATACGGTACTCGACATTGAATCAATACCAAAATCAACAACCTTGCCTGGAAATATGCCCGGCCACAAGAAACACATCCGAAAAGTCCCTCACCACCGGAACTAAATCAATGGTAGGAGCCTCTATACTAACATCCGTCATGAAATCCCAAATAAGGAAGACAATCATTCCCAGCCGTCCGCTGGGCCTTCGAAATATAAAACCACTCCACTAGGGCATAATCCTACGGACCTCGCCACTCAATCCGTGGCATTTCCGGCATAGCCAACAATGTTGCCTTAGTGCAATAGTCCAGAATGACACAATATGGAGACAACCAGTATGAACCTAATATCACATCCAAAATCTAACATAACAAGCGACAAAAGATCCGCTCGGGTCTCCAAACCCCGATAGTCACTAAACAGTGCCGATACACACGACTCACAACCTCCACATAGCCTGAATATGAGAACTTCCCATCTCCAACTCCATATGGCCCATGAATCCACATATCTGGTTCCAATTCCGCTGTTCGAATACATTCCACACCTCTAATGCCTCGTCACATCACCAGAGATACTCTAAAATTCTTCTATGCCACCAAGCAAACTCGAATATCAGCAATCGATCTAGTCCGAAAGTGTCGCACTACTACCGAAATGCCATCAACTTAATCACATTGCTTTTATTTTTCTGAAACATATAATCTCATCAAATCATTTCCTTAATCATCTGAAGATCCCTTCTCAACCATCTGACGTTCATTTCTCTAATTATCTGAAACTACCCGCTGCCTAAGAGTTTTATGAACTCCCTTCCAGAACTGAACTGAACCTTACACACACTAATCTCGATCCTCCACTACATATCGCACATACCATACCATCCTAGTATAACATGAGAACTTCATCTCCCTTCCGAGCCACAGACATCTACGTACTCAACTAGTCAAGAACTTTCCATTGATCCCATCACGAAGAAAAATCACTATACATCACATGCTCCGCATGCCTATAGAAAATATACATCTCCAAACTGCAGTAGAAATCCTCAAGGACTCTCCAAATTCCATTTGCACAAATTCAATTGATCCTTCTACTAGACCAAGCTAAGCAATCCATCAAAACCCAAGAGCATTGCTGCAAAATACCTGTAAGAACTCATTACCTCGAACACACATAAGGAGTTAATCATATCCTTACCATATTGATCTGATCTACTATCAAGCTGCTCCATCTATCTAAACTTCCTTCTGATTCATCTTCAACTTGCAATTCCCTCTTGCTATAGCACCATAATTCTTCAACCCAGTCTTACCACACAAGATCCAAGCATAAAACCACACTGTCTAAGAACCATAAGCCGCTGACTACTCTCTCAAATATTCCAAAAAGCACTACATTCGAAATACTTTGCTCTGAAGAACTTCCTGCGGATCTAAATCCGTTACCTCCTAATATTAATACATAGAATCCCACAATTAATATAGAAAACCCCACAAGTCTTGACGTCTTCCAAGGAAAACTCAGTTCTTAACCACACATACAACTTGACAATATCCAATTGTTACATGTAAAATTTTGAACACAATAGGACCATTCTCTAGAGGCATCCACTCTACTCAAACCACAGTTAGATTGATTAATCGAACCGAACAACCTGTGCTTCATTTGCGCTCTGACACTGCAGAATGTGACCTCATTTCGATATAACCAAGCAACTTACTACCCCATGCACCGAGCATTCCTTACCAACCACAACTCAAGTCATTCCCCGATTCTCGTGCACCCATAAGGTATAACATAACCTTTATTGAGATTTCCTTTACTCGAGCCATAACTGATTCACAACTACGCCTGAAACTGGAACCACTAAAGCACATAACCATGCAATCAACTATTCAATAGCGGACTCCCCCACTTGGCTCAAAGCCATAGATCAAAACACGCACCATAACTTATAACAAATATACTTTATTGTTTCCATAATACCATAGTGAGATTAGACTCAGTCCTTCATAAGCTCTTGAAACACTGACCATCGGGTACTTTAACTCTATGCAAATCTCGCATTCACTCTCGTAACAGTTAAGCCCACTCTATCAAGTGACCCAAATTTAAATTTCAACACATATGTTTCACTTGTGAATGAGATCTTCTAACAGACATTATAAGGATCACACAATCTCAGAACACTGCAGGAGACAACCTGCCTGTTTCGCCTTAATATAACATTTCTGTATACCTTCTACCGTCCTACACATTACACAGTCACTTAATCTTCCTGAGTCTGAACTTATACCGCAACATGAAATTTACTTCACTCCAACTAGGAGACATGAAAAGATTCTTCATGCACCTATAACTCGGGGCTACACATCCAACCACAATGGAAATCAAACACTTAATAGTTCATCTATCATCCATCAGACCTTCCTCGTCACTTCCAAGTCATATAGATACCTCTCGCAGTACCAACATACTCATCACATAGTTGTCAGCCATCACTTCTACTAATAGGGACAATACCACACATATAAGTTCAAAACACTTGCTCACACAATCAGCACCTCGGTGCTCAAGCCATAGGCAAAGATCCGACCTCAAGTCCAACTCACAGAGATCATATCTCGCCCCTCGATTAGGGAATCACAAGCCATCAAGGCATATCTGATACTGAGCGCTCATGCGCACATACGAACGTATGAAAGGAATTTTAAGAGTTATTTTCAAGAGTTATTTTCAAGCTGAATCAAGGACGCACGATTAGAATTCAAAAAATGTGAAGTTTTCCTAAAGGTTCTGCAGCCTTTCGAGGATAAATACAGAAGTCTCCGTACCGATCTGCAAGACTCTACTAAACCGGCTCATGACTCGCGCGACCAAGTAACCTAGGCTCTGATACCAACTTGTCACGACCCCAACCCCGGCCATGATGGCGCCCAACACAATGCTAGGCAAGCCCGACCAATTAACATCTCACAATCTCTTTTTTTATAATTCAATACCAATTTTCGGGATTTAATACCAATTTAATATAAATAGAAGTAATAATTTAACAGATGAAATGTGCAGAAACCATAATCACGAAAAATCTCTGTAAAATAGCTCACTGATCTGGTGTCACAAGTCTGAGCCTCTAATACAAGGTTTCAACAATCTAATACAGAAATATGTCTAAAATGCGGAATAATAAGTGGAGATAGAAGGAGAAATAGGGTCTGCGAACGCCATGCAGCTACCTCGATAACTCCGATGAAAACAGAACGGCAAGAAAGCTCGCTTTATGCCTCAGGAATACTTGTACCTGCACACATGGTGTAGGGAGTAATATGAGTACTCCGACCCAGTGAGTAATAACAATAAATAATGGCTGACAGTACGAAACCACGTAAAGGCACTAAACAGTTCTATATCAAAACAGTAAAATCATTTAAGCAGCAGTGAATGAGGAAATCATGTGAAATTCTTTAAACCAGGTAAAACAGATATAATCAGTATAAATTAGCTCCTCAAGCATTTCAGTTCATTGATTCGTTCTTATCCTCAGTTCTCAATTCATATACTTCTCACGATAACCGAATCAATAAATACATATACCGCTGCTGCTTGCAGCCCGATCCGTATATTGTTGTGGCGTACAGCCCGATCCACAATAATAATAGTCGACTGCACTCACTGGGGGTGTGCCGACTCCGGAAGGGCTCCTTCAGCCCAAGCGCTATATAATTCTTGCGGCGTGCATCCCGATCCATATAAGTAATTGCTGCGACATGCAACCCGATCCATAATATGTATAATATATATATCTGTTGTGGAGCGTAGCCCGATCCATATCATATAAAATATCCTCACTATTGGGTCCTCGACCCCTCTCAGTCATTTAAAAATCACAGCCTCTCGGGCATAATGTACGGTCGGGATCTCAGCCCTCATATCTCTTTCTATTTATGATTAACATTTCAAAAATTTGGTTCATATCTTTCTTTTAGACAATTGGAAACATGACTGAGGATATAAATTCTTTAACAAAATAAGTGAGGAAAACCAGTCAAAAATCCCCTAAGCGTTCTACAGGTCGGCATAAGGCCCCAAGCATGGCAACAAGCCCAATTCACAATAATAAAGTATATGTCTCAATCAAAAATGTAGTAAAATATCATTCGGGATGGACCAAGTCACAATCCCCATAGCATTGAACCTCACACTCGTCACACAGCGTGTATCTCAACTTAGTATAGCACTACGTTGTGCAAATCCGGGGTTTCAAACCCTCAGGACATCATTTAAAATCATTACTCACCTCAAACTGGCCAAAAGTCTAGCTCGCTATGCCCTTGCCTCTCAAATTGGCCTCCACGCGCGTCGAATCTATCCAAAATCAGAATGAATACGTCACAATATGCTAAGGGAACAAAGCCCAAGCGAAAACATTCGAAAAATATCAAAAATCCCGAAATTAGCAAAACCCGAGCCCCGGGCCCACATCTCGGAATCGAGTAAAATTTACATTTTCAGAATCTTCATACCCTCACGAGTCTAACCATACCAAAATTATCCAATTCCGATACTATTTGGTCCTTCAAATCATTATTTTACATTTTTGAAAGGTTTCACAATTTTCTTCCCAAATTCCATCCCAAATCACGAATTAAATGATGAATTCAGTGATAGATTCATGTATTTTAGCCAAATATGAGTTAAAATCACTTACCCCGATGAATTTCTTGAAAAACCTTCGAAAAATCGCCAAAATCCGAGCTCTCTAGGTCAAAATATTAAATAAAACCCAAAACCTCATATTTATGGGGTACCTCTCAGGTTCCAGCCTCCGCGGGCCGCAGCAAAATGACCGCGGTCCACGCAAGTCAGTGCGGTCCGCACAAAAATGACCGCGGCCGCACAACTTTCCTCTACAGTGATAGACTTTAGTATTTTGGCCATAATTCTTTCTACAGATGTCCCAATTGCAATATCTATACCTTTCTGGAAACTAGACACGAAGGGCTACAACTTTCGTTTTTGAATCATCTCACAATTCCTTATAGATCAAAAGATATGAGCTTCCGAAATTGGACCGACGACCTACGGATCTTCATGACCGCGGCCGCGGTCACTTTTACGCGCCCAACACTAAGCCAGCGTGCCCAACGCTAATTCTACCGCGGCCAGCGCTAAAAATGCTGCCCACATCTATTTTCTAAGTTCCGAAATGTCCGTACTCGCTCAAAGCTCACCCGAAACACACCCGGAGCCATCAGACCTCAACCCAAACATACCAACACCTTCCATAACATCATTAACACCTAGTCGAGCTTTCGAATCACTCAAAACAACATCCAAACACCAAATCAACTTCGGATTCAAGCTTAAGAACTTAGAACTTTCAAATTCCACAAACAACGCCGAAACATATCAAATCAGGTCTGATTGACCCCAAATTTTGCACACAAGTCATAAATGACATAACGAAGCTATTGCAACTCTCGGAATTTCATTCCGACCTTTATATCAAAATCTCACCTATCAACCGGAAATCGCCGAAATCTCAATTTCGCCAATCCAAGCCTAAACCTTCCACGGTGTTCCAAAATACATTCTGATCACGCTCCTAAGTCCCAAATCACCTAACAGAGCTAACCAAATCATAAAAATTCCCATCCGAGATCAAATACACATAAGTCAAATTTTGGTCAAACCTTTCAAATTTAAGGCTTCAAACTGAGAACTGTTCTTCCAAATTCATTCTGATTACCCTGAAAACCGAAACCAACGATTTACATAAGGCATAATGTATACACGGGGCAAGTCATGCCCGAAGATTGGCGATCAAAGTGCAAAGGTTCAAAACGACCGGTCGGGTCGTTACATATTGATTTCTTCAAAAATAACCCAACATGATACAATGACTGGCCATAACTTTTATTAATTGTCATGGAAAAAGACACCACAATTGGAAATTGTCTTCGCTGAAACTTAAAAGGTGTCACGACCCAAAATCCACTAAGGGTTGTGATGGCACCGGACACTGCTGTCAGGCAAGCCAACCAAGTTACTTGATTAAGTTCTCATTTTAACAATTTTGAAAACTAAGGTTTTCCTTCAATTTTACTAGTAAAAGACAATCTTTACAATGTAAATAAAAGAATGTTTGGGAGTAAATACAAGATACCCCATAATCATCCCAGAACCCAGTGTCACAAGTGCATGAGCATTTACTAAGAAGGAAATAAAATGCAACAACCGTCCAAAATACAATATTGGACAGAAAATAAATACAGATAACTGAAAGAGACTCTGCTGGCTGCGGGTCGCCTTGAGAAGTGCAGCTCACCTAAGTCTCTGTATCAACCATGCTGCTACGCCCCAGTAGGCCACTAGAGATACATATGCGTGTGCAACAAAAAATGCACAGAAGTGTAGTATGAGTACGAAAACAACGTGTACTCAATGAGTATCCCGTCTATTCTCGAAGAAGCAGATACGAGAGGTCGACTTTGATATTTACTAGTGGTCCAATAACAATATAGTGAAAATGTGAGGAAATCATGGATTTTTATAAAGTAATTATAAACTCGTAAAAAACCAAATAACAGGTAAACAACATCTCAAATAAGTACGAATTTCCAAAGTCTACTTTTCATTATGTTTAACAACTATATCTGGACAGGGAAGGCAGATATTATCACATAACATTCTTAGGCAAGCAATACAAGCATGCGCATATCATGCCGAGGTCGTACGGCCCGATCCAACATAAATGTAAAATGTGCATTGCCGAGGGTCGAACGGCACGAACCATAGATGCATGTATTACCCCACTCGTGCATTATATATGCGACGCATTCAACATTAAATAAATAAATACCCCGCTCGTGAATCATACGTACGACGCGGGCACACATAGATACACACAGTCAAACAACCAATTAAGGGTTTATCGAGAAATGTTTATTCCAATAAACGCCAATTCTCTTTTAATGATTTAAGAAAAAATGAAGTTTAATCCATTTAGAAATTCATTTACCAATTCGATGTGTTTTAAGCAATTCAATCTGTCAATAAGCTTACAAATAATCCAAGTACAACATGCTTTTGGGTCCTAGACTACCCGGACAATAGCATAATAGTAGCTATGCATAGACTCTCATCACCTCGTGCATACGTAGCTCCCACAAATGGGAGCACATAAACAATTAACTCACCTATGGGGACAATTCCCTCTTACAAGGTTAAAAAGGAGACTCACCTCGCTCCGAAGATCCATAACCGGCATTCCATGCCCTTTCGAAGACTCAAATTGATGCACAACGCTCCAACACTAGCCAATAATTATGCAAATCCATTAATATATGCTCAATTACTCATTACAATCCAATTTATAACAATTCATAACCCGGATCGAAAAGTTGACAAAATTGCCCTCGGGCCCAAGTGCCCGGATTTCGAATTTTTTTCGAAGATAAGATTTACCCATGAGCTCATGAACTCAAATATATGATTTTCTCTTAATTCCATACCCAAAATCGTGGTCAAAATCCAAGATTATCAATTTTCTAGGTTTTCCTCAAACCTCCAAATTTCTACCCATTTACATGCTAAAATCCACACAAAATCGATATATTTAACTCAATATAGGTGGGTTAGCTTACTTTATCGTTGATGATGAAAATCCCCTCTTGAAGCTCTCCAAAATCGCCCTTACCAAATGAAAAATGGAAGAAAAATGACCATCTCCCGATTTTTAAAAGAACTCACTGCCTCAGCGATTTCCGCATCTGCGGTCCCGCATCTGCAAAATGGGGAGAAAAGGCCGGGACTGCTTCTGCGGTCTGGAGGCCGCATTTGCGGAGCCGCATATGCGGCTTGGGAGCCGCTTCTGCAGTTACTGGCCTTGCTTGCTTGGGCCGCTTCTGCGATGCAAGGACCGCTTCTGCGGTCTCGTACCTGCGGTCCACCAACCGCAGGTGCAGTTGTGACAGCAACCAACAACTTCAGCCTTTTCCAAAATTCCATTTTTGATCCGTTAACCATCCGGAATCCACCCGAGGCCCCCGGGACCCCAACCAATCATACCAACCAATCCCAAAACACATTACGGACTTACTCAAGGCCTCAAATCATATCAAACAACGCTAAAACCACGAATCGACCTCCAATCCAAGCTTTATGAACTTTAGAATTTCAAACTTCTACTTTCGATGTTTAAACCTATCAAATCACGTTCGATTGATCCCAAATTTTGCACATAAGTCATATTCAACATTACAGACCTACTCCAACTTTCGGTATCGAATTCCGGCCCCGATATCAAAACGTCCACTCCCGGTCAAACTTCTCAAAAACCTTCAAATTTCTTTATTTAGCCAAATAACTCCAAAATGACCCACGGATCTCCGAATTCACTTTCGATCACGCTCCTAACACCAAAATCACCATATGGGGTTAATCCCAGACTCAGAATCCCAAACGGACATCGATAACACTAAAATGCACTTCAAGCCAATCTTATGAAATTTCTTCCAAAATGCTAACTTCCACAATAGGTGCCAAAATGCTATCGGGTCATCCAAAACCCGATCCGGGCATATGCGCAAGTCCGAAATCATCATACGAACCTGCTGGAACCTTCAGATCCCGATTCCGAGGTCGTTTACTCAAAAATCCAATCCTAGTTAATTCTTTCAACTTAAAGCTTCCGAAATGAGAATTCTCTTTCCAAATCAACTTCGAACTTTCCGAAATTCAATTCCAACCACGCGTACAAGTCATAATACCTGAAATGAAGCTGCTCATGGCCTCAGATTGCTGAACGACGCGCTAGAGCTCAAAATGACCGGTTGGGTCGTTACATTCTCTCTCACTTAAACATACATTCACCCTCGAACGTGTTGAGAACTACACTGAAGTAGTCTGAAATCACTGTTTAACACCTCATGCACCTTCCCGTGCTACCACAACTCAGTTGAGCATATTAGCTCGATCAATTCTAAAGATATTCCCTTTTATTCAAGCAAATAAGACTTAGAGACTAATTCCAACATCCGGAATTCCATGCCAGACCTGTTTCCATCATACGCTCACCATGTCAATAACTACACGCAGCACCAAGACGTGACTGCATACCTTAGCTGAACTCACACCTTGCACCATTTTACTCATAGGACCACAATAACATTCTCTGATCAATTTAGTCGAAATTCCACGAATCTGATGCTCCCATTACACCGCATGACATACATAGATCTTACTCTAACTCTTACAATACCGCCATGACGGAAGATAGGCGTAGAAATTCATAACCAATTGCTGAATCAACAAATCATTGGGTCTATACTCCTGACAAGGACCCTCACCTCATTCTGAACCAAATAATGGTCTTAGCTCCTTAATATACTTCATATAATCAGATTGTACTAATCCTAAATCCAATGACCTCGACTCACCCAGTACGAACTGCTCAGGAAATAAGTCACCCCGAACATGACCAAAAGTCTTATATAACGCCATCATGTGCTAATAGGCTACCAATTTGAACGCGGTACAAAAGGAAAACGAACTTTGAAAGAAAAATCCAATTACCCCGCTCGCGAATCATACATGCGACGCGGGCACACAGCTAATATGAGCTTTCCTCATAAAATAGGAAACAAAAAAATAGATACATGGAACTGTACTCAGCATCACATTGTTGCGGCGTGCAACCCTATTCAAATAACATACCTATGGTGGCGTGCCACCCGATCTACACATAGAACTCACATAAGGAGATATATGTCGAGCTAAATTGCTCATTACAGCAAGATACCGAATATCGGTCACAAGCACGCTAGGTGAATAATACCATTTCCCTAGGGAGACATATAGCGATATAAGCTACAAACTCAAGCACAACTGAGGTGCGATATACGATCTGAATCTCAAGAGCCATCCTTCTCATCGCGAAACCTCAACACATAAGAAATTCACCAAGCCGTCTCATAACTCATACGGCGTAATATATCATTACATGAGATAGCTGACGATGAAATAACACCCCGACTACTCTTCCATAAGGAGCGCATTGCTAATATGAATACATCTGGCCTGATCAAGAGCCCAGATCCACATTTAAATCTATCCACCGACCTCAAGTCGATCCTGATCGTACCAAACTAGGCCAATAACCTTTCAAAGGTCCATACTAACTTCCGTTTTCTCATAACACACAAGAACAACCATCATAATTGGAGTGATCCCCCACAGTCCACAACACAACAAGCTGAGTACCCTCCAGGAATCAAATTCTAAATTTAACGACATTACTGCAATCTTCTTACATGGTTTAACTTCTTCAATCAATCAAGTGACTATATGTCACACTTATACAACTTTCCCGTGGGGCTCGCTCCTATAATCTTCCTAACAGATAACAGGGTTGTACCTCCAAACTACCCGGCCGCACTAACGCTGAAAAGCAATCAAGAATCCTTAACCAGGATGCAAAGCCATTTTCACAAAACACGGATCTCGGCTGACGCTGAAGACAATACCCACTTTCTTTAAACATCGAAACTCCTTTCCTGCTCGTCCGAGCTCGTGACATCCTTGCCATCACTGAACTGCAACATTGATCCCCACTTCAGATTCCATACCACTCACTGCACCCAACATGCCAATATACGATAGAACACGCCTTTTATCATAGCTCCGGAACCACTAATAGGTTAACACTTCATCATATAAAAACTTTTCACTTAACTCCCTTCAGGAGAACCATGGCAACACACAGGTGAATTCTCATAACCGTAGAATATGCAAATCTCTAAGTAGTGGACTAAGACACCATATCCCTTCCGGGATTCGCCTACATATAACAGACCATAACAGAAGAATACTTCTAAACAATATCAATTACGGTTGCCGACAAGCCTCACATGTACCATCACAAATCAGTTGCATAACTTGAGCACGCTGAAGGAACTGATCACTACCACCAATATGCCAATTCAACTATGGTTAACCAATCTATCTTCTTCCAATTTATCCTTGATTGCCTTAGAAATAATAATAACTCCATTCAACACATAAAACACTCCATCCGCACTCATTCCAAGTGACCTTGAATCATGAGACCATGCCGTCTCAAATCCCACGAACCATTTCATACCTCCCTTGTGCGCATATTCGCATCCTCAACTGGTATGTTCCTTCTGAAAATCCCTCTATGAATCTGAAGTCTCTTCTCATTTTCCTCCCAAATGCTACAATGCAAGTCAAAACATCATAGGACATTCTGGGCCTCTTCTCATAAGCTCCTATAAGATCTTAATTCTTAACCGTACCTATAGGCTCGAGATCATCAGGCACTACACTTTAACCTTTGCATCCACTAGGACCGTTGTTGAGAGCCACCCGCTCTGACTTGGCCCCGAATATAATCAACTCCATGAATCTTCTAGCACATGAATACCCTCTCGACGAAGCACCTGGCATAATCACTTCCCTTGAAACCCGCATCTATACAAGGCACAAATCTTGAATCCTTTCCCAAGTCTGAACATGAACCGACAAGGCCAACCACAACACATATTTAACAATCCCTTTGCTCGAATTACCACTTATGTTCTTTTCCCGTAGCTGAAATAACCCATCAATATGCTAATAACCAGAAACCCCGCAAGTAGTTAACCATGCAACCCAATCATAGGCGGTAGGACTCTCCCACTTAGCCTAAAGCCAATATTACACCACTCTGGAGTTCACCAGGATTCTTTATCTCTTATTGACATAACCTTGCACAATCAACTGCCAAAATTCTCGGAATCTTTCTATAAAACCCCGTTTTATACTCTGAATCATCAATCACATTCGCATGATCGATCTCTTTGTTGTATAACCAATAGAATTTTTTGCAGAAGCTTCGCCAACCATGGGATCGCCGATCTGCTCACTGGAGATAACCCACCTGTAGAATTTACGTGCTAACATCTCCCAACGCTGCTGCACGGGGTACAATCACTACAACATCAATAACCCATCCTGAGTCAGAGCTTAGTCTCTAGCTGTGCGGCAACATCTACCCCCTCGTGGATATCA
Source organism: Nicotiana tabacum (assembly GCF_000715075.1). Taxonomy (NCBI): domain Eukaryota; kingdom Viridiplantae; phylum Streptophyta; class Magnoliopsida; order Solanales; family Solanaceae; genus Nicotiana; species Nicotiana tabacum. Next base: position 116,151,234 of record NC_134086.1, on the reverse strand, counting down.
ATTAAATGTGCGGCAACATCCTTCAAATTCAAAGTTATGTTGTATTCTTATTCATTTGAAGCAGTTCTTTTCCGTTATATCAAACCTCCTGCCGCATAATAGACAATACTTCAAATTAAATCCATAGGCCCTAATCACTAATGTCTAAAATTCCCAAATCATTCCAAACTCTCCTTAAGGTGCGTAGTCATCATACCACAATGCTCATATGCAACTCCGCCACTCTCCCACTTTGGCGGAACTCATCCCTTTAATCGACCACTCGACCTTTGCTTCTTACACCTGGCCTTCTAGAAATTTTTGCCACTGCCTAATCTAGCCCAGGCATTTGCTTGTCACTTCCAGTACAATCTCGAGATTATTCCAGATTGTCTGTCTTTGACGAAACTTGAGAAAAAGCACAATGAAAGTTTCAGAGAGTATGGTTTTTGTTGGAGAGAGCAAGCAGCGAGGGTTAACCCTCCAATGAAAGAAAGTGAAATGGTGGATTATTTTCTTCAGGCTTTAGAGCCTACTTATTACGGACATCTGGTATCGGCTATAGGCAAGTCCTTCAATGAAGTGGTAAAAATGGGCGGTATGGTAGAAGAATGGCTCAAGACAAACAAAATCATGAGCTATTAGGCGATCAAGGCAACCACCCAGGCCATTTAAAGCGGAACTGGGGGAGTAATTGGAAAGAAGAAGAAAGAAGATATCGCAACAGTTGATTCAGGAGCTTGGTTCGGACCTAGGGACTCACCTCACCACTATAATCGGCCTCGACCCCACTACCAAACCTACCCCTATACCCCGTATAATCCACCCCAACACTAATACCCACCACCAGACCCTCACTTTTCTGTCCACCATGCCCAAACATACAGCCAACCTCCGGCCCACGCACAATGGCATGTGCCATTCCCACAAAATACATACCCAGCTCCACAAAATGCCTATCCACCCCCAAGAGCCTACCGAAACCCTCCTGGATCAGGTTTCCAGCCTAATCAAGCATTTAAGAACGAGAGGTTGCAGAAGAAGAAGACCTTCACTCCATTAGGAGAGTCTTATACCAGTTTGTTCCACAGGCTGAAACAATTGGATATGCTGAGGCCGATCGAGCCAAAACTGCCAAATCCTCCCCCGAGAAATCTTGATCATTCTGTGAGTTGCGAATATTGTTCTGGTGCTCCGGGGCACGACACAAAGAAGTGCTGGCAATTGAAAACAACTATTCAAGAGATTATTGATACTAATCGGATTGAAGTCCAAGCTTCGGAGGTGCCAATATCAACCAGAACCCATTATCGGCCCATAATGAGACAAATATGATCGAGATAGTGCATAAGGGAGGAGAGTCTAAGAAGCCTTCGCAGTCCATCATGATGATTCGGTCTAGTGAGGTCAGGCCGGTTGAAAAGTCAACAAGTGAGAAGCCAGTGATCAAGTTGAACGGGACAAATAGTGAACCATCTGCGGTAGTCAAGAGGGGATTCTTAAGTGATGTCGCAGCAAAACAAGAAAGAGCAAAAGTTGTTGTGCCAGGGGTGGCGAACAAGCCTGTTGTAATTATGGAGGGGACCCGCATAGATCCGTCATTATCAAGCCTGTAACCCAGTTACCAATAGTCGATAGCAAGGTTGTCCCTTGGAATTATGAACGGGTGACAGTGACTTACAAAGGCAAAGAAGTCTATGAGACCCATAGATTGACTCGGTCGGGGAGATGCTTTGCCTCCGAGGAGTTAAGAAAAGCTAAAACCTCCAAAGACCTAGTGCTAGTGAAGAAAGCTGTGACCGAAGAAGAGCCAGAAGAATATTTTAGAAAGATGAAAGTGAAAGACTATTCCATTGTGGAGTAGTTGAGGAAGACGCCTGCTCAGATTTTATTGTTATCATTGTTAATACATTCGGACGAGCACCGTTGGGCCTTGATGAAAATCCTGAATGAGGCCCACGTTCCTGACAAAATCTCAGTAAACCACTTGAAAAAGATAGCTAACAAGATATTTGAGGTAAATAGAGTCACTTTTTCTGATGATGAGTTGCCCGTGGAGGGCACTGAGCACAATAGAGCCCTCTATCTTACGGTGAAGTGCGAAGATTCCGTGGTTACTCGGGTATTAGTCGACAATGGTTCTAGTGCAAACATTTTCCCTCTCTCCACTCTGAACAAATTGAAAGTGGATGATGAAAGAATTCACAAGAATAGTATTTGTGTTCGGGCGTTCAACTGGAGGGAAAGATTCAGTCGGTGACATAGTGCTCGAGCTGACAATAGGACCAGTTGAATTTACCATGGAGTTCCAGGTGCTAGATGTGGCTGTTTTGTACAATCTGTTGTTGGGTCGACCCTGGATTCATGCTGCCAAAGCAGTTCCATCTACTCTGCATCAAATGGTCAAGTTTGAATGGGATAGACAGGATATTGTTGTGCACGGCGAAGATAATTTGTGTGTTCCCAGTGATGCCATTATTCCATTCATTAAGGTTGAAGACGACAAGGGACCATGGGTTTATCAGGTTTTTGACACGGTATCAGTAGAGAAAATTCTAGAAGGGAAGTGCGTTCCAACTCCGAGGGTAGCTGCTGCATCAGTCATGGTAGCCGTTGAAATGTTGAAAAATGGTTTTGTACCTGGCAAGGGTTTGGGTGCATTTCTGCAAGGTATCGTACAGCCGGTGCCCCTCCCCAAAAACTTGGATACATTTGGTTTGGGATTCAAGCCCATAGTTGCAGACGTGAAAAGAGCCAGAAAGTTGAAACAGAGGGCATGGGTCCTCCCAAAGCCTGTCCCACATCTCTTCGGATCATTTGTTACTCCTCTCTCTACCAGGAAGGAGTTTTGGTAGTTTGCTTTGATTTTCTTTCATGTTTATCTGGATTATTCTAGGGTTGTAATTCAGATTCTATGTTTCGTCCGTTTGGATGTATAAACCTTGTTATCTTTCAATTTCAATGAAATGCAATTTCCCTTTTCTTCATTCCTGATAGTTTCATTTTTGTTTTCTTCCTTGTACAGTTCTTTTTATGCTGGTTCAATGACATGACATGCATGAGGAATCTTCGGCCCAGTCTTAAAAGCCAATCTAATTCTGAAATAGTAATTCAAGAAATAGAGTGTGATGATGAATCAGAATATGATGAGAATGAGGCCCTTGAAGAGATTAGTAAAGAATTAAGCCATTTTGAAGAAAAACCCAAGCCTAACCTGAGTGATACAGAAGCAATCAATTTAGGGGACCCCTATAATATTAGAGAAACTAAGATAAGTGTCCATCTTGAACCACAACTCAGGGAAGAGATAATCAAAGCGTTACTTGAGTACAAAGACGTCTTTGCATGGTCATATGACGACATGCCGGGTTTAAGCACTGACTTGGTGGTTCACAAATTGCCCACTGACCCGGCATTCCCTCCCGTCAAGCAGAAGTTGAGGAAGTTTAAAATAGACATGAGTGTAAAGATTAAAGAGGAGGTCACAAAGCAGTTTGAGGCAAAGGTCATTCGAGTCACGCGGTATCCCACTTGGTTAGCCAATGTCGTGCATGTACCAAAGAAGGCTGGTAAGACTAGGGTGTGTGTTGATTATCGAGATCTCAACAAGGCAAGCCCAAAGGATAACTTCCCCTTGCCAAACATCCACATCTTGATTGATAATTGTGCCAGACATGAGATTGGGTCTTTTGTGGATTGCTATACGGGCTACCATCAGATCCTAATGGATGAGGAAGATGCAGAAAAGACATCATTCATCACGCCATGGGGAACATACTACTACAGGGTCATGCCTTTCGGTTTGAAGAATGCTAGGGCAACTTACATGAGGGCAATGACAACCATATTCCATGACATGATACACAAGGAGATCGAGGTTTATGTGGATGATGTAATCATAAAGTCTAGACAGCAGTCTGATCATGTCAGAGATTTGAGAAAGTTCTTCCAAAGGCTTCGCAGGTACAATCTCAAGCTCAATCCTGCAAAATGTGAATTTGGTGTGCCATCTGGAAAATTGTTGGAATTCATAGTCAACCGTCAAGGTATTGAATTGGATCCGTCAAAGATCAAAGCTATCTAAGAATTGCCGCCCCCAAGAAACAAAATTGATATGATGAGTTTATTAGGGAGCTTGAATTACATCAACAGGTTTATTGCTCAGCTTACCACAACTTGTAAGCCTATCTTCAAACTGTTAAAGAAGGATGTTGCAGTCAAGTGGATAGATGAGTGTCAAGAAGCATTTGATAAGATAAAGGGGTACTTGTCAAACCCACCTGTGTTGGTGCCACCAGAACCAGGGAGACCTTTGATTCTGTATTTGATGGTTTTGGACAATTCGTTTGGTTGTGTGTTGGGTTAGCATGACATCACTGGCAGGAAGGAGCAAGCCATCTACTATCTCAGCAAGAAGTTCACATCTTACGAGGTTAAGTACACTCACCTTGAGAGGACATGTTGCACCCTAACTTGGGTAGCACAGAAGTTGAAGCACTATTTTTCATCTTACACTATGTACCTCATCTCTCATTTGGATCCATTAAAGTATATCTTTCAGAAGCCTATGCCTACAGGGAGGCTCGCAAAGTGGCAGATCTTGCTCATAGAATTTGACATCGTCTATGTGACTAGGACTACGATGAAAGCCCAGGCATTGGCCGATCATTTGGCTGAGAACCCAGTGGATGAAGAATATGAACCTTTGAAGACTTACTTCCCTGATGAAGAGGTAATGCATATTGATGAGTTGGAACCAGTTGGAGAGCCAGGTTGGAAACTTTTCTTTGATGGAGCTGCTAACATGAAAGGCATCAGGATAGGGGCTGTACTTATTTCTGAAACAGGGCATCACTACCCTGTTACGGCTCAACTTCATTTCTACTGTACTAACAATATGGCTAAGTATGAGGCGTGCATTTTGGGTTTGACGTTGGCTGCAGACATGGGTGTCCAGGAAGTCTTGGTCTTGGAAGACTCGAACCTTCTGGTACACCAGATCCAAGGGGAATGGGAAACACAGGATTTAAAACTCATACCGTACCGGCAATATTTGCATGATCTTTGTCAACGGTTTCGATCAGTAGAGTTCAGGCATATTCCAAGGATCCATAACGAGGCTGATGATGCTTTGGGTACCTTAGCATCAATGTTACATCATCCAGATAAGGCTTATATGGACCCTTTACATATTTAGGTCTATGCTCAGCATGCTTACTGTAATGTGGTGGAAGAAGAACTTGATGGTCAGCCTTGGTTTCATGATATCAAGGAATATATCAGGATGGGGGTGTATCCAGTACAAGCCACAGGTGATCAAAAGAGAACAATTCGGCGGTTGGCAAGCGGATTTTTCTTCAGCAGAGGGGTTTTGTACAAAAGGACTCCGGATCTTGGATTGTTGAGATGCATAGATGCTAGACAGGCCACAGCTATCATGACCGAAGTATATTCTGGAGTCTATGGACCGCATATGAGTGGGTACGTGCTGGCAAAGAAGATTCTCCGAGCAGGTTATTATTGGGTCACTATGGAGCGAGATTGTATCAGTTTCATGCGCAAGTGTCATCAGTGCCAAGTGCACGGAGATTTGATTCATTCTCCACCATCTGAATTGCACACAATGTCTGCACCATGGCCTTTTGTTGCGTGGGGCATGGATGTCATTGGGCCAATTGAGCCAGCAGCATCAAATGGGCACAGGTTCATTTTGTTGGCCATCGATTATTTCACCAAGTGGGTTGAGGCTAAAACGTTCAAGTCTGTGACCAAGAAAGCGGTGGTCGATTTTGTGCACTCAAATATCATTTGCCAGTTTGGGATCCCAAAGGTGATCATTACAGATAATGGTGCTAATATCAATAGTCATCTGATGAAAGAGGTATGTCAGCAGTTCAAGATTACACATCGCAATTTCACCCCTTATCACCCCAAGGCGAATGGAGCAGTAGAGGCGGCCAACAAGAACATAAAGAAGATACTTCAGAAAATGGTGGAGGGTTCTAGACAATGGCATGAAAAATTGCCCTTTGCATTGCTGGGTTATCTCACTACTGTTCGTACTTCAGTAGGGGCAACTCCTTATTTGTTGGTGTATGGTACTGAAGCAGTGATACCCATAGAGGTCGAAATCCCATCCCTTTGGATTGTCGGAGAAGCCGAAATTGACGATGATGAATGGGTCAAAACCCGCCTGGAACACTTGAGTTTGATCGATGAGAAAAGGTTGGTAGCAGTGTGTCATGGCTTGTTGTATTAGCAGAGAATGACAAGAGCATATAATAAGAAGGTGCATCCGCGGAAGTTTGAAGTGGGTCAGCAAGTGTTAAGACATATCCTTCCACATCAGGCTGAGGCTAAAGGCAAATTTGCCCCAAATTGGCAGGGGCCGTTCATAGTAACTAGTGTGTTGTCTAATGGTACTTTGTATTAATAGACATAGAAGGCAAGTGTGTAGAAATGACCATCAATTCCGATGCGGTCAAGAGATATTATGTATGACTTCTTTGGTTAACTTGTATTTGTTTGTACTTGGCATATTTTGAAGATTGGAATAACGAAGACATTTTGTTCTACTATCTAAATACTTTATCCTTTGTTACCCCCTTTAAGCTTTATTTATTTCCTTTCGTACCCTTCTTTTGGAATCAGTAGCAAAGTTCAGAAACGCAAGCGTGAAAGATAAGTAAAGAAAAAAGAGAAAAGAAAAAGAGAGTATAGAAAAAAAAGAGAAAGAAAAGAAGAAAAGAAAGAAAAAGAGAGAGAAATAGAAAGAAAAAACAACAAAACAACAAAAAGAGAAAAAGAAAAAAAAAAGAAAAGAAGAGAAAGAGGAAGAAAAAGAAAGAAAGATCACAACAACAAAGTAATTTCTATGACATGAACTACGTTCGATCTGATTCCCTTTAAGGATACGTAGGCAGTCTCACGGTTCGGTACCATCAAAGTAAAAATTCAAAAGTCCCCAAGCAAAGAAACTGGGGCAAAAGTTGTGGTTGTTGTAAGAAATCTGATTCCGAAAGTTGTAATCTTGAACCCATTTGAATTGTTTTGAGCCTTTTGATACACTTCTTTCTAACCCCATCCAAACCCATATTACGGTCCAAAGAAAGACCTTCCGATCAGTCTTCAAGAGATGCCAAGTCGAGCAAGTGGAGGCGATTCATATCAGGGGTAACACTCCGGTCCAAACAAAGAAAATTAAAATGAGAGAGTCTTATTGGTGAAAACCCTTGCGGGCACCGTAAGGCGACGGAAGCTGAGAGAAAATAAAAAATGAGAGAGTCTTATTGGTGAAAACCTTCACGGGCACCTTAATGAGAAAGTGAGTTGAGAGATGAACAAATGAGAGAGGGTTGTTAGTGAAAAACCCTTCGGGGCACCGCAGGCCGAACAAGGACAAGGTTTTGGTGAATAAATTGGGTTTTGAAGATCTCAGGGCACAAAGTACGACAATTGAAAGTTGATTGGTTGGACAGATTGGGCCAAGTAATTCAAAATGTATGTCATGATCATTGCTGCCAGCTGCTCCACTCAGATAAATCTCTTTTCTTTTTCCTCTTCAGATAGTCTTCCAGTTTTGGATTTTTCTTATCCTTAACATTTCATTTCTTTTGGGTTTATTTCTCTAAGATGTTTCCAATGTCAGTTCTGTCTAAGCAAATAAGAAGGGATTTCAAAGTTCATTATCAACTTCCAAAATTGCACAAAGCATAGCGTGGCCAGAACATACCAAAGATAGTATGATATAAAGCAGGATATAAAGGGTCAACGAAAGTTTCATCGGTGGAATAATTTAGTAATTTCATGGGAGATGCAGAGGTTCAAATAGATGGGTCAAAGATGTAACACAATGGTTCGGGTATAGAACACTCGGGTAATCCAAGGTCACGTGGGTGAAGGTCAGTCAGAAAGTCAAGCAATTCTTGGCCAGTTCGGAAAAACCAGGCAAAGCAAAACACGGCAGTGGAGAGGCCACCTTCAGCAAGAATGCCACAAACTAACCACCACATTTTAAACTAACAAGATTTTTCTTTGATTGAAATAGGGGCAAAAAGTTTCGTTGTTTTGGAGAAACCCTCCGTAAGGCAAGCACCAGACAGGTTTGACTGTAAATTCTCAGGACCCACCTGGATAATGGGATTTAATTTGAAGTTTTCAGGACCCGCCAGGATAATGGGATCTAGTTTAAAATTCAAAACAATCATGAGTACTAAAATCTAGCATAAATGTACCCCAAGGGATATAAGATGGTTTCAAAGTTTGCATGTTTGAGATAGGATTCAATTAGGAGTTTTTAGGGCCCTCCTGAATAGTGGGACCTAGCTTTAAGATTTCCATTGGATAACAAGATTTAGCGTAAGTTCTGTTGCCGGATAATATAATTTAGCCGTAAAATTGTCACTCTTGAGATAAAACTTGATTTTTTTTATTTTAAGAACCCTCCTGAATAATGGGGTGTAGTTTTAAGATCTTCTTAGTTAACAAGATGTAGCGGAAGTAATACCTTTGGAAGATATAATTTGGATTTAACACAGTCATTTAGCCAGTAGTTTCAGGACCCTCCTGGATAATGGGATCTAGCTGTCAAATTCTTAGAATATTTTGTAACAAGATTCAGTTAACACTCATGTATGCACCCAACTACCAAACTGAGGCAGAAAACTTTCTTTGTTTTGTCTATTTTGTTGAAATCAGGCGCCCACCTGGAGAGCAAGGGAATATAGTTCAAATGTTGTAATCAGGTGCCCACTTGGAGAGCAAGGGAATATAGCTAAGGTTTTGGTAATCAGGCACCCACCTGGAAAGCAAGGGAATACCGTTAGAGTTTTGATAATCCGGCGCCCACCTGGAGAGCAAGGGAATATAGTTAGAGTTTTGGCAATCAGGCGCCCACCTAGAGAGCAAGGGAATACAATTCGAGTTTTGGCAATCAGGCGCCCACCTGGAGAGCAAGGGAATATAGTTCAAGTTCTGGCAATCAGGTGCCCACCTGGAGAGCAAGGGAATACAGTTAAAGTTTGGCAATCAGGAGCCCACCTGGAGAGCAAGGGAATATAGTTCAAGTGTTGGTAATCAGGAGCCCACCTGAAAACGAAGGGAAGCAGTTCAAGTGTTGGTAATCAGGATCCCACCTGAAGAATGAAAGGAAGCAGTTCAAGTGTTGGTAATCAGGAGCCCACCTGAAGAACGAAGGGAAGCAGTTCAAGTATTGGTAATCAGGAGACCACCTGGAGAACGAAGGGAAGCAATTCAAGTGTTGGTAATCAGGAGCCCACCTGGAGAATGAAGGGAAGCAGTTCAAGTGTTGGTAATCAGGAGCCCACCTGAAGAACGAAGGGAAGCAACAATTCAAGTGTTGGTAATCAGGAGCCCACCTGGAGAACAAAGAGAAGCAGCAATTTAAGTGTTGGTAATCAGGAGCCCACCTGGAGAACGAAGGGAAGCAACTCAAGTGTTGGTAATCAGGAGCCCACCTGGAGAACGAAGGGAAGCAACTCAAGTGTTGGTAATCAGGAGCCCACCTGGAAGAACAAAGGGAAAGCAACAATGTTTGAAGGAAGATGATTCAAGTTCAGTAATCAGGTGCCCGCCTAAAAAACAAAGGGAAAGCACCTCAGAATACAATTCAAGACAGCAACAAGGGAATCTCACCTGGAGAGTACAAGTCAACAGAGCAGCGGAAATTGCAAGATCAAGTTTGAAGAAATATAGATAGGATTCTTGTAATTCATAGATCATAGTTTAGTCTAGCTTCTTTTATTTTGTCTTGGTGTAATAAGGAGTTTAGCGAGTAGTAGCAGCAACAGCAATAGTGAAATCACAGCTTTCTGGCATTCCCAGCTACCGAAACTTCTCAAACTACACTGACTTGATTCCTTTATAACCAAGGATATGTAGGCAGCCTCGAAAGCAAGGTGCGGTCAAATCTTTCAAAAATGCTTCTTACGGAATATTCAAACGGGCAAAAATCGCTCGTATCCGCTCACTTTATCTTTGTACAAAAACTCTCCGTGTTTCCGAGCAAAGAGGGGCAGCTGTGAGCACGTGATTTTTGCCCTATATGAATTACTCCCATAAATTCAAGAAAAATACTTTTTCTCCATTTTTACAATTTTATAGGATTTTGTGATAATTTGTGTGCATGTTTATTTTACTTAAATCATGAAAAAATACAAAATAGGTTGCATTTGCATTTAGGACTTAAGTTTACATTTTTAGGTTAATTAGTAAGTTAGTTGTTTTACATAAATAGAAAATTACAAAAAATAACTCTTTTTTCGTCTTTAACTTTTTAATTGTACTTTTTATAGTTTCTCCTTAATTTAGGATTTAATTAATTGTTGAAAATACTGTGTTGAGTGATTAATCTAATCTTGTAAGTTAATTTAGTTTAAGAATTAATTTATGTCTTAATTTTAATTTGAAAAAAAAAGAGCAATTAGGAAATTGAAGTAAAGTAAGAGAGGGAATTGGAATTGGGGGATTTGGGCCAAAAATTAAAGGAAGCCCAACATTATATCCTCTCCTGAATCACTAAATCCGCCCAGGTCCAGCCCCAAACCCGACCCTTATTGAAATATACCCACAACACACAAAAGCCCTAATCTCTCAAGAGCAAACGACTCCTCACTATTCCTCTTCTCCAAACAACCCAAATCACCCTCTTCCTCGCCCCAAACTCGCCCGAGTTCACCCCAAAAACTCACCTCACGTGCTCCCCCCTTCTCTCCTCTTGCCACATGGGTGTACCGGCCTCTGACAACAACAAGATTCCCTCCCTCACTCGCCCGTTTTCAAGTTATTTCACGTGGTTGGAAGGCTCTAGAAGATGGGTGTTGGATGAGTGAGAGGCGTCGGATCGATCTCATTCAATCCGAGCCTCACATTCATCATGTGCTCGTTTTCAAAAGGGCCTTATCCGATTTCTTGAAGATGAAGAAAGAATCCGGAGGTTGGATATATAAGGAAGCATTTTCAGGTAAAAAGGGGGGATTTTTTTGATTTTTGGGAAACTTAGGAGAAAATTTGGAGGAGGGTTCTGGAGATACTTCTGTTTTTCTGGAAATTTTCCTATTTCGATTCTCATCTTCTTTGTTCTTTTTTGTTGAAAATATAGAAAAAAAATGCAGCTAAAATCGTGTTGCGTTTCTTTTCGTGTTTAGTTCCGTTTTTCTTTGTTAAAATCAGAGAACAAAAAATACAAACAAAAAAAAATTCGATTTCTTTGCATCCCGTCTCTGGGTCCATCTTGCTTGTGATGGAGTTTGTTTGAAATTGCTTGTTGTTCTGTGGTTCGCTTGGGGCTGTTCGAGTTCTGTCCGAGTTAATATTCGCGATTTAGATTTTGGTTTACAATTTCTATTCGATATTGTGGCTGCTTTCAGTCGGAATTTTGGAGCAAAACCTTGTATTCTTCTGTTATTATTGAAAGCATTTCTGATTTCAGGTTGATTTCTACCTTCCATATCTCATTTGGCTTTAGTTGGATTTAATTTTCCTCTGTTAATGGTGTTCTTTTTTTTTCTTTCGTTCTTAAACATTTACGGTCTGAATCTGTTTGGTTTGAACATGTGGGACTGCAGTCTGATATGACTTTGTGATCACCGAACTGGTATTCGATTGCGTCGAGTTTCACATAAATGAGCAGTGTATTCGATTAGCCTTCCTGCTTGAATTCCAACTGATTCTTTGCTTGAAACTGTCCTAATCCATTTGTCGATGAAGATTTGTTTGTCCTTCTTGGATATGGTTCAAATTGGTCATGACTTTCATCTTTAAAGATTCCGAAAGATATAAAAAAAAATTCACTGATCTGAGTTCTTTGTTGTGGATTCATCCAATTTATTTTATTTTTGTTTGTTGTAACTCGCTGAAAGATCAGAAGGAAAGCTTTGGATAGAATCAGCGCAAGGAAAATATCTCTGTTTTTTTAGAGTTAGTTCACGATTGTATTCAAAGAAAAAATATTTTGTTTCTTCTCTTTTAATTGCGGATTTCGTTGTCAAATTATGGAGTTTGTTTGGGGTCGTGTTTGGTCTCGAATCTCCGATGCCGATCCGAGTTCTGTCCAGAGCTCATCGGTTTGAGGTGTATTTCTTACTTTCTTCTGGTGTTTCTGCTTAATACCACGCTTCTATTATGTGATTAATCTTTGCGCTTTGCTTTCGTCAATCTTACGGGTTAAAGTTTCCTTCCTCTATTTCGTTCCTTGTTTTTCCTTCAAAATTATTAACTTGCGAGCTCTGTGAATTCCTTTCAATTGTACTAAGGCAGCTGTTGTTCAATTCATGGCATCAGTTTATTTTTATGCCATTTATTATTCATAAACGAGCATGAGGTATTTAGGTACTCTGTTTGATACCATTTCACCTAAGACTATGAAGTGTCATGCCTAAATTTCAGTAAATGAAGTTGACGTATTAATTTGAGTTTTAACGTACCTGAAGTGGGAATTGTGCATGCTCATTGGATTAGTTGATGATGGGCTCAAGACTTTTAAAACTCAAGCAGTATTTTCACTATGTGTTTTCAGTAATTCTCATTGTATAAGTTTACCAAGAATCCATAATTGGCAAGGATTTTTTTGTGACCAAAAACAATTTAGACTTGCAGCCTACAGCCATAACACAGAAACGGCGATGTTCTAACTTCCAGAAAGGAACTAGAGTATTGTGCATAATTAGAAGTAAGAGGGTAAAAGACTTTTGAAGCAGTGATCGTGTCCCTATCTGCGCCTAAATTGAAAGCTAGTGGAACCTACTCTTGATATTCACCACTAAAATAGAATTCGCATGGCGCATTAATTTACCTCTTGAGCCTAGGACGCCCATTAGCCTCACATCCTGTGACTCTTGTATATTTGCTTAATGTTGGATTACCTTTGGAAGTTAATATACTATCCTGATTGTGTAGACGTCCGCGTAATATAATTACGATTTTAAAAACCAATTCGAGGTATGCGTTCGCGCAATTCCGATCAAATCTTCTCAATAACAAAATGGGTTTTCATAGGCTAATAATTTAATTTAGTTCATATAGCCCGAGGTGTTCCATCCACAATTTAATCATACATGGCCCTCGTGTTAATCTTATGACGTAGTTATAAAAATGACAAATGTTCGTAGTCTGCTTTAGGCCCGTTTAATATATTATCGTGATTGTGTACACGTTCGCGTGACATGATTATGATTTCTAAAAACAAAACCGGAGTATGCGTTCGCGCAACTTCGGCCAAACCTTCTTAATATAATAAAGCGTTATTAATTGTGGACACGTTCGCGTGGCATGATTTTTGACGCACCAAACAAATGGGTACACATGCGCGTGACCTGTTTCAAGATAATTTTTAATTAAAAAGAGGCAAATGCACATAGATTCTAAAAAAAGTAATTAGACAATTTGATTAAGCCAAGTATGATCAAAGCGACCGTGCTAGAACAACGAAATTCGGGAATGTCTCACACCTTCTCCCGGGTTAATAGAATTCCTTACCCGGATTTTTGTGTTTCGCAGACACGAACAAAGTCAAATCTTCCTCGATTCGGGATTTTAAACCGGTGACTTGGGACACCATAAATTATCCCAAGTGGCAACTCTGATTCTAATAATTAATCCCGTTTCGATTGTCACTTCAATTGAAAAGAACTCCCCTATACCCTTCCGGGGGTAGGAAAAAGGAGGTGTGACACCAAGTACAACATGCTTTTGGGTCCTAGACTACCCGAACAGTAGCATAATAGTAGCTACACACGGACTCTCGTCACCTCGTGCGTACGTAGCGCCCAAAAATAGGAGCACATAACCAATTAACTCACCTATGGGGACAATTCCCTCTTACAAGGTTAGAAAGGAGACTCACCTCGCTCCGAAGATACATAACCGGCATTACACGCCCTTCCGAAGACTCAAATTGATGCACAACGCTCCAACACTAGCCAATAATTATGCAAATCCATTAATATATGCTCAATTACTCATTACAATCCAATTTATAACAACTCCTAACCCCGATCGAAAAGTTGACAAAATTGCCCCCGGGCCCACGTTCTCGGATTTCGAAATTTTTTCCGAAGATAAGGTTTACCCATGAGCTCACGAACTCAAATATATTATTTTCTCTTAATTCCATACCCAAAATCGTGGTCAATATCCAAGATTATCAATTTTCTAGGTTTTCCTCAAACCTCCAAATTTCTACCCTTTACATGCTAAAATCCACACAAAATCAATATATTTAACTCAATATAGGTGGGTTAGCTTACCTTATCGTTGATGATGAAAATCCCCTCTTGAAGCTCTCCAAAATCGCCCTTACCAAATGAAAAATGGAAGAAAAATGACCATCTCCCGATTTTTAAAAGAACTCACCACCTCAGCGATTTCCGCATCTGCGAGAAGATGACCGCATTTGCGAAATGGGGAGAGAAGGCTGGGACCGCTTCTGTGTTCTGGAGGACGCATCTGCGGCTTGGGAGCCGCTTCTGTGGTTCCTGGCCTGGCTTGCTTGGGCCGCTTCTGCGATGCAAGGACCGCTTCTGTGGTCTCGCACCTGCGGTCCACCAACCGCAGGTGCGGTTATGACAGAAGCAGCAACCCTCAGCTCTTCTCAAAAATCCCATTTTCGATACGTTAACCACCCGGAATCCACCCGAGGCCCCCGGACCCCAACCAATCATACCAACCAGTCCCAAAACACATTACGGACTTGCCCGAGGCCTCAAATCATATCAAACAACTCTAAAATCTCGAATCGACCTCCAATCCAAGCTTTATGAACTTTAGAATTTCAAACTTCTACTTTCGATATTTAAACCTATCAAATCACATCTGATTGACCCCAAATTTTGCACATAAGTCATATTCAACATTACGGACCTACTTCAACTTTCGGTATCAAATTTCGACCCCGATATCAAAAAGTCCACTCCCGGTCAAACTTCTCAAAAATCTTAAAAGTTCTATCTTTAGCCAAATGACTCCAAAATGACCCACGAATCTTCGAATCACTTCCGATCGTGCTCCTAACACCAGAATCACCATACGGGGTTACTCCCAGACTCGGAATCCCAAAAGGACATTGATAACATTGAAATGCACTTCAAGCCAAACTTATGAAATTTCTTCCAAAATGCTAACTTCCACAATAAGAGCCAAAACGCTCTTGGGTCATCCAAAAAACCGATCCGGGCATACGCGCAAGTCTAAAATCATCATACGAACCTGCTGGAACCTTCAGAACTCTAAGCCCGAGGTCGTTTACTCAAAAATCCAATCCTAGTTAATTCTTTCAACTTAAAGCTTCCGAAATGAGAATTCTCTTTCCAAATCAACTTTGAACTTCCCGAAATTCAATTCCGACCACGCGTACAAGTCATAATACCTGAAATGAAGCTGCTCATGGCCTCAGACTGCTGAACAACGCGCTAGAGCTCAAAACGACCAGTCGGGTCATTACATTCTCTCTTACTTAAACATACATTCACCCTCGAACGTGCTGAGAACTACACTAAAGTAGTCTAAAATCACTATTTAACACCTCATGCACCTTCCTGTGCTACCACAACTCAGTTGAGCACATTAGCTCGATCAATTCTAAAGATATTCCCTTTTATTCAAGCAAATAAGCCTTAGAGCATAATTCCAACATCCGGAATTCTATGCCAAACCTGTTTCCATCATACGCTCACCATGTCAATAACTACACGCAGCACCAAGACGTGACTGCATACCTTAGCTGAACTCACACCTTGCACCATTTTACTCATAGGACCACAATAACATTCTCTTATCAATTTAGTCAAAATTCCACGAATCTGATGCTCCCATTACACCGCATGAGATACATATCTCTTACTCTAACTCTTATAATACCGCCATGACGGAAGATAGGCGTAGAAATTCATAACCAATTGTTGAATCAACAAATCATTGGGTCTATACTCCTAACAAGAACCCTCACCTTATTTTGAACCAAATAATGGTCTTAGCTCCTTAATATACTTCATATAATCAGATTGCACTGATCCTAAATCCAATGACCTCAACTCACCTAGTACGAACTGCTCAGGCAATAAGTCAACTCCGGACATGACCAAAAGTCTTATATGATGCCACCATGTGCTAATAGGCTACCAATTCGAACGCGATACAAAAGGAAAACGAACTCTGAAAGGAAAATCCAATTACCCCGCTCGCGAATCATACATGCGACGCCATCAACATGCTAAACAGACACCCCGCTCGCGAATCATACATGCCATGCGGGCACACAACTAATATGAGTTTTCCTCATAAAATAGGAAACAAAACACATAAAAATAGATACGAAGAACTGTACTCAGCATCACACTGTTGTGGCGTGCAACCCTATTCAAATAACATACCTATGGCGGCGTGCCACCCAATCGACACATAGAACTCATATTAGGAGATATACATCGAGCTAAATTGCTCATTATAGAAAGATACCGAATATCGGTCACAAGCACGCTAGGTGCATAATACCATTTCCCTAGGGAGACATATAGCGCTATAAGCTACAAACCCAAGCACAACTGAGGTGTGATATACGATCTGAATCTCAAGAGCCATCCTGCTCATCATGGAACCTCAACACATAAGAATTCACTAAGCCGTCTCACAACTCATACAGCGCAATATATCATTACATGGGATAGCTGACGATGAAATAACACCCCGACTACTCTTACATAAGGAGCGCATTGCTAAGATGAACACATCTGGCCTGATATAGAGCCCAGATCCACATTTAAATTCATCCACCGACCTCAATTCGATCCTGATCGTCCCAAACTAGACCAATAACCTTTCAAAGGTCCATACTAACTTCCTTTTTCTCATAACACACAAGAACAACCATCATAATCGGAGTGATCCCTCACAGTTCACAACACAACAAGCTGAGTGCCCTCCAGGCATCAAATTCTCAATTTAACGACATTACTGCAATCTTCATACTCGGTTTAACTTCTTCAATTAATCAAGTGACTACATGCCACACTTATACTACCTTGTCGTGGGGCTCGATCCTACAACCTTTTATAACAGATAACAAGGCTGTACCTCCAAACTACCCGGTCGCACTAACGCTGAAAAGCAATAAAGAATCCTTAACCAGGATGCAAAGCCATTTTCATAAAACATCGATCTCAGGTGACGCTGAAGAAAATACCCACTTTCTTTAAACATCAAAACTTCTTTCTTGTTCGTCCGTGCTCGTGACATCCTTTCCATCACCGAACTGCAACATTGATCCCCACTTCAGATTTCATACCACTCACTGCACCCAACATGCCAATATACGATAGAACACGCCTTTTATCATAGCTCCGGAACCACTAATAGGTTAACACTTCATCATATAAAAACTTTTCACTTAACTCCCTTTAGAAGAACCATGACAACACACAGGTGAATTCTCATAACCGTAGAATATGCAAATCTCTAAGTAGTGGACTAAGCCACTATAGCCCTTTCGGGATCTGCCTACACATAACAAACCATAACAGAAGAATACTTTAGAACAATATCAATTAAGGCGGCGGACAAGCCTCACACGTACCGTCACAAATCACTTGCATAACTTGATCATGCTGAAGGAACTGATCACTACCACTAATATGCCAATTCAACTATGGCTAACCATCTATCTTCTTCCAATTTATCCTTAATTGCCTTAAAAATAATAATAACTCCATTCAACATATAACACACTCCATCCGCACTCATCCCAAGTGACCTTGAATCACGAGACCATGCCATCTCAAATCCCATAAACCATTTCATACCTCCCTTGTGCACACATTCGCATCCTCAACTGGTATGTTCCTTCTGAAAATCCCTCTACGAATCTGAAGTCTCTTCTCATTTTCCTCCCAAATGCTACAATGCAAGTCAAAACATCATAGGACATTCTGGGCCTCTTCTCATAAGCTGCTACAAAAGCTTGATTCTTAACCGTACCTATAGACTCGAGATCATCAGGCACCACACTTTAACCTTTGCATCCACTAGGACCATTGTTGAGAGCCACCCGCTCTGACTTGGCCACAAATATAATCAACTCCATGAATCTTCTAGCACATGAATACCCTCTCGACGAAGCACCCGACAAAATCACTTCCCTTGAAACCCGAATCTATACAAGGCACAAATCCTGAACCCTTTCCCAAGTCTGAACATGAGCCGACAAGGCCAACCACAACACATATTTAATAATCCCTTTGCTCGAATTACCTTTCCCGTAGTTGAAATAACCCATCAATATGCTAATAACCAGAAATCCCGCAAGTAGTTAACCATGCAACCCAATCATAGGCGGTGAGACTCTCCAACTTATCTTGAAGCCATTATTACACCACTCTAGAATTCACCAGGATTCTTTATCTCTTATTGACATAACCTTGCGCAATCAACTGCCAAAATTCTCGGAATCTTTTTGTAAATCCCTGTTTTATACTCTGAATCATCAACCACATTCGCACGACCGATCTCTTTGCTGTATAACCAATAGAATTTTTCGCAGAAGCTTTGCCAACCATGGGACCACCGATCTGCTAACTGGAGATAACCCACTTATGGAATTTATGTGTTGACATCTTCCAACGCTGCTGCACGGGGTATCATCACTACGACATCAATAACCCATCCTGAGTTCGAGCTCACTCTCTAGCTGCACAAGTCCGTCCACCCCCTTGTGGACATCAATTAAATGAGTGGCGACATCCTTCCAATTCAAAGTTATGTTGTATCCTTCTTCATTTCAAGCAGCTATTTTCCGTTATATCAAATCTCATGCCGCATAATAGCCAATACTTCAAATTAAATTCGTAGGCCCCAATCACTAATCTCTAAAATTCTCAAATCATTCCAAACTCTCCTTAAGGTGCATAGTCATCCTACCACAATGCCCATATGCAACTCCGCCACTCTCCCACTTTGGCGGAACTCATCCCTTTAATCGACCACTCGACCTTTGCTTCTTACACCTGGCCTTCTAGAAATTTTAGCCACCACCTGACACTTCCCAAATGTCTTTCCTCATCCTTTGTTGCTCAGTTGTTGCCTTAAATAAAATCTTTCTTCGTAGCACTTAAACCCACATTCGCTACCAACTTTAAAACTTTCTGAAGGTCATCTTTCTCGAGCCGCCAATACTAGA
This sequence comes from Nicotiana tabacum, assembly GCF_000715075.1. Lineage (NCBI taxonomy): Eukaryota > Viridiplantae > Streptophyta > Magnoliopsida > Solanales > Solanaceae > Nicotiana > Nicotiana tabacum. Next base: position 116,132,072 of record NC_134086.1, on the reverse strand, counting down.
AACACTGATTCAATCCTGAACCACCTTACCGCTCGATATCTAACCGTCGTTTCTCCAATATTATTTCACAATGTTCTACCCCAAGGCGAATTGCAGAAGACCATAACACCGACGAACTTAGCACATAGTATTCAGAGCAACGACACTACATCACATATCAACATTCCACCACGCTTGAAAATGCCAAGTCCCATTACCCATCAACCCAAACCGGAACACTCTTAGCTCGATTGCCTTTCCTCTGCCGGGAATAAAACACCGAACCTCTAGATCATACACTGAGTAAACCTCCCTTCAAGTCATTCACTGCCCCAACACGTAGGCAAACATCCTACCATCATAACAATACCGTAGAACAATCGTTCATAGGAATTATGGCAACTTGCGCCTAGCCTCAAAGCTCTCAGAAGTACCGCTACTGAGCTGAAACAATAGAATATCCTTCCACAGGACGACAATATTAGTCCAATCAACTATGCCGGTAGAAACACCCCGTACCACATCTGTATTACCATTACAATTCTTCATTTCTCGATTTACAACAAGTGGTTCGCGTCGCGTAAGATTGAGTAGCAAAGAAACAAAGGCATAAACCTCAAGGAATCAAATCACACGATGAGGAATCAAGAAGGGAAGTACTCCTAACATCCTTGTAGCCTCCCGAAGATAAGTATAGACGTCTCCGTACCGATCCGCGAGACTCTACTAGACTTGCTCATGACTCGTGAGACCTAAGGGAACCTAGTGCTCTGATACCATGTTGTCACGACCCAAAATCCACTAAGGGTCGTGATGGCACCTAACACTGCTGTCAGGCAAGCCAACCAAGTTACTTGATTAAGTTCTCATTTTAACAATTTTGAAAACTAAGGTTTTCCTTAAATTTTACTAGTAAAAGACAATCTTTACAATGTAACTAAAAGAATGTTTGGGAGTAAATACAAGATACCTCATAATCATCCCAGAACCCGGTGTCACAAGTAAATGAGCATTTACTAAGAAGGAAATAAAATGCAACAACCGTCCGGAATACAATATTGGACAGAAAATAAATACAGATAACTGAAAGAGACTCTGTTGGCTGTGGGTTGCCTTGAGAAGTGTAGCTCACCTAAGTCTCAGTATCAACTATGCTGCTACGGCCAATAGGTCACTAGAGATAAAAATGCACATAAGTGTAATATGAGAACGAAAACAACGTGTACTCAATGAGTATCCCGTCTAATCTCAAAGAAGTAGAGACGAGAGGTCGACCTTGACATTTACTAGAGGTCCAATAACAATATAGTGAAAATATGAGGAAATCATGGATTTTTATAAAGTAATTATAAACTCGTAAAAAAACCAGATAACCGGTAAAAAATATCTCAAATAGGTACGGATTTCCAAAGTCTACTTTTCATTATGCTTAACAACTATATTTGGCCAGGGAAGGCAAATATTATCACATAACATTCTCAGGCAAGCAATACAAGCATGCGCATATCATGCCGAGGTCGTACGGCCCGATCCAACAAAAATGTAAAATGTACACTGCCGAGGGTCGAACGGCACGAACCATAGATGTATCTATTACCCCGCTCGCGCATCATACATGCGACGCGGTCAACATTAAATAAACAAATACCCCGCTCGCGTACGATGTGGGCACACATAGATACACACAGTCAAACAGCCAATTAAGGGTTTATCGGGAAATGTTTGTTCCAATAAAAGTCAATTCTCTTTTAATGATTTAAGAAAAAATGAAGTTTAATCCGTTTAGAAATTCGTTTACCAATTCGATGTGTTTTAAGAAATTCAAGTTGTCAATAAGCTTACAAATAATCCAAGTACAACATGATTTTGGGTCCTAGATTACCCGGACAGTAGCATAATAGTAGCTACGCACGGACTCTCGTCACCTCGTGCATACGTAGCCCCCACAAATAGGAGCACATAACTAATTAACTCACCTATGGGGACAATTCCCTCTTACAAGGTCAGAAAGGAGATTCATCTCGCTCCGAAGATACATAACCGGCATTCCACACCCTTTCGAAGACTCAAATTGATGCACAATGCTCCAACACTAGCCAATAATTATGCAAATCCATTAATATATGCTCAATTACTCATTACAATCCAATTTATAACAATTCCTAACTCCGATCGAAAAGTTGACAAAATTGCCCTCGGGCCCACATGCCCGGATTCCGATTTTTTTTTCGAAGATAAGGTTTACGCATGAGCTCACGAACTCAAATATATAATTTTCTCCTAATTCCATACCCAAAATCGTGGTCAGAATCCAAGGTTATCAATTTTCTAGGTTTTCCTCAAACCTCCAAATTTCTACCCATTTACATGCTAAAATCCACACAAAATCGATATATTTAACTCAATATAGGTGGGTTAGCTTACCTTATCGTTGATGATGAAAATCCCCTCTTGAAGCTCTCCAAAATTGCCCTTACCAAATGAAAAATGGAAGAAAAATGACCATCTCCCGATTTTTAAAAGAACTCACTGCCTCACCGATTTCCGCATTTGCAGTCAGGGGAAGCGGTCACGAATCTACGAGAAGATGACCGCATGTGCGAAATGGGGAGAGAAGGCTGGGACCACATCTGCAGTCTGGAGGACGCATTTGCGGAGCCGCTTCTGCGGTTTCTGGCCTGGCTTTCTTGGGCCGCTTCTGCGGTCTCACAACTGCGGTCCACCAACCTCAGGTGCGGTTATGACAGAAACAACAACCTTCAGCTCTTCTCAAAAATCCCATTTTCGATCCGTTAACCACTCGGAATCCACTTGAGGCCCCCGGGACCCCAACTAATCATACCAACCAATCCCAAAACACATTATGGACTTGCTCGAGGCCTCAAATCATATCAAACAACGCTAAAATCTCTAATCGACCTCTAATCCAAGCTTTATGAACTTTAAAATTTCAAACTTCTACTTTCGATGTTTAAACCTATCAAATCACGTCTGATTGACCCCAAATTTTGCACACAAGTCATATTCAACATTACAGACGTACTCCAACTTTCGGTATCGAATTATGAACCCGATATCAAAAAGTTCACTCCCAGTCAAACTTCTCAAAAACCTTCAAATTTCTATCTTTAGCCAAATGACTCCAAAATGACCCACGGATCTCCGAATTCACTTTCGATCGCGCTTCCAACACCAGAATCACCATACGGGGCTACTCCCAGACTCGGAATCCCAAAAGGACATTGATAACACTGAAATGAACTTCAAGCCAAACTTATGAAATTTCTTCCAAAATGCTAACTTCCACAATAGGCACCAAAACGCTCCTACGTCATCCAAAACCCGATCCGGGCATACACCCAAGTCCAAAATCATCATACGAACCTGCTGGAACCTTCAGATCCCGATTCCAAGGTAGTTTAATCAAAAATCCAATCCTAGTTAATTCTTTCAACTTAAAGCTTCCGAAATGAGAATTCTCTTTCCAAATCAACTCCGAACATCCCGAAATTCAATTCCGACCATGTGTACAAGTCATAATACCTGAAATAAAGCTGCTCATGGCCTTAGACTGCTGAACAACGCGCTAGACCTCAAAACGACCGATCGGGTCGTTACATTCTCTCCCACTTAAACTTACGTTCATCCTCGAACGTGCTGAGAACTACACTAAAGTAGTCTAAAATTACTGTTTAACACCTCATGCACCTTCCCGTGCTACCACAACTCAGTTGAGCACATTAGCTCGATCAATTCTGAAGATATTCCCTTTTATTCAAGCAAATAAGCCTTAGAGCTCAATTCCAACATCCGGAATTCTATGCCAGACCTGTTTCCAACATACGCTCACCATGTCAATAACTACACGCAGCACCAAGACGTGACTGCATACCTTAGCTGAACTCATACCTTGCACCATTTTACTCATAGGACCACAATAACATTCTCTGATCAATTTAGTCAAAATTTCACGAATCTGATGCTCCCATTACACAGCATGACATACATAGATCTTACTCTAACTCTTATAATACCGCCATGACGAAAGATAGGCGTAGAAATTCATAACCAATTGTTGAATCAACAAATCATTGGGTCTATACTCCTAACAAGAACCCTCACCTCATTTTGAACCAAATAATGGTCTTAGCTCCTTAATATACTTCATATAATCATATTGCACTGATCCTAAATCCAATGACCTCGACTCACCCAGTACGAACTGCTCAGACAATAAGTCACCCCGGACATGACCAAAAGTCTCATATGAAGCCACCATGTGCCAATAGGCTACCAATTCTAACGCAATAGAAAAGGAAAACAAACTCTGAAAGGAAAATCCAATTACCCCGCTCGCGAATCATACATGCGACGCGGGCACACAGCTAATATGAGTTTTCCTCATAAAATAGGAAACAAAACACATAAAAATAGATATAGGGAATTGTACTCAGCATCACACTGTTGCGGCGTGCAACCCTATTCAAATAACATACTCATGGCGACGTGCCACCCGATCTACACGTAGAACTCACATAAGGAGAAATACATCGAGCTAAATTGCTCATTACAGCAAGATACCGAATATCGGTCACAAGCACGCTAGGTGCATAATACCATTTCCCTAGGGAGACATATAGCGCTATAAGCTACAAACTCAAGCACAAGCACAACTGAGGTGTGATATATGATCTGAATCTCAAGAGCCATCCTGCTCATATAACCTCACCTCTACGTGGAACCTTCACACATAAGAAATTCACCAAGTCGTCTCACAACTTATATGGTGCAATATATCATTACATGAGATAGTTGACGATGAAATAACACCTCGACTACTCTTCCATAAGGAGCGCATTGCTAAGATGAACAAATCTGGCCTAATATAGAGCCCAGATCCACATTTAAATCCATCCACCAACCTCAAGTCGATCTTGATCGTATCAAACTAGGCCAATAACCTTTCAAAGGTCCATACTAACTACCTTTTCTCATAACACACAAAAACAACCATCAGTACCAGAGTGATCCCCCACAGTTCACAACACAACAAACTGAGTGCCCTCTAGGCATCAAATTCTCAATGTAACGACATTACTGCAATCTTCATACTCGGTTTAACTTCTTCAATCAATCAAGTGACTATATGCCACACTTATACAACATTGTCGTATGGCTCGCTCCTACAACCTTCCATAACAGATAACAGGGATGTACCTCCAAACTACCCGACCGCACTAATGTTGTAAAGCGATCAAGAATCCTTAACCAGGATGCAAAGCCGTTTTCATAAAACACCGATCTTAGGCGACGCTGAAGACAATACCCACTTTCTTTAAACATCGAAACTCCTTTCCTGCTCGTCCGAGCTCATGACATCCTTGCCATCACCAAACTGCAACATTGATCCCCACTTCAGATTCTATACCACTCACTGCACCTAACATGCCAATATACGATAGAACACGCCTTTTATCATAACTTCGGAACCACTAATAGGTTAACACTTCATCATATAAAAACTTTTCACTTAACTCCCTTCAGGAGAACCATGGCAACACATAGGTGAATTCTCATAACCGTAGAATATGCAAATCTCTAAGTAGTGGACTAAGCCACCATAGCCCTTCCAGGATCCGCCTATACATAATAGACCATAACAGAAGAATACTTCTGAACAATATCAATTACGGCGGCCGACAAGCCTCACACATACCATCACAAATCACTTGTATAACTTGATCACGCTGAAGAAATTGATCACTTCCACCAATATGACAATTCAACTATGGCTAACCAATCTATCTTCTTCCAATTTATCCTTGATTGCCTTAGAAATAATAATAACTCCATTCAACACATAACGCACTCTATCCACACTCATCCCAAGTGACCTTGAATCACGAGACCATGCCGTCTCAAATCCCACGAACCATTTCATACCTCCCTTGTCCGCACATTGACATCCTCAACTGGTATGTTCCTTCTAAAAATCCCTCTACGAATCTGAAGTCTCTTCTCATTTTCCTCCCAAATGCTACACTACAAGTCAAAACATCAGAGGACATTCTGGGCCTCTTCTCATAAGCTGCTACAAAAGCTTGATTCTTAACCATACCTATAGGCTCGAGATCATCAGGCACCACACTTTAACCTTTACATCCACTAGGACCGTTGTTGAGAGCCACCCGCTCTGACTTGGCCCCGAATATAATCAACTCCATGAATCTTCTAGCACATGAATACCCTCTCGACGAAGCTCCCGGCAAAATCACTTCCCTTGAAAGCCGCATTTATACAGGGCACAAATCCTGAATCCTTTCCCAAGTCTGAACATGAGCCGACAAGGCCAACCATAGCACACATTTAACAATCCTTTTGCTCGAATTACCACTTATGTTATTTTTCTGTAGCTGAAATAACCCATCAATATGCTAATAACCAGAAACCCTGCAAGTAGTTAACCATGCAACCCAATCATAGACGGTAGGACTCTCCCACTTAGCTTGAAGCCATTATTACACCACTCTAGAATTCACCGGGATTCTTTATCTCTTATTGACATAACCTTGAGCAATCAACTACCAAAATTCTCGGAATCTTTCTGTAAAACACCATTTTATACTTTACATCATCAACCACATTCGCACGACCGATCACTTTGCTGTATAATTAATAGAATTTTTCGTAGAAGCTTCGCCAACCATGGGACAGCCGATCTGCTCACTGGAGATAACCCACATGTGGAATTTACGTGCTGACATCTTCCAACACTGCTGCACGGGGTACAATCACTACGGCATCAATAACCTATCCTGAGTCTGAGCTCACTCTCTAGCTGCACAAATTCATCCACCCCCTCGTGGACATTAATTAAATGTGCGGCAACATCCTTCCAATTCAAAGTTATGTTGTATCCTTCTTCATTTCAAGCAGCTCCTTTCCGTTATATCAAAGCTCCTGCCACATAATAGCCCATACTTCAAATTAAATCTGTAGGCCCCAATCACTAATCTCTAAAATTCTCAAATCATTCCAAATTCTCCTTAATGTGCATAGTCATCTTACCAAAATGCCTATATGCAACTCCGCCACTCTCCCACTTTAGCGGAACTCATCCCTTTAATCAACCACTCGACCTTTGCTTCTTACACCTGGCCTTCTAGAAATTTTAGCCACTGCCTGACACTTCCCACATGTCTTTCCTCATCCTTTGCTGCTCAATTGTTGCCTTAAATAAAATCTTTCTTTGTAGCACTTGAACCCATAATCGCTACCAACTTTAAACCTTTCTGAAGGTCATCTTTCTCAAGCCACCAATATTAGAAACACTTATTCAATCGTGAACCACCTTACCTCGCGATATCTAACCGTCGTTTCTCCAATGTTATTTCACAATGTCGTACCCCAAGGCAAATTCATAAGATCATAACACCGGCGAAATTAACACATACCATTGAGGACGACGACACTACATTGCAGATGAACATTCCACCACGCTTGAAAATGCCAAGTCCCATTACCCATCAACCGAAACCGAAACATTCTCAGCCCGATGGCCTTTCCCCTGCCGGGAATAAAATAACGAACCTCTAGATCATGCACTAAGTAAACCTCCCTTCAAGTCATCCACTGCCTCAACACGTAGGCAAACATCCTACCATCATGACAATACCGCGGAACAATCGTTCATAGGAATCATGGCAACTTGCGCCTAGCTTCAGAGCCCTCAGAAGTACCGCTACTGAGCTGAAACAATAGAATATCCTTCCACAAGACAATAATATTAGTCTAATCAACTATGCCGGGAGAAACACCCCGCACTACATCTGTAGTACCATTACAATTCTTTATTTCTCGATTTACAACAAGCGGTTCGTATCGCGTAAGATTGAGTAGGAAAGAAACAAAGGCATAAGCCTCAAGGAATCAAATCGCACGATGAGGAATCAAGAAGGGAAGTACTCCTAATATCCCTGTAGCCTCCCGAAGATAAGTATATACGTCTCAGTACCAGTCCGCGAGACTCTACTAGACTTGCTCATGACTCGTGAGACCTAAGGGAACCTAGTGCTCTGATACCATGTTGTCACGACCCAAAATCCACTACGGGTCGTGATGGCGCCGGACACTGCTGTCAGGCAAGCCAACCAAGTTACTTGATTAAGTTCTTATTTTGACAATTTTGAAAACTAAGGTTTTCCTTCAATTTTACTAGTAAAAGACAATCTTTACAATGTAAATAAAAGAATGTTTGGGAGTAAATACAAGATACCCCATAATCATCCCAGAACCCGGTGTCACAAGTGCATGAGCATTTACTAAGAAGGAAATAAAATGCAACAACCGTCCGGAATACAATATTGGATAGAAAATAAATACAGATAACTGAAAGAGATTCTGCTGGCTGCGGGTCACCTTGAGAAGTGTATCTCACCAAAGTCTCCGTATCAACCATGCTGCTATGCCCAGTAGGCCACTAGAGATACATATGCATATCCAACAAAAATGCATAGAAGTGTAGTATGAGTACGAAAACAACATGTACTCAATGAGTATCCCGTCTAATCTCGAAGAAGTAGAGATGAGAGGTCGACTTTGACATTTGTTAGTGGTCCAATAACAATATAGTGAAAATGTGAGGAAATCATGAATTTTTATAAAGCAATTATAAACTCGTAAAAAAAACAGATAACAGGTAAACAACATCTCAAATAAGTACGGATTTCCAAAGTCTATTTTTCATTATGCTTAACAACTATATCCGGCCAGGGAAGGTAAATATTATCACATAACATTCTTAGGCAAGCAATACAAGCATGCACATATCATGCCGAGGTCGTACGGCCCGATCCAATAGAAATGTAAAATGTGCACTGTCGAGGGTCGAACGGTACGAACCATAGATGCATCTATTACCCTGCTCGCGCATCATACATGCGACGCGATCAACATTAAATAAACAAATACCCCGCTCGCGAATCATACGTACGACGCGGGCACACATATATACACAGTCAAATAGCCAATAAGGGTTTATCGGGAAATATTTATTCCAATAAAAGTCAATTCTCTTTTAATGATTTAAAAAAAATGAAGTTTAATCTGTTTAAGATTCGTTTACCAATTCGATGTGTTTTAAGCAATTCAAGTTGTCAATAAGCTTACAAATAATCCAAGTACAACATGTTTTTGGGTCCTAGACTACCCGGACAATAGCATAATAGTAGCTACGCACGGACTCTCGTCACCTCGTGCGTACGTAGCCCCCACAAATAGGAGCACATAACTAATTAACTCACCTATGGGGATAATTCCCTCTTACAAGGTTAGAAAGGAGAGTCACCTCGCTCCGAAGATCCATAACCAGCATTCCACGCCCTTCCGAAGACTCAAATTGATGCACAACGCTCCAACACTAGCCAATAATTATGCAAATCCATTAATATATGCTCAATTACTCATTACATTCCAATTTATAACAATTTCTAACTCCGATCGAAAAGTTAACAAAATTGCCCTCGGGCCCACGTGCCCGGATTCTAAATTTTTTTTCAAAGATAAGGTTTACCCATGAGCTCACGAACTCAAATATATGATTTTCTTTTAATTCCATACCCAAAATCGTGGTCAAAATTCAAGATTATCAATTTTCTAGGTTTTCCTCAAACCTCCAAATTTCTACCCATTTACATGCTAAAATTCGCACAAAATCGATATATTTAACTCAATATAGGTGGGTTAGCTTACCTTATCATTGATGATGAAAATCCCCTAGATGGAGTCATTACAAAAGGTATTGTCGCATTACAAAAGGTCATTACAAAAGGTATTCTCGCATTAGATGGAGTCAACGTTATTCTTGGAATAAACACTTTTTCTCCAATGGATGAGAACACTCATAAGCAGCACTAGAAGTCTAAAACCAATGTTAGAATTAGAAGTGCTAAAATATATGAAACAATGGAAATAAAATAACATACCTCTAGTACACCTTCTTTCAAGGTATCAGCAGACTTTTCAACATCTTTTGTTTCCTCACGATCCCAAAGCAACAAACAAATAGAGCCAGTTCCATCAATTACTCGAACCTGAAGCCTGTATCTGATAACTTCTTTAAGTTAAAAACCTTTTTAACTTAAATTTATGTTCTAATAATCTTTAATTAAGCATAGATTACGGTCAAACCTTTTCAAAGCAGACTGATCAACACGTTCACATTTCTTGCAGTAAAATTTATTTCCAGTTTTATCAACTTTCTTTGAACATTTTTTGCACCCTACATGTGACCATCCCTTTTCAAGTTCTAAATTTACTACATTAGCAACAGTCCAGATTTGCCCTTCCTATAAAAAAGAAATCCAATATATTATATAAGATGACAGATCTATATTTGTTAGTTATGGTTTGTCTAAAGAACATTTTTCTTACCTGCATGAAATCAATTAATTCTCCAATATTTTTAACTTCCACATTTCCAACAGCCGGTTCTTCAGAAACAGAATAACTACGATGAGAAGTTGTTTGATGTAACGACCCGGCCCACACTGTGCATATATTGTCCGTTTTGGGCCTCGCCCTCACGGTTTTTTTCTCCCCCAGTCCAACTGGGGAAAAGGCCTATACACATGTAAGTTCAAGTCTTACTAATATAGCCCAGGACTCCCCCTCTATTTTCCGATGTGGGATTCCTGCGAGCTACAGTCCCATTGCCTCAGGACCTGTACTGCACTCACCCCACCAACAGGAACACAACGTCCCCGTTGTGGGTACCCACCCATCATACTAGGTGAGAGTCGGCTTTGATACCAACTGTAATGACCCGGACCACACTGTGCATATATTGTCTGCTTTGGGCCTCGCCCTCACAGTTTTGTTCTCCCCTAGTCCACCTGGGGAAAAGGCCTATACATATGTAAGTCCAAGTCTTACTAATATAGCCCAGGACTCCCCCTCTGTTTTCCGATGTGGGATTCCTGTGAGCTACAGTCGCATTGCCTCAGCACCTGTACTGCACTCAACTTGTCACGACCCCAAACCGGCCCGGTCGTGATGGCGCCTCTTGTGAAGACAAGTTCAGCCGACACAACACTCACCTTAACCCTTTAAGCATTGAGAGTCATTTTTAAGTCTTTAAATTAAACAATGTTTCATAATAAAATCCTGGAATAACAGTGCGAAATAAAATACCAGCCCGATATCGGGGTGTCACTAGTCATGAGCAACTATCAAGGTCTGAATACAACAAAAGTCTAAAAATGTACTAAATACAGTAACAACAATGAGGGGAAGGAAGCGGTGCTACGAACGTCATGCAGCCACCTTGCTAACTCTGTTGACTCCGCGGCTGAGCTATCAACACCCGCTACCGGGTTCCGATATACCTGAATCTGCACACGAGGTGCAGGGAATAATGTGAGTACTCCAACCCAGTAAGTAATAAGAGTAAATAAAGGCTGAGCAGTAGGAAACAATGAATCCACATTCACGTTAGGCTCAATAAACACAACAGGCCTTCAAATCATAATACGAATCAATCTTTCCTTTTAAAATCCAGCTTTTAGTAAAAATCATTTTGATATACTTTCCAGCAGTTTCGGTAGGGGTTCAATACCATTTAAGATAGTAATAGAGATTAAAGCCATAATCGGCCCCTCGGGCAAAACATAGTTTGTAAAACAGCCCCTCAGGCAAAACAGTAATCATAAACACTTCATAACTTAAAAATCTCAGTGGAAATAACCAATGCCAAATCAGTGATTAATTTCTGAATATCTCATAAACCCCAATTTAAATAAAAGTTGTTTTAAAACATTTGTTCAACTTTTTGACAGAGGCTCAATATAAAGATGAGTGAAAACAGTCGATAAAATCAACATATTCGATAGAAATTCACTTTAAAGAGGATTGAAATCAATAAGTCCATAAACAGGCCTCTCAGGCAAAAACATCACTCATATGCATGTATATATCTATCGCCCCTCAGGCTAGCCTCTCTGTCACTCGTGACTCAACTCTTACCAATCAGTACTCGCACTCAGCATTCACGCTCAATTGGTACCATATAGTAACCGCTCCAGCGTGCAGCCCGATCCGTATATCTCTCACAATAACTGAAATCAAAGTAACCGCTGCAGCGTGCAGCCCGATCCATGCATCGCTGTAGCGCACAGCCCGATCCATATAAATAGTCGACTGCGCTCACTGGGGGTGTGCAGACTCCGGAGGGGCTCCTACAGCCCAAGCGCTATATTGATGCGGCGCGCAACCCGATCCATATAAGTATCGTTGCGGTGTGCAGCCCGATCCATATACATATATATATACATTGCTGCGGCGTGCAGCCCGATCTATATACATATAGATATACATTGTTTCGGCGTGTAGCCCGATCCATAGATATATAATCCTCACAACTAGGCACTCGGCCTCTCTCAGTCATTAACCTCACCATCAGACTCTCAGTCTATCTCAGTCATCAATCTCACAATCAGACCCTCGGTCTATCTCAGTAAAACAGGGAACTCAACCCAAAACAATTTCCACATTTTAAGAACATAGTGATAAATCCAGATTTGAGCAGTAAACAGGTAAAACATGACTGAGAATATGCTTTCAAACAAATAGAATGAGGAAAGATAGTAAAAATGCCCCCTCAACAAGTCGGCACAAGACCCTAACATGGCATACAACCCAAAAATATAATAATGTTAAACAATTAACTATCAAATACGCATTAAAATATTCGTTCGGGATGGATTAGGTCACAATACCCAGCGGTGCTCTACCCCACGCTCGTCATCCAGCGTGCAAGTCACCTCAAAGTAACACAACGACGTATAATCTGGGGTTTCAAACCCTTAGGACAGTATTTACAATCATTACTTACCTCGATCCGGTCCAAAATCTAGCCCGCGATGCCTCGCCCGCACGAATCGACCTCCGGATGCTCCAAATCTAGCCACAATCAGTACATAATCATTAAAATATGCTAGGGAGCGAAGACCACTCGAAAATATCCAATTTAACATCAAAATCCCGAAATTGCTCAAACCCGGCCCCCGGGCCCACGCTTCGGAATTCGACGAAACTCACAAAATCCGACAACCCATTCAACCACGAGTCCAACCATACCAAAATTACTAAATTCCGATAACAATTCGGCCTCCAAATCTAGAATTTTCGTTTTTGAAAAGTTTACAAATTTTCTCCAATTTCTTCCATTTGATTCACTAATTTTTGATGAAAATAACCATGGAATCATTAAATATAATCATTTTTGGATATAGAATACTTACCCCAATCCATATGGTAAAAATTGCTTCGAAAATCGCTTCAATCCGAGCTCCATAGCTCCAAAAATGAGAAAACTCTCGGACTGCCCGAATCATACACTATCCAGAAATTTTTGCGGTTACTGTTCACGCATTTTACTGTTCATGGGTACTGTTCATGGTACTGTATATGGGGGTACTATTCATATGTACTGTACACTGATACTGTTCATGTTTACTGTGCATGGTACTATACACGGATACTGTTCACGCAGGTGCAGTTACTGTGCACACGTGCGAAAAATGCAAAAAAATGCCCAGAAAATTGCAGCAGCTTTTCTTTTCACTAAAAAGGCTCTAACTCCATCATACGAACTCGGAATTTGATGATTCTTGTTCCTATAAGTCACAAATAATAATATGAACATAGCCCTTCAGTCGAAACTCAATTCGGATCTCATTTGCTCAGTTCAATACCCATTTAGCTCGTTAAATAATTAACTCATGTTTCGTGTCAAAAACCCAATCGCGACTTGATGAAATTAGACCAAACTTTTCAGATCAGTCCTATAATTCATTATCAAAATTCCAGAAGTCTCAAAATCAAATTTCGTTCTCTAAAACTAAAAATGGACCTTTGGATTATTACATGCTTATGCTCAAAACGGCAAAAATCTTCCAAAAACTCTTCCAAAACTTATCCTAGCCTCATGAGACCCCGACCAAACATGACAACATAATTTATAACATCATTCAAACCTGTTCCAATCATCAAAACACCTCAAACAACATCAAATTATTCAAAACTCATCGAATTCAAGCCTAAGTTTTCAAAAACTTCTGAAATACACTTTCGATCAAAAACCCGAACAAACGATGTCCGAATAACCTGAAATTTTGCACACACATCAAAAATGACATAACGAAGCTACAGCAACTATCGGAATTCCATTCCGACCCTTGGATAAAAATCTCACCTATCAACCGGAATTCGCCAAAATACTAACTTTGCCAATTCAAGATAAATCCTTCCACGGATTTTCAAAATGCATTTCGATCGCGCTTCTAAGTCATAAATCACCCAACGAAACTATCCAAATCATAAAATTTCTTATCCTAGCTCATATAAAAATAAGTCAACTCTTATTCAACCTTTCAAATTCAAAGCTTTCAACTGAGACTGTTTCTTCAAATTCATTCCGATTTTTCCTGAAAACCAAAACCAACGATTTACATCAGTCATAATACGTTACACGGGGCAAGTCATGCCCGAGAACTAGCGATTAAAGTACAAAAGCTCAAAACGACCGGTTGAGTCGTTTCATTTGACTAATCCCCTTAAAGTTAACTTCACGCCCACTTCCTAATCTGCAATTAATCCAAATTTGTATTAGTTCTAAATATGCTAAAAAATTATGTAGTACATATATAAAATTTATATTATATATAAAAAAACCTGGATATAAATTCAGCAACTTGTGGAAGATCAGGATTAATCCAAAGCTTCGAGGAATGAAAAGTATTACGCACAGAATATTTGTCTACATATAAAATTAATTTTAATTTACACACAAAAATAGAATTTAAATCTAATATTACGATCCGAGTACCTTGAAATTTGTGAGCTTTTATTAGCTGCATAACCACTATGACACGTTGATTGGGTGATCCATCCAAGTGGGGCAAGATTTCATCTACAAATTCTCCCCAAAATATTGCTGAAATATTGTTCCTCTTATATATCAAATACACAAATTAATAATGAGAAAATAATAGTAATTGAATCTATAAATAATTCAATTCATGGTTGCAAGCGTACTCATGATCCTCAATAACTTCTCCTATGACAGCTGCCACATTTAAATGAATAGTTATAAATAAGGTGATAAAACATTCAACAAAAAATAGTGAAAGGTAAAACAATTACCGAAAGTTCATTCTCATCAATCTCAAGTTGATTTTTGAGATGCTCATAAGGCTTAAAGTTGAAGATATTCAAACTAAACTGTGGATCACTAATTTCATCCACACTCGTCCTATGAGCAAATGTCAGTTTCAATTTATGCTTGCTGGTCTTAATTTTCAGATTGTTTGGTCCAACTACAAAGTTTTTCATAACGTACAATCTCATTTCATGTATTTTTGTTTTGAAAATACGCATAACAGCTCTTCCAATAGTTGCATGAATTCGATCTCCCTAAAATAAAAAATGTGGAAAGAAATTTAAGTTAGTAAGGCGCATAAGTTAAAGAAAATACATCACAATTCGAAAAAAATAACAACATGTAAAAAAGTATGCACCTTTTCATCTTGAATAATTAATTCAGCTGAATTAGAATTTTCTACTTTCTCACAGTCTGGAATGTGCCATAATCTAATAACACGAACCTTCAAATTCCAACTCATTTTGGACATCGATATTTCGTTGATATAGTTATAGTTTGGATCCATACTTTTGCAGAAGTTTGTGTGGAAGCTAAATCCTAAGCAATGTAGAGAAGTCAATCCTAAAGAAAAGTTGCTTAAATAACGATTTATAAGGAAAGACTATCATAGTAAATAAATTTTTAAGTATATAAAATTCTAATATTTAAAAACGGCATGTGTAAATCAATTTGTATGTGTGAATTCTGAAGAAATGATACGAATATTTCTTTCTTTTTTTGTCATTACGAATCTTTCATTTTTTAGCTTTTGACATTTTTAAATTTTCAACGTTTTTTTGTGGTTAACCACCAAACCTTAATTTTTCTTGTCTTTTTCATTTGTCCTCTTGTTAGTTTTTTAATACTATTTCCTTTAATATAATATAAATGTAAAATAAAAAATATTTATTTAATTATTTCTTTCTTAAAAAAGAATACTTACCATAACTGAATTATACACAAAATTTAATTAAAGATACATATAATAATGTATATTGTTCGCAATAAGGTCAGATACAAAGCTTGTACTAAATATAGAATTATTATTTCAACTTAAAATTAATGTGTAAGATACAAAACGTAATTTTAATTGATTCTTTCTCAAAAAAGGATACCTACCATAATTGAATTATACACAAAATTTAATTAAAGATATCAAAACTCATATATAAAAAATGTTTATTTAATTATTTCTTTCTTAAAAAGGAATAACTACCATAACTGAATTATACACAAAATTTAATTAAATATACATATAATAATATATATTGTTCGCAAATAAGGTCCGATATAAAGCTTATACTAAATATAGAATTATTATTTCAACTTAAAATTAATATGTAAGATACAAAATAAAATTTTAATTGATTCTTTCTCAAAAAAGGATACCTACCATAATTGAATTATACACAAATTTTAATTAAAGATATCAAAACTCATAAATAAAAAATGTTTATTTAGTTATTTCTTTCTTAAAAAAGAATAACTACCACAACTGAATTATACACAAAATTTAATTAAAGATACCTATAATAATATATATTGTTCGCAAATAAGGTCAGATACAAAGTTTATACTAAATATAGAATTATTATTTCAACTTAAAATTAATGTGTAAGATACAAAACGAAATTCTAATTGATTCTTTCTCAAAAAAAGATACCTACCATAACTGAATTATACACAAATTTAATTAAAGATACCTATAGTTATAGTATATTTGTTTGCTTACTGAAAGTTGCATCCCTCTTTGTGTACGTCCAACAGATTCTCAAAAAGAGAACATTTTTAGTTTAAATGTTAAAATAATTGGCTTTGATTAATTAAAGAATGAAATTCAATTTACGGAAAATCTTGGACTACTACTTTCATTAAATATTTTTCCATTTATAACCCAAATTTTTTTTTGTTGTCTTAAAATTGTCAAGTTAATTCATTTTAGCTTGTCACTTGGCTTAACCACATGGCAAACTACTCTCCTTTTAATATAATATAGATATAGATATAGATAATTAAAGGAGTGCCCTACTTCTTCTCTTCTTCCTAATTTTTCCCTTTTTTAAAAAAGTCATTAATTTGTATCTATGATAAAACAATAAAAGTAGAAGAACAATATTGCAGAGAAAGAGAGAGAAAATTCTTATTGAATTTTGGGATCATTTACAATGGGGTAAGACCCCTCTATTTATAGGGGGAAAATGACTTAGCCACAAAGTAAAACTCTCTACAAGATAGACATTCACTCTAAATAGAATCTTATTCATAACACTCCCCCTTGAATGTCTACTCAATAAGTAATGTGCCTCGTTAAAACCTTAACTAAAATAAAACCCAATGGGAAAAAAAATCTAGAAAAGGAAAAAGAGTACACATATCTAAATATACACCCTTTGGTTGCCTCGTTAAAAACCTTGCAAGGAAAACCCAGTGGGACAAAACCTTGTAAGAGAAAAAGAGTGCAACGCGCATTAAACTCCCCCTGATGAGAGCATCATTTCACATCCTTGAGCCTTCGCACCCCAATCTTGTGTATTAGCTTCTTGAAGGTTGACGTCGGTAGAGACTTGGTGAACAAATCAGCCATATTATCACTTGAACGAATCTGTTGCACTTTGATATCACCATTCTTTTGAAGATCATGTGTGAAAAATAACTTTGGTGAAATGTGTTTTGTCCTATCTCCTT
The DNA here is from genome assembly GCF_000715075.1 of Nicotiana tabacum. Taxonomy (NCBI): domain Eukaryota; kingdom Viridiplantae; phylum Streptophyta; class Magnoliopsida; order Solanales; family Solanaceae; genus Nicotiana; species Nicotiana tabacum. The sequence goes on along the minus strand of NC_134086.1, from coordinate 116,114,209 downwards.
TTATGAATCCTCCCTTCAATTGAGCTATGCATGCTGCATTGTCTTCATACAAAATCGTGGGTAGTTTGTCACATTTCAAACCACATTTGTCTCGAATATGATGTATTATAGACCTCAACCACACACACTCTCGACTTGCTTCATGAATAGCAATTATCTCGGCATGTTTAGATGAAGTAGCCACAATTGATTTCTTAGTCGATCGCCAAGATATGGCAGTGCCTCCATAGGTAAACACATAACCTGTTTGAGATCGAGCCTTGTATGGATCGGATAAATACCCAGCATCAGCATAACCAACAAGATCGGAACTGCAATTACTGTCATAAAATAAGCCCATATCGGTAGTCCCTTTTAGATACCGCAATATGTGTTTGATTCCATTCCAATGTCTCCTTGTAGGAGCAGAGCTATATCTTGCTAAGACATTAACTGAAAAAGTTATGTCAGGCCTTGTAGTATTAGCAAGATACATTAGTGCACCAATTGCACTAAGCTATGGTACTTCAAGACCAAGTAGCTCTTCATTCTTTTCTTGAGGCCGGAATGGATCCTTATTCACATCAAGTGATCGAACAACCATCGGAGTACTTAATGAATGTGATCCATCCATGTAAATCCGTTTCAATACCTTTTCTATGTAGGCAGATTGATGAATAAAAATTCCGGTTACCAAATGTTCAATTTGCAAACCAAGACATAATTTTGGCTTTCCGAGATCTTTCATCTCGAATTCCTTCTTTAAATAATCAATTGCCTTTTGGAGTTCTATAGGAGTTCCAATAAGGTTTATGTCATCAACATATATGGCAAGTACAACAAATTCCGATGTTGTTTTCTTTATAAAAACACATGGGCAAATGACATCATTTATATAGTCTTCCTTTAATAAATACTCACTAAGACGATTATACCACATTCGTCCTGATTGCTTTAGACCATACAACGATCTTTGCAATTTGATTGAAAACATTTCCCGGGACTTTGAATTATTTGCTTTAAGCTTTTTGAATCCCTCGGGAATTTTCGTGTATATCTCATTATCAAGTGAGCCATAAAGGTAAGCGGTAACCACATCCATTAAATGCATGTCAAGCTTTTCATGGACAACAAAACTAATGAGATAACGAAATATAGCATCCATAACGGGTGAATATGTCTCTTCATAATCGACACCAGGCCTTTGTAAAAATCCTTGTGCAACAAGGCATGCTTTATATCTTTGTACCTCATTTTTCTCATTTCCCTTGCGTACAAAAACCCATTTATAGCCAACAGGCTTAACACCATTAGGTGTTTGGACTACAGGCCCAAAAATTTCACGTTTTGCAAGTGAATTCAATTCTAATTAGATTGCTTCTTGCCATTTTGGCCAATCAAGTCTTTGTCGACATTCTCCAACAGATTGAGGTTCAAGATCCTCACTTTCTTACATAATGCTAGATGCAACATTATATGCAAAGACATAATCCACCACTATATCCACTCAATTCAAATTTGTCTCAATATCGATTGGATTTATTGATAGTTCCTTATTTTCTTGAGTCTCGGGCTCAGTGGTTTCCTCATGAATCTCGAAATTTATTAAATCATGGATTTCTTTATAAGATTCTTTCGTAGTGTCATTTTGATCATTTGTTTTCCTTTTTCTAGGATTTCGATCCTTAGAACCTAATGGTCTACCACATTTTAGGCGAGCTTTTGACTCATTAGCTATGACACTAGAAGATTGTCCAACAGGGACATCAATACGGATTGGAACATTCTCTGCAGGGATATGTGATTTTGTTATCCTTTTCAAATCCGTAAATGCATCTGGCATTTGATTTGCTATTCTTTGCATATGGATAATCTTTTGCACCTCTTTTTCACAAATAGAGGCACGTGGATCAAGATGAGATAATGATGAATTTTTCCACAAAATTTCCCGTTTGGTTTCACCAACTTCTCCCCCTAATTTTGGGAAAAGTGTCTCATCGAATCGACAGTCTGCAAATTGAGCAGTGAATAAATCCCCCGTTAATGTTTCAAGATAGCGAATAATGGAGGGCGATTCAAACCCAACATATATTCCTAACCTTCTTTGCGGACTCAATTTGGTGCGATATGGCGGCGCTACAAGCACATATACTGCGCATCCAAAAATTCTTAAATGGGATATATTACGTTCATGACCCAAAACTAATTGCAACGGGGAATATTTATGATAATTTGTCGGTCTGAGACGAACTAGCATTGCTGCATGCAAAATGGCATGACCCCAAACAGAAGTGGGCAGCCTCGTTTTCATGAGTAATGGTCTTGCTATCAATTGCAGACGTTTAATTAAAGACTCTACAAGACCATTTTGAGTGTGAACATGAGTTACCGGATGTTCCACTTTTATCCCAATTGATAAGCAATAATCGTTAAATGCTTGGGATGAAAACTCAGCAGCATTATCAAGTTTAATAGACTTAATTGGATTATCGAGAAATTGTGCCCGTAATCGAATTATTTGTGCCATTAATTTTGCAAACGCGAGGTTGCGACATGACAATAGGCACACATGAGACCATCTAGAAGATGCGTCTATTAAGACCATAAAATATCTAAACGACCCACTAGGTGGGTGAATAGGTCCACAAATATCCCCTTGTATACGTTCCAAAATGCAGGGGACTCAATTCCAACCTTTGTTGGTGATGGTCTATTAATTAACTTGCCTTGATAACAAGAAGTGCAAGAAAATTCATTATTTAAAAGAATCTTTAAATTCTTTAATGAATGCCCATTTGAGTTTTTTATAATTCGTCTCATCATAATTGATCCAGGGTGTCCCAATCGGTCATGCCAAAGTACAAAAGTATTGGAATCAATAACCTTTTGGTTTACGGTAGAATGTGCCTCAATTGCACTAATTCTTGTCCAATACAGGCCACAAGATAAAGATTGAAACTTCTCAATAACCCTCTTTTGGCCAGAGACATTCTTGGTAATGATGAGATATTCAATATTATTCTCATCTATTGTCTCAATATGATATCCATTTCGACGGATATCTTTAAAACTCAACAAGTTCCCTTGGACTTGGAGGAGAACATTACATTCTCTATGATAAGTATTGTTCCTTTAGGCAGAGTTATAGTAGCTCTTCCAGAGCCTTCAATTAATTTACTACTACCATAAATTGTAGTAACATCTGTCTTACACATATTTAAATGAGAGAAATATTTTTTCTCTTTGAATATTGTATGTGTCGTACATGAATCAATTAAACAAATATTTTTACAATTGAACTTTGATCCAAGTTTGCTTTGTGGAATATCTATATTTGCTTCCCATTGTTTGACATACAAAATAAATACGTGAATAAACATTAGTATTTTCACAGAAAAAGGAAAAGAAACGAAGTTAAATCAATGATAGAGATCCAACAAATATATCATTGAACAAGCACTGTTGTAGTCTTGCTTATTCCGTAATGATTGCATCATTTGAAACCAATTCAATTTGGACTTTGTCCTACTAACGTGATAATGTTCTTATTCTTTAAAAAGTAACAGTATTCATTATTCGATAAAGTAACATGATGAAAAATGAGAAGTTAACAGGATATTGATACTACTGGACAAAATAATCAACTTTGCAAATTTTGACCGATAGTATTCACAAAGAAGACAATACTCAATTCAGCGGAAACAGTAATATTTTTTTTAACCATATGCTGGAAATAATATTACCGTATTTAATTAAAACTAACTAACAGTATTGCATAAAATAAATAGTACTTATTGGTATTAATGACTACTACTCATGCAAAAAACTATGATTACATGAAGTTTATTCACTAGCTACTACGAATAGGAAATATAAAAATTAAACTACTCAATCTTCTTTAACCACAGATCCATTATCGATCAAGTGGTCTATTTTTCCATCAGGGCGCTCAAAGAAGCCTGTCACATCCAAGTGGGTGATGTCAAAATCATTGACAGAGACAAGATTGGCTTCAGGGCCTTTATTCTTTAGAGATGCTTGATAAAGCTCAACCAAATGTCTTGGTACACGACAAATATTTTTCCAATGCCCTTTTCCACCGCAACGATAACATTCAGTTTCTGAACCATTTGCCTTTGGCTTCTCATCTTTTCCTTTCCACTTTTGGTGATTATTTTTCTTCGGGGGGTGATTAACACCAGGAAAATTTCTTCCTTGTCTACGACCACGGCCATGACCACGACCACGACCACGAATAGGGCCACGACCTTTTCCACGCTTAGCATAATGGGAATACACCTCATCCACTTCAGGCAATGGTGTAGACCCAGTGGTCGATTTTCGTGATTTCTCATGAGCAAGTCATTGTTTCGCTCAGCCACAAGGAGAAGAGAAATTAGCTCATAGTACTTCTTGAAACCTTTCTCTCTGTACTGCTGTTGCAGAACCATATTGGAGGCATGAAACGTTGTAAACGTTTTTTCAAGCATATCATAATCAATGATAGTATCTCCACAGAGTTTCAATTTAGAAGTAATTCTGAACATCACAGAATTATATTCAGAAACAGACTTAAAGTCTTAGAGCCTAAGATGAGCCCAATCATATCGTGCTTGTGGAAGAGTGACCAACTTTAAGTTGTCATATCTTTCCTTTAAGCCATTCCACAAAATAAGTGGATCTTTGACTGTGAGATATTCTATTTTCAACCCTTCATCAAGGTGATGGCGCAAGAAAATCAAGGCCTTAGCACAGTCTTGGGTGGATGTTTTAGTTTTGTCTTTAATGGCGTCTCCAAGACCCATTGCATCTAAATGGATTTCAACATCCAACACCCATGTCATATAGTTCTTGCCCGAAATTTCAAGGGCAACGAACTTTCTTTTCATAATATCAGTCATAATTAAAAGAGGAGAAAAGTTGTACCTTAATCTTCTTGAGACGGTAGAGTCTCGTGCTGATAACGTGTGATAAAACAATAAAAGTAGAAGAACAATATTGCAGAGAAAGAGAGAAAATTCTTATTGAATTTTGGGATCATTTACAATGGGGTAAGACCCCTCTATTTATAGGTGAAAATGACTTAGCCACAAAGTAAAACTCTCTACAAGATAGACATTCACTCTAAATAGAATCTTATTCATAACAGTATCTACAATTTTATCCATTATAGAGTATACTCGTAGAGGATAAAAAAGGGACAAACGACATTTAGTGCCTTTAGTATAGTATGTATAGATGTAGATAGATAGGTTACGCCCATAATTACAATTTCCTCGGTTTGACCAAGATAAAAACAATATTCCCCGTTTGGATCTCTGCTCCAATCAAGTCACTAGTTAATCATTTAGCATTTTCTAGTCATATTTACTTTCTTATCCTTTTATATATTGAGAAATCATTTAGTGTAAGCAGCTCACTACTAAAAAATCGAAACTTGGCGGAATAATGACATTGTCCTTATATTCTTCTCTGCTTAAATATTAAATTTTATATTCTTTTTCATTTAAATGTTAGTAAGTGTTTATTTGAAAAAACCGTAACATACATCTAACTCATACTCTCTTACACTTATCACTCTCTTGAAAAATATTTACTTTCATACTCAAGAGGGACAAATAATAATTGGAGATTATCTTATTCTTCGAGGACAATATATACCATATCAAACACGAAATATCAAACATTGAAAATGATATAATCGTAAAAAATTTACGAGTTTATTAATCAAAGAATATTTCTTAAAATGTACTCGTATTTAATCCAGTTGATGCCCCCGAATGACTTTAAATGTGCTTCAACTATTTCAAACGGTTCTTTTTTTGAAGTTTGATTGGTAAAAGAGCCCCCTTTTCTGTTATTTTAAAGAATATAAAACGAATAGGAAGACTGAATCAACTCAGATTCATCATTGCTAATCTTCAAACCTCTACTAATCTACTTCATAAGTAATTGAGATAAGTTAGTTCCTAATACTTTCTTCTTGACGTGTCAGAAGAGTTTTTCTTAACCCCATTGGAGTGGTAAAAGGAGGAAGTAAATTTTTAGCTCGGTATTTCAGCTTATGGAGTGGGTAAAAAGAAAAATTTATTTATGGAGGCAACAAAGTTTTGGTAGATAGCACGTCAAGATAGAACGGATCCAAAATTTAAACACGAGTTAGAACTTTATATTTGTTATAAAATAGTATAGAGAGAAAATGATATATTATTCGAATTCAAACTGATGTACATAATGAACTGAAATTTCTTCTATTTATAGAAGAAAGGAAGTTGCTATGTAAGCTGCTACGCAAGCTGCTGTGTAAGCTGCTACTACAAGCTGCTGTGTAAGCTACTATTACAAGCTGCTTTGTAAGCTGCTACTGCAAGTTGTTGTGTAAGCTGCTACTGCAAGCTGCTGTGTCAGCTGTTACTATACCAGATATGGATAATCTTCTACCTAGGGTAATGTTTATCCATAACCGGGTACCGAAGTGATAAGCTTCTTCAGGAAGCTTATTTCCAATAGAGTACTAAATAGATAAACATATTTACGGTGGAGTCCCATATGGATAAGCTTCTTCAGGAAGATTATTTACAACGGAGTACTAAATGAACATCCATAATATAATATATTTATAACACTCCCCCTTGGATGTTCATTAAAAGATAATGTGTCTCATTAAAACCTTACTAGGAAAAACCACGTGGGAAAAAAATCCTAGTGAAGGAAAAAGAGTACACATATTTAGTAATACACATTGCTAGGTGCCTCATTAAAAACCTTATAAGGAAAACCCCATGGGAAAAAACCTTAGTAAGGGAAAAAGAGTGCATCGCGTATTTTACTCCCCCTGATGAAAACCTTGTTTCAAACATTTGAGTCTCCGCATTCCAATCTTGTATACCATCTTCTCAAAAGTTGAAGTTGGCAAAGATTTAGTGAATAAATCTGCTGGATTACCACTTGAACGGATTTGTTGTACATCAGTGTCACCACTTTTCTGAAGATCATGTGTGTAGAATAATTTTGGTGAAATGTGCTTCGTTCTATCTCTTTTTATAAATCCTCCCTTTAATTGGGCTATGCATGCAGCATTGTCTTCGTATAAAATTGTGGGTCTTTTCTCACATTTCAAACCACATTTTTCTCGAATAAAATGAATTATTCATCTCAACCATACGCACTCCCTACTTGCTTCATGAATAGCTATTATCTCAGCGTGATTTGAAGAAATAGCAACAATAGATTGCTTTGTGGAGCGCCATGATATGATAGTACCTCCATATGTAAATACGTAGCCGGTTTGAGATCGAGCTTTATGGGGATCAGATAAATAACATGCATCTGCATTACCAATACGATCTGCACCACTTTTGTTAGCATTAGCAAGATAAATAAGTGCACCATCTATACCGAGATAGAGTATTTCAGGACCAAGGAGCTCCTCATCCTCTTCTAGAGGTTGGAACGGATCCTTATTCACTTAAGTGACTGAATATTCATTGGTGTACTTAATGGGTACACTTTGTCCATGTAAAAGTATTTTTAAGACCCTCTTAGAGCTCTTCCGGAGTTCCAATAAGATTTATGTCACCAACATAAATAGCAAGTGTAACAAATTTTGATGACATTTTCTTTATAAAAATACATGGACAAATAACATAATTTATGTAACTTTCTTTCAGCAAATATTTACTGAGGCGATTATACCACACGCGCACAGATTGCTTTAAACCGTACAAAGATCTTTATAATTTGATCGAGTACATTTCTCAAGACTTTGAATTATATGCTTCGGGCATTTTCAATCCTTCAAGGATCTTCATATAGATTTAGCCAAATAAGTCATATAGGTTAAGACTTGTATCTAAATGGTATGACATCTTCAAGTGTCTGGACTGCTAGTCCGATCCTCACAATCGTTTACAATATTGTGCACTATATTGTATTAAATATATCGTCGACGATCATTTTGTGTCAGTTCCGAAGCGACATAACTTGTGGAGATCTCATCACTTTCTTTATTTTCATGTACCTGAACTTTTTCGGGAGTTTCATGAAATGTTATGTCGTAGGCTCTTCTAGAGCTTATTTCCTCCTCATTTTGATCATTAGCTCCTACTATTTTTCAAGGATTGTTACCTTTGGAACCGATTGATCTACCACGCTTCATGCGTACAGTAAACTCTATCCTTCAAGGACTTTAATTTTAATAGGAGCATTTGCAGCTGAAATATGATATTTAATTTTGGATCAGCAAATGCTTCTGGCATTCGACTTGAATTATCTTCTAAGTGAGGATCATGATAATTCGATTCATATAGCATATTTTTCAACTGTTTATTCCATCCCCCAAATGTTAGAAAAACTGACATATATCCCCAATCATCTTTGGGAAACATATCTTTGCATATTATGGTAGAGAAATTAATCATATACCACGCAACAAAAGATAGTAAAAATATTTGGTTTCTGATCCTAAACCAATTGTGAAGGGAGGACTTACCATATATTGTTGATCTGATGCATACAAGTGCTGCTATATGCAATTTAGAAAATCTTAGACCAACACATGAAGCTTTGTTCTCATAAGCAATGGTTTAGTCATTAATTGGAGGTATTCAATGTTAAACCAGCTTGGATATAAACCAGCATTATCAAGATGAACTGTCTTGATTTCATAATCTGAAAATTATGCTCTTAATCGAGAAAAGCAATTCCAAATGCCAAATTGCAGGTTGACAATAATTACACATGTAACCATCTCATATATGCACCTATAAGTGGTTCACATGATAGGTGAACAGGCCCATATTCACCTTTTATATATTTCAGAATCAGGGGTCTTAGTCCCAACTTTAGCTGGTATAATCAATTCATTATGAGAACAAGCAACACATGAGAATTCCTGAAGAATCTTCTAGTTCTTTAGTATATGTTTATCTGAATTCTCAAATAGCTCATTTAAAAATGGCAAATGAAAACTTCAAGTTTATCATGTCATATGCTATCTCTTAGTAAACTTCTGGTTTACTATGGCATAAACTTTTGCTTTAGTAAACTTCTGGTTTACTGTGATACATGATATAGTACAAATTAAAGAATAAGGCGGGTAACTTCTCACATACATATTATTTTACCCCCTATGATTATGGAAACATGAAGATTATCAATCTTCCAATCATTTGTAGTCTCAATATGATAGCCATTTGTATTAGTAAACTTCAGGTTTACTACAACATATGTTTTGACTATAATCATATAATATGAATGACATATTTGTATATAAGCTCTTCGAGAGCCTTCATTTATTATCCACAATCTAATATTTATCTGGCACTACTGGTGTCATGTATTCTTTAGGCAAATATTTAGCTCTTCAGGAGTTGTTGATACATTTTGTACTATCAAATATTGTTCAGACACTGCTGGTGTCATGAGAGAAAATCACAATCAAATAAACAATGTAAAACAATTGTTTAAGCACACGAAAACTCCTCTTCATAATATTTTACCACTTCAGGAGGCAATTTCAATTGTGTTACTTCTTCAGGAGCAAATTTAAAATACAAAATATTGAGTATATATTCACTCAATTATATTAACTCTTCTGGAGGTGAATTGTAATGTATTCACATCAAGAGCGCGTTCATATTTACCCGACTTATTAGTATTGTCACATTCACTTCAGGGAATGGATTAATATTATCAAAAGTTCTCATCCTTGAACATAATTATCTGAATGCGCATTAATCACATCAAATTGTGATGCCTCAACCTCTTTTAAAATATTTACTACTTCAGGAACAAATCGAGGCGTGCATTTAATATAGAGAATATTTATGTAGCTTATCTTTAATTGTAACCATAGAAAGCCTAAATTATCACTTCTGGTGATCATAGGCATATATCACTTCTGGTAGTTAACAAAATATAATTACAATGAGATATACGAAATATATCCACTTCTTGTGGTTGTATATTTCTTGCAAACTCTGCTAGAGTTTAAGTTGATCTAATAATGTTATCCATATTCTTCAAAATGACATAAACAAGATATATTATACTAAACATCATTATCAAATCATAATTTTTCTTTATGTACAACAATTACATAACCATACTATCTATTACAAATAACAAAAATTAAAATATTTACATTTCTACAGATTCACCACCGATTACATGACTTGTTTCTCCTTCTGGGAGTGCAAGGTAATCAGTTACATCCAAATGCATGAAGTCTAAATTATCTTCAGAAATAAAATTTGCTTCAACATTTTTCTCTGTCTTCTTTAGGGAGGCTTGATAAAGCTCAACCAGGTGCTTTGGCGTACGACAGGTACGTGACCAGTGCCCTTTTTCTCCACATCTATAGCATTCATTTTCTGCATTTGGTGCTTGCGCCGCTTCATGCTTTTGTTCCTTCCTTTTCCACTGCTGGTGGTGAGGAGTGTTCTTTGGTGCATTATTATTACCACGATTAGATTTTCTTTCCCAACCACGACCATGACCACGACTGGGGCCACGACCTTTTCCACGTTTAGCTTGGTGGAAGTTCGTCTCATTCACTTCAGGGAATGGACAAGAACCAGTAGGTCGGCTTTCATGATTTTTCATTAATAGCCCATTATGTTGCTCGGCTATAAGAAGATGTGAGATAAGTTCAGAATACTTTTTAAATCTCATCTCTCGATATTGCTGCTGCAGGAGCATATTCGAGGCATGAAAAGTGGTGAAAGTTTTCTCCAACATATCATGATCAGTAATATTATCACCACATAACTTCAATTGGGAAATAATTCTGAACATGACAGAATTATACTCACTGATAGATTTAAAATCTTGTAGCCTTAGATGAGTCCAATCATATTGTGCCTGTGGAAGAACGACCATCTTCAGGTGGTCATATCTATCTTTCAAATTATTCCACAGTATGACTGGATCTTTAACAGTAAGATATTCCATTTTCAGGCCCTCATCAAGGTGATGGCGTAGGAATATCATTGCTTTGACACGGTCTTGGTTTGATGCCTGATTTTTGTCTTTGATGGTATCTGCCAGACCCATCGCATCAAGATGAATTTCAGCATCAAGCACCCAAGACATGTAGCTTTTGCCCGATATATCCAGGGCTACAAATTCAAGTTTAGAAAGATTTGACATTATTTAGGAAAAGAAAGTTCCTACCTCAATACTTTTAAAATATTTACTCGAGATGGCAGAGTCTCATGCTGATAACGTGTTATAAAATAAAGATTGTAAAGTAAAGACTAGTATAGAGAGAAACTGATATATTATTCGAATTCAAACTGATGTACATAATGAACTGAAATCTCTTCTATTTATAGAAGAAAGGAAGTTGATGTGTAAGCTGCTACGCAAGTTGCTGTGTAAGCTACTACTGCAAGCTGCTGTGTAAGCTGCTACTATACCAGATATGGATAATCTTCTACCTAGGGTAATGCTTATCCATAATCGGGTACCGAAGTGATAAGCTTTTTCAGGAAGCTTATTTCCAATAGAGTACTAAATAGATAAACATATTTACGGTGGAGTCCCATATGGATAAGCTTCTTCAGGAAGATTATTTACAACGGAGTACTAAATGAACATCCATAATATAATATATTTATAACAATATTTGTATTATTGAATTCATTATATTCTTATTATTAAATTCATTATACTCTTGAAATGATGGGTTACGGATTTCATATTTGTTTTACATGATGTCAAATTGTATCAATTGGACAAGGGTAAAGATGCTAAAGCATCCTTAAATAAAATTTGAAGGAAAAAAAACATTAGAGTAACCAATTAGGAGACCCACAGGCCACAACTCTGTCCGATATATGGTGCTTAGGTGCCCTTTAACTTCTTTCAGCAGAAGAAGAATCCAGGAACTAATACTGAGCAGAAGAATAATCCAGGAACTAATACTGATCAAAGGCAGAGGCGCTCATTTGAATCCAGTACTATCAGTGCACAACATAATTTTAGGTGTAAACATTCACTAATACTATAACAAATAGTAGATAAAAACCATAATTTTAAAATTACAATTTTGATCAATGCTAAAATCTTAAACGCCGAATCAAATTCGCCCCTAATACGGGTTGCTTATTTACTACCAGCAGTTAACTTCTAAAAGGGAACAAAACTGGAAGTCTGAACATTTCGTTTCATATTACCCAAGGAATACAATCATTTATCGTAAGAGTACAATCATTTTTACCTCCTCCCAATTTTAGAGCTTTTCTTTTTTCTCCCCTTTTCCCCCTTTGTGTTCCACAACAGGAAGAATACTACTCACATTTTTATTTTCATAGGTACAGACGGAGTACTACTTACATTTAACTTACAGCAACAGTCCATTTAAGACCACATTGGGTCATCCTACCAAAACTATGAAAATTTAAAATACCTTTTTGCGGAACAAATTATGGCAATTGTTCGTCCAACTGGTCCTCGACACAAATTTAGAGTTTTGAGTATGCACTCAAGGCTCCAAAATTCCAAAGAAACTTGGCTTACAAATTTCAGTAGACCAATTTATTTACAGTGGACTTGTTCATCATAATCCAGGAATGGAGGAAAATATTGACTTATGCACAGCTTTATCCTTCGCATTTGCTTTTTCTTTCCCCATACTACTGTCGTTCCAAAACTCAAAAACAGATAATAGAAATGTTAGATAAAACTCAAAAGGACCAAATTAGTGCACTTATCAGTTCACACAATCAATTCAGTACTTTTATTTTGACATTTCCCGGGCACGCAGATACAGTGGTGGTGTATATGATATGAATTCATCTAAACCCAATAGTTTTGGCTCAGACCCTTTACATGTGTTGAAAAGTTCGCTAAACAAGCACAAATAATAGATTTCGAACCTAGTAAATCAAATGAGTTGTGGTAAAATTCCAAACTCAAACCTATAGAGTTCAAATCCCAGATCCACCTCCGCCCAAATGGAATGGTCGGATACGAAGCTCTTATAATCAATCAGTTCTTGTGTCTATACATATTATTTCACTTCAACTGACTTAAATACTGGAGATCGAAGAAAACATCAGAATAGACAAGCGGCAATTCTATTCACGAATCTTTCCTCAATCAACCCCAGCCGCTAAACTTCCGTTCATGAGTTGAAATGCATAACAGTGTCTCGAAAACAAACCTCCTATCACTGTCAAGATTGCATGCCAGCAGTTTCCTTCCTGTAAGCCTGGAGCCTCTCCTTCAACTTCTTGCTCTGCTCAAAATTTGCTTTTCTCTTTATAGCTTTCTGCAAAAGGACGTCTTATCTCTTTTATCGGCTCATACACGGGGAACATTAGCGATGAATTTTCAAAATCATTACAATTTCCTTACAGGTAAAGCAAGAAACCTTACCTCTTGCCTGAAGCACCGGTCAAGCTTTATTTTCAGATCCGTGCATTGCCCAAGGAATTTTCCTAGTGGGTGGTCCGTGTGACACTTCTGGAACTCCTCTATAATCTGCACCACATAAACCTTGAACTAATCAGCAATTATGATCTACATCATGACGTCAAGACTACATGTCATGTCAATGCGTATAACAACATGCAAAGAAACAGCCATTAAAATCAATTTTCCACAAGGAATGTATATACATCTTATAAACACTAATTTCCTTGACACAGATGCTATATTAGAACTTTACCTAGAAAACCTGCAAAATGCAGTGCTCCGAAGTAAAGTGGCTATTCACAAAAGAACAAAGGGAAAAAGAAAAGGGAATGAAAACACCCCAGCAAGTGTTGGACCACAAATTGACATAATGAATTGAGCAATTGGTGCTTCAAAAGCACGAAAGAATTACAAAAAAAATACACTTGGCATCACACCAAAACAAAAAATGGCCCATGTTTTTACGTTTTACCCGACCTAGCCCATATTGTACATATTTTGAAAGCACTAGCAAATTCAAAATTTGTGTTCTTACGACCATTGCTGCTAAAAGCTATGGAGTTAAATTTGTGTTCTCACAACCATTGCTTTCACTCTATTTTCTTCTCACATCTTCTACATATGCTTCAAGGGGTTGTCCGTCATTACTGCTTCTCCCATTGTGTCACCTGGTTGCAATGTAAGAGCAATGTAAGAAAATTGAAGAGTAGACGTCCGCCATTGAAGGCTATTCAAAGTTTTGCTTTCGAAAATAGGTTTTTTTGAGTTTGTTAGTTGTTTGGATGGGGTGTTGTTCTAATTGATTGAATATATCAAAAGGAGTTCAAAATTCAAATTTGAAGTGATTTTGAGTAAATTTGAGCAAGATTTGAGTTAAATTTCAGAAAAGACTTAAGGAAGAAGACGAAATCATTTTTTTGTATAATAGTGTATATGAGTGTATAAACTCATCTTATACACCTTTATACAAGCGTTTGTAGACAAACTTCTTCCACGATTTTCAGTTGCAATTCTTGTTCAAAACCAGTCCAAATCTCCATTAAATGACCTCAAATTTTTATGCAACCTCCTTATGCTATTTCTAACAATTCTAAATAACCACCACTCCAAATTTCTCACAAAATCAAATGCAGAATCTAAACTCATATATTTAAGCTTGTAAAAATTCTAATTTTCACCATTCAAATGGATTTGGTTTGTTGAACTAATGTTTGAGTTACAATTGATGATTCGAAAATTAACTTAAAAGCTCGAGCAATCTTTTTTTAAAATTAAATAGTAATTTCATGAATTTATTGGAGTTGGATGTTGAGTCTTAGCCTATTATTTTTGGGCTAGTTGGTTGTAAATTGAAATATGGCTATAACATTAAAATGTAGAGATCCCAATTGTTCTTATGTGAAATTTTCCCCAAAAGCAGAAGATGATTGCTGATTCCAATTTAACGTGAGGAACTTACATCAGCACATAAAGGGTGCCTATGTAGAGTCAAAGGTTGATGCATCTTCTTCCGTTGAGATAAAACCTACCGGAGACAGAAAATTTTCCAAATAAATACTCCCTCTCTTCTCAGTAAATTAAGGGAAAAAACACAAAAAAAAAAGAAAAAATAAGACCAAAAAAGATTAAACCATCAGGGAAACAAGCTTCTTTTTTTAAAGCAAACGAGCAAACCTTTATTACAAAATAAAAGTCAAGTACCGGAAACTTATGAGAAATAACATATCATAATGAAAATGCCCAAGCACTAACTGAATGATGATGGAGGATAGTTACACGTAAAACAGATTTTGATTACACGTTGCTTACAGAAGTCAGGAAATTTAGCATGGAATCAATATCAGCCATGCTACATGTGATGACGTCATCACTTGTATTGCAAGTGAATTCAGTGTTCCGAGGCCTAAAAACCGCCCTTTTACCCCACCTTGATTTACGTGCGTGGTCCGGACCTATATCCGGAAAGCCTTCTATGTGAATATGAAAAATAGAAATTTTAGAGTTAAAAATTTGATTATGATTGAGTTTGGTCAACATTTTTAGCAAACGGACCCGGATCCATGTTCCGACGATCCCGGGAAGTCCGCAGTAAAATATGGGACTTGGGTGTATGCCCGGAAATGAATTCCGAGGTCCTAAGCCTTAGAAATCAATTTTTGAAAGAAATTGTTTTACTGAATTATCTAAGAAATAAAGAAAAGATTAATATTTGAAACCATTGTTATCGGGCTCGTATTATGGTTCCGTAGCCCGGTACGAGTTCAATATGATTAATATGTGTTGACGGTAAAGTTTGGTAAAAAACGGAATCCATTCGACGTGTTTCGGACCTTAAATGCAAAATTTGATGTTTAAAGAAGTTTTGAGAAATTTCATTGATCTTGAGGTTTAATTCGATGTTCATGATGTTATTTTGGTGATTTGATTACACGAATAAGTCCATAGGATGTTTTTGAGTTAGTATGCACACTTGGTTTGGAGTTCCGAGGGCTCGGGTGAGTTTCGGGTAGGTTCCGGGATGTCTTAGGATTAAAAACATAGTTGTTGCAGGTTCAGAGAGGTGGAAGGCCTCTGAACAGACCAGTGCGGTCCGCACAAAAAGGAATGCTGCGGCGGAGGAGCTTGTGCGGCCGCACTGGATTTTGTGCGGACCGCGGTGAGGGCCTGTGCGGCCGCACTAGATTCTGTGCGGTCCGCGGTGAAGAACATTTCACTGGTCCGACTTCGGAAGCCTATATCTTTTGATCTACAAGGAATTTTGAGATATTCAAAAACGAAAGTTGTAGCCCTTCGTGTCTAGTTTCCAGAAAGGTAAAGAAATCACAATTTGGACATCTGTAGAGAAAGTTATGACCAAAATACTAAAGCATGTCACTGCAGTCCACATGGGAGCTGTGCGGCCGCGGTTGATTTTGTGCGGTCCGCACAGGGGGTCTAAGAGGGGTATATTAAAACGGGATTTTCAGTTATTTTTCATTTTTCAAAACCCCAAAAATATAAGAGGCGATTTTTCAAACAACTTTTCTTCTCCAAAACATTGGTAAGTGATTTCTAACTCATTTTCTTCACTCCTTAACATCTTTTTAACATGATTTCAACTCAAAATCAATGATTTTCATGGGGGAAATTGGGTGTTTTGGGTAGAACCTAGGTTTTTCAAAAATTGGGGATTTGGACCTCGATTTGAGGTCCGATTTCAAAACAAATTATATATTTGGGTTCGTGGGGGAATGGGTAATCGGGTTTTGGTTCGAACCTCGAGTTTTGACCATGTAGGCCCAGGGGCGATTTTTGACTTTTTGGGTAGAACTTTAGAAAATTCATTTTGATGTATTAGGGTTGATTCATTTAGCGTTTATTGACGTAATTAAGTAACTTGTGACTAGATACGAGTGAATTGGTGGTGGAATCAAGGGGTAAAGCTATAGTTGAATCGTGAATTGTGTTCGTGGCATCGAGGTAAGTGTTTGGTCTAACCCAGTGTTTTGGATAGCGCGTGGCGACAAATAGCGACAAGGGCCCGCTTCACTGAGGCGAGAGGCGCGCAGCGAAGCGCTCGCCTTTTTGATGTGAAGCGACAATTTATACAAAAACATAAAATATTATATACATATAACTAAAAACTCAATAACAATAATATATTAATAAATATATCATTCAAAAATTAAAGACTCAATAGATAGTCATAGACTCATAGTAGATTCATAAACTAAAGTCTAATCTAAAACAAGCAACATCTATTCTTCTTCAAGATTTTCAAATTCTACAACTTCATGAATGTTAGCATTATATTGGCTATCATCCTCTTCATCCTCGGACTCTTCATCAATTAGGGACCGGCTTGAACTTGCTACCCCCTTTCCCTTGTAACTTGAAGAATTCGCTCTAAGTCCATAGATATTCTCCTCAACTCCAACGGCCATAGAAACAGTACCCCAATCAAGATCATCTCCTTCATACACTTGGTCATCTTCATGATTTTGGGGGGCTCCAGTTAACCATTCATTTGCCTCATTAATGTTGTCCAACATAATTGGATCAATGGTATCGCGAGCTTCATAACGTCGCCTCAATGTTCTATTGTATTTAATATAAACTAGATCATTGAGACGCGATAGCTCAAGCCTATTCCTTTTCTTGGAGTGAATCTGCGGATAAGTTATTTAGATTAATTAATAAATACTAATAATAATACAATATAGAATATATTAATCTAATAAATCTACTTCTTACATGCTCAAATACGCTCCAATTTCTCTCGCATCCAGATGCACTACAAGTTAGGTGAAGGTGTTGGTTTATGTTTAGGCATGTCAATTGGAAGAGTTGGTGGAAAGAGTTGGTATGGATGCTAGGATGAAGCTTCCTCCTTTGATGTCACCAATGACATCAAGAGGAGGTCTTTACCTCTATAAATAGATGCACTCCTTCATTTGTAGAAACCATCCCAAAAATAATACAACACATTGTAGTGAGTAGAGAGTTAAGAGAGAAATTCTCTTAAGTGTAATTGGGAACTCTCCTCTTCCTTTGTTAATATTAAAAAGGCAACTGTTCTCTGGTGGACGTAGGATTATTTTGATCTGAACCACGTTAAATCTTGTGTTCTTTCTTTTATGTTTCCGCTAACAATTGGTATCAGAGCAACAAGATTCTTTAACGATCCAAGGAGGAAGAACAAGCAAAGATGAGTTCCATAAAGTTTGAAATTGATAGATTCAGTGGACGCAACAACTTCAATATCTGGAAGATCCAGATGATGGCGTTACTGCGGAGGGAAGGTTCAATCCATGCTATTGACGGAAAGTATATCAGCTCCCGACAAGGAGAAGATTGAAGGGGATGCATTGAGTGCAATCCAACTATCCCTTGCACCTAACGTGCTTTGTGAAGTGAGTACGGGTACCGAAGAGACGGCCAAACAGTTATGGGAAAAGCTAGAAGGGCTATACCAAGACCGATCAGTGACAACAAGGATGTTGTTACAACGGCGTCTTCACACATTTAAGATGGGGTCAGGTACTTTGTTACAAGATCATTTAGATGCGTTCAATAAACTTGTCATGGACTTACAGATTGCAGGAATTAAAAAGGAGGAGGAGACGTTTGCATGTGCTTTGCTATTTTCATTGACTTCAGGATATCGTGATATTAAGAATTCAATGATGTATAGCAAGGAGCCTATCAAGCTTGAGCAAGTGCGACAGACACTTAACTCTAGTGATGTGCGGAGGCACATTGAAGGAGATAGAGATGACCAGGCAAGTGGGCTCTTTGTGAGAAGCCGGACTAGCCAACAGGGAAAGAGCAAATCAAAGCACAGATCAAAGTCTCGTGTGAACAAGAAGAATACAGAGTGTTGGGGTTGTGGCAAGAAGGGGCACTTTGAACGAGACTGCCCAATGTCAAAGTCCAAGGAAAAGGCGAGTGCATCCACAGTTGAACAGGTACATGATTTTGATAATGATTATGTACTAACAACATCGTGTAATAATAATAGTAGTTATAGAAACAAATGGGTGTTAGACTCTGCTTGCACTCTGCATATGACGTTCCGAAAAGACTGGTTTAGCAGCTATGAGAAAAGTGGAGGAACCGTAGTAATGGGCAATAATGCAACTTGTGCAATAGTTGGCATTGGCTCAGTTCGGGTTCGCTGCCATGATGGAGTCGTGAGGACTATTACACAAGTCCGTCATGTTCCTGATCTAAAGAAGAATTTGATCTCCTTGAGTACTCTAGATGAACAAGGCTACAGGTACATGAGCGAAGCAGGAACTATAAAGGTGACTAAAGGTTCTTTAGTCATGCTGAAAGGCAAGCTGGAGAACGGCCTTTACACATTGGCCGGAAGCACCATTGTTGGCTCTGCAAATGCATCTACAGTGCAGTTATCTAATGATGACAAGGCAAGACTATGGCACATGAGACTGGGTCATATGAGCGCACGTGGACTGGAGATGTTGAGCAATCGTAACCTTTTGGAAGGTGAGAAGATCAGCACACTTGACTTCTGTGAGCACTGCGTTCTAGGGAAGCAAAAGAAGGTCAGCTTCAGCACTGGCAAACACAAGACAAGAGGTGTGCTAGACTACATCCATTCAGATTTATGGGGTCCCTCTAAACTTCCATCGAAGGGCAAAAAGAGGTATCTTCTCACTTTTATTGATGATTTCTCACGAAAGGTTTGGGTGTATTTTTTGAAGGCAAAAAGTGATGCTTTTGAAGCATTTAAAGAGTGGAAGATTTTGGTTGAAAATCAAATGGAGCGGAAAATCAAGTATCTTCGCACAGACAATGGCTTGGAGTTTTGCAATGAAGAGTTTAATGAATTCTGCAAGATTCATGGGATCTCAAGACATAGGACTGTCAGGCATACCCCACAGCAGAATGGAGTTGCCAAGAGAATGAACAGAACTCTTCTTGAAAAGGCTCGTTGTATGCTCCTACAAGCCAAAATGTCCAAAGTATTTTGGGCTGAAGCAGTTCACACTGCTGCTCATATTGTCAATCGATCTCCAGCATCGGCAGGTGAGGTATGGTCAGGTGAACCCTCTAACTATTCATACTTACGAGTATTTGGGTGTCCAGCTTATTATCACGTTAATGAAGGAAAGCTTGAACCAAGGGCTAAGAAGGTCATATTCGTAGGGTATGTGGATGGAGTAAAAGGGTACAAACTTTGGTGTTTGTCTTTACTCAAATTTATAGTTAGTAGAGATGTCACCTTTGATGAATCCTCTATACTTGATCCCCGTAAAGTTTCCGTGGAGTTTTCAGGAAACAAGAACGACGAGCAGGTGGAGCTTCCGGTGGAGCTTGCCAAGGAAAAGGATCAAGAGACTCAGGTTAAAGATGAGTCAGAAGATGTAGACCTTGAAGAACTTGCTGTCAATGAACCATACACAATTGCAAAGGGGAGGGAGAAGAGGCAGACACGAGAACCGGAACGCCTTATAGATCAAGCAAACTTGATTGCATATGCGTTTGTAGCTGCACAAGAAGAGATTAAGGATCTGGAGCCCTCCTCGTATATTGAAGCAACTTCTTGCAAGGATACTGTACAATGGCGGTTAGCCATGACTGAAGAGATGGAGTCTCTTCACAAGAATCAGACATGGGTCTTAGTGAAAAGACAAAAGGGGAAGAGAACGGTTGGATGCAACTGGGTCTACCGAAAGAAAGAGGGAATTCCTGAAGTGGAAGATGCTAGGTTCAAGGCGAGATTGGTTGCAAAAGGATTCAGTCAGAAGGAGGGAATTGACTACAATGAGATTTTCTCTCCAGTCGTGAAGCATAGCTCAATTCGCGTGCTACTAGCATTGGTTGCCCAATTTGACTTGGAGCTTCAACAGCTTGATGTCAAAACTGCTTTCTTACACGGTGATCTAGAAGAGACAATCTATATGAATCAGCCTGAAGGTTTCCAAGTTGAGGGAAAAGAAGATCATGTATGCAAACTAAAGAAGTCTTTGTATGGTTTGAAGCAATCCCCTAGACAGTGGTACAAGAGGTTTGATGCATTCATGACTACACATGAATTCTCAAGGAGTGCATTTGATAGCTGTGTGTATCACAAGAAGATGTCTGGTAACTCAATGATTTATTTACTGTTGTATGTTGATGATATGCTTATTGCTGCTAACAACATTACAGAGATAAATGCTTTGAAGAAACTGTTGAGTAAGGAATTTGACATGAAGGATTTAGGAGCTGCAAAGAAAATCCTTGGTATGGAGATTTCAAGAGAAGACGGTGTTGTACATCTTTCTCATAAGAGGTATATTGAAAGGGTTCTCAAGAGATTCAATATGCATACGTGCAAGCCTGTACGTACACCATTAGCTCCTCATTTTAAACTTTCAGAGTTACAAATGCCTCAGTCCTAGGATGAGGTGGAGCATATGTCAAAGATTCCTTATGCCAGTGCAGTTGGTAGCATTATGTATGCTATGGTATGCACACGTCCAGATATTGCTCAATCTGTAAGTGTGGTAAGTAGATACATGTCCAGCCCAGGAAAGAGGCATTGGGAAGCTGTCAAGTGGATATTGAGATATCTCAAAGGAGCTTCTGGTGTTGGTCTGACCTTTCGAAAAAGTGGTGGAGGTATTTCAATTCTCGGTTATGTAGATTCTGACTATGCAGGAGATCTTGACAGAAGAAGGTCCACAACTGGATACATCTTTACCCTCGTTGGCAGTGCCGTTAGTTGGAAGTCGACTCTGCAGTCGATTGCCGCTTTGTCTACGACAGAACAGAATACAGGGCAGCAGCGGAGGCGGTGAAGGAAGCTATCTGGTTGAAAGGTTTAGTAGCGGAATTGAGTTTGGTTCAGCTGGAATCAACTCTTAGATGTGATAGTCAGAGTGCTATTCATCTAATGAAAAATCAGAGATTTCATGAGCGCACTAAACACATTGATGTCAGATTTCATTTTATACGAGATGTTGTTGAAGAGGGAACTATCAAGGTCATGAAGGTTATCACAGACGATAATGCTGCAGATATGTTGACCAAGATAGTCTCACTCGCTAAGTTTGCACACTGCAAGGACTTGGCGGGGGTGCGCATCAACTGATGCAACTCCGAAGAGAACAGTTGTTAGGTGGAGGTGGTATGTTCAACAATGGTTTGATTCTTCTTGTTTCTTACAACGGGGTTGCCCAGTAAGCTTAGAAGTTTTGGCCAGAGTTGTTCACACGCACGCTCGAAACGCAAACCAAGGTGGAGATTGAAGGTGTTGGTTTATGTTTAGTCAACAATGGCATGCCAATTGGAAGAGTTGGTGGAAAGAGTTGGTGTGGATGCTAGGAGGAAGCTTCCTCCTTTGATGTCACCCATGACATCAAGAGGAGGTAGTTTGATGTCACCAATGACATCAAGAGGAGATCTTTACCTCTATAAATAGATGCACTCCTTCATTTGTAGAAACCATCCCAAAAATAATACAACACATTGTAGTGAGTAGAGAGTTAAGAGAGAAATTCTCTTAAGTGTAATTGGGAACTCTCCCCTTCCTTTGTTAATATTAAAAAGGCAACTGTTCTCTGGTGGACGTAGGATTATTTTGATCTGAACCACGTTAAATCTTGTGTTCTTTCTTTTATGTTTCCGCTAACATTAGGCTTAATACTTTGATGGCAAACTTTTGCAAGTTTGGAGTTTGATGTCCAAATTGCTTCCACCATTCAACTATAGAAAAATGTTTTAAAAGTTAATAAGTATAAATCAAATAAATTAAATTAAAGTTATAAGGATATCTATATTAAAGTTAGTTACCTGGCGACCTTTTGTCTCTGGCTCTAATGGCAACCGGTAAACCAAATAGGCCATCTGCTTGTGAGTACTTACCAAACTCCTCCCCTATTAGATCTATCGTCGCTGAATTAGGGATCAACTTCTCAAGACATGCATGGTATCCAATCCACACCTCTGAATCCAAAGTTTCATCACTAGTGTTCTTGTAAAATAATCCCGAGTTCAGAAGATGGCCTGCTGTATGCAAAGGTCGATGGAGTTGATTGTTCCACCTGGTATCAATTATCTCAAAAACTTTCTCATATTTCCTAACATTTCCATCAAATGATGCTGCAATACTCTCTTTGGCTCTATCCATAGCTTCATAAAGATAGCCCATTGGTGGTTTTTTCTCCCCATCCACCATACGAAGCACCCTAATCAAAGGACCACCAACTTTAAGAGCCCGAACGACATCATTCCAGAATGATGGAGCAATAAGAACTTTGGCAGCTTCTTTCCCCGCAGCTTCCTTTGCATATTTATTATCTTTCCATTCAGTCGAAAGAACTAGCTTTCTCAAATTTGCCTTTTGCAAGTAAAAGCTATGCAAAGTTAAGAAAGTCGTTGCAAATCTAGTCTTGGCCGGTCTAACCAAATTTCTTTCTTTTGTGAATTTCCTCATCAAATTCAACAACAACGGCCTCTGACTGATGTAAGCATATACCTTGACGGCCTTAATGAAAACTGTAAAAGTAACAATAACAATTTTATAGTTAATACTTAATAGGATAGGACATAAGTATAAATAAAGTTAAAGGCTTTAAAGACAACTATATTAAAGTTACCTAAAGCATATGGGTTTTCCTTGAATATGTCACCAAACATCAAGTTGATACAATGGGCAGCACATGGAGTCCAATAAATGTTTGGATAGATAGCTTCCATCATCTTCCCCGCACTAACATTCTCACTAGCATTATCTGTAACAACTTGTACAACATTTGCCTTTCCAATTTTATCAATAGTATTTCTAAACAAGCTGTACATTTTGCTTCCATCCGTAGAAGAGTTGCTAGCATCGTGAGATTCAAGAAAAACACTCCTTCTTGGAGAGTTCACCAACACATTTATGATCATTTTTCCATTCTGTGTTGTCCATTTATCCATCATAATGGAACATCCAAACTTGTTCCATTCCACTTTATGCTCCTCAATAATTTGGTCCATCTTCTTCACCTCCTTTTTAAGATGAGTTACTCTAACTTCATGATAGCTAGGAGGCTTCATTCCTGGGCCATATTGTCCTACGGCCTCAATGAATTTATCAAAAGTTTTGTAGTTGACACAGTTGAAAGGAAGTCCTGCATCGTACATCCATGATGCAAAGGCACTGACGGCGCGATCCCTCAAAATCTTCTTGGCTTCTAAACCTGAACCTTCTTCACTTTTTCCCGTTTCTTGTTGTTTTGCCGAGAAATAAAGATTGAGAGGGCCTTTTGCCACCGTACGTGCCGTGGATGACCCACTAGATTGAGAGGGCCTTTTAAGGGGGGAGGTCCCATTTCACCTTATTCATCCATCTCATCATCTTCATCAATTAGATTCACCGATGCTTCATAATTCATTTGAGTTTTTACCATATTTTTCTTTTCAACAAATGCTTTTACTTCCTCCCTAACCTCAGGCGGACAAAGGGGACATTGTATTACATTATTAAATCCACCTATCAAATGTTGCTTGTGACGAATTATCCCACCATTATACGTTTTTTGACAAAACACACATTTAATTATGAATCTTGACGAGCCTTGTATAGCATAATTCCAAGCTATATCTCGTTTAGTATTATTGGATGGCGCCATTTCAACGCTGTTTTATAGACAAAAATTATCAAGTCAATATGCAATTAATTCTACTATATAAAGAAGAAGAAAAAATAGAGCAAAAAAAAAGATTCTGCCTTTGGAGTTTCGAAACAGTACACAGAGCAAAACCAAAAATTGATTCTGCCTTTGGAAATAGCAAAGAAAGAAGAACAAAAATGATTATGATGCCTCTAGAAAAACAGCAAATAAAGAAGAAGACAAAACAGAGCAAAAAAAAAATAAGAGAAGAAGAAAAGCCTCAGTTTTTTCTCGACAAAAAAGCACAAAACAGAACCTATTTGGCTCTGTTTCTGTCGACAAAAAATAGAAGAAAGAAGAAAAGAAGAAGAAAGAAGCACAAATACAGAACCTATTTGGCTCTGTTTCTGTCGACAAAAAACAAAAGAAAAAAAATAGAAAGAAGAAGAGAAGAAAGAAGAAGCATAACTCTGTTTTTTGGCTGTTGAAGTTTGAAGAAGATGAAGCCAGATGATGAAGAAGAAGACTGAAAAAGACCGTTTGTTTGTTCGCAGGTGAAAAGCCCTAATCTCTGAAGTTTTTTTGTTCGCAGGTGAAAAAGATCGAGCCCTAATTCCCGACTTAAGTCTTCTCCCTTTCTCTTTTTTCTTTTTAAAAATAGCGACGCTACAGTCGCTACTCGCCACACAGTCGCCTCACACCACAAACCCTGAAGCGAGCGCTATTTGAAATCGCAACGCAACAGAAGCTCTGAAGCGACACACCCTCGTCTCGCCTCGCCTCACGCTATTAGCGCTAAGGCGAGCGCTATTTATAACACTGGTCTAACCTTAGCTTGAGGGATTAGGAGTTGTGTCCCATTTGTTATTTGCTTCTTGTTGAGTACGACGTATAGGCATGGTGACGAGTATCTATACGTTGGTGTCAAGCATGACCGTAGGTCTTATATTGTGATTTTCATAACTTTGTTGTATTATTCATGCCTTGGTGAAGATTTCTATTTGTTGTGTAAAGTTGTGGAAAGAATTGTGACATATGAACATTGAGGAGCGTTGGCTCAAGTTGTATAACGAATTGTGAAGTAAAAGTGAGAAAGAGAAGAGATCATTATACTGCCCCTTGCCGGGCTATTGTTGAGTTGTGGTTCCCTTGCATTGCGTTCTTAATTGATATTACGGATGTTTAGGTTGATGATTCTTTGTGTTAGGTATTGTAACGAGTTTGGTTAAAGCTGAGGTAGTTAGGTGTTGTAACAAGTTTGGTTATAGCTGAGGTAGTTAGATGTTGTAACGAGTTTGGTTATAGCTGAGGTAGTTAGGTGTTATAACAAGTTTGGTTATAGCTGAGGTAGTTAGATGTTGTAACGAGTTTGGTTATAGCTGAGGTAGTTAGGTGTGGTAACAAGTTTGGTTATAGCTGAGGTAGTTAGATATTGTAACAAATTTGGTCATAGCTGTTTCTCCCTTGCCGGGATATTGTTTGCTGATATTATTGTTCTCTTGCCAGGATTCCTTGTGATTATTGTTGGCTTGTAAATGAGAGCGGGTAGGACGCCTACCACAAGATATAATGAAATGGGAGCGGGTGGTACGCCTGCCACGAGATAAATGAAATGGGAGCGGGTGGCACGCCTGCCACGAGATAAATGAAATGGGAGCGGGTGGCACGCCTGCCACGAGATACAGTGAAATGGGAGCGGGTGGCACGCCTACAACAAGATCTGAAAAGAAAGTGAAATCTGCCTTTGTTTTCCCTACTCTTGTTAGTGGTTGGATTTTGATTCCTTTATAGTTCTCTTGATATTCTGTTTTTACCTGTTATTCCCCGAAGCATGTTTCCCCCTCCCATCTTTACTTGTTTACTCCTGCTTTACTTTTCGTTGTATATTATATAACTGCACAGGTTTATTTGGTGATCTGGTCCTAGCCTCGTCACTACTTCGCCGAGGTTAGGCTAGACACTTACCAACACATGGGGTAGGTTGTGCTGATACTACACTCTGCACTATGTGCAGATCCCGGAGCAGCTCTTGGACCGTAGTTGGAGGCTACCTTCAGTCCATGCGGAGATCCAAGGTAGACCTGCAGGCGTCCGCAGGCCCTTGCGTCTCATCTATCTTTTATTTCTTGTTTCATTTTTTGCTTCAGGAACAGTGTCTTTTATTCTCGGACCTTGTATTTAGCAGTCTTAGACCGTCTGTGACACTGTGACACCAGGTTTTGGGTGATTAAGATTTAAGTAGTTGTAATAGCTAAAGAGTCGGATATTTTATTGTTTTTCTTCCGCTTAATTAAATATTCCCCTGTTTATACGTTATCGCTTTATATCTGTTAAAAAGAATTAATTGAATAATGGAGTAATTAGTTTAAAGGATTGGCTTGCCTAGCTCACATTAGTAGGCGCCATCACGACTCCCGAGAGTGGAAAATCCGGGTCGTAACAAGTTGGTATCAGAGCTCTAGGTTACATGGGTCTCACAGTTCACAGACAAGCTTAGTAGAGTCTGAGGGATCGGTACGGAGACGTCTGTATTTATCCCCCAGAGGCTACAGAGTTGGGAAAAACTTCACATTCATTCTTGCCTGTCGTGCGATTTTGTTCTCTCAATTCGTGAGGTTGGATGTTTCTGAGCCCAGTCGTGTGTTAGCTTGCACGGTCGCCCGTTCTTCTTTATTGGAGCGTATCCGTGATCGGCAGTATGATGATCCCCATTTGTGTGTCCTTAGAGACACGGTGCAGCACGGAGGTGCTAAGCAGGTTACCTTAGGTGATGATGGAGTCTTGAGATTGCAGGGTCGAGTTTGTGTGCCTAACGGGGATAGGCTCCGAAAGTTAATTTTAGAGGAGGCCCATAGTTCCAGGTACTCTATTCATCTGGACGCCTTTAAGATGTATCAGGATTTGCGGTAGCATTATTGGTGGAGAAGAATGAAGGACATCGTTGCATATGTGGCTCGGTGTTTGAATTGTCAACAGTTCAAGTATGAGCATCAGAGGCCTGGTGGTTTGTTCCAGAAGATTGAGATTCCTGAGGGGAAGCGGGAGCGGATCACTATGGACTTAGTTGTTGGACTCCCACGGACTTAGAAGAAGTTCGATGCAGTGTGGGTTATTGTTGATAGGCTAACCAAGTCAGCGCATTTTATTCCTGTGGCAGTCTCTTATTCTTCCGAGAGGTTAGCTGAGATCTATATCCGGGAGATTGTTCGTCTTCATGGTGTGCACGCGGTTTACCTCACGTTTCTGGAGAGCAGTTCAGCGAGAGTTGGGCACGCGGGTTAAGTTGAGCACAGCGTTGTCCGAGCGGACTATTCAGATTTTGGAGGATATGCTCCGAGCTTGTGTCATTGACTTTGGAGGCTCGTGGGATCAGTTTTTGCCTGTAGCAGAGTTTGCCTACAGCACCAGCTACCAGTCGAGTATCCAGATGGCTCCTTATAAGGCTTTATATGGTAGGCGGTGTCGGTCTTCGGTTGGATGGTTTGAGCCGGGAGAGGCTCGGTTGTTGGGTATGGATCTGGTTCAGTATGCCTTGGACAAGGTCAGGATTATTCAGGATAGGCTTCGTACAACTCAGTCCTGGCAAAAAAGTTATGCCGACCGCAAGGTTCGAGATTTGGCATTCATGGTCGGTGAGCAGATATTGCTTCGAGTGTCGCCTATGAAGGGCGTGATGAGATTTGGGAAGAAGGACAAGCTTAGCCCTAGGTTCATTGGCCCATTTGAGATTCTTGATCGAGTGGGAGAGACGGCTTATAGACTTGCGTTGTCGCCGAGCTTATCAGTCGTGCATCCAGTGTTTCATGTGTCCATGCTTCGAAAGTATCACGGCGATCCCTCCCACGTGCTAGATTTCAGCACTGTCCAGTTGGACAAGGACTTGTCTTATGAGGAGGAGCCGGTAGCTATTCTAGACCGGCAGGTTCGTCAATTGAGATCGAAGAGTTTTTCTTCTATTCGTGTTCAGTGGAGAGGTCAGCCTCCTGAGGCATCAACTTGGGAGTCCGAGTCCGATATGCGGAGCCGTTATCCCCATCTTTTTCCCGACTCAGGTACTTCCTTTTTATGTCCGTTCGAGGACGAACGGTTGTTTTAGAGGTGGAGGATTTGCGGCATGGTTTTTATGTCCGTTCACATCTTTTTCCTTTTTATGTCCGTTCACTGAATTCAGCGTTCCGAAGCCTAAAAACCTCCCTTTTACCCCACCTTGATTTACGTGCATGGTCCGGACCTATATCTGGAAAGCCTTCTATGTGAAAATATGAGAAATAGAAATTTTAGAGTTAAAAGTTTGATTATGATTGACTTTGGTCAACATTTTTAGCAAACGAATCCGGATCCATGTTCCGACGATCCCGGAAGGTCCGCAGTAAAATATGGGACTTGGGCGTATGCCCGAAAATGAATTCCGAGGTCCCAAGCCTTAGAAATCAATTTTTGAAAGAAATTGTTTTACTGAATCATCTAAGAAATAAGGAAAAGAATTAATATTTGAAACCATTGTTATCGGGCCCGTATTATGGTTCCGGAGCCCGGTACGGGTTCAATATGACTTATATGTGCTGACGGTAAAGTTTGGTAAGAAACGGAATCCATTCGACGTGTTTCAGACCTTAAATGCAAAATTTGATGTTTAAAGAAGTTTTGAGAAATTTCATTGATCTTGAGGTTTAATTCGATGTTCATAATGTTATTTTGGTGATTTGATTACACGAATAAGTCCGTAGGATGTTTTTGAGTTAGTATGCACACTTGGTTTGGAGTTCCGAGGGCTCAGGTGAGTTTCGGTTAGGTTCCGGAATGTCTTAGGCTTAAAAACATAGTTGTTGCAGGTTCAGAGAGGTGGAAGGCCTCTGAACAGACCAGTGCGGTCCGCACAAAAAGGAATGTTGCCGCGGAGGGGCTTGTGCGGCCGCACTGGATTTTGTGCGGACCGCGGTGAGAGCCTGTGCGGCCGCACTAGATTCTGTGCGGTCCGCGGTGAAAAACATTTCACTGGTCAGACTTCGGAAGCCTATATCTTTTGATCTACAAGGAATTTTGAGATGATTCAAAAACGAAAGTTGTAGCCCTTCATGTCTAGTTTCCAGAAAGGTAAAGAAATCACAATTTGGACATCTGTAGAGAAAGTTATGACCAAAATACTAAAGCATGTCACTGCAGTCCACATAGGAGCTGTGCGGCCGCGGTTGATTTTGTGCGGTCCGCACAGGGGGTCTGAGAGGGGTATATTAAAACGGGATTTTCAGTTATTTTTCATTTTTCAAAACCCCAAAAACATAAGAGGCGATTTTTCAAACAACCTTTCTTCTCCAAAACATTGGTAAGTGATTTTTAACTCATTTTCTTCACTCCTTAACATCTTTTAACATGATTTCAACTCAAAATCAATGATTTTCATGGGGAAATTGGGTGTTTTGGGTAAAACCTAGGTTTTTCAAAAATCGGGGATTTGGACCTCGATTTGAGGTCCGCTTTCAAAACAAATTATATATTTGGGTTTCATGGGGGAATGGGTAATCGGGTTTTGGTTCGAACCTCGGGTTTTGACCATGTGGGCCCGGGGGCGATTTTTGACTTTTTGGGTAAAACTTTAGAAAATTCATTTTCATGCATTGGGGTTGATTCAATTAGCGTTTATTTACGTAATTAAGTAATTTGTAACTAGATACGAGCGAATTGGTGGTGAAATCAAGGGATAAAGCTATAGTTGAATCGTGTATTGTGTTTGTGGCATCGAGGTAAGTGTTTGGTCTAACTTTAGCTTGAGGGATTAGGAGTTGTGTCCTATTTGCTATTTGCTTCTTGTTGAGTACGACGTATAGGCATGGTGACGAGTATCTATACGTTGGTGTCAAGCATGACTGTGGGTCTTATATTGTGATTTTCATGACTTCGTTGTGTTATTCATGTCTTGGTGAAGATTTCTATTTGTTGTGTAAAGTTGTGGAAAGAATTGTGACCTATGAACATTGAGGAGCGTTGGCTCAAGTTGTATAACGAATTGTGAAGTAAAAGTGAGAAAGAGAAGCGAACATTATGTTGCCCCCTTGCCGGGCTATTGTTGAGTTGTGGTTCCCTTGCATTGCATTCTTAATTGATATTACGGATGTTTAGGTTGATGATTCTCTGTGTTAGGTATTGTAACGAGTTTGGTTATAGCTGAGGTAGTTAGGTGTTGTAACAAGTTTGGTTATAACTGAGGTAGTTAGATGTTGTAACGAGTTTGGTTATAGCAGAGGTAGTTAGGTGTTGTAACAAGTTTGGTTATAGCTGAGGTAGTTAGATGTTGTAATGAGTTTGGTTATAGATAAGGTAGTTAGGTGTTGTAACAAGTTTGGTTATTTCTGAGGTAGTTAGATGTTGTAACGAGTTTGGTTATAGCTGAGGTAGTTAGGCGTGGTAACAAGTTTGGTTATAGCTGAGGTAGTTAGATGTTGTAACAAATTTGGTTATCGTTGTTTCTCCCTTGCTGGGATATTGTTTGTTGATATTATTATTCCCTTGACGGGATTCCTTGTGATTATTGTTGGCTTGTAAATGGGAGCGGGTGATACGCCTACCACAAGATATAATGAAATGGGAGCGGGTGGTACGCCTACCACAAGATATAATGAAATGGGAGCGGGTGGTACGCCTGCCACGAGATAAATGAAATGGGAGCGGGTGGCACGCCTGCCACGACGAGATACATGAAATGGGAGCGGGTGGCACGCCTACCACGAGATACAGGAAATGGGATCGGGTTGCACGCCTGCAACAAGATGTGAAAAGAAAGTGAAATCTGCCTTTGTTTTCCCTACTCTTGTTAGTGGTTGGATTTTGATTCCTTTATAGTTCTCTTGATATTCTGTTTTTACCTGTTATTCCCCGAAGCATGTTTCCCCCTCCCATCTTTACTTGTTTACTCCTGCTTTACTTTTCGTTGTATATTATATAACTGCACAGGTTTATTTGGTGATCTGGTCCTAGCCTCGTCACTACTTCGCCGAGGTTAGGCTAGACACTTACCAACACATGGGGTAGGTTGTGCTGATACTACACTCTGCACTATGTGCAGATCCCGGAGCAGCTCTTGGACCGTAGTTGTAGGCTACCTTCAGTCCACGCGGAGATCCAAGGTAGACCTGCAGGCGTCCGCAGGCCCTTGCGTCTCATCTATCTTTTATTTCTTGTTTCATTTTTTGCTTAAGGAACAGTGTCTTTTATTCTCGGACCTTGTATTTAGCAGTCTTAGACCGTCTGTGACACTGTGACACCAGGTTTTGGGTGATTAAGGTTTAAGTAGTTGTAATAGCTACAGAATCAGATATTTTATTGTTTTTCTTCCGCTTAATTAAATATTCCGCTGTTTATACGTTATCTCTTTATATCTGTTAAAAAGAATTAATTGGATAATGGAGTAATTAGTGTAAAGGATTGGATTGTCTAGCTCACATTAGTAGACGCCATCACGACTCCCGAGGGTGGGAAATCCGGGTTGTGACACTACACCACAAAGTTAGCAACAACAAACAAAGCATCTCTTTTAAAGGCTAATTACATTCTCCTTTTCCCCTCAGAGTACCTTAGATTTCTTTCCAACCAAATAGCAGCAGGGATCAACTACTGGAAACCTCTATAACAATGCAAAAAGATTCTGCAAATACTTCAGATTTTCTTTCTTATCTTCAACTATTCTACTCTTTTCCTGCTGAAATAAACCCATTGCACCACATATTTCACATCTAAAGATTCTCTTCATTTTTGTTGCTCATTTTTACCAAACCATTGCACCATAATTCCTGCATCCAACCATGACTTACTTTGGATTGATCAAAGTATACCAATTAATTTAAAGCAGAGATAGGCAAATCAACTAGCCCAATTGATGGAACCTTCTCAGATATCTAAAAAACATAGTAAAATGTAATTCCTTCTCTCAAAAATAATTACATCAAAGATGCACACAGCCTTCTGAATCAACACTCATCGATTCTAAATTAATTTCCCCTACTTCTAATTCCTTCAATGAATCATACATAATTAAGAGCTCTTTTACCTAGATTTGAATTGCAATTTTGTGATATGACATGATTTTTAGCAGCTGCACAGATTTAAGACCTCTCTTTGTTTAGCTAACCTTTTATACCAGCAAAATTCATCTGTTTATCAAAAGACAAATCTTTATATTCCAGTTTTCTCTCAAAATCCTAACACTCTCAAAATTCTTTAACACTAACAAAATCAGTCAAATTAAACTCTAATACGTAGGTAAAAGAAGGCAAAGAAAGAATTACCTAACCGGAGAAGACCGGAGGTAAGAGGAGGAGCACCGGGCGCCGGAAAGGAAACACCGACTGTTTTTGTGCGGTTTGCTATTTCGGCTTTATATATTAGTATGGAAAATTTTATTTTGTTTCTGGTACTAGTGCCATGAGTATTTTTATCTCATAGTTATTGACACATTTTTATGGACCCAAAAATATAAAATTAGGGTTCACACAAATTTATAAGACAAAAAAAGTATAACCAATTAATGTGATTTGTGTAAACAACTAATGTCTAAATCACACAATAAAACTTCTCGTATTCCTACTATTTAGAAGTTGTAGCTTAGCACCTCTTAGTCATCCTTACAGGGGTAATTTAGGAATTTTGTATTCTTAGTTTGACGTGGAAGATCGTCCTCTAATAGTCATCTCACTCTCTCGTGGACATGTTACCTACATCGAAGCGTCTTTTGCCTCCATTTTCTCATCCAAAATAAAGTAAAGTAAAATTACTCCAACTATACTCTATTTTTTTTTTCAAAAAAATATTTTATTTTATATTCTTTTCTATCTTTAATATTAAATTATTATATCCTTTCAATTTTAGCAACATCTAATATTTTATATTTGCACCATTCTTTTTTTGAGATGATCATATATTTTTTGTATAATTATAACTTATAATAAAATTAACTTATAATTTTATGTAAAAAATAATAAATGCACAAAAACTAATTTATCAAAATTATACGCAAAAGTTAAGATATATAAAATTAATATTATAAAGATATTACATGAATATAATTAGGTATATATAAAGAGATAAATTAAAATAATTAAATGATAAAAATAATAATAAAGTAAGGATAAATAGTGTCACTCCAAATTTGGAGTAACACTATTCATCTCCTATTTTGAGGGAGAAAATGAGGGAACATTGGAGCCACATTTTGACCAAAAAAAAATGTACTTTGGAGAAATGGGGTAAGGTTGGAGATGCTCTAATGCTTTATTTTGTAGAGCTCTCTTTTGTAGTTGTTGAAGCCAGTGGATTACTGGCTTTGAGTCAAAGTTCTATAAATTCCTAGGTTAATTTCTACATAGACAGGGAGGGTATTCGAAATCCCTAGGTCTTACTTGATGTTCTATCTCTTTTCAGTTTTCTGCTCTCTTGTTTTTTTTCTTTCTTTTACCTTTAGTGTGTACCTATTTCTGTCTGGCTGGGTTCAAATGTGATCATCAAAAGGTGTTGGTTGTTATCGGTGGTTGAAAAATGAAAAATGGTATAGAGTACTTTTTCCATGTCAGTAGATGTATTTCTCAACTATTATTGGCTGGTTTAGTGTGTGACGAATGGAAGAAATTTTGTCATTTGATTTTCAACAGATAGCTAAAGTAAAAGGAAGGTTTTTGTGTTATTTGTTGGTTGAATATGGACACTAAAAGGGACTGATAGGGTGTAAAAAATTCGTTTTTTTGTGTGTGTGTGTTTGTTTGTCAATTTGAGATAAAATTCAATTGCCCTCACCATTAATGGTATGAGAATTTTCCTATTAAAATAGATAAGATATAAGACTATGTAAAAGCATTCGTTTGTTTATTTTTGCACATTCTTGCTCTGCACAAGTTTCTTTTGAGATAAAAAGAAGTTAAAATTTTATATATCTCATGTAAGTGATTGTTTTGTATATTACTTCTCATGAATAAACACAACTTTATATTTTCTTTTTTGATAGGTTTGGAAGAATCAAAAGCTTATTATTCAACCTATATAATCATTGTAGCGATCCGACCAGTCGCTTTGAGAATTAGCATCCCGTTCGGCGGCTTAAGGTCTCGAGCAACTTTGTATTATGTGTTATGACTTGCGTGTGTGGCAGAGTTTACTTTTCGGATGATTCGGGATCAACATGGAATGAAGATTCTTGTTTTAGAAGTTTAAGTGGTAAGAGTTGACCGGAATTTGTCTTTTGTATAGACGACTCTGAAATGCCATTTTGATGATTTCAATAGTTTCGTACGGTGATTTTGGACCTAGACGTATGTCCGGATTTGGATTTGGAGGTCCGTAGGATAATTTGAAGCATTTTGGCGATAATTGGAAAGTTGAAGTTTTGGAAGCATTAAAATTCTTAAAACTGCCAATTATGTAAACAAGGAGTTTGAATAAAGAATTTTTTTCCAATATTCTAATACTTAAAAAAGATAATTATTAGATTAAGAGAAAATAAGGAAATCCCAATGGCAAAAATTTCCTCGACAAAAAGAAAAAAAATATGTTATTAATGGTTGAAAAATGAAGAGGAAAATGGTTTGTGTGGGGCCGGGACGTGATGGCCACGTGAGAGAGTACAATGTCAGCCACATAAATGTTGTATGGAAATATGTGTAGAGTAACGTAAGTGAAGGATAGTTAAGTCAAAGATATTCAAAAATGTATATTGTGGCTATAGTAGGATTCCATCGTGACTAATCATACTACTTCATTTAAACGAAATGACCAAATTACCCCCGATATCCCAAGGAGGCATGTTGACCCGGTGCTTGCAGGGGTAATTTAGGAATTTCGTATTCTTAGTTTGACGTGGAAGACCGTCCTCTAATAGTCATCTCACTCTCTTGTGGACACGTTACCTACGTCGAAGCGTCTCTTGCCTCCATTTTCTCCTCCAAAATAAAGTAAAGTAAAATTACTCCAACTATTACTCTATTGTTTATTCCAAATAAAAAATTTTATTTTATATCCTTTTCTCTCTTTAATATTAAATTATTATATCCTTTCAATTTTAGCAACACTAATATTTTATATTTGCACCATTCATTTTTTGAGATGATTATATATTTTTTGTACAATTATAACTTATAATAAAATTAACTTATAATTTTATGTAAAAAATAATAAATGCACAAAAACTAATTTATCAAAATTATACGCAAAAGTTAAAATATAAAATTAATATTATAAAGATATTACATGAATATAATTAGGTATATATAAAAAGATAAATTAAAAGAATTTAAATGATAAAAATAATAATAAAGTAAGGATGAATAGTGTCACTCCAAATTTGGAGTAACACTATTCATCTCCTATTTTGAGGGAGAAAATGAGGGAACATTGGAGCCACATTTTGACAAAAAAAAATGTATTTTGGAGAAATGGGGTAGGGTTGGAGATGCTCTAATGCTTTATTTTGTAGAGCTCTCTTTTGTCGTTGTTGAAGCCAGTGGATTACTGGCTTTGAGTCAAAGTTCTATAAATTCCTAGGTTAATTTCTACATAGACAGGGAGGGTATTCGAAATCCCTAGGTCTTACTTGATGTTCTATCTCTTTTCAGTTTTCTCCTCTCTTGTTTTTTTTCTTTCTTTTACCTTTAGTGTGTACCTATTTCTGTCTGGCTGGGTTCAAATGTGATCATCAAAAGGTGTTGGTTGTTATCGGTGGTTGAAAAATGAAAAATGGTATAGAGTACTTTTTCCATGTCAGTAGATGTATTTCTCAACTATTATTGGCTGGTTTAGTGTGTGACGAATGGAAGAAATTTTGTCATTTGATTTTCAACAGATAGCTAAAGTAAAAGGAAGGTTTTTGTGTTATTTGTTGGTTGAATATGGACACTAAAAGGGACTGATAGGGTGTAAAAAATTCGTTTTGTGTGTGTGTGTGTTTGTTTGTCAATTTGAGATAAAATTCAATTGCCCTCACCATTAATGGTATGAGAATTTTTCTATTAAAATAGATAAGATATAAGACTATGTAAAAGCATTCGTTTGTTTATTTTTGCACATTCTTGCTCTGCAAAAGTTTCTTTTGAGATAAAAAGAAGTTACAATTTTATTTATCTCATGTAAGTGATTGTTTGTATATTGCTTCTCATGAATAAACACAACTTTATATTTTCTTTTTTGATAGGTTTGGAAGAATCAAAAGCTTATATTTCAACCTATATAATCATTGTAACGACCCGACCAGTCGCTTTGAGAATTAGCATCTCGTTCGACGGCTTAAGGTGTCGAGCAACTTTGTATTATATGTTATGACTTGCGTGTGTGGCAGAGTTTAGTTTTCGGATGATTCGGGGTCAACTTGGAATGAAGATTCTTGTTTTAGTAGTTTAAGCGGTAAGAGTTGACCGGAATTTGTCTTTTGTATATACGACTCTGAAATGCCATTTTGATGATTCCAACAGTTTCGTACGGTGATTTTGGACTTAGGCGTATGTCCGGATTTGGATTTAGAGGTCCGTACGATAAATTTAAAGCATTTTGGCAATAATTGGAATGTTGATGTTTTGGAAGCATTAAAATTCTTAAAACTACCAATTATGTAAACAAGCAGTTTGAATAAAGAATTTTTTTCCAATATTCTAATACTTAAAAAAGATAATTATTAGATTAAGAGAAAATAAGGAAATCCCAATGGCAAAAATTTCCTTGACAAAAAGGAAAAAAATATGTTATGAATGATTGAAAAATGAAAAGGAAAATGGTTTGTGTGGGGCAGGGACATGATGGCCACGTGAGGGAGTACGATGTCAGCCACATAAATGTTGTATGGAAATATGTGTAGAGTGACGTAAGTGAAAGATAGTTAAGTCAAAGATATTCAAAAATGTATATTGTGGCTATAGTAGGATTCCATCGTGACTAATCATACTACTTCATTTAAACGAAATGACCAAATTACCCCTGATATCCCAAGCAGGCATGTTGACCTGGTGCTTGCAGGGGTAATTTAGGAATTTTGTATTTTTAGTTTGACGTGGAAGACCGTCCTCTAATAGTCATCTCACTCTCTTGTGGACACGTTACCTACGTCGAAGCGTCTCTTGCCTCCATTTTCTCCTCCAAAATAAAGTAAAGTAAAATTACTCCAACTATTACTCTATTGTTTATTCCAAATAAAATTTTTTATTTTATATCCTTTTCTCTCTTTAATATTAAATTATTATATCCTTTCAATTTTAGCAACGCTAATATTTTATATTTGCACCATTCATTTTTTGAGATGATTATATATTTTTTGTACAATTATAACTTATAATAAAATTAACTTACAATTTTATGTAAAAAATAATAAATGCACAAAAACTAATTTATCAAAATTATACGCAAAAGTTAAGATATGAAATTAATATTATAAAGATATTACATGAATATAATTAGGTATATATAAAGAGATAAATTAAAAGAATTTAAATGATAAAAATAATAATAAAGTAAGGATGAATAGTGTCACTCCAAATTTGGAGTAACACTATTCATCTCCTATTTTGAGGGAGAAAATGAGGGAACATTGGAGCCACATTTTGACAAAAAAAAATGTATTTTGGAGAAATGGAGGTAGGGTTGGAGATGCTCTAATGCTTTATTTTGTAGAGCTCTCTTTTGTCGTTGTTGAAGCCAGTGGATTACTGGCTTTGAGTCAAAGTTCTATAAATTCCTAGGTTAATTTCTACAAAGACAGGGAGGGTATTCGAAATCCCTAGGTCTTACTTGATGTTCTATCTCTTTTCAGTTTTCTCTTGTCTTTTTTCTTTCTTTTACCTTTAGTGTGTACCTATTTCTGTCTGGCTGGGTTCAAATGTGATTATCAAATGGTGTTGGTTGTTATCGATGGCTGAAAAATGAAAAATGGTATAGAGTACTTTTTCCATGTCAGTAGATGTGTTTCTCAACTATTATTGGCTGGTTTAGTGTGTGACGAATGGAAGAAATTTTGTCATTTGATTTTCAACGGATTGCTAAAGTAAAAGGAAGGTTTTTGTGTTATTTGTTGGCTGAATATGGACACTAAAAGGGACTGATAGGCAGTAAAGAAAATTCATTTTCGATTTTTTTTTTGTGTTTGTTTGTCAATTTGAGATAAAATTCAATTGCCCTCACCATTAATGGTATGAGAATTTTCCTATTAAAATAGATAAGATATAAGACTATATAAAAGCATTTGTTTGTTTATTTTGCTCTGCACAAGTTTCTTTTGAGATAAAAAGAAGTTACAGTTTTATTTATCTCATGTAAGTGATTGTTTTGTATAATGCTTCTCATGAATAAATACAACTTTATATTTTCTTTTTTGATAGGTTTGGAAGAGTCAAAAGCTTATATTTCAACCTATATAATCATTGTAACGACCCGACCAGTCACTTTGAGAATTAGCATCCCGTTCGGCGGCTTAAGGTCTCGAGCAACTTCGTATTATGTGTTATGACTTGGTGTATGGAAGAGTTTAGTTTTCAGATGATTCGGGGTCAACTTGGAATGAAGATTCTTGTATTAGAAACTTAAGCGGTAAGAGTTGACCGGAATTTGTCTTTTGTAGACACGACTCTGAAATGCTATTTTGATGATTCCAATAGTTTCGTATGGTGATTTTGGACCTAGGCGTATATCCGGATTTGAATTTGGAGGTCCGTAGGATAATTTGAAGCATTTTGGCGATAATTGGAAAGTTGAAATTTTGGAAGCATTAAAATTCTTAAAACTACCAATTATGTAAACAAGCAGTTTGAATAAAGAATTTTTTCCCAATATTCTAATACTTAAAAAAGATAATTATTAGTGTAACGACCCGACCGGTCGTTTTGAGCTTTTGCACTTTTCTCTCTAGTTCTCGGGCATGACTTTCCCCGTGTGGTGTATTATGACTTATGTAAATCGTTGGTGTTGGGTTTCAGGTTAATCAGAATGAATTTGGAAGAACAGTCTCAGTTGAAAGCTTAAAATTTAAAAGGTTTGACCAAGATTTGACTTGTTTGTATTTGATCTCGGATTGGATTTTTTATGATTTGGTTAGCTCTGTTAGGTGATTTGGGACTTAGGAGCGTGATCAGAATGCATGTTGGAAGTTCGTGGAAGGTTTAGGCTTGAATTGGCGAAATTGAGATTTCGGCGTTTTCCGGTTGATGGGTGAGATTTTGATATAAAAGTCGGAATGAAATTCCAAAAGTTGCAGTAGCTTCGTTGTGTCATTTCGGATGTGTGTGCAAAATTTCAGGTCATTCGGACGAAGTTTGATAAACTTTCTGATCGAAAGCAAAATTTAAGAGTTCTTGGAGTTCTTATGCTTGAATCCCATATTAAATTGGTGATTTGATGTCGTTGAGAGCGTTTCGAAGTTTTGAACAAGTTTGAACGATGTCATGGGATGTGTTGGTACAATTGGTTTGAAGCTCCGGGTAGGTTCCAAGTAGGTTTCGAGATGTTTTAGGCCGAAAATCATAGCTGTAGCAGGTCCAGAAGGGTTGCAGGCCTCGGAACTCACCCGCGCGGTCCGCACAAAATGAAGTGCGTCCGCGGTGAGTGTTGTGCGGACCGCACAAAATGGTGTGCGGCCGCGGTGAAGAACATTCTGCTCGTCCTACTTCAGAAGCTCATATCTTTTGATCTACAAGGAATTTTGAGATGATTCAAAAACAAAAGTTGTAGCCCTTCGTGTCTAGTTTCCATAAATGTAAAGATATTGCAATTTGGGCATCTTTAGCAAAAGATATGGCCAAAATACTAAAGCCTATCACTGCATAAGAAAGCCTATACGACCGCGGTCGTTTTTGTGTGGACCGCGGTCGATTTTGTGCGGTCCGCAGAGGTGGAAATCTGTGGGGGTACTCTATAAATATGAGGTTTTGGGTTTTATTTGATATTGTAACCTAGAGAGCTCGGATTTTGGCGATTTTTCGAAGGTTTTTCAAGAAATTCATCGGGGTAAGTGATTCTAACTCAGATTTGGCTAGAGTACTTGAATCTATCATTGAATTCATCATTTAATTCGTAATTTGGGATGAAATTTGGAAAGAAAATTGTGAAATCTTTCAAAAATGTAAAATGATGATTTGAAG
Organism: Nicotiana tabacum; assembly: GCF_000715075.1. NCBI lineage: Eukaryota > Viridiplantae > Streptophyta > Magnoliopsida > Solanales > Solanaceae > Nicotiana > Nicotiana tabacum. Next base: position 116,073,630 of record NC_134086.1, on the reverse strand, counting down.
GATCAAATGGTATCGGAATTGGATAATTTTTGTATGGATAGACTCGTGAGAGTATAAGGATTCTAGTTTTGTAAATTTTGTCAAATTCTGAGATGTGGGCCCTGGGGTCGGGTTTGACCAATTTCTGGAATTTTATGGTAATTCGATTATTTTTGCTTGGGCTTTGTTCCCTTAGCATATTGTGATGTATTCGTTCTGATTTTGAATAGATTCGACACGCGTGGAGGCCAATTTGAGGGGCAAAGGCATTGCGAGCTAGAGAATTAGCCGGTTCGAGGTGAGTAATGATTGTAAATAATGGTCTCAGGGTTTGAAATCCCGGATTGCACATCGTAGTGCTATATTGAGGTGAGGCACACGCTTGATGACGAGCGTGGGGTCGTGTACTATTGGGGATTTTTACTTGGTCCGTCCCGATTGATGATTTTACCATGTATTTGACTGAAACTTATGTGTTATCATCATGATTTAGGCCGATTGCCATATTTGGGCTTCGTGCCAACTATTTGAACCCTTCGGGGATTTTTATTACTATTTCCTCACTGCTTTGACTTACTGCTTGAACTCAGTCATGCTATTTTCCACTGTTTTACCATTCGGCCATTTTTACTCCGTTTTGAGACTTAAAATGATATTTTAAATGATGTTTTGCGCTGAGAAATACTGTTTTACTAATGCCCGAGGGGTTTGTGAGTATTTTTTTGACTGAGTAAGGCCGATGGCCTAGTTGTGAGGAAACACTGATACTGATTGAGGCCGAGGACCTGAGATATGTACGCCACGAGGTGGCTTGTTGATATTGTTTATGAGGCCGAGGGCCTGAGATACATATATACGCCACAGGGTGGCTTGACTTATATGAAGCCGAGGGCCTAGATTTTATGCCACGAGATGGCTTGATATTGCGCTTGGGCCGTAAGGGGCCCCTCCCGGAGTTTGTACATCCCCCAGTGAGCACGGGTACCCATTGTGATGTGAGATATAGCCTGAGGGCAGATATTGTTCTATGTGATAGCCCGAGGGGCTGATATTGTTCTATGTGATAGCCCGAGGGGCTAATATTATTTTATGTGATAACCCGAGGGGCTAGTATTGTTCTTTGTGATTTGCCCGAGGGGCTGGTACCGTTCTATGTGATTGCCTGAAGGGCTGTTATTGTTCTGAGATATTTCTCGAGGGGCGGAGTTGTTGACATTGTGCCTGAGGGGCGAACCTTTATATGTTTATCTTTCACATTTACTTGTCATTTTACCTGTTAAACTATGGTATTTGTGCCCGAGAGGCGAATTTCTGTGCTTATTTGAACTAACTATTTTTGGCATTCATTTGCGTAACTCTTGGAAAAGTCATTTTCAAAGAAGTTTAAATTGAGCCAAAATATTTTAAAGAGATTTTTTACAGCTTCACTGCTTTTCTTACTGGTTTTGGACTACTTCTATGCAACATCTTGATATATTTTACGTGATTTCTTGCCTTCAATCTTTATTTATTATTATTACTTACTGAGTCGGAGTACTCACATTACTCCCTGCACCTTGTGTGCAGATTCAGGTATGTTTTGGCCGATCGGAGGCAGAGTCATCAGAGTTTAGCAAGGTAGCTGCCGACGTTCGCAACATTGCTTTTCTCTCTCTTCATTTCATTAGATTGTATTTGTACACTTTAGACCTTCAATTGTATTAATACCCTAGTAGATGCTCGTGACTTGTGACACCCCGGTTAGGGCAGTTTCGGGCTGGATTCCACATTGTTATCTATGTTTCTGCTATTCAGTATTATATAAACCATGTTTAGACTATATTTGTGTTGATTAACTGTTTTAAAGGGTTAATAGGGTTGAACTGGCTGGCCTTGTCTTCACGAGAGGTGCCATCACGACTGTGTTCGGGGTTAGGGTCATGACAAGTTGGTATTAGAGCCTAGGTTACATAGGTCTCACGAGTCATGAGCAGGTTTAGTAGAGTCTTGCGGATCGGTACAGAGACGTCTGTATTTATCCTCGAGAGGTTGTAGAACCTTTAGGAAAACTTCACATTCTTGAATTCTTATCGTGCGTCCTTGATTCAGCTTGAAAAGTAACTTTTGAAATCCTTCCATGCGTTCGTATGCGCGCATGAGCGCTCAGTATCAGATATGCATCGATGGCTTGTGATTCCCCGATCAAGGGGCGAGATATGATCTCTATATGTTTATGTTGGGCTAGTTTGGAGGACTTGAGGCCGCATTTTGCCTATAGCTTGAGCACCGAGGTGCTGATTGTGTGAGCAAGTGCTTTTGAATTTATGTGTTTGGTATTTTTCCCTATTAGTGAAAGTGACGGCTGGATGGCTATGTAATGAGAATATTAGTGCTGTGAGGTGTATTCGTATGATTTGGAAGTGACGAGAAAGGTCTGCTAGAGGATAGAAGAACTATTAGGTGCTTGATTTTCGTCTTGATTTGAGTTATAGCCCGAGTTATGGGCGTGTGAAGAATCTTTTCATGTCTCCTAGTTGGGAGTGGAGTAGATTTCATGTTGCGGTATGAGTTCAGACTCAGGAAGACTAAGTGACTGCGTAATGGTTATGACGGTGGAAGGTATACATAAATGTTAGTAAGGTGAAACATAACCCACCTACGAAGTGTTCTGGAGTTGTGTTATCTTTATGTTATCTGTTAGAAGATCCCATTTACAAGTGAAATATATGTGTGAATTTAATTTGGGTCGCTAAAGAGAGTGGGTTTAATTGTTACGAGAGTAAATGCAAGATTTGTAGAAGATATGAAGTACCAGATGGTCTGTATTCCACAAACTTATGAAGGATTGGATTAATCCCACTATGATGTTATGGCACCAATAAAATGTATGCGTTATGAGTTATGGTGCGTGTTTTGATCTATGGCTTCAAGCCAAGAAGTGGGGGAGTCCGCTATTGAATAGTTGATTGCACGGTTATGTGCCCTAATGGTTCAGCTCGAGGCGTATTTGTAAATCAGTTATGGCTCAAGTAAAGGAAATTTCAATAAAGGCTATGTTATGCTTTATGGGCGTACGAGAATCAGAGAATGACTTGAGTTGTGGTTGGTAAGGAATGCTCGGTGCATAGGGCAGGAAGTTGCTTGGTTATATTGGAATGAGGTCACATTCTGCAGCGTTAGAGTGCTAGTGAAGCACAGGTTGTTCAGTTCATTTAATCAATCTAACTGCGGTTTGAGTAGAGTGGATGACTCTAGATAATGGTCCTATTGTGTTCAAAACTCTACATGCAATAATTGGAGGCTTTCAAGTTGTACTTATGGCTAGAAGCTGAGTTTTCAGTGGAAGATGGCAAGACTTGTGGTATTTTCTATATTAATTATGAGATTCTATATATCAGTATTAGGAAGGTAAAGGTAATGACTTTGGGTAACACTTAAAAATAAAATAAAGGTATTCAACGGCTTGTGAGCCATAGACGGTGTGGCTTTATGCTTGGGTTCTGTGTGGTAAGTCTGGGTTGAGGAATTGTGATGATATAGAAAGGAGGGATATCAAGCTGAAGGTAAATCATAAGGGAACTCGGATATGTAGGGTAGCTTGGTAGTAGGCCGGATCGGTATGGTAAGTATATGATTAGTTCCTTGGGGGTATTCGAGGTAATGAGTTCTTACGGGTATTTCGCAGCAATGCCCTTGGGTTTTAGTGACTTGCGTAGGTTGGCTGAGATAGGAAGATTCAGCCTTGACAGACTTGTTGTGCAAAAGGGAGTCGGAGAATTCTTGTCGATTTCTACCGTGGTTAGAGATGTATATTTCTGCTGGCGTGAGGAGCAGGGGAAGTATAGTGATTTTCTTCCAGGTTGGACTCAATGGAAAGTTCTTGGTTGGCTGAGTGCATAGTTGCTTGGGGTTCGGAAGGGATATGAAGTTCTCATGGTTATCTTAGGATGATATGGTATATGCGGTATGTGTGGAGGATCGAGATTTGCGTGTGTAAGGTTACGGTTCAGTTCTGAACGGAAGGCCATAAAATTCTTAGGCAGTACGGGCAGTTTCAGATTATTAGAGAAATAAACTTCAAATGATTAGGGGGTGATCTTCAGATGATTAAGGAAATGGTATTGCTAATTGGAGTGATTTGACGAGGGTATATGTTTCAGGAAAGGCAATGTAATTAAGTTGATGGTACTTCGGTAGTATTGCGGCACCTTCTTGTTAGATCGATTGCGGGTATTCAAGTTTGCTTGGTGGCACCGAGGAATTTTAGAGTATCTCTCATGGAATGAATGGGTATTTGAGGCGTGGTATGCATTCAGACGATGGAATTGGGATCAGGTGTGTTGAGTTATGTGCCATATGGATTTGGAGTTAGGGAAGTTCTCACATTTAGGCTATGTTGTAATTGTGGGTCGTGTGTATTGGCACTGTTTAGTGACTATCGGGGTTTGGAGACCCGAGTAGATATTTCATTGCTTGGTATGTTAGATTTTGGATGTAATATTGAGTTCAGACTGGTTGTCTCCCTGTTGTGTCATTTTGGACTATTGCACTAAGGCGGCGCTGTTGGCTATGCCGGAAATGCCACAGATTGAGTGGCGAGGTTTGACGGATTATGTCCTATTGAAGTGGTTTTATATTTCGAAGACCCAGCGGACGGCTGAGAAAGATTGTCTTTTCTTATTTGGGCTTTCGTGATGGATGTTAGTGCAGAGGCTTCTACCCTTGATTCAGTTCCGATGGTGAGGGACTTTTCGGATATGTTTTCTTATGGTCGGCCATGTCGCCAGGCAAGGTTGTTGATTTCAGTATTAATTTGATGTCGGGCACTGTATCGTATGACACCGGCAGGGTTAAAAAAGTGGAAGGAACATCTTCAGGATTTCTTTGATAAGGAGTTCGTTGGCAGGCCAATGTGGATGCGTGTCTAACTTGAGTCGGCTTGGTTGGCTCCGAACTGTATTGTTGAGAGATGTGTTGATTCGTCTGTTATTGAGCTTATTAGTAATCTGAGGAGAACTATGAGTTACTTTTCTATGTTGCGAGGCATTATGATTTGTTGGTTATAGGCACATATGGTGCGGTTCTATTGGGGTTTCATAGTGGAAGTCGAGCGGGAAGAGTAATTTGGTGTTGCTCGGTGAACGGCGTATTGGTTATGTCCTATCGGGTGTGTGTGGTATATGTTATTTGTTTCACCGTGGGTGTAATGATTGCTTTAGTTCTAGACATCAAATTGTGCGTGGTTGTCGATTTCGAGTATAGTGACTTGATGTGGTTCATGTAGAGCAATGTTGGATAGGATCGCGCATCGCAACGAAGTTATGTGGAGGTATGACCTTGCGGGTTAGATTCGTGTGTTCTATTTCTATGATGTGAGACGAGTTCCCAGCCTTGCGTTGTGGTGGTATCGGTGAGCTTGAGGTACATCTCTTTCATTTGAGTCATTTTCATGATTGGAGGTATGTTCGGACTGTTGCTTATTGGTGCACGTATTATGCAAGTGGTGGCTTAGGCTTGTACTGATGTGTCATGTCACTAGAGTAGTGTGTTGGATTAGAGGAGATCGTTGGGATCATTAATGAATACGAACAGATTCGATTTCAGCATGTTGGAAGGATAATATCGAGCTTCGGCTCAGAAATTTGCTATGGTATTTGCCAAAGGAGGAGTGGCTTCTTGAATGGTTGATCTAGGAAATGGTTATGGCTTACCGCATGTTTTAGTGATCATTGGCAGTATATGAAAGTGTTGGGGTGAGACTTTAGTTGATAAGAGTTTTCTATCGGTATTCGGGTGTTGTGTACAACTGCTGTAATTAGAAGTTATCACTACGAGTGTTTGAGTCATGTGGTATATCAAGTGATTGCACCTAAGATTGCAATTATGGGTGATTACAGCTTGTTCGGGCTTATTCTGAATATAGATGTGAGATTCTGATCTTGTGAATGATTTCAGAAGTGGAAATAATGTGGTTCTAAGGCTTATTTTAGATTGGATTGTGAAATTTCAATTACCGTGTGTTATCGAACCTATGTGAGATAGGGTGACGTGGTATCACCCCCAGGTATGTGCATGGTGAGGTTATTCAACAATTGGTTGGCTTTTGGAACAATTTCGGGCACGTTCGAGGATGAACGTATGTTTAAGTAGAGGACGATATAACGACCCGACCGGTCGTTTTGAGATTTTGCACTTTGCTCTCCAGTTCTCGGGCATGACTTGCCCCGTGTGGTGTATTATGACTTATGTAAATGGTTGGTGTTGGGTTTCAAGTTAATCAGAATGAATTTGGAAGAACAGTCTCAGTTGAAAGTTTAAATTTGAAAGGTTTGACCAAGATTTGACTTGTTTGTATTTGATCTCGGATTGGAATTTTTATGATTTGGTTAGCTCCGTTAGGTGATTTGGGACTTAGGAGCGTGATCGAAATGCATGTTGGAAGTCCGTGTAAGGTTTAGGCTTGAATTGGCAAAATTGAGATTTCAGCGTTTTCCGGTTGATAGGTGAGATTTTGATATAAAGGTCAGAATGAAATTCCAAGAGTTGCAGTAGCTTCGTTGTGTCATTTCGGATGTGTGTGCAAAATTTCAGGTCATTCGGACGAGGTTTGATAGACTTTCTGATCGAAAGCATAATTTAAGAGTTCTTGGAGTTCTTATGCTTGAATCCCATATTAAATTGGTGATTTGATGTCGTTGTGAGCGTTCCGAAGTTTTGAACAAGTTTGAACGATGTCATGGGATGTGTTGGTACAATTGGTTTGAAGTTCTGGGAGTTCCGGGTAGGTTCCAGGTAGGTTCCGAGATGTTTTAGGCCGAAAATCATAGCTGTAGCAGGTCCAGAAGGGTTGCAGGCCTCGGAACTCACCCGCGCGGTCCGCGCAAAATGAAGTGTTTCCGCGGTGAGTGTTGTGCGGACCGCACAAAATGGTGTGCGGCCGCGGTAGGTGCTGTGCGGACCGCACAAAATGGTGTGCGGCCGCGGTGAAGAACATTCTGCTCGTCCTACTTCGGAAGCTCATATCTTTTGATATACAAGGAATTTTGAGATGATTCAAAAACAAAAGTTGTAGCCCTTCGTGTCTAGTTTCCATAAATGTAAAGATATTGCAATTTGGGCATCTTTAGCAAAAGATATGGCCAAAATAATAAAGCCTATCACTGCAGAGGAAATCATGTATGACTGCGGTCGTTTTTGTGCGGACCGCACTGGTTTTGTGCAGACTGCGGTCAATTTTGTGCGGTCTTTAGAGGTGTAAATCTGTAGGGTACTCTATAAATATGAGGTTTTGGGTTTTATTTGATATTGTGACCTAGAGAGCTCGGATTTTGGCGATTGTTCGAAGTTTTTTCAAGAAATTCATCGAGATAAGTGATTCTAACTTAGATTTGGCTAGCGTACTTAAATCTAGTATTGAATTCATCATTTAATTCGTGATTTGGGATGAAATTTGGGAAGAAAATTGTGAAATCTTTCAAAAATATAAAATGATGATTTGAAGGACCAAATGGTATCAGAATTGGATAATTTTCGTATGGATAGATTCGTGAGAGTATAAGGATTCTAATTTTGTGAATTTTGTTAAATTCTGAGATGTGGGCCCGGGGGTTGGATTTGACCAATTTCTAGAATTTTATGGTAATCTGATTATTTTTGCTTGGGCTTTGTTCCCTTAGCATATTGTGACATATTCGTTCTGATTTTGGATAGATTCGACGCGCGTGGAGGCCAATTCTAGGGGCAAAGGCATTGTGAGCTAGATAATTAGCCGGTTCGAGGTGAGTAATGATTGTAAATGATGTTCTAAGGGTTTGAAACCCCGAATTGCACATCGTAGTGCTATATTGAGGTGAGGTACACGCTTGATGACGAGCGTGGGGTCGTGTACTATTGGGGATTTTTACTTGGTCCGTCCCGATTGATGATTTTACCGTGTATTTGACTGCAACTTATTTGTTATCATCATGATTTAGGCTGATTGCCATATTTGGGCTTCGTGCCAACTATTTGAACCCTTCGGGGATTTTTATTACTATTTCCTCACTGCTTTGACTTACTGCTTTAACTCAGTCATGCTATTTTCCACTGTTTTACCATTCAGCCATTTTTACTCTGTTTTGAGACTTAAAATGATATTTTAAATGATGTTTTGCACTGAGAAATATTGTTTTACTAATGTCCGAGGGGCTTGTGAGTATTTTTTTGACTGAGTAAGGCCGAGGGACTAGTTGTGAGGAAACACTAATACTGATTGAGGCCGAGGACCTGAGATATGTACGCCACGAGGTGGCTTGTTGATATTGTTTATGAGGCCGAGGGCCCGAGATACATATATACGCCACGAGGTGGCTTGACTAATATGAGGCCGAGGGCCTAGATTTTATGCCACGAGATGGCTTGATATTGCGCTTGGGCCGTAAGGGGCCCCTCCCGGAGTCTGTACACCCCCAGTGAGCGCGGGTACCTATTGTGATGTGAGATATAGCCCGAGGGAAGATATTGTTCTATGTGATAGCCCGAGGGGCTGATATTGTTCTATGTGATAGCCCGAGGGGCTAATATTATTCTATGTGATAACCCGAGGGGCTGGTATTGTTCTTTGTGATTTGCCCGATGGGCTGTATTGTTCTGAGATATTGCCCGAGGGGCGAACCTTTATATGTTTATCTTTCATATTTACTTGTCATTTTACCTGTTAAACTATGGTATTTGTGCTGAGAAGCAAATTTCTGTGCTTATCTGAACTAACTATTTTTGGCATTCATTTGCGTAACTGTTGGAAAAGTCATTTTCAAAGAAGTTTAAACTGAGCCAAAATATTTTAAAGAGATTTTTTACAGCTTCACTGCTTTTTTTACTGGTTTTGGACTGCTTCTATACATCATCTTGATATGTTTTACGTGATTTCTTTCCTTCAGTCTTTATTTATTATTATTACTCACTGAGTCGGAGTACTCACATTACTCCATGCACCTTATGTGCAGATTCAGGTATGTTTTGGCTGATCGGAGGCAGAGTCATCAGAGTTTAGCAAGGTAGCTACCGGCGTTCGCAGCATTGCTTTTCTCTCTCTTCATTTCATTAGATTGTATTTGTACACTTCAGACCTTCAATTGTATTAATACCCCAGTAGATGTTTGTGACTTGTGACACCCTAGTTAGGGCCGTTTCGGGCTGGATTTCCGCATTGTTATCTATGTTTTTGCTATTCAGTATTATATAAACCATGTTTAGACTATATTTGTGTTGATTAACTGTTTTAAAGGGTTAATAGGGTTGAACAGGCTGGCCTTATCTTCACAAGAGGCGCCATCACGACCGGGTTCGGGGTTAGGGTCGTGACAATTAGATTAAGAGAAAATAAGGAAATCCCAACGGCAAAAATTTCCTCGACAAAAAGGAAAAAAATATGTTATGAATGGTTGAAAAATGAAGAGGAAAATGGTTTGTGTGGGGTCGGGACGTGATGGCCACGTGAGGGAGTATAATGTCAGCCACATAAATGTTGTATGGAAACATGTGTAGAGTGACGTAAGTGAAGGATAGTTAAGTCAAAGATATTCAAAAATGTATATTGTAGCTATAGTAGTATTCCATCATGACCAATCATACTGCTTCATTTAAACGAAATGACCAAATTACCCCCAATATAAGCAGGCATGTTGACCTGGTGCTTGCAAGGGTAATTTAGGAATTTCATATTCTTAGTTAGACGTGGAATACCGTCCTCTAATAGTCATCTCACTCTCTTGTGGACACGTTACCTACGTCGAAGCGTCTCTTGCCTCTATTTTCTCCTCCTAAATAAAATAAAGTAAAATTACTCCAACTATTACACTATTTCTTATTCCAAAAAAATATTTCATTTTATATCCTTTTCTCTCTTTAATATTAAATTATTATATCCTTTCAATTTTAGCAACACTAATATTTTATATTTGCACCATTCATTTTTTGTACAATTATATCTTATAATAAAATTAACTTATAATTTTATGTAAAAAATAATAAATGCACAAAAACTAATTTATCAAAATTATACGCAAAAGTTAAGATATAAAATTAATATTATAAAGATATTACATGAATATAATTAGGTATATATAAAGAGATAAATTAGAAGAATTAAATGATAAAAATAATAATAAAGTAAGGATGAATAGTGTCACTCCAAATTTGGAGTAACTCTATTCATCTCCTATTTTGAGGGAGAAAATGAGGGAACATTGGAGCCACATTTTGACAAAAAAAATGTATTTTGGAGAAATGGAGTAGGGTTGGAGATGCTCTAATGCTTTATTTTGTAGAGCTCTCTTTTGTCGTTGTTGAAGCCAGTGGATTACTGGCTTTGAGTCAAAGTTCTATAAATTCCTAGGTTAATTTCTATAAAGACAGGGAGGGTATTCGAAATCTCTAGGTCTTACTTGATGTTCTATCTCTTTTCTGTTTTCTCTTCTCTTGTCTTTTTTTTTTACCTTTAGTGTGTACCTATTTCTGTCTGGCTGGGTTCAAATGTGATCATCAAAAGGTGTTGGTTGTTATCGGTGGCTGAAAAATGAAAAATGGTATAGAGTACTTTTTCCATGTCAGTAGATGTGTTTCTCAACTATTATTGGCTGGTTTAGTGTGTGACGAATGGAAGAAATTTTGTCATTTGATTTTCAACGGATTTCTAAAGTAAAAGGAAGGTTTTTGTGTTATTTGTTGGCTGAATATGGACACTAAAAGGGACTGATAGGCAGTAAAAAAATTCGTTTTTGATTTTTTTTTGTGTTTGTTTGTCAATTTGAGATAAAATTCAATTGCCCTCACCATTAATGGTATGAGAGTTTTTCTATTAAAATAGATAAGATATAAGACTATGTAAAAGCATTCGTTTGTTTATTTTTGCACATTCTTGCTCTACACAAGTTTCTTTTGAGATAAAAAGAAGTTACAATTTTATTTATCTCATGTAAGTGATTGTTTTGTATATTACTTCTCATGAATAAACACAACTTTATATTTTCTTTTTTGATAGGTTTGGAAGAATCAAAAGCTTATATTTCAACCTATATAATCATTGTAACGACTCAACCAATCGCTTTGAGAATTAGCATCCTGTTCGGCGGCTTAAGGTCTCGAGAAACTTCGTATTATGTGTTATGACTTGCGTGTGTGGCAGAGTTTAGTTTTCGGATGATTCGGGGTCAACATGGAATGAAGATTTTTATTTTAGAAGCTTAAGCGGTAAGAGTTGACCGGAATTTATCTTTTGTATAGACGACTCCGAAATGATGATTCCAATAGCTTCGAATGGTGATTTTAAACCTAGGCGTGTGTCCGGATTTGGATTTGGAGGTCCGTAGGATAATTTGAAGCATTTTTGCGAAAATTGGAAAGTTGAAGTTTTGGAAGGTTGATAGGTTTGACCAGGAGTTGACTTTGTTGATATCGGGTTCGAATTTTGATTCCGAGAGTTTAATTAGCTCCGTTATATCATTTTGATCTTTCATGCAAAATTTAATGTCATTCCGGTTTGGTTTAATGTGTTTCGACACGATTTTTGGAAGTTGGAAGATTTGGAAATTCATAATTTCGATTCATAGTTTCGACTTTATTTCATGTGATTTGAGGCCTTGAGTAGGTCGTGTTATATTACAAGACTTGTTGGTATATTCGGACGGGTCCCGAGTGGCTCGAATGAGTTTAGGACGAGGTTCAGATCGTTTTGGAAATTTTTGGTTAAGGCTGTTGGGCAGTGTTCTGGTGTATCCGCATCTGCAGAGGTTTGATCGTAGATGTGGAGCCGCTTCTGCGAAGTTTTTGTCGCTTCTGCGATGTTGAGGCGTGGGAGGAACCTTCGCTTTTGCGGATTTTTTGTTGCAGATGCGATGGCCACTTTTGCGGCCCATTGATCGCAAATGCGAAGATGTCCGCTTCTACGACTGTTTGTGCGCTTCTGCGGAGTCGTAGGTACGACTCATTCTTGTGCAGGTGCAGCCACTGACTGGCTAGTTGGGTTTGCAGATGCGAACCTTTTCTTGCAAATGCGAGGCCACAGATGTGGCGATTCTGTTCGCAAATGCGAAAAACCTGGGCAGAATCACATATATTCGAGGGTTTGGCATTTTTGTCCATTTTTGAGTTTGAAGCCTCGTTTTTGAGCTATTCTGGAAGGATTCTTCACGAGTTTGATAAGTGTTCTCTATCCGAAAATGATTACATTTCATGATTTCATACTTATTTATATCATTAAATCAGTGAATTGAAAGGAAGAAAATGTGAAATTTTGTAAAAATTTTCAAAAATGTAAAATAAGGATTTGAAGGGCGATTTGATTTCGGAAATAGATAATTTTGGTATGGTTGAACTCGTTATCGAATGGGTATTCGGAATTTTTAAATTTTATCAGGTTCCGAGGTGCGAGCTCGGGGGTTGACTTTTTAGTTTTAACCAAAAATCGATGCTTTATTATCAGGAATTGTTTCCTATGAGTTTTATTTATGATTTGAAGTTATTTTGGCTAGATTTGAGCCGTCCGGAGGTTGTTTCACCCGAAAATGTCATTTTAGAGTATCAGTCTAGTTTCTTGAGGTAAGTATCTTACCTAACTTTGTGTGGGGGAACTATCCTTTAGGATTTGACTCATTTGTGCTAATTGTATCATGTGAAGGCCGTATACACGAGGTAACGAGTACGTGCTCGAGCTTGTTTGTGGAAATTTGACCTTTTAGGGCTCTTAGGTTCTTAAGTTCATTAGATATGAAGTTATGTCATGTTAAATCCCCCATTTACTAAATTTATCCTTACGTATCTTATTTGAAATTAATTGCTTCGTGTTCTACCCTTATTGTCGATTAAACTCTATTGTGCCTTAACTGAAGTTGTTGCCTCTTTTATTGTCATGCTATCTTTTCCGTAATTACTTATCCTTAATTGAAGTTATTATTATCTTTTTCATAATTGTCTATCCTTAATTGAAGTTATCATTATCTTTTCCATAATTGTTTATCCTTAATTGAATTTGTTGTATCTCTTTCATAATTGCTCGACCTTAAATGAAGTTTTGTTATCCTTTTTCATTGTTGACTTATCCTTATTTGGAATCATTGATTTATGTTATCTCTCTTATCATCGAATTGTACTTTTGTGGAATCATTGCTACACATTATCTCTTCCTTGTTGAGCTATTATTGTTGAGACCATTATTCCCTGTTGTATCTTTCTTTGTGAGCTCGTTCCACCATTTCTTTGTGTTCTGAAGTTCCTGAGTTGATTTACTTGCCGTATTCTTATGTTATTATTATTATTGTTGTTGTTGTTGTTGTTGTTGTTGTTGTTGTTGTATTCAGTGTTATTGAGCCGAGGGCTATGCGTGGTTGTGATAGTGGAACTATTTTGAGGAAAGTGGTATATGAGCATATATTGTGAAAGTCATTTTATTGAGTTGTTATATTTTGACACACGTGTTATTGTTGGGAGGATTGTTTGGGTGTTTTGTATGAGGTTTCTACCGTGCTGTTGTTACTATTGATACGCATGCCGTGGTATAAGGTCTGGGTGTTGAAACACATGCGCTGAGATAAGGTGGTCTTGATACGTGTGGCTAGTAGGGGAACTACTAGAAGCCATGCAGTCTGATAAGGTGGGCTAAAACGCGGGATTCTATTTCGAAAAAAACAATTTTCAAAAATAATGTAAAGGCTCTATTGATACCCAATTTTTCCCTATAATATTTTAAAGTGCATATATACCTTCAAAAACTATGCATTAGCATCAATTGATATTTTTCCATAATTTTTATATTTTAAGATAATTTTTGCTAGTATTTTATTTATATAAATAATTACAAAATTGCATAACAAATGGCTCTATAATATTTTATTGATTTAATTTTGTTATTTATAGCCATATTAAGTTCAAATTATTTCATAAATAGCCGGATTTACACCTTTTAGTTACAATTGGAATAACTTTGCAATTATAGCCCACACATGCATTATTACATTATTTTTACCAGAAAATAGCCTTTTATATTTTTTAAAAAATTAAATAATTATTTTAAAATATTTCCAGGCATGAAAATCATTTTTACAACCTATTAGTTATTTCCAAAAAAATTATTTTATCAATTAAATGGGTATTTAACAAATAGCCCTCTTATTTTCGGATTTAGCCTAATTATCTAGCCCAATTTCAACCCCTAACCCATTAAGACCAGACCCAAACCAATCAAACACAACCCCAATTAAACCTAACCCAACCCAGGCCCCTCCTAATCCTAGCCGTTGATCTCTGAGATCAACGACCCTTGTTTGTTCTTACCATTTTTAACCAAAGAAACCCCCTAACCTAACTCATTTTGTCACGCCCGCCGCCCTTGAATCTCTCATCTCCCTCTTCTCTCAGAGACTTGCCCAAACCCTAGTGCCGTAACCTAAAATCTACCCTAAATCCCTTCGATTCCTACCTATTCCATGAGATTCCATGGTGATTTGAGGCCCTACCGGCCTCTTACCTCTCCTGGTTCTTCGACCTTGTTGTTGCATGAAGGGATCTTGAAAAGATCCAACTCAGATTTGGTTCAAAGACCGTTCAAAGGCCTACCTATGGCCATTATTGTTTGTGAGTGCTATTTTCTTCCTATTTTCAGTACGAATCTATGACTTTGGACCAAGTATCTTTCACCTCTGTTACTTTCAAAACCCTAATGTCATGGCTAATTGGGTCTGTTTAGATCTTTGTAGATTTAAAACGTCCTGAACATTGTTTGGTATTTTCTTCGGAAAAAACTGTCTATTTTCCTTATCATTATTCAATTTCAGTGACTTCTCAGAGCTAGGGTTCGTCCTAAGTTCTCTTCAAATGATTTTTTCTTAATTTTCAAATGTTTAACTTGATTATTCCTTTACTGTTGAGCCGATTTTTGTGTATATACTTAAACCCTAGGTACTTCTGTTTATGGTACTGATTGCTTCAATTTTTCTTCCGTTATGTGTTTATTTTTGCCAATTAATTATCTTGGATGATTTTGTTAGGGATTTGAATCATATTTTCCCATTCAAATCAGTATTTCTTTGTGATTTGCCTGTTTGCCTTATTCGTGACATTAATTAGTACCATTTTCCTTAATTAGATTATTATTCTGATTCAGAAGTTTATATGGTATGATTGATTCTCTTACCTTATGTGAGCCCCAATTTGTACCATTGATTGGATATCCCTATTTTAAAAGGGTCTTTCCCGGATTCTTCTGTATGATTTGATTGGTTAAATCCCCAATTAACTGGTTGATTTATTCGATTACCTTTGTCTTATGAACTGACATATCCTTACCTTATTTGTTCTTACCTCACTAAGTGCTATATATACTCTCATTCTAATTCTCCTAAACACACGAACACTGTTCAAAATATACACACATACACTCAAACTCTCTCTTCTTTCTTTGCTACTTGTGCTGGCTATTGGTCTAGCCGGCTGAAAGCCAAGGCTAGATAGTGGAACTGCCCTGTTTTTTTTTTTTTACATTCTGCATTCTCTTATTTAACTGGTATGTATTTAGTTAAATTTTGAAACTCAACCTTATGTGTTCCATGTCAATACATCCATGTTTATCCCTGTATTAGTTTCTCAACTTGTTTTCTCTGTTTGATGTTATTAAGCATGTCTTTTATGTGTAATTAGCATGTCTGACTTCACTTAGTTTTTGATACTCGCCTAGCATTTTTACTTAGTTCCCCTTCCCTTTAATTGGTATGACTATGTTAGTTATTTAGTTTTCTAGTGCATCCAATTGGTCCTGATTGTGTCCAATGTTGTTCAACACATCTCTGCCTTTAACATGATCCTGCTACATTCCTTCTCTATGTCTTAACTGACTATTGCCCTGATTAACTTGATTTAGTAGACTCCTAGTGGTCCTGTACATTTGCTGTATCAGTTTTCTTATTTATATGGTTTCAACCCTATATGTTTCCCAATCCCCTTCACCCCTTGTTTGTAAGTCTGCTTGTTAATTGAATCAGGGTATTCTATGATTAATTAGGTTGTTTGCTGAGTATGTTTTTCCTCAAAATGATTTCAAACTGCTGCTCCTACTTCTAGCATTCTGCTAGTATCTTTCAAATTGTTTCTGAATCTTTCCACTTATAAATTGTTTCATTAAGTCTTTCAATGCTGTTTTATGTCAAGCACTCTCACTTCTACTCTTAGACTATTAAGTTCTGTCCCTCTAGTATGTGTACTGCTTAGGAATCCTTGAGATCTCTCTCAACTCTGGAATACCAGGGCTGGCCCTTACACACTGCACATAGCCAATCCCCATTTGAGAAATGGTCGTGGTGTGAGCATTGCTCGGGATCCTTGAGGTCCTTAGGGAACTCTAACACACCAAGGCACACATTATTGGCTGTGAGATATTTGGCTTCTGAGATTCTGTTGAAGGCCTGTCATTCCCAGGTTTACTTTGAGCCTGATATAGGCTCTCTATAACATAGTTTCATTTACTTATGTAATTCATTTAATCCCGGTCTGTAATAATATTATTTGTAAACAGATGTTGGGGTGATTAGTAAAAATGGAGGGTTCCTATATGATGTTTATGGGAAAACTGGGTAGATACCATGCTTTAGGTTGATGCATAGTAGAAATCATGCTCTTAGTTAATATATATTTGCACTGCTTTGAGTTTGTGATCATGACAGAAATCATGATTTAGGCCCATATGCTATGTTACTTGCATCAAAACATGTCATAAGTCCATAATATTTGCATTAGAAAACCTTCCTTAGGACACTCACGTTTATATTTTTGCATATTAGAAACATGTTGTAAGTTTATCACTTCTTTCTCTGACTCTGCATAAGTTATTATCACCCTGAAAATCCTGTCATTAAACTGCTGCTGTAATCGTGCTTAATAAAAATGTTCATCTATTTGTGCATTAGAAATCCTGATTTAGGACTTTGTTTGCATTGGCTCTAAACCATGTCTACTTCGTTTTTATTAAACAATTGTTTATAAAAGGGGGTTGAAACAGTCCCAACACATAGATATCATGTCCTAATATCAACATGCCTAAAATCAGTTTTGTAATATTAATCACTTAGATCAGCATGCCTATAAGACTAAATAGCTTCAAGCTGTTAATTAATTCCCAGATTATGACTGCATATAGACCCACGCCTAGTCAAGACTTAGGCCATTAAATAACTGTGAAATCAGGTTTCTTTTATGTGTGAAATTATTCAGGCTTAATAGGTTATAAAATCAATAGGCAAACTAATTAGAGTTCTGCCACTTCGCTCTTAAACAAATACCGTGTATTCTGTATCTGTGATCTAGATACCATGTTCTAAGGCTTTCTGATTTTTCTTCAAAATCAGTTGTTTGAGACGTGCTATGTATCTATTTATGTGTGGAGGCAAACATGAGCCCTTAATTGCTTCCCTATGTGACAGTCCTATGTGTTCTTTGTTGTCGCTTAGATTTTACCTTTTAAATGCTTAGGAGTGTCTAGAACTACCTAAGTATAGAGGTCCTAAATGCCTCCGGAACCACAAGGAAAGGACGAGTAAAGCATGCTTAGAGTCCGTTAATTAAACTCACTTACATAATCACTAAGTGAAGGGTAATGGGTCGTAAAAGGATATGATGACCTGCGTGCTAATGTCATGTGTAGCCCCTCTAGTTGGGGAGGATTACCGGGCATTGCACAGATTGATCCTATAGGCTAATCAACTTAGGACCCCCTTCCCCAATTCACATATGTGTACTTAGACTGTCTAAACTTCCTTAGTTTATGTATGTATGCTTGGACTGTTCAAACCTCCTTAATTTACATATGCTTAGACCATTTAAACTTTCTTGATTTTGTATGTGTTTAGACTGTGTAAACTACCTTTATTTGAAAATATGTGCTAAAACCGCTGACTTGTTAAATGACTAATTCACATAACTAAGTTCGGTCGGGACCCACCGTTGTGGACCGCAAGGGGTGCCTAACACCTTCCCCTCAAGGTTATTTCGAGCCCTTACCCTAATCTCTGGTAATACAAACTGGTTACATGAGTTAATTGCTCTAGGTGCCCTAACGCACCTTAATCCGTTAGGTAGCGACTCTTCAAATACCCAATTCCCAAAAGAAAATGAGTTGTTCCCAATGAATGTCGAAACCCGGACTCCACGGAGGAAAGACGTGCGCGACAGCATGGCAACTCTACTGGGGATATTTTTAGGCTCTTATCATAGCGAACTTGCTTTTTGTGAATTAGTCTTAAGCATGCTTATTTTGTTAATACAACCTTTCCCCTTTCCCCTTATTTGGATTTAATTGCTTATTTATGATTTTCTTTATTTCCTGAAACTGACTTGTCTCTTTGTTTTCTTTTTCCGTAACTGTCTTTCAATTATTTAAATACTGTATTTATCATTTTTTTAACGTGCAAATACTTGACAACGTGCTATTTATTGTTGCATAAATCATGCTCAATATCATATTCCACTCGTGCGTAATCAATCCTATAGCAATGGTTGATGAGTGTTTGCGCTCTTCCTATATATCACCCTTTAAATTCGGAAAGGCGTGTTTGCGATAAAACTAGTCGATCAGTGGTGTGTTCGATGGTTCCATGCCTTTCCCTCTCAAGTTGTCCGCTTGAGGGTCCCAGTCTAGACCTCTATAACAACCTTACTCTGATTAATTGTGCATGCATCATGGTCAAACCTAGCCGGGTTAATGTATTGTCCGCATAATAACCCTTTAAGACAAGCCTCGTCCAAAAGTCCATCGGGTTTTCCATAATCCCAACGGACGCAACTAGGATTGTGTGCATTAATTTTGGAGAAATAAGTGCCAATATGCTAATCATTATTGTATAAATAGACGGACCTGGAGGGGGAAAGGGCCTAACCATCTTTTGTTTTACAGAAAATGAGGCACGAAATCCCCAGATTCGGTATGGTCGGTAGCATACCTCCACTTTAACTAGATTGGTGGAGGGATCTTCCCTCAAGTGACCAAAATCATGTGAAACGAGTCTTGGGAAATTTGTCTTCACTGTTGGATCTTTAGCCAAACAAAATATTGATCGAGGCGGCCACTATACTTTGGTACAAGGAAAGGGTCGTGTTCCGCTTTGGGGACATAGAAATGACTCCCATCCTAGAAGAAATAAGAGGATTTGTTGGGTTGCCTTGGGATAGACCTGGTCTGTTAGCACCTGAAAATCGCACCACTAGAGGATTCCTTAAAATGATGGGGCTGAAGAAAAATGACGATTTGGAGTGCCTGAAGAATTCCTACATACCTTTTGACTTCCTCTATGAAAGATACGGCCACAGTATTTATTACCATATTTTTGATGACGAGTTCTCAATCACCTCCTTGGCTGGGTTTATCATAGGGTCTTTATGTTTATTGTGTGTTTCTTGGGCATGTTGGTATTTCCGATCCAAGGGGATAAAATCCATACCAGGCTGGCCATGGTGGCCAAAACTCTAATGGACAAGATCGAGGGGCAGACATATACCATTATCCCTATGATCATTGCAGATATGTACCAGGCCTTGGAACGGGTGTCAGAAGGGGTCCAGATTCTTTGAGGGTTGTAATTTGCTGCTACAGGTTTGGTTATTACAACATCTCCAAAGGGGTCAATACCGGCAGGAGTTTCCACGAAGGCTGTGGAATGACCACATAGCTTTCCATCACCCTAAGAGAATGACTTATATTCCGGACATGTTTGCTCAACCTAAGGATGCTATAGAATGGGTGCAGTTCTTTAACAAGTTGACTGAGGACCAGGTTCAGTAGATGTTCGACTGGTTTCCCACCGATGAGTTCATCATCAGATCTAGAGACGTCCCACATTTAGTGTTGATTATGTCACGACCCAAAATCCACCAAGGGTCGTGATGACACCGAACACCACTGTCAGGCAAGCCAACAACAATTTACTAGCAATTTCTCATTTTATTTGTTTTGAAATAATTTCCTTTAAACAAATGAATAATAAATAATAAACTCCACTGAATAAATGAGGATATCTTTACAAAATTTAACTACTGAAAAATCCCGTCATCCTCCCAGAACCCGGTATCACAAGTGCATGAGCATTTACTAGGGAATGAAATAAAATATAGTAACTGTCCGGAATACAAGTGGACAGAAATGAAAATACAATACAGTACTCTGAAGGAGACTCAACTGGTTGTGGGTCATCTTGATAAATGCAGCTCACCTAAGTCTCCGTATCAACCATGTTGCTATGCCACTAAGCCACTAGCCACATATGAACCCGTGCAACAAAAATGCACAGCAAGTGTAGTATGAGTACGAAAACAACCTGTACCCAATGAGTATCCCGTCTAATCTCGAAGAAGTAGAGACGAGAGATTGACTTCGACACTTACTAGTAATCCAATAATAATGTATTATTAATATAATAAATCGAGGATTTTCATAACAGGATTGTAATTCAAAAGAATGAAGCAAGTAAACAATTTTTTCTTTTTATAGGAAATTCCCAAATTCCTTTTCATCATTTATACATTTATTCTCAAGTCAGTGAGAGCAAATATCAACATCTATAAATCCCAAGGCAAACAATACAAGCATGCGCAAATCATGCCGAGGACGTACAACCCGATCCAACAATATTTAAACTGTGCACTGCCAGAGGGTCGAATGACACGAACCATAGATGCATCTATTTAATCTACCGAGACGTTCGGCCCACTCCGAAATTTAAAAACATACAGATAGTCAATCAAGAAGTCAACAGGGAACAATTATCCAAAGAAAATCCAATTCTCTTTTAACAATTTTATAAAAATAAAGTTTAATCCTTTTAGAAATTCATTTACCAATTCGATAGGATTTAAGCAATTCATCTGTCAATAAGGTTACAAATATTCCATGTATAGCATGCTTTTGGATCCTAGACTACCCGGACTTTCACATGATAGCAGCTATGCACGAACTCTTGTTACCTCGTGCGTATGTAGCCCCCACAATTAGGAGCACATAACCAATTATTTTACATATGGGGACAATTACCTCTTACAAGGTTAGAAAGGAGACTCACCTCGTTCCGAAGATCCATAACCGGCATTCCACGCTCTTCCGAAGACTCGAATCGATGCACAATGCTCCAAAACTAGCCAATAATTACGCAAATCCATTAATATATGCTCAATTACCCCTAATGATCCAATTTATAATAATTCCTAACCCCGATCGAAAAGTTGACCAATACGCCCTAAGGTTCACGTGCCCGGATTCCGAAATTTTTCGAAGAATAAGTTTACCCACAACCTCACGAGCTCAATTATATAATTTACTCTCAATTTCTTACCTAAAATCGCAGCCAAAATCCAAAAATACCATTTCTATATCTTCCCACCAAAACCCCAAATTTCTACCAAATTTCATGCTCAAATCCGTACATAATCAATGCATCTAACTCAAGATAGGTGGGGATAGCTTACCTTGTCATTGATGATGAAAACCCCCTCTTGAAACCCTCCAAGAATCGCCCAAGCCAAGAGAAAGATGAAAGAAAATGGCCAAATCCCGACTTTAAAACAACCCACTGCCTCCAACACTTTTTGCACCTGCGGTCTCGCAGGTGCGAACCAAATGCCGCTTCTTTGGTCCAAGGCTCCCAGCCCATTCTTCTTCTGCGTACTCTCCTCCGCAGATGCGGTCCCATATTTGCAGCAAAACGACCTCATTTGCAGTCCCAGCCTAGCCATCCATTTCCGTTTTTGCAGCACGAAGGCCGCTTCTGCGGCTCCGCAGCTGCGGCCCTAGTCTCGCAGGTGCGGTTACACCAGCAACCAGAAACTTCAGCCCTTTCCAAAATTCCATTTTCGATCTGTTAACCACCCGAAATTCACCCGAGGCCCCCGGAACCCCAAACAATCATACCAACCAGTCCCAAAATACATTACGTACTTGCTCGAGGCCTCAAATCATATCAACCAAAGCTTAAATCATGAATCGACCTCCAATCCACGCGTAATGAACTTTAAAATTTTAAACTTCTACATTCGATGCCGAAACCCATCAAATCACGTCCGATTGACCTTAAATTTTGCACACAAGTCGTATTTGACATTACGGACTTACTCCAACTTCCGGAATTGGATTCCGACCCCGATATCAAAAAGTCCACTTCCGGTCAAACTTCTCAAAAACCTTCAAATTTTTATCTTTAGCCAAATGACTCCAAAATGACCTACGGACCTCCGAATTCACTTCTGATCGCGCTCCCAACTCCAGAATCACTATACGGAGCTACTCCCAGACTTGGAATTCCAAACGGACATCGATAATACTGAAATGCACTTCAACCCAAACTTATGAAATTTCTTCCAAAATGCTAACGTCCACAATAGGCGACAAAACGTTCCCGGGTCTTCCAAAACCCAGTCCGGACATATGCCCAAGTCCGAAATCATCATACGAACCTGCCGAAACCTTCGAATCCCGATTCTGAGGTCGTTTACCTAAAAATCCAACCTTAGTCAATTCTTTCAACTTAAAGCTTCCGAAATGAGAACTCCCTTTCCAAATCAACTTCGAACTTCCCGGAATTCAATTCCGACAGTGCACACAAGTCATAATACCTAAAGTGAAGTTGTTCGTGTCCTCAAACTGCTGAATGACGTGCTAGAGCTCAAAACGATCGGTCAGGTCGTTACATTCTCTCCTACTTAAACATACGTTCGTCCTCGAACGTGCTAAGAACTACGCTGGGGTTACCCGAAATCACTGTTTAATACCTCATGCACTTACCCGTGCTACTACAACCCAGTTGAGCATATTAGCTCGTTCAATTCTGAAGATATTCCCTTTTATTCAAGCAAATAAGCTTAGAGCCAAATTCCAACGTCCGGAATTCTCAGTCAGGCCTGTTTTAATATACTCTCACCGTATAAATAGCTACACACAACACCAAAACATGACGGCATACTTTAGCTGAATTCACACATTGCACCACTTTACTCACAGGACCACAATAACATTCTCTGATCCATTAAGTCGAAATTCCCTGAATCTGATGCTCCCATTGCACCTCATGGCATACATAGGTCTTGCTCTAACTCTTACAATGCCGCCACGATAGAAGAGATATGTAGAAATTCATAACCAACTACTGAATCAACAATTCATTGGGTCTATACTCCTGACAAAAGCCATCACCTCATTTTGAACCAAATAATGGTTTTTGCTCTTTAATATACTTCATATAATCCGATTGCACTATTCCTAGATCCAATAACCTCGTCTCACTCAGTACGAACTGCTCAGGCAATAAGCCACCCTAAACATGATCAAAAGCCTCATATGATGGTGCAATGTGCCGATAGGCTACCAATTCGAACTTGATACAAAGGAAAACGAACTCTGGAAGGAACTACTTAACTCACGCACTAATATGGAATTTCCTTAGAAAATGGGAAACAAAGCATACAAAAATAGCATATAGAAAACTGTACTCAACATCACACTATTGTGGCGTGCAACCCGATCCAAATAACATACCTATGGCGGTGCGCCACCCGATCCACACATAGAATTCACATAAGGTGATATACATCGAGCTAAAGCACTTATCACAACAAATACCGAATATCGAACACAAGCACGCTAAGTGCATAATACCATCCCTAGGAAGACATATAGCACTATAAGCTACAAACTCAAGCACAACTGAGGTGCGATATACGATCTGAATCTCAAAAACCATTCTGCTCATATAACATCATCTATACACAGAACCTCAACACATAAGAAATTCACCAAGCCGTCTCACGACTCACATGACGCAATACATCATTACATGAAATAGCTGACGATGAAATGACACCCCGCTACTCTTCCATAAGGAGCGCATGGCTGAAATGAACACATCTGGCCTGATATAGAGTCCATTCACATTTAAATCCATCCACAAAGCTCAAGCTAATTCTGATCGCACTGAACCGGGATAATAACCTTTCAAAGGTCCATAATCACCCCCTTTTTTCTCATAACACACAAGAACAACCATTATAATCGGAGTAATCTTGCACAGTCCACAACCTAATAAACCGTGTGTCCTCCAGGCATCAATTCTCAATTTAACGACATCACTACAATCTTTATATTTGATTTAACTCTTCAATCAATCAAGTGGCTACATGCCACACTAATACAACCTTCCCGTGGGGGCACACTCCCACAACCTTCCGTAACAGATAACAGGTCTGTACATCTAAACCACCGGCCGTACTAACGCTGAAAAGCGATCAAGAATCCTTAACCAGGATGTAAGCCTTTTTCACAAAGCACCAATCTCAGGTGATGCTGAGGACAATACCAACTTACTTTAAACATCGAAACTCCCTTCCTGCTCATCCAAGCCCGTGACATCCTTGTCAACACCGAACTGCAACCTTGATCCTTACTTCAATTTACATACCACTTACTGCACCCATCACGCCAATATGCGATAGAACACGATTTTCATCATAACTCCGAAACCACTATTAGATTGATATTCCATCATATATAAACTTTTCATTTAACTCATTTCAGGAGAACCATAGCAACACACAAGTGAATCCTCTTAACCATAGAATATGCAAATCTCCAAGTAGTGGTCTAAACCACCATAACACTTCTGGGATCCGCCTACACGTAACATACCACAATAGTAGAATACTTCTGAATAACATCAATTACGGCGATCGATAGGCCTCGCACGCACTGCTCACAAATCACTTGC
The DNA here is from genome assembly GCF_000715075.1 of Nicotiana tabacum. NCBI lineage: Eukaryota > Viridiplantae > Streptophyta > Magnoliopsida > Solanales > Solanaceae > Nicotiana > Nicotiana tabacum. Next base: position 116,048,911 of record NC_134086.1, on the reverse strand, counting down.
ATAATTTGCTGAAGGAACTGATTACTACCACCAGTATGCCAATTCAACTATGGCTAACCAATCTATCTTTTTCCAATTTATCCTTGATTGCCTTGGAAATAATAATACTCCATTCAACACATAACACACTCCATCCGCACTCATCCCAAGTGACCTTGAATCACGAGACCATGTTGTCTCGAATCCCATGAACCATTTCATACCTCCCAAATGCTACACTGCAAGTCAAACATCATAGAACATTCTGGGCCTCTTCTCACAAGCTGCTACAAAGCTTGATTCTTAACCGTACCTTTTGGCTCAAAATCATTAGGCACCACACTTTACCCCTTTGAATCCACTAGGACCGTTGATGAGAGCCACCCGCTTTGACTTGGCCCCGAATATAATCAACTTCACGAATCTTCTAGCACATGAATACCCGCATCTATACAAGGCACAAATCCTGAATCTTTCCCCAAGTCTGAGCATGGGCCAATAAGGCCAACCATAGCACACCTTTAACAATCCCTTTGCTCAAATTACCACTTTTGTTCTTTTCCCGTAGTTGAAATAACCCATCAATATGCTAATAACCAGAAACCTCGCAAGTAGTTAACCATGCAACCCAATCATAGGCGGTGGGACTCTCCCACTTAGCTTGAAGCCACTATTACACAACTCTGGAATTCACTAGGATTCTTTATCTCTTATTGACATAACCTTGCACAATCAATCGCCAAAATTCTCGGAATCTTTCTGCAAAACCCCCTTCTTATACTCTGAATCATCAACCACATTCGCACGATTGATCTTTTTACTGTGTAACCAATAGAATTCTTCGCAGAAGCTTCGCCAACCATGCCACCGCCTATCTGCTGACTGGAAATAACCCACCCGAGTCCGAGCTCACTCTCTAACTGCACAAGTCCATTCACCCCTCATAGGCATCAATTAAATGTGCGACAACATCCTTCTAATTCAAAGTTATGTTGTATCCTTCTTCATTTCAAATAGCTCCTTCCCGTTATATCAAATCTCCTGTCGCATAATAGCCCATACTTCAAATTAAATCTGTAGACCCCAATCACCAATCACTAAAATTCCTAAATCATTCCAAACTCTCCTTAAGGTGCGTAGTTATCCTACCACAAAGACCATATGCAACTCCGCCACTCTCCCACTTTGGCGGAACTTACCCCTTTAATCGACTACTCAACCTTTACTTCTTATGCCTGGCCTTCTAGAAATTTTAACCACCGCCTGACACTCCCCACATGTCCTTCCTCATCATTTGCTGCTCAGTTGTTGCCTTAAATAAAATCTATCTTTGTATCACTTGAACCCACGAATCGCTACTAACTTTAAACCTTTTGGAAGATTATCTTTCTCGAGTCGTCAATATTAGAAACACCGATTCAATCCTGAACCACCACACCCCATGATATCTAATAGTTATTTCTCCAATATTATTTCACAATATCTTACCCAAAGGCAAATTACAGAAGACCATAACACCGACGATCTTAATACATACAATCGAGGATGACGACACTACATCATAGATGAAAATTCCACCATGCTCGAAAATACCAAGTCTCGTTACTCCATCACCCCAAATGTGGACATTCATAGGCCAATTGCTTTTTCTCCGCCAGAAATGAAATATCAGATCTCTGAATCGTGCACTGAGTAGACTTTATTTCAATTCATTCACCGCCCTAACACATAGGGAAGTATCCAATACTGTGCGATAACCAATCGTGATCATCATAGCAACCTGTGCATAGCCTCCAAGCTCTTAGAAGCACAACTACCGAGCCGAAACAATAGAAAAATTCTTCCGCAAAGCGACAACAGTAGCCTAATCAACTATACCGGGAGGAACATCCCGCACCACATCTGTAGTACCAATACAATTCCTCAATTCTCGATTTATAACAAGCGATTCGCATCGCGTAAGATTTAGTAGGAAGGAAACAAGGGCATAAGTCTTAAGGAATCAAATCGCGCGATGAGGAATCAAGAAGGGAAGTGCTCTTAACAGCCTATAGCCTCTTGAAGATAAGTACAGATGTCTCCGTACCGATCCGCGAGACTCTACTAGACTTGCTAATAACTCGTGAGACCTAAGGAAACCTAGTTCTCTGATACCATGTTGTCACAACCCAAAATCCACTAAGAGTCGTGATGGCGCCAGACACCACTGTCAAGCAAGCCAATAACAATTTACTAGCAATTTCTCATTTTATTTGTTTTGAAATCATTTCCTTTAAACAAATGAATAATAAATAATAAACTCCACTGAATAAATGAGGATGACTTTACAAAATTTAACTACTAAAAAATCCCGTGATCCTCCCAAAACTCGGTGTCACAAGTGCACGAGTATTTACTAGAGAATGAAATAAAATACAGTAACTATCTGGAATACAAGTGGACAGAAATGAAAATACAATACAGTACTCTGAAGGAGACTCAGCTGGCTGCGGGTCATCTTGATAAATGCAGCTCGCCTAAGTCTCCGTATCAACCATGCCGCTAAGTCACATATGGACCTATGCAACAAAAACACACAGCAACTGTAGTATGAGTACGAAAACAACGTGTACCCAATGAGTATCCCGTCTAATCTCGAAGAAGTATAGATGAGAGGTCGACTTCGACACTTACTAGAGGTCCAATAATAATATATTATTAATGCGAGTAATCATGGATTCATTAAGAATGACAGTAATTTCAGATAAGCCACAAACTGGTAAAAGTTCCTTTTTGTATTAAGAATTCTCCGGATTCATAATCTACTAATTTTAAATTATCTCAATTCGGGAAGAGCAAATATCAATATCAATAAATCTCAAGGCAAGCAGTACAAGCATGCGCAAATCATGCTGAGGACATACGACGCGATCCAACAATATTTAAACTGTGCACTGCTAGAGGGTCGAATGGCGCGAACCATAGATGCATCTATTTAATCCACCGAGGCGTTTGGCCCGTTCCGAAATTAAAAGCATATAGACAGTCAATCAAGAAGTCAACACGGAATAATTATCCAAAGAAAATCCAATTTTCTTTTAACAATTTTATAAAAATGAAGTTTAATCCTTTTAGAAATTCATTTACCAATTCGATAGGATTTAAGCAATTCATATGTCAAGAAGGTTACAAATATTCCAAGTATAGCATGCTTTTCGATCCTAGACTACCCGAACTTTCACATAATCGCAGCGATGCACGGACTCTCGTCACCTCGTGCGTACGTAGCCTCCACAATTAGGAGCACATAACTAATTATTCACCTATGGGGACAATTCCCTCTGACAAGGTTAGAAAGGAGACTCACCTCGCTCCAAAGATCCCAGCATTCCACGCTCTTCCGAAGACTCGAATCGATGCACAATGCTCCAAACCTAGCCAATAATTATGCAAATCCATTAATATATGCTCAATTACCCCTAATGATCCAATTTATAATAATTCCTAACCTCGATCGAAAAGTTGACCAATACGCCCTCAGACCCACGTGCCCGAATTTCAAAAAATTTCGAAGAATAAGTTTACCCACAACCTCACGAGCTCAAATATATAATTTACTTTCAATTTCCTACCCACAATCGCTGCCAAAATCCAAAAATACCATTTCTAGGTCTTCCCACCATAACCTTAAATTTCATGCTCAAATTCGTACATAATCAATGTATTTAACTCAAGATAGGTGGGGATAGCTTACCTTGTCATTGATGATGAAAACCCCCTCTTGAAACCCCCCAAGAATCACCCAAGCCAAGAGAAAGATGAAAGAAAATGGCCAAATCCTGACTTTAAAACAACCCACTACCTCCAGCACTTTCCGCACCTGCGGTCTCTTGCTCGCTTCTGCGGTCCAGGGCTCCCAGCCCATTCCGCTTCAGCGTCGTCTCCTCCGCAGATGCGGTCCCGTATCTGCGGCAAAACGACCGCATCTGTGGTCCCAGCCTAGCCGTCTATTTCCGCTTCTGCGGCACGAAGGCTGCTTTTGCGGCAGCACACCTGCGGCCCTAGTCTCGCAGGTGCGGTTACACCAGCAAGCAACAACTTCAGCCCTTTCCAAAATTCCATTTTCGATCTGTTAACCACCCGAAATCCACCCGACTCCTCCGGGACCCCAAACAATCATACCAACCAGTCCCAAAACACATTACGTACTTGCTCGAGGCCTCAAATCATATCAACTAACGCTAAAATCCTGAATCGACCTCCAATCCATGCTTAATGAACTTTAAAATTTCAAACTTCTACATTCGATGCCGAAACTCGTCAAATCACGTCCGATTGACCTCAAAGTTTGCACACAAGTCATATTTGACATTACGGACCTACTCCAACTTCCGGAATTGGATTCCGACCCCGATATCAAAAAGTCCACTTCCGGTCAAACTTCTCAAAAACCTTCAAATTTCTATCTTTAGCCAAATGACTCCAAAATGACCTACGGACCTCGGAATTCACTTTCGATCGCGCTCCCAACTCCAGAATCACTATACGGAGCTACTCGCAGACTTGGAATCCCAAACGGACATCGATAACACTGAAATTCACTTCAACCCAAACTTATGAAATTTCTTCCAAAATGCTAACTTCCACAATAGGCGACAAAACGTTCCCGGGTCTTCCAAAACCTAGTCTGGACATACACCTAAGTTCGAAATCATCATATGAACCTGCTGGAACCTTTGAATCCCAATTCCGAGGTCGTTTACCCAAAAATCCAACCTTAGTCAATTCTTGCAACTTAAAGTTTTCGAAATGAGAATTCCCTTTCCAAATCAACTTTGAACTTTCCGGAATTCAATTCTTACCATGCGCACAAGTCATAATACCTGAAGTGAAGCTGCTCGTGGCCTCAAATTGCTAAAAGACGCGCTAGAGCTCAAAATGTCCGGTCGGATCGTTACATATTCGGTTAAGGGGAATATACCCTTATGCTCCCCTCAGGGTTATGAGACATGCAGGCAGGAGACGGGTCATACCACGGGTCGCTACAATGAGTTACTTCATAGCTGATTTCCAGGGTGACACCATCCCATATAAAAATGAAGCACAACATATGTGGACTTTGAATATTATTGTGGAGAAGAATACTATCGAGGCGGACCGATATCATGCGGGCCATTCATACTTTTACCCCTAATGGTTGGGTGATAATCTATCAGGAATCTTTGAGCCAAGGGTTGGTCCAGGAAATAGGGTCATAAATGAGTTTGCCAAAGCAGAGGTGAAGTATAACAAGCTTCTCAAAAGAGTTCGAGAGTCTGAAGTTGAGCATATGGCGCAGCATAAGGCCGATATAGAAATGATTAATGAGTGAAAAGAGAGAGCTGTTAAGTCCAGCGAAAGACTGGAATATCAGGAGTATAGTTTAATGGAATTAGAAGGGAAGATAAGAAAGAGGGTCACCGACTGCCAGAACGCTAAGGGAGGGCATTTGGCAAGGGCATTCTTACTGATGAACCTGTGGGAGCTGGGAGAGTTGATTGACAACAGCATCCGGTCTGGAGAGGGTCCTTCTGGGACCAAGTAGATTATGTTTACTTGCTTTTCTTTTAAATGTAATAAAAAGTGCCACATTTAGTGTCATTTTAGGGCATTTATTTTTACATTAATGAAATGAGGCAATTATTGGCACTGAGTTTCTCCAAATCTATTTGTCGCTAGTTCTACCTCTGGCACAACGAGACTCCCAAATTAGGATACGAACTTACATTTCCGCAATATGTGTTTAAATACTGCAAACATTTCAGAACCCTTACTGACTTGTTTACCTTTTGTTTTTCTTTATCCTTTATTCCCATCCCCTAAGGTTGGTTGCACATACTGGCATCATCAACGTATCACACCAGATCTATAAGACCTCCTCCTCCTCCTCCTCCAAGTAATACAAAGAGCAAAGGGAAAACTAAAATGGATGACTTAAGTGGTATTCGAAAGGAAAATGCGGAGAATGCAGAAATTTCAGATGGTCGGAGTAATCCGTCACCAAATGATTTGGTTTTACAGTTGGAAAAAAATATACTGGAGCTACAGGGACAACTTGAGCAGGTACACAATTTGGCAAACTTATCCCTCACCTTGAATGTCCCCGATATCAACCAACAAAACACCAAAACCCCAGCACCTCCCCGAAATACACTGAACCAACATCCACAAAACCCTCATGCACCGCATCAATATGCAACTCCACCTCAAAATCTCAATCCCTTACCGATACCAACTCTGCCACAACACCACTATCAACCAATCCAGTATCTACCAACCGCTACTTATCACACTCCCCAGAACACACCACAACCCATTCCTGATCCTCAAAACTCAACTAATGACCACCACTAAACCCAAGTTCCTAGCACTCACCAAAACAACCCTATATATGTGGAAACCATACCTCACTCTACTCAACCAACGTCCTATACACCAAAATCCGATAAGAAGGACCTACTCATCAAGAACATGGCTGAGGAACTCAAGAAATTGACAAGTCGGGTTCAGGGTGTCGAAGGAGGCAAAGGGATAGAAGGTTTGAATTATGAATACCTATGCATACAGTCGGATGTAGAACTGTGTATACGGAGAAATCGAAGGAACCAATTTCTCGTTAATAAGGCATCTCGGAAGATCACCTTGAAGGCTCGAGACCACTGACCGAATACCCTCCCTCAAGGTCTATCGACACCCGACTTGGGGATAACGTTGGCCATGACCCCTACGGGCATGGGGGGGGGGGGGGGTTCCAAAGAGTGCAGCCGAGGCCGACAAAATCTATCAGGCTAGTCTGAATCTAGTCTAAGCCTACATCATAAAGTTAGCCAGCTGTCCCATTCCGGTTTCTTTATCATTAATGTATTTTGTACTATCATTGGCCATACACTCTCTCATACACTCTCTTGATATGTTGCTTCCATTCACTGTCTTCATATTTGTTCTTCATTTATTGCTTATCATTGGCCATAAAGAGCCTCCATTGATTCTATTGTAATCATTAGTGACGTAGCAACTACCTTTATTAGCTTGTAATCGAGCCCCGGGATAGACCTCGAGGCTCGAAATCGACAAGCCTTAGGCCCCGAGTAGCTAGCCTACTGGTTTGATTATAGCTCCCTCCTTAACTCCATTTCGTCTTTAGATCTCGTACGCTTAGCATCAACTGCTTAACAAACTAGCATAAAAATAGATCATGTATTTTTAGAGTCCCATTAACAAATTTAATTGTTATTACTATTTTCACGGTAAACAGTTTGGTGCCCACCATGGGGCTAAAAATAATAGTGATTATTTTCTTGCTGGTTTCGTCACTCAACGTAAGTTATTTTTCACGCTTTTTCTTGTCTAAGATCTTCGATTTCAGGTCAATATGTCTAACTCAGTAAATGGAGGCAAAAACAACAATCTCGAGGACCATGGGGAGAATGGTGTGGATGTCCCGGGTGTTGGTGTGCTACCACAAAACCATGGGAATTTACCTGAACCAATCCCCGTGGACGTGGTCTCTCGCGATGCCCAACGCATCGATATAAGCTCACATACCCACAAGAGCGTGCGTCAGGGAGATCCACAAAAAGCTCAGAAAACCTTGACCAGGGAAGGACGTGGGGTTAGTCTTCACGTTATTTTTGAAATATTGCAGGCACAATAGCTAGCTATAGCTCAGCTGCAAAGTCACCAAAAAACTCCTAGCATGGTAGCACCGGGGACAACTTCCCCAGTTGAACAGGTACCGGAGAGATCAAGCAATAACGCGTCGATGACCGATCCTGCCATCATAAAAATGCTCGAGGACCTCACCAGGAGGATCGAGCCGGCGAGAAGATGATAGAAGCCAACGACAAAAAGGTCGAAACTTACAACTCCAGGGTCGACCAAATTCCGGGCGCACCCCCAGTCCTGAAAGGTGTGAATTTGAAGAAGTTCATACAAAGGCCGTTCCCTGAGGAAGCGGCCCCGAAACCCATTCCAAAGAAGTTCAGAATGCTAGAACTCCCAAAATACAATGGGACCTCAGATCCCAATGAGCACATTACTGCCTACACCTGTGCAGTAAATGGCAACGATATAAGGGATGACGAGATCGAGTCCGTCTTACTAAAGAAGTTCGGGGAAACACTCTCGAAGGGGCCATGATGTGGTATCACAACCTAGCTCCTAACTCCACAGATTCATTCGCCATGCTAAGTAGACTCATCTCCTTTTTACCCACCCGAGAGGGGATATAAGAGAGTTTTTCCAATTTAAGTGACATAAATCGAAATGGTATTATTTTATTTATTTTCAGAGTCTCCACTTGGAATAATTTATTTGTTGTCCCAAGTCACCGACTTATTTTAAAATCCCAAAACGTGGAAAATTGACTTTATTTAAAGTCCGCGAAACTAGAAAATCTGGGTAAGGAATTCTGTTAATCCGAGAGAAGGTGTTAGGCATTCCCGGTTCCATAGTTCTAGCACGGTCGCTTAAACTATTAATAATTGGCCTATTATCTGTTTACTATATATTTTATACCTATTGTGCATTTTTAGCTTTATAACCACTTTTAATTATTTTAAACCACTTTTAGGATTTATGAAATTATTTCTTGAACAAGTTATGATTGTCGTACACTTGCCGTTTTGGAACACACAGCGAACCACGTTACATGAAATGCACCCGCGATTCGCGACATGTTTATTTTATTATTGTTCAAAGTTGTTGCGATCGGGTCACATGAAATGCACCCCCAAATTTTGGAATTAGGCATCGTGACCATGCCACGGGAACGGTACCCATAATCACGATGGTTTAATAATCGCGCCTAAAGTAAGCTACGATGTTCATGAGTGATTATTTCCTAAGATTGTTTAAGATTGTTGTAAATGGATTAAAGCACGATGACACAACAGACCTTTACAATCACATGCCTTGACTTTGCATAGGTAACGATAGCTATTGTCATATTAGAGGGGAAACCAACTTGACTGAAATTAACAAAGAACATAAAATGCATTTATATACCTAGTTCATTAAATCAGGTTAATAACAAGCTAATCTATAGTGTCAAAAATCATTAACTAATTACACATTCCATGGTAGTAAAAACACAAACAAGATTTCTTCAAAATAAAAGTAACTGAATCATTAATATTAAGCCTAATCTTCAAAGAAGTCAATTACTCCAATCTTTTAACTTAGAACCAAGCAAACATGAGCCAAAATTTCCCACGATTTTTAAACTGCACCACACACCCTCTTAAATCACTTATTGATTATTTTATTTAAACTAACTCTTAACCAACCCCCAAAGTTAATTAACTATGGCTCTTTTTGGTAAAAACAAACATCTTAAAGGTCAAAGTCAGTGTTTTACACCCAATCCAGTATCTTCATCGAATGACCACTTTGCACTTTAATGCTTAATTCATATCCATCAAAACCAATGTACCATTACTTTTTGTTCCATCACTAAATCTATTATATCTTTGCCCATTCATGCATGAACATCATACGCCAATGTACGACCTTAGCTAAGCCAAAGGGCAACTCTTACTCAGCCACATCAACGTAAGACCTTAGCTACATGCTACAGAAAAACTATTACTCAAACGTAACATGTCAAAGCCCTATGGGTAACAAACTGAAAACCAAAATAAAAAACAAATACCCGAAAACAATATTGTAGGATGCACGATTTAAAAAAAATAATGTTGCAGAATGCAGTTACTGCATTATAAAATATGCACACACAAAACTCCTGAAACGAATAATTCAAGTGAACATAAATTACTCCACCGTCGATATTGTAAAATTCAAAACAAAGGGATGATGTAAAAAATCGGCAATGAATTGGCATTGAATGAGTACACTGACCAAATCTGAACCAGAAATCAAGAACTTGAACCCCAAGCGGCACCTCACGTTTGTCAACTCCAAACGCCTCAAACGCAATCCATGTTTGAAACCAGAGAATTGAACTTAAATAGAAAGAAGAAAAATGTAATTTCTTGGAGATTCCAAAGGTGATGACTGCCTTTTTTCATTTTTTGGAATGAGGGTTCCTTTTTTAAGATTCAAAGGTGATGGCTACCTATTTGGTTAGAGATTCTTTGGGAAATTTAGGTCTTAGCTCTTTGAATTGAAAGAAAGAAATGTTCCAATTTTGGAATTAGGGTGAGCGGCAGAATTTGTTTTGGACTTGAAGGCTGGGCGCTGCCGTTTTTCAACCTTTGGAATTAGGAATTTTTTGGGAATTTTCTTGGTGTAAGATCGGCTGCCATCTTTTTAGTCTAGGTCCTAGGTTTTATAGGGTTTAGACATTATTTTATAGGGGTAGGAATTAGGTTAGGTCCAATGGGGAATGGGTATGAGCTTGGATCTATGGACTAAGGGTAATTGGGCTTGGATTTAGGGAAAATTAACTTTGGGGTAGGAAGACTAAATCAAAAATCTTTTTTTTTATTTTTCTTTTTCTTTGATTTTAAAATATAATAAAATCCTAAATCAATCTAATTTGTAAAAATTAAAATTGTTTATCTATTAAAACAACTAATTAACTTAACTAAATAAAAACACTACTTTCTAAAGAATAAAAGCTAAATATGTAAAATGACCATTTTGTGGGTTTTCTTAATAAAATTAATTCCTACATGCAAATTGGACCTAAGATGGCATGAAATTAAAAAGTGACAATTTTTTATGATTTTTAAAATAATGCATGAAATGCAACTAAATAAAGAAAACTTCTAAAGTCCCTTAAAAATCATTTTTGATTTATTTTTAGGAGTTATTTTCATATAAGGCAAAAATTAGGTGCTCACAGCTGCCCCTCTTTGCTCGGAAACATGAAAAGTTTTCGGGCAAAGATAAAGTGAGCAAACGAGCAATTGTTGCCCGTTTGAAACTCCATTTGGAAGCATTTTAAAAAGGTTTGATTGAACCTTACTTCGGAGGTTGCCTACATATCCTTGGCTATAAAGGAATCAGGTCGCTGTAGTTCTGGAAGTTTTGGAGTGATGAGTTTGAGAGTCGAGTGAGGTTCCATCGAGGCTCCAGTCCGCGGTCCTGTTATTACATCACAATCAAAATGAAAAAGACTAACTAAACCTATCAGCTTGATCTTGAGTCTTGGATGGTTCTTCCTGCAGACTCCGATCTGAATCTTGATGCTCGTTAGCTGCGAACACTGGTTCATTTTTCTTCAGCTCTTCGGATCAAGGCGGGACATGCAAAGCTTGTGACTTCAATCTTATCTTGGGTAGTCCGCATCTTTTCTCTGCTTCTGCACTTAGAGTTCAACTTCTTTCTTGTTCTTCCTTTCTTTTATTTGGGTTGAGACTTCTTCTTTTGGTCATCTCAAACCTTGCGACTCATGGTGGAAACCTGTTCAGGCACCAAAGAAAACAAACAAATAAAATTTTCTACCCCAGTTTTCACTAGGAAAATTTCGTGAGTTATTTGTAACAAAAATCTAAACTATTTCTTTATTGAAAGCAGTAAAATCAGGATTTTGTATCCTTGGGAAAAAGAGATTAGGGAGTGGAGCCCTATATTTATAATGAAATCAACTAGGGAGTGGAGACCCTTTGTTGGAAAAGAGACTAGGGAGTGGAGACCCTATATCTAAACTAAAATCAACTAGGGAGTGGAGACCCTATGTTGGAAAAGTGACTAGGGAGTGGAGACTCTAAGTCTAAAATAACTTCAACTAGGGAATGGAGACCTTATGTTGGAAAAGAGACTAGGGAGTGAAGACCCTATGTTGGAAAAGCAGACTAGGGAGTGGAGACCCTATGCCTAAAATAAAATCAACTAGGGAGTGGAGACCCTATGTTGGAAAAGCGACTAGGGAGTGGAGACCCTATGCCTAAAATAAAATCAACTAGGGAGTGAAGACCCTATGTTGGAAAAGCGACTAGGGAGTGGAGACCCTATGTCTAAAATAAAATCAGACTAGGGAGTGGAGACCCTATGCCTAAAATAACTTCAACTAGGGAGTGGAGACCCTATGTCTAAAATAACTTCAACTAGGGAGTGGAAACCCTATGTTGGAAAAGCAGACTAGAGAGTGGAGACCCTATGTTGGAAAAATAACTAGGGAGTGGAGACCCTAAAATAAAATCAACTAGGGAGTGGAGACCCTATATCTAAAATAAAATCAACTAGGGAGTGGAGACCCTATGTTGGAAAAGCGACTAGGGAGTGAAGACCCTATATCTAAAATAAAATCAACTAGGGAGTGGAGACCCTATGTTGGAAAAGCGACTAGGGAGTGGAGACACTATGTCTAAAATAAAATCAACTAGGGAGTGGAGACTCTATGTCTAAAATAAAATAAACTAGGGAGTGGAGACCCTATGTCTAAAATAAAATCAACTAGGGAGTAGAAACCCTATGTTGGAAAAGTGACTAGGGAGTGGAGACCCTATGTCTAAAATAACTTCAACTAGGGAGTGGAGACCCTATGTTGAAAAAAAAACGTAACTAGAGATTGGGGACCCTAAGCTACCATGTTTTTGAATTTTCTTTTCTTTCTTTTTTTTTTCCTTTTTTTATTTTACTTCACTTTTCATTTTTATTTAGGAGAATGCATGAAGAGTTTAAAAGGACTTCTCTTTTCGGGTTAACTTTTGTTGTAGAACCGTTTTGGTTTCTGCGTGCCTTGCTTTTATTGCACCTGCTCCTTGCAGGGTTGTTTTGGAATGCACTTTTCATATCAAAGAACTATTCGTCAGTTTGAAATGGTGGTTGGTTTTGTGGCCTTGATTGTTTTGATCACTTGATCTCAGCCCAACTTTTTCGATGAAAATCTCTGTTGCTCGCCAGCTTTCTGGAGATCGATTTCACTTCTAAACCCAGGGATCTTGACTTTCCCAAAATTTCACATGATGATTCACCCGTGTGGGGCTTTGGCCTTTTCATCTTATTTTGCCTTTATGGGCATTTGACTTTGGTTTTTTTTTTCTTTTCAATAATTTTGAATATGGAGCGTCGGTCATCATGGCCACTCGAGATCGACTTGATGCACCTGCTGAGGCTGGGTGCTTTTCCTTGAATTTGGCTTTTGTTAAACAGAGCCCTGTAAAACCAATCTTGCCATCTTTTCTTTGTATTAGTTTTGGAGAAGGATTAGACCGAAAAGGACTCAAAGAAGAGTAAACAAAGGACAAGATATTGAATTTAAGAAGAAGTGTCCCTTTCGGGGGAAGAAAGAAAGAGGGACTTATCTGGAGTGCATGCAGACTTCAATAGACATGATATGCTTCTTGGACTAGATACCCGATATGTGCAACCATCCAATCTCTCATAACTCGTGTCTTAAAACCGAGAAACCTTGCCAGGACTTTATCAGTGCCGATGGTTGTAGGGAATTCCTTATTTTCGATCAATGGCGCCCTTTGCGGGTTTTCGCCAATGGACCTCTCTCATTTCTCTTCTTACCATCGCCTTATAGTGCTCTTTGCGAGTTTTCACTAACAAGACTCTCTCATTTTTCAGTTTCTCTGCTCACCATCGCCTTACAGTGCCCGTGTGGGTTTTCACCAACAAGACTATCTCATTTTGTTTCTTTCATTTTGATTGCATCGGATCCAAGTAGCTGCATTCTCCGATCCCTGAACATTCTCACCTATTGATCAGAAGGACTTAAACATGGTTTGAGGTAAAAAGAATTTGGATCGAATTACAACTTTGGAACCATTCAGGCGAGATCATCACCGAACCATTATAACATCTGCCCCAGTTTCATTTTTTGAGGGAATTTGAATTTTTGTTTTGGTGTGACTGAACCCCAGAGAGAGGCTGCCTATGTATCATTTCGGAATCAAGTTGAACGTAGTTCAGGAAACTTTGTTTTTGATTTTCTTTTGTTTTTCTGTTTTGTTTTGTTTTCTCTTTCTTTTTCCTTTCCTTTTTTCTCTCTTTTTTCGTTTTTTTCATTTTCTTGGTCTTTTATTCCTCTTTTTTTTGTATCTTTCTTTTTCTTCTCCTTTTTTTAAATTTTCATCTCATTTTTTTGAATTTTTTTCGATAACACTTTCAGGTTCCAAAGAGGGTAATCAAAGAAAAGTATCTGGCTCAAAGGGTTGATAGTGTTTGGGTAGCGAGAATAAAAGCCTTCTTCATCCCAACCGAAGAACATTTATATTATATAGAGGATCCAACACAGTACCTTTTGGCTGCATTTACATTGACAGTTGTTTCAGGACATTTCCTTCGATGTTTTCTAGGTACAACGCTCTTTTTGGCAGTACCCTTGTTACCATGTATAGATCGTTCCAATCTGGAGCCAATTTTCCTCTAGTTGTTCCAACTCTTTGTTTTATTTCCTTAAATTTATCTTCATTGCAATCTAATTCTTGATTTATTATTTTGAAGTCTGACAATGTTTTAGGATCTGGGCATGAAGTCCGCACGCATGTTATGTTATTGAAATTTGCATATAACAGAACTAAAAAGAGAATAAGGAAAACGACAAGATTAAGAAAAGAGACATTCATGGACAATGAAATATTAATTTCATTTGATTTTTTGATTTTTGATTTTTGATTGTTTTTTTCAATTTTTTGAAGATAGAAGGGTTTACATCGGAAAGTAAGACAATAAAGTAAAACATCCGGATCACACCCTGAGATAATCCGGATGTAGAAAGGATACCAAGACTGGCTACCGAGACTCCCGTCTGATGGGGAACTTTCATGCTTGGCAACCAGTTTTTGGCTTTTCTTCTATCTCGGCAATGGCTGCAATGGCCTTCAGTGCCAGATCAAATTCCTCATCTTCACAAACCATTCCGACTATTGGCCTGCTGTTGTGTGTAGGCAATAGATTGTTCATCACATCAAGAGCTTCTTCATCCTGAAAAACAGTTCTTTCAGCTTCAATCAAATCTTCAATTGCCCTTTTGAGGGTCCAACAGTCCTGTATACTGTGTCTCACTGCTCCAGAGTGGTATTCACATCTAGCGTCAGCTCGGTGCGAGGGGGACTCGCTGTTCGGCCTGTTCCGGGCCACTGGCTGCAATAGATCTAACATGATTAGCTTTTGGAACAAGCTTGAATACGATTCACCAATAAGGGTGAACTGATTCTTTCTGAAAGGCTCTCTTGGGCGAGGATTGTATTGGGGATCATTTGGTTGAGGATTATATGGAGCTTGGTAAGGATGGGCATTTCTGAGAGGTGGGACTCGGTTTTGTGTATCATGTTGTGGCTGCGTGTAAGATTGCACGCTCATCACCGCATAAGGAGGCGGTGCCACAACATAAGCATCATCTTGAAGGGGATAATAGTGTGGTGGGACCATAGGAAGCACATATGACTGGTTGAATGACCTGCGGGCCCCCCTCGAGCTTAAAACCATCATGGCTCCCTCCTCACTCCCATTTCTGTTCATCAAACCCTCCGAACCATTTTGAACATATGGTGATGTGGGTTTAAAAGCAGCATAACTCAAGATTCGGCCCGTTTTAGACCGTTTTCAACCATTTTCCCAATTTTGATAGCCTCAGCGAACAACTTACCCACAACAGACATCATGTTATGGAAGTAGTCAGCTTCTTGGACCTGCAGAAAGACCGTGACCATTTCAGTTTCATCCATTGGAGGCTTTACCCTGGAAGCTTGCTCACGCCATTTGACAGCATATTCGCGGAAGCTTTCTGCAGTTTTCTTTTTCAAATTGGACAAGGAGTTTCTGTCTGGAGCGATGTCCACATTCTATTGGAACTGACGGACAAAATCTTGAGCTATATCGTCCCACACATGCCAATGAGTAATTTCTAGATCCGTATACCACTCAGAAGCGATTCCGGTGAGGCTTTTCCCAAAATAGGCCATTAGCAGCTCCTCTTTTTCACCAGTACCCCTTAACTGGTTACAATATCATTTCAGATGAGCGACCAGGTCTTTGTGCCCGTTGTAATTTTTAAATTTTGGCATCTTGAAGCCAACTAACAAGTGGATATGGGGAAACATACAGAGGTTAGAGTATGAGACACTCTTTTGGCCACTCAGACCTTGCATGTTTTTCAGACTTTGTTCTAGGCTCTTCATCTTCCGAGCCATTTCCTCTTGCTCAGGATTTTTAACAACCTTTTCTTGCTCCCCCGAGAGATCATATTGCGGAGGTTCAGTGAAAGAGTACGGGGTCACATATGTTATTTCTAATTAAAGTTGTGGACCCTGAAAGGTGAATATTGGAGGCTCAACATACGACCGTGGTAAAGTTGGTTGTGTTCTGGTGCCGACTGGTGTTGTAGAGAACAATATTAGAGGTGCCCAGGAAATTGGCGCCTGGGTGCGAACCACAGAAGGCATGCCAGGATCATTGAATGGCATTGAAGGGTGCCCGCATGGGATGAGCGGGTTGGGCACAGGGGCCTTGGTAACCTCACTTGACCTGGGGATCAACTCAGGGAACCCAGGGATTGCACTTGGCGGTTCCCTACCATTAGACCAGGCGTCCCACATTTTTAATATGCGGAGACACAACATCTTATTCTCTTTAGAAGCTGCTGATTGTAGTTGCAGAATAGTCGATGTCGGGCTATCCTCAGGACCGATGATTGGTAGATTGCTTGCGGAGGCCGACTGTGCCTTTGGATCTTGTGAAGGAGGGGAGGCTAGACTACCCACAAAACCAACCACCAAAACCTGGCTAGTTTGCACACCTAACAACCTTGTTAGTTTTGAGACGCTTAACAGATAGGAAATCGCACGTTTGGATGCAATGCACCTAAATATTTAAACATTTCTACCATGTGTTTGAACGGTTGCATGTTTCATCCCGACCTTAGTTAACCCTTTAAGTATGTACTCCTTTTCTTTTATTTCTGCCTCTCTTTAATCACTCTTTATTTTTTTTATTTCGTTTCTATCGCTCTTTATTTTGGCACTCTTTTTTTTTAATCACTTTTTTATTTTTTATCACTTTTTTTTCTTTTTTTTGTTTTGTCTCTCTTTTCTTTCTTTTTCAATCAATCAATTTTTTTTCTTTTCTCTCTTTTTTTTTTCAAATTATTTTTCACTCAGTTTTATTTTATGGCTATGATCGAATCCGATGGGGATTGCCTACGTATCATGACGCCGCATGAATCAGATCTTGCGTAGCTCAGGAGATCGAGAATGGAGTAAATAAACTAACTTTTTTTTATTTTTTTAGAACTCAGACCATGAAAGCTTTAAGAAAAAGAAAAAAAATATATTTTTTTAATTTTTTTTTGGAAAATACTTCAAAACAAAGAAAACCCGTATGAAATACTCCAGAAAGAAGGAAACTACTTTTTTTGAGTTTTAAAAACTTCCTTTTTTTTGAATTTTCTAAGGAAAGATTTCTAAGGGAAAATATTTTTGAATTTTTCAAAATTGGGGTCGGAACCGATGAGGTTTGCCTACGTATCTCACATCCGGTGAGAATCAGACCCGCATAGTTCGGTCAGTTTTGACGGAATATGGAAAACATGACACTTGAGATTTTGGGCTTATTTTGAAATGACCTTGTCTTTTTCTTTTTCCTTTTTTTTCAGAATTTCGGCAGAGTTTCAGAATTTTTCAAATACCTACCTCTCACTCTTATTTTTGATTTTTTCCCTTCTTTTTTTGATTTTCTTTCCCTATTCTAGAAGTCGGTCAATATGGAAGCCGAAACAAATAGATGCACAAGTAACACGTAAGATGTATCGGGATAATCTTTTCAATTTGGGTACACATGTCCTAGACGGACTCAACCCCTGTGTTGAGTGCCCAAAATCATATGCACGTGATGCAAACAAGCGTACCTACTAGGGATCCGACATGAGGCTATGTTATACTAGGTTTAAAAACCTGGGTGTATTGTTCTAGACCTGGCTTACCCGAGCGGACAGCTCGAGCCAAGAGGGGGCATCGTACCGGGAATACAGAAGCTTCACCGGCTTTGCAACTTGTCCGAACCTCGTTCTAAAATTGGGATATGACTCTAACAGAAAAGAAGTTACACGAAGTGCCCACTTCCCAGATGATTTAGAAGACTCAGAGAGAGGAGGGTTTCGAAGCAATTTATATATAGTTCAAACAATATTAAAGCGGTAAAAAGAGGCATTTAGCATATTAGGCTCAACCATGTAAAAATCAGATAACAAATAAAGCCAAGTATAATAGTTATTCTAAGCTCGAATTCTTGAACCCTGGACCAAAAGTTCTGGGTTATTATCCCCAGCAAAGTCGTCAGAGCTGTCACACCTCCCTTTTACCCACTCAAGAGGGGATATAAGAGAGTTTTTCCAATTTAAGTGACATAAATCGAAATGGGATTAGTTTATTTATTTTCAAAGTCGCAACTTGGAATAATTTATTTGGTGTCCCAAGTCATCAGTTTATTTTAAAATCTCAAAATGAGGAAAATCGACTTTATTTAAAAGTCTGCGAAACTAGAAAATCTAGGTAAGGAATTCTGTTAACCCGAGAGAAGGTGTTAGGCATTCTCGGGTTCCGTGGTTCTAGCACGATCGCTTAAACTATTAATAATTAGCCTATTATCAGATTTATTATATATTTTATACCTATTGTGCATTTTTAGCTTTATAACCCCTTTTAATTATTTTAAACCACTTTTAGGATTTATGGAATTATTTCTTGAACAAGTTACGATTGTCGTACACTTGCCATTTTGGAACACACAACGAACCACATTACATGAAATGCACCCGCGATTCGCGACATATTTATTTTATTATTGTTCAAAGTTGTTGCGATTGGGTCACATGAAATGCACCCCCGAATTTTCGAATTAGGCATTGTGACCATGCCACGGGAACGGTACCCATAATCACGATGGTTTATAAATCGCGCCTAAAGCAAGCTACGATGTTCATGAGTGATTATTTCCTAAGCTTGTTTAAGATTGTTGTAAATGGATTAAAGCACGATGACACAACAAACCTTTACAATCACATGCCTTGACTTTGCATAGGTAACGATAGCTATTGTCATATTAGAGGGGAAACCAACTTGACTGAAATTAACAAAGAACATAAAATGCATTTATATACCTAGTTCATTAAATCCGGTTAATAACAAGCTAACCTATAGTGTCCAAAATCATTAACTAATTACATATTCCATGGTAGTAGAAACACAAACAAGATTTCTTCAAAATAAAAGTAACTGAATCATTAATATTAAGCCTAATCTTCAAAGAAGTCAATTACTCCAATCTTTTAACTTAGAACCAAGCAAACATGAGCCAAAATTTCCCACGATTTTTAAACTGCACCACACACCCTCTTAAATCACTTATTGATTATTTTATTTAAACTAACTCTTAACCAACCCCCAAAGTTAATTAACTATGGCTCTTTTTGGTAAAAACAAACATCTTAAAGGTCAAAGTCAGTGTTTTACACCCAATCCAGTATCTTCATCGAATGGCCACTTTGCACTTTAATGCTTAATTCATATCCATCAAAACCAATGTACCATCACTTTTTGTTCCATCACTAAATCCATTATATCTTTGCCCATTCATGCATGAACATCATACGCCAATGTACAACCTTAGCTAAGCCAAAGGGCAACTCTTACTCAGCCACATTAACGTAAGACCTTAGCTACAGGCTACAGAAAAACTATTACTCAAACGCAACATGTCAAAGCCCTATGGGTAACAAACTGAAAACCAAAATAAAAAACAAATACCCGAAAACAATATTGCAGGATGCACGATTTAAAAAAAACAATGTTGCAGAATGCAGTTACTGCATTATAAAATATGCACACACAAAACTCCTGAAACCAATAATTCAAGTGAACATAAATCACTCTACCGTCGATATTGTAAAATTCAAAACAAAGGGATGTTGTAAAAAATCGGCAATGAATTGGCATTGAATGAGTACACCGACCAAATCTGAACCAGAAATCAAGAACTTGAACTCCAAGCGGCACCTCACGTTCGTCAACTCCAAACACCTCAAACGCAATCCATGTTTGAAACCAGAGAATTGAACTCAAATAGAAAGAAGAAAAATGGAATTTCTTGGAGATTCCAAAGGTGATGACTGCCTTTTTTCATTTTTTGGAATGAGGGTTCCTTTTTTAAGATTCAAAGGTGATGGTTACCTATTTGGTTAGAGATTCTTGGGAAATTTAGGTCGTAGCTCTTTGAATTGAAAGAAAGAATTGTTCAAATTTTGGAATTGGGGTGAAGCGGCAGAATTTGTTTTGGACTTGAAGGCTGGGTGTTGCCGTTTTTCAACCTTTGGAATTAGGAATATTTTGGGAGTTTTCTTGGTGTAAGATCGGTTGCCGTCTTTTTAGTCTAGGTCCTAGGTTCTATGATTTAGGCATTATTTTATAGGGGGTAGGAATTAGGTTAGGTCAAATGAGGAATGGGTATGGGCTTGGATCTATGGACTAAGGGTAATTGGGTTTGGATTTAGGAAAAATTAACTTTGGGGTAGGAAGACTAAATAAAAAATCTTTTTTTTTTGCATTTTTCTTTTTCTTTGATTTTAAAATATAATAAAATCCTAAATTAATACTAAATCAATCTAATTTGTAAAAATTAAAATTATTTATCTATTAAAATAACTAATTAACTTAAAACTAAATAAAAACACTACATTCTAACGACTAAAAGCTAAATATGTAAAATGACCATTTTTGTGGGTTTTCTTAATAAAATTAATTCCTACATGCAAATTGGACCTAAGATGGCATGAAATTAAAATGTGACAATTTTTCATGATTTTAATTTTTTTTTTGCATGAAATGCAACTAAATAAAGAAAAACTTCTAAAGTACCTTAAAAATCATTTTTGATTTATTTTTAGGAGTTATTTTCATGTAGGGCAAAAATTAGTTCGCCATGCTAGCAGACTCCTTTATAAACGAACATGTCGGTGCCATCAAAGTAGCAACGAGGAAATCCGACGTTTTCAAGATTAAGCAAAGAGAGAACGAAATGCTGCGAGAGTTCGTATCTCGCTTCCAAATAGAACGGATAGAACTACCGCCAGTCTCTGGCGACTGGGCAGTGCAGACTTTCACTCAAGGTCTGAACGAACGAAGCTCGACGACTTTAAAATAATTGAAATAGAATTTGATCGAGAGTCCAGCTGTGACCTGGTCGGACGTCCACACCCGGTACCAGTCAAAAATCAGGGCCGAGGATGACCAGTGGGGAGGCCCCTCAGGCTCAGTATACCCAAGCATGCTCCTGACAAAGGAGCCAAAACCAAACAAAAAACGGTATCAGCTATACGTCGAAGACAGGAGGAACGCCCCGAGGCGCAACCCACCGCGCAATGATCGAAGGATAGACCGAGGACAGGACCATCGGGGACTCACCAACAGAGCCAGATTCGATAGGAACGCAGGGCCAATGGGGGCACCGCACTTATCAGAATACAACTTCAAAGTCGATGTATTAGACATCGTGTTCGCCATCAGTAAAATCAGAGACGCCAGGTGATGGATATAAATTATTCTTATATTTTAATAAAAAAAATATAATATTTTAGATATAAAACATGACCAATTTATATCCTATTCTCGCACTTTTCTAACAATTTTTTGCAGGACAAAGAATACATGGAAAAAGAGAAAAAGAAAGAACATACAGTTCAAGGAAGAAGGATACATCCGTGACAACTTCATCTAAGACTACACAAAGTCAAGAGAAATAAAAGTTTTGGCAAATTCTCACCAAAATTTCTTGACAAATTGCCATGTCAATTTCTCATCAAGGCCATATGATATATTGATATTATCTTGCAAATTCTCACCAAGGTCTTGTAGAAATTTTCCTATAAATAGGTATATGTTTGTAGAAGAAAGATCATCCCTCTTTGTATACAATTTCCTATCTAGTTTTTTCTAAGTTTCTAAAGAGAAAGAGAAGAGTAATCTTGGTCTCTTTCTCTAGTCTCTCTTTGTAGTAAAAATATTCTTAGTCTTTTGAAAGTATTTTTTTAGCTTTTCTTACTTCATAATGGAGTAATTTCTTTTTGTTGAGATAATTGATGAAGCTTGATATAATTATAATACTATCTCAGTTTCAATACATTCTTGGCCTGAAACTCTATTTACATTTCATGTTGTGATGGAATGATGATTTTTTAATCATTATTATCACATCTACATATTTTATATCTAAGTTATACTTATATTAATTTTGTAATTTCACGGAGCAAAATTAATATATAATAACTGATGAATAGAATATTAGAGTGAAAGTAATTTTTAGTAAGATTATTATTTCAAGTTTGTAATCTTGCTTTCCTCAGTTTTAATTCTCACGGAGGAATTGTTGAAGGCATGATTATTGATTTTCTAGTAAACATATTCTCACGAAGTTTTCACTACACTTGAGCACATAAAATTAGAGTCAAAGTAAGTTTTAGTAAGATTATTGTTTCAAGTCTGTAATCTTGCTTTCCTCAGTTTTAATTCTCACAGAGAAATTGTTGAAGGCAAGATTATGGATTTTCTAGTAAAAATATTCTCACAAAGTTTTTACTACGCTTGAGCACAATTCAGGCAAGATATATCAGTTTAATCGTCACTAGTTTTAAATCAATTAATTGACATAACCTCACAGAGTGTTAATTATTTATTTATTTCTTAGTGTAAAAATATAAGAAATATTCTTTAGAAAAATACGTATAAAACTGAGATTTTATTGTAATGATATATCAAGTGAATTCAACGATTCCCAACTCTTTTTAAATATAAACTTTGCGGAAGAAATTTGTCTTAATTTATAATTTTAAACACATCTTTCATCAATTTGGTTCTCTCAAATGGTAGTCAAAATATTACAAGTTTGTAACTTAGATTGTCCAATCTCTGTGGGACGATATCATAAACTATACTAGAATTTGACAGAGTACGGGCAGAAAATCTTATACACACAAGCTTCGTCAAATTTTTGGCGCCGTTACCGGGGATTGGCACATATCTACTTCAGATTAAATATTTTATTACTAATTTGAGAATTTATTATTATTGTTAATTTTCCCTTCAAAATGTTATCTCCTACATACTACTATCATAATTGTACTATTATTAGGAGCAATTCTATATAATATTGTAAAAAAGCATCTAAAAAAAGAAATCCCTCATAGTTAGTACTTCAACCTACTCTATTTTATATTTTATTATTATATTATTATTGTTAGTACTAACATCTATATAATAGTATACTATATTAGTTTTGTGATTCACAATCTCATTTTTTTATTTGTCGTTTTTAAGTATATTTTATTATTTTTATTATTATTATAATTGTAAGTACTTTTTTTTACTATTCTAGTTCTAAAAGTATCCTTTGTACTATTCTATATTACTATTATAACTATTACTTTTACTATATTTTTATAAAATAATATTTTATTCAACTTTTTTTTAATTGATAGTACTTTAATCCTTCAACATACTTGATTTATTATTGATTTTTCCCCATATAATATAATTAGTATTATATTATTTCTTTGATGGTTAGTTACAATTTACTGTTTAAGTTAACTATAATATTGTCGTACCATTTTTTTAATTCATTTTTAAAACTATCTATTACTATTTTAGGAACTATCTTTATTTTACTTTAATTTTAGATAGTTTACGACCCGCTCTTCTACAAAAGAGTTGGCCAATTACGATCCTGAAATTGAAAAAACTTTGCGATTGTGCAGGAAAGGATAAATATCGTCTCAAAACATAACTTGTAACAGAATAGAGCATCAATTAGAAGATGATAACAATCCACTACAAATTCCACCACCAGCTTATGTAGAGGAGCAGTTTGATGAAGTGGCGCCAATACCAGCAAATAGAATCCTAAGAGATTATGCTAGACCTGATCGCTTTAACTGTGAATCTAATGTCAGGAAACCTCCAGTAGCAGCCAATAACTTTGAAATCAGGACAGGCCTGATTCAAACAATTCAACAATCTTGCATTTTCACTGGTGATCTAAGTGAAGATCCACATAGTCATTTAATTGACCTTTTAGAATTGGTTGAAACTGCAAAGTATAATGGAGTACCTCCTGAAGCAATTAAGTTAATGCTATTTCCTTTTTCTTTAAAAGGAGAGGCCAAAACTTGGTTACGAAGTTTGCAGCAAGGGTCTATTACCATGTGAGACCAAATGACTCAGAAATTTTTAAATAAATATTTTTCCCCTGCTAAAACAACAAAGTTAAGACAGGATTTATCTAACTTCTTGCAAACTGATACTGAGTTAGTTTATCAAGCTTGGAAAAGATTGAAAACAATGTTAAGGAAATGTCCACATCACTTCCTGAACATATACAGTTGTACATTTTTTATCATGGTTTGAAACCATCTTCTAGAAATGTAATAGATGCAGCTGCAGGAGGTTCCATAATGGGAAAAACCACAGAAGAAGCATTGGAATTGCTTAATGAAATTTCTGAAAATGCCATACGGTGGCCATCTGAGCGTGTAATCATTAAGAAAGCTACTACAATAAATCAGGTGGATGCTTTAAATACACTAACACAACAGATTGTTTCTTTGGCACAAAAATTTGAATCTTTTCAGGTAAATACACAACAACCAAGCCAGTCTGAGGCTTGTGACTTGTGTGGAGGAAGCCATCTAAACCACGAATGTCAAGCAACCAATCAAAATGATGAAAATATCAATGTCATCGGATACAAGCCGTATCCTTTTGGAAGTCCATTAGCACAAAAACATCCAGGATTTCAATGGAGCAATGCAAATGGTGCTGAAAACTCTTAAAATTACCAAAAACAACAGGTACAGAGTCCACCCGGATATCAAAATCAAAACCGTGGACAACAAAATTTCAGGCCTTATCAGCAAGCAACTCCATATCAGCAAAGGCCTCAACAAGGCCATCCAAGTCTTGATGACCTTTTGTACAAGTACATTAAGGTTACTGATGAAAAAATGGAAAGCCAAAATTCAGCTCTAAAAAATCTTGAAATTCAGTTAAGCCAATTGGCAACTCTTGTGTCTGAAAAGATTCAAGGTCCTTTACCAAGCAATATAAAGAAAAATCCAAAATAATACCTTAAGGCCATTGCTTTACGATCAGGTATAACTCTTGATGAACCCTATGCAAACAAACAAGAAAAGAATCAATCAGAACAACAAGTAGGCAAGGGTGAGAATGTTGAGACACCCTCTCAACCATCAAAAAAGAAAGAAGCCAAGAAAAAAGAAGAAAAAAATACTAAAAATTTGACTTCTTTCCCTGTTACAATTCACTTCCCACAAAAGATGAAAAGAGAAAAGCTGGATAATCAATTTGCAAAGTTTTTGGAGATTTTAAAACAAATTCACATTAACATTCCTTTTACTGATGCTTTATTGCAAATGTCTTCATACGCCAAATTTTTGAAAGAAATTTTATCAAGAAAAAGGAAATTGGAAGAAGTTTCTGTGGTAATGCTTACTGAAAAATGCAGTGCTATACTTCAAAATAAGCTACCACAAAAACTCGGTGACCAAGGTAGTTTTACCATTCCATGTACTCTGGGAGGAGTATACATTGAAAAAGCACTTTGTGATTCTGGAGCTTCAATAAATTTGATGCCATTTTCTATTTTTAAAAAATTAGATCTTGGTGAAATGAAAGACACATGTGTTTCACTTCAATTTGCTGATCAAAGTACTAAGAGACCAAAGGGAATAATTGAAAATGTGCTTGTAAGAGTAGATAAATTTATTTTTCCTGTAGATTTCATAGTACTTGAAATGAAAGAGTGTCCTGATGAACCAATTATTTTGGGTAGACCATTTCTTGCAACATGAAAGGCAATCATAGATGCCCATAAAGGACAACTAATTTTAAGAGTTGATGAAGAAAGAGTTATTTTTGATATGCAAAAGGTACTAAGATTCTCAGAAGATGATACATCATCTTCATGCTTCTCAATTGACATGATTAATAATCTTATAGATGAATTCAAAGATGATCAATTAATTTCTGACTCAATGGAAAGATGTTTGGCCAAATCTGGCACCACACAGGATGAAGATCCGACTATCAGAAGTGATGCGAAATTATTGGAAAAAGATTATGAGGAAGGGGACATGCAATTAGAAAAAGTTTAACCAAAAATTGAACTCAAAACTCTCCCTTCTCATTTGAAATATGTCTATCTTGAGAATGAGTTATTTCCAGTAGTTATTTCATCTTTTCTAACTGCAGAACAGGAAGAAAGATTGATTAAAGTATTAAAAGCACACAAAGGAGCCTTGAGATGGACTGTAGAAGACATCAAGGGGATTAATCCAGCAATTTTTACGCACAGAATCCTCATGGAGGATAGCTACAAATCGATAGTCCAACCCCAAAGGAGATTAAACCCAGCAATGCAGGAAGTGGTAAAAAAGGAGATTGTAAAGCTTTTGGCGGCATGTATTATTTACCCTATTTCAGACAGCCCTTGGGTAAGTCCTGTTCAGGTACTACCAAAAAAGGGAGGTATGACAGTGATAAAAAATAAAAATAATGAACTAATACCTACCAGGACCGTCACAGGATGGAGAGTCTGTATAGATTATAGACGTCTTAATGATGCCACTAGAAAAGATCACTTTCCTTTGCCATTTATTGATCAAATGTTAGAAAGAATTACAGGATATGAGTTTTATTGTTTTCTTGATGGCTATTCAGGGTATAACCAAATACCAATCGCACTAGAAGATCAAGATAAGACAACTTTCGCATGTCCTCATGGAACATATGCATAAAGGAGAATGCTGTTTGGTTCGTGCAACGCTCTTGCCACATTTTAGCGTTGCATGTCAGCAATTTTTTCTGACATGACCGAAAAACTTCTTGAAATTTTCATGGATGATTTTACACTCTTTGGCAAGGGTTTTGAGGATTGTCTTCACTATTTAACCTTAGTTCTTAAGAGATGTGAAGAAACAAACTTAATTCTTAAATGGAAAAAATGTAATTTTATGGTTACTGAGGAAATTATTTTAGGACATAAAATCACTGCTAAAGGGATAGAAGTTGATAAGGCTAAAATTAATCTTATAGCAGGATTACCCCCTCCCACAACTGTTAGAGACATTAGAAGCTTTCTAGGTCATGCATGTTTTTACAGACGGTTCATAAAAGGGTTTTCAAAGATTTCAAAACCGCTGACTAACCTTTTAATGAAAGATGTTAAGTTTGAATTTTCAGGTGATTGTATGAAAGCATTTGACACTCTTAAAGAAAAATTATCAACTGCCCCAATAGTTGTGTCCCCTAATTGGAACCAACTTTTTGAGATCATGTGTGATGCTAGTGATACAGCAGTTGGAGCTGTTTTAGGCTAGAGAAAAGATAAGATTTTTCGTCCAATTTACTATGCCAGCAGGACAATGAATGAGGCTCAACTAAATTATGTCACGACTGAAAAAGAACTACTAGCAGTGGTATTTGCATTTGATAAGTTTTGTTTCGATCTGATAGGAACCAAGGTTACTGTTTTTACTGATCATGCGGCTCTAAAATAACTCTAAGAAAAAAAAGATGCGCGACCTAGATTGTTAAGATAGATTTTAGTTCTCCAAGAATTTGAGCTCGAAATAAAAGATAAAAAGGGAACCGAGAATCAGGTAGCTGACCATTTGTCTAGATTAGAGAACCCCCCACTTGAGTTATGTGATATAAAAGAAGAGTTTCCTGATGAACATATTTTTCTATCAACTCAGTTGTGACTCAACCACCCTGGGTTGCAGATAGTGCAAATTACTTGGTTGGAAAATGGACACCCCAAAATCTTACTTACCAACAGAGGAAAAAGTTGATATCTGATGCTAAATATTATTTGTGGAATGACCCTTACTTGTTTAAAATTTGTGCAGATAATATTATCAGAAGGTGTGTACCAGAAGAAGAAATGATCAAAAGTTTGTATCATTGCCACGATGGAGCAGTTGGAGGACATTATGCAGCAAATTGTACTGCATTTAAAGTTCTAGAAGTTGGATTTTTCTGGCCAATACTTTTTAAGGACGCTCGTGCCTACGTTGCACAGTGTGACAGGTGTCAAAGAACAGGTAATATCACTAAGAGAGATGAGATTCCATTGCAATCAATACAGGTATGTGAAATATATGATGTTTGGGGAATATATTTCACGGGTCCTTTTCCTTCATCTCATTCTTTTGAATATATCCTTGTGGTGGTGGATTATGTTTCAAGATGGGTTGAAGCCATCCCAACAAGGAAAAATGATGCTCAAACTGTGTGCAATTTTCTCAAGAAAAATATTTTTACTAGGTTTGGTACACCACGAGTCATCATTAGTGACCAAGGGTCTCATTTCATGAATAGACAATTTTCAGCATTATTGTCAAAATACTGTGTGACTCACAAAACAGGAACACCATACCATGCTCAAACATAAGGGCAAGTTGAGGTTTCTAACCGTAAATTAAAAAGAATACTTGAAAAAACGGTTGGAATCTCCAGAAAAGATTGGGCTTCAAAATTAGATGACACACTATGGGCATATCGAACGACATTTAAAACGCCAATTGGTACGTCTCCATATCGATTAGTCTTTGGAAAAGCTTTCCAGTTGAATTAGAACACAAAGCTTTTTAGGTGTTGAAAGTATTGAACTTTGAATTAACCTCTGCTGGTAAAAATAGATTTTCTCAGGTGAATGAATTGGAAGAACTCAGATTAGAAGCCTATGAAAATGCCAAAATTTTTAAAGAAAAAACAAAAATATGGAACGACAATTTAATCCGACAGAAAACTTTTAAAATTGGAGATCATGTACTTCTATACAATAGTAGACTCAGGTTATTTCCAGGAAAATTAAAATCCAGGTGGACGGGTCCTTACAATGTTACAAATGTTACTCCATACGGAGCAATTGAAATTCAACAAACCAATGGAGGAGACAAATTTAAGGTAAATGGTCACAGGTTAAAATTATATTTTGGAGGGCATTTTGAGCAACAACCATCTGTCACTTTGATAGATTGATGAAGTCTACAATTAATAAGTCGAGCTAGCGACGTCAAACTCAGAACTATGGTTCATTACCCGTAGCCATTGAGGGTGAAGCAATGGAGCCTCATAAGTCCAACATAGATTTAAATAGTTAAATGCTTAATCAATTGATCTGGTTAATATCCAGGTTATTGTACAACCGGGACATCTCATGAAGGCCTCTACAAAAACAAAGTCACCCATACAGGAGTAACTCCATGATGATCGGTATGCCTAAGTAACTGGTTGGTTAACCATTTAATAATGTAATTCATATGTTGGCACAGGTAATTTTCTAGTTTATATACAAACTAGACTTGTTATTTATACGCAAAAGGTGTGTGGCTGCAGTTTCTTTCAAGCTTTCTTCTGCAGTTGTATATTTGAAAGCCAAAAAGATTTTTACCTATCTATTTATCTATCTATCTATTTATCTATATCTATATCTATATTTCTCTCTCTCTCTCTCTCTCTCTATCTCTCTCTCTCTCTCTATATATATATATATATTAGATTTTTTCTTATAATTATGCCTCTTGTAAAGTGTTAATTTATCAAAATAAAACTCTTATCATTCTATATCAAATATATATTTTTTATATTTACCACATAACTCCCTTGTTTTTAAGTTTATTTTTATGAAGGCAAGAACAAATATCTTCAATACTTGGCAAGATATTCTGAGACTGAGAAGCATTATGATCAAAAAGCAAGTAGAACTTATAATCTATATGCTAGAACTTGCCCCAAATGTCTTTCGAGGCGAAATCCTAGACAACACTGATTTTTGAAATATGAATTTAGGCTTTCTTTGTTTATCTCAGTCTTTTCTAGATATTGCACAAAAATTTACTACAAAAAAAATAAATCCCTAGCACCTATTTTGAAGCTTGAAGACCTATTTTTTCTTTTAATACTTAAATATGCCCAAATTTAAATATCACATTCATGCTTATGTTTTGAAAAGTCCTTTTTTCAGAAAATAAGTTTGGAGCTTATTTTGAAAAAGAATCAGAATTAAAGAAAAAAAGGAGAGATTGATCTTATGTTTAAGCATTATAAGTACAAAAAAAAATCAATAGCAAATATTTGGAAAGTCTGATCTTAGAAATATTCTACTCCAAAACTGAAAAAGGCAAGTCACTACAAATATAACCTTTAACCTACCAGCCTGAAGCCAACATTACAAGCCAGAAAAAGTCCTAAAAGATTTTAGAAATCAGTGTTTAATCTACATTAGTGGAGATAGACATAAAGGGCAAGCCTATGGACAAAAGATGAAGAATACTAAATGCAAATGATCATAAAGTTATCAATTTCAGAGAAGTCTCAAAAAAAAAGGTACAATTTTTGTTGAATAAAAATAAAAGTAAAAATAAGGTAAAGATTTGATGAATATAGGAAATTTATAAAGTTTGAAAGCATGATAGATTTTATTTGATTAAATTTTTATTTTACAAGAGTAGCCATAATTTTAAACAAAAAATTAGTAATATATATATATATATATATTTCCTCAAAATTCTTTTCCTCGAGGACAAGCAAAAATTCAAGTGTGGGGGTATTTGATAGATATAAATTATTCTTATATTTTAATAAAAAAATATAATATTTTAGATATAAAACATGACCAATTTATATCATATTCTCGCACTTTTCTAACAATTCTTGCAGGAAAAAGAATACAAGGAAAAAGAGAAAAAGAAAGAACCTACAGTTCAAGGAAGAAGGATACATCCGTGACAACTTCATCTAAGACTACACAAAGTTAAGAGATATAAAATTTATGGCAAATTCTCACCAAAATTTCATGACAAATTGCCATGTCAATTTCTCATCAAGGCCATATAATATATTGATATTATCTTGCAAATTCTCACCAAGGTCTTGTAGAAATTTTCCTATAAATAGGCACTTGTTTGTAGAAGAAAGATCATCCCTCTTTGTATATAATTTCCTATCTAGTTTTTTCTAAGTTTCTAAAGAGAAAGAGAAGAGTAATCTTGGTCTCTTTCTCTAGTCTCTCTTTGTAGTAAAAATATTCTTAGTCTTTTGAAAGTATTGTTTTAGCTTTTCTTACTTCATAATGGAGTAATTTCTTTTTGTTGGGATAGTTGATGAAGCTTGATATAATTATAATACTATCTCAGTTTCAATACATTCTTGGCCTGAAACTCTATTTACATTTCATATTGTGATGGAATGATGATTTTTTAATCATTATTATCACATCTACATATTTTATATCTAAGTTATTCTTATATTAATTTTGTAATTCTCACGGAGCAAAATTAATATATAATAACTGATGAATAGAATATTAGAGTGAAGGTAATTTTTGGTAAGATTATTATTTCAAGTCTGTAATCTTGCTTACCTCAGTTTTAATTCTCATGGAGGAATTGTTGAAGGCAAGATTATTGATTTTCTAGTAAAAATATTCTCATGAAGTTTTTACTACACTTGAGCACATAATATTAGAGTCAAAGTAATTTTTAGTAAGATTATTGTTTCAAGTCTGTAATCTTGTTTTCCTCAGTTTAATTCTCACGGAGAAATTGTTGAAGGCAAGATTATGGATTTTCTAGTAAAAATATTCTCACGAAGTTTTTACTACGCTTGAGCACAATTCAGGCATGATATATCAGTTTAATCGTCACTAGTTTTAAATCAATTAATTGACATAACCTCACGAAGTGTTAATTATTTATTATTTCTTAGTGTAAAAATATAATTGTATTAGCAATAAGCAATTATTCTTTAGAAAAATACGTATGAAACTGAGATTTTATTGTAATGATATATCAAGTGAATTCAACGATTCCCAACTCTTTTTAAATATAAACATTTCGGAAGAAATTTGTCTTAATTTATAATTTTAAACACACCTTTCATCAATTTGGTTCTCTCAAATAGTAGTCAAAATATTACAAGTTTGTAGCTTAGATTGTCCAATCTCTGTGGGACGATATCATAAACTACACTAGAATTTGACAGAGTACGAGCAGAAAATATTATACACACAAGCTTCATCACCAGGTGGCCCATGCCTGTACAATCGGACCCTTCACAAAGGAATTATAACTTAATGTGCGAGTTTCACAACAAGCACAGTCACATGACCGAGGATTGCCATCAACTCTGAGAGGAGGTAGCTCGGCTACTTAACAAAGGTCACCTCCGGGAATTCCTCAGCGACTGAGCCAAGAATCAGTATCGAGAAAGAGAGTCGGCCAAGAAGAACGAAACAAATGAGCCACAACATGTCATCCACATGATCTTGGGAGGCATCGATGCCCCACAAGAACCCGTAATGAGAAGGACAAAAATATCCATCACCAGAGAAAAGCGAACCCGGGGATATATTCCCGAGGACGCCCTCACATTCAGCGAAGAGGACACCGAGACCTTGTCTCAACCTCACAATGATGCACTGGTAATCTCTTTCCTTGTAAATTCTTTTCAAATAAAACGCATACTTGTGGATCCAGGTAGCTCGGCCAACATTATCAGGTCGAGGGTGATAGAGCAGCTCGGACTGCTTGACCAAATCGTGCCCGCCACTTGAGTCCTCAATGGATTCAACATGGCAAGTGAAACAACAAAAGGAGAAATCATGCTCCCAGTCACTATGGCCGGCATGACCCAAAATGCCAAATTCCATGTCATCGAAGAAGACAGAGGTATAACGCCTTGCTCGGACGGCCGTGGATACACTGCATGAGAGCAGTACCATCCACTCTCCACCAAATGATGAAATTCCCAACACAAGATGGAATTAAAACTGTCTACGGGGAACAACATACGGCGAGGGAAATTTTCGCGGTGCATGACGTGGCACCGATACCCATACCTCCGTTCGTAAAAGAGCCAAAGGTTAATCAAGCCACACCCCCGATTAAGCCCAATTAAATGAAATAAAGGATCGTACCGCATCCTCATCTCGAGTGATTGGAACATATCGATCCTCAAAATATCGCTGATGCGTCTCACACTAAGGTATAACCATCTCCCTTTTCATTTCGTGTTTCGGACTAACCCTTATGGAGGCGCCTGATCGAAGCAGTCACAACGTTAACCCATCTCGAAGACCTTGAGGTTTTAAAAGCATCTGTTGCACTCTTTTCCTTCGACCGAGTTTTTGTCTCGAAAAGGGTTTTACCGGCAAGGTTTTTAAGGAGACAACATCTGCATGCTTCCTAAGGGAGATTCAACAAGTGTCTGAGGCTTCTTTGCAATCAACCTCAAATACTGAGGGGCATCCCCCCTGAAGGTTATCCGCTCGAAAAAGCCAAAAGACGCTGAATCGGGCCCTTATAGGAAAATGATGTACCAGGCCAAACGGTCGAACAAACCGTGTCCGTATAGCCAGGCCCCCGACGGCAAAAAACGTGTACACTTGTACCAAATAATTGAATAATATTTGTTATCAAAGCATCTCACGTTCCAAAAGAGGCTCAGCACCTTCGCAAAAACAACTCATCCGTTGAAAACGTCCCGAACACTCGGGGACTGGCGTTAATAATTCAACACCTAAACGACCTTCGGGTCGGGACTCCAAAATCATAATCCCTTAGATAAGACAATGCGGAAATCGCTAAACACCTCCAACGCCAAAAGTACCTCGAATACTCGGGGACTGGTGTCAAAATCTCAAAAGAAAAATGCACAGCCTCAGGATCGGGGTCTCCAAAATCGTAAGCCCTCGACAAGGCAATACAAAGTTTGCAAAAAATGGCTCTCGAGTCAAGAAACCCTCGACGACTCGGGGACTGCCATCAAGCGCCACCTCCATCGACTTATCAAAACCCGAGGCCATAAGACCCCGAACGGGCAGACTCGGTCTCGTAAGACCTACATAAGGCAGCGATCATATATGTAAGACCTCAATGGCATGTAAAATTGTAAGACCTCAACGTCATGTAAAACTGTAAGACCTCAACAACATGTAAAACTGTGAGACCTCAATGACATGTAAAACTGTGAGACCTCAACGACATGTAAAACTATAAGACCTCAACGGCATGTAAAACTATAAGACCTTAACGACATGTAAAACTTGTAAGACCTCATTAAAGGCATAGACCCGATCCCAAGGTTTCAGCTATATATCAAACTTATAAGACCCCTAAAAAGGCATACCCTCTATATAGATGCCGAAACTACTTCACTCGGGACTCAAAGGCTATGGCCAAACACAAGTGACTCCGGTCACACGGTTGTACCAATTGAACTAATGCGACTCAGGGACGCCCAACCATCGCTATAAGAGCCATTGTCTCCAGCCCACACAGGCCTTCAATTACTCCAAATCTACTTCGGAAAGAACCGGTTAAATAGGCTACCCACGACAAAGGCAAATGAGCTTCGACCATGTCATCTCCAAATCACAGGCTTCCAGCTACTCAGCCTCCGAGCCAAACCTCCCGAGGTGGTTGAACATCGCTGCAAGTTACTCAAAACCGAGGTTCTTCCCGAACCGACAACGAGTTAGGAAAAAATTACTTCAAAAGTCCTTAACGAGAGGAAAATAAAGCCTACATAAAAGGTCGCATCGACCAAGCACGTAAGAGCCATGTCGCCATCCTAATGAGCCTTAGGGCCACACATATAAAAGGTCGTTTCGACCAAGCGCGTAAGAGCCACTGTCACCAACCTGAAATTTGAAAACTTGAAGGTCAAAATGAGCTCGAGTCGTAACCTGATTGGGAGACTGGACCCAAAATAGTTAACTATATATGCCTAAGGGCAAAGCGTGAGAGCCATTGTCGCCAGCTTACATTAAAGGTCGCTTAGACCCAAAGCGTAAGAGCCATTGTCGCCAGCTTACATTAAAAGGTCGCTTCGACCCAAAGCGTAAGAGCCATTGTCGCCAGCTTATATTAAAAGGTCGCTTCGACCCAAAGCATGAGAGCCATTGTTGCCAGCTTACATTATAAGGCCGCATCGGCCCAAGGCATAAGAGCCATTATCACCAGCCCACATACGCTAAAAGGTTGCATCGACCAAAAGTGTAATAGCTGCTGTCGCCAGCCTAAAACTGGCCATTCAAAGGTCAATAAGGATCGAGTTAATGTCCGACTCGGGAACTAAGCCCAAAACAAGTGGCCTAAGTATGCCTAAGAGCAAAAGTACGTAAGAGCCTACGGGCCAATCCAATGAGCCCTAGGGCCACATCACTACTCTGAGGATTCCTACCAACGCAAAAACTAGCTCGCCTGGTCAAAATCAAGATAGAAAAAGATACGAAAGGAGTAAAGCCGCAAGGTTTTCTTTCATATACATGCAAGAAACGCAATTTCTATCTATAGACATGCTTTGAAAAAACTATATACAAATGGAAAATCTATGCCCCCTGGGGGCTACGGCCTGCCGGCCTCATCTTCGCTTTCTTCGGCATCGGGCAAAAGCAACCGAGCATCACGCTCATCCGCCCTTGCTAGCGCCAATTCCTCCGAGAGGGCGAAGCCCCTAGCACAGATCTCCTCAAGGGTCTTTCTTCGAGACTTGCAGCGAGCATATTCTTCAATCCTCCCTTTGCGGTCAAGGATTCTTCTCAGCTCGACTTGAGCATCGGCATCATCCTTTGAGTAGATCGCCATCTCTTGGTCAGCCTTAGTTCGATTTATTGCAGCTTCTACTCGAGCATCAACGATCTCAGCCTTGACTTTTGAAAGCTCGGACTCGAGCTTTGCAATCATTTCTGTCTGAATCAAAGCATTATCACGAGCTAGGCGAAGTTGAGCTTCAAAAGCAGGAACTTTGGCTAGAGCACCCTTCCCCCTTAAAGCCTGAGCCTCCGTCCGAGCTTTCAATTTATCACGCTCACGCCCGACCCGACCAACTTCATCTCGAAGGCATTCTAGGGCCTCCATCTTTTTCTGTACTAAAATAAACTAATTATTAGCCCCAGGAGACGGGAGGCAGAATACGCACTCACCCGGGATAGAAAACTACCTGCTCCTTTAAGTGGTTTTTGTAATTCAAGCTCTGACACGCCTCATACTGCAAATGTACTCACTCGACCTCTTTTTCATCACAAAGGAGCCTTAGGGATCTGTCCTCATCTAGAACTTTCCGTAGCCTGGCTTCATAACGAAGCAACCCGGACTTAAGCTTGTCGAATGCCTACAAAAGAAAACTCAATAAGGGAAGGCGCAAAGGTCGAAAAACCTGTTCCGAAACTCACCGCAAAGTGAAGCCGCTAGGCTTCCTCGAAGGTCGAACACACACCTGCCAATCTAGTCCCCTCGGCCCTGAAGGAGCCTACCCCAGTCAAAGCACGGTCACTCAATGTATGCGACCCCGGGTTTCTAGCATCTCTCGAAATGCTATCAACGGAAAAAGATGATAACAACGGAGAAACCCTCTTTCCAAAACCAGGAGCCGCGGACACGACAGGATCAGATGATGCTTCCACTCCAAAGCCTCGGTCCCTCTTCGCCTTATTTTGAGTCCCATTACCCTGTGAAAGCACCTCTCGTTCATTGCTACTATTCTTCAGCCCGGAAGTCGGCAACCCTTCCCCCTCTCCGAAGGAGCATGACCTCACCTCGAAAGGCTCTCCAATGCCTACAACAGTAAGATTAATACGCGTAAAGGGGATATGCTTCTCCACATGAAAGAAGGGAAAGGAAAGAATATCACAACACTCACCATGGTAGTTTGCTTCCCATATGCCCGGGGACAAAGCTCGCCACTTGCGCTCCTCATAGGTCGAGTGGGTCGCCAATTCTCAGACCCAAAATGGCAGATCAGGAACGTCGCCCAACACCCATGAGACCGCTGTAGAGGAAGAAAGGAAGACACGGTTACGAAACCAGTTCTCGCTATAGGCAAAATTGAGAAAGCACGAAATGCACCATGCGTATAATTCCATTCCTCATGGAATGGCACAAGCCCCACGGGGATAATGTCAGCGGTCCGCACTCGGACGAAATGACTCATCCATCCCCGATCTCCATCTTCCTCATCATCAACAACAAAGGGTGTGGTCGATCAACATCGTAAGGTCAACAGACCTCGATGGTGGAAGGGCCGATACAGCCTGATAAGGTGACTAAGAGTAAAGTCAAGCCTCGCCTTCTCTGCGAAAAATCTCTCAGCACTGTTCGCCAAAATGACGGATGGATCTACGCCAAGGTAACCCGATGTTCTAGGCAGATGTCGAGCACAATCCTGTCAAGGGGGCCTAATGTGAAAGGATATGTGTACACATTCAGGAATCTATCGGCACGGTCCGTGATGCCCTCACTCGAGGGAAGTATCTGTGGTACTACCTTCCCCCCATCCACAGTCTTTTCTCACTAACCCAAGATGTTCTTCTCCTATCGAAGAAGAAACCTTCAAGGTATACTTTCATTGGTCTTGAATGTCGGGGGCAGAGCTTTCCCCTCCCTGGACAGACCCCGGCATAGAAGCCGTGGCTATGACAAAATCAGAAAACTAAAGCAGGAATATGTGCAAGTGCGTTAATGCTGAAGTGACGAAAGGCTAGCCAGAAAAAGAAGGGCAACTGCTTAAAGTGGTGGGGATCCCCTAAAGAGCCAAAAACGTCCACGAATATATATGGAAGAAATAGCGGCGGTCCGTTTGCCTAGAAACCAGCTAAAAAAAACATCGCCAGTCCCGAGGTGGTACCCGACCTCGAGGACCTCCGTCAGAATAAGGTTAGGCTCTAAGAAGCCAATAACACCTTCTCCAGTCCCAAGGTGGTACCCAACCTCGAGGATCTCCACCATAACAAGGTTAGGCTCCAAGAAGCCAATAACACCTTCTCCAGTCTCGAGGTGGTACCCGACCTCGAGGACCTCTATCAGAATAAGGTTAGACTCCAGGAAGCCAATAACACATTCTCCAGTCCCGAGGTGGTACCCGAGCTCGAGGACCTCCACCAGAACAAGGTTAGGCTCTAATAAGCCAATAACACCTTCTCCAGTCCCGAGGTGGTGCCCGACCTCAAGGACCTCCATTAGAACAAGGTTAGGCTCCAAGAAGCCAATGCCATCATTACGAGACTCGAGGTGATACTCGACCTCGGGGGTTTTTGGTCAACATGGAATCAGGCTCCAGGGAAATAAGCATTTAAACTCCACCCATATGGGTTTGGCCCTGGGGTACCATCTGAGATCGGATAAACCCTCTTTCAAGATCTATCTATAGTGCCCTAAGGCTATTTACACTAAGCCCAGAGCGAGTTTTTGGGTGGTCCGAATTTGAATGAACCTCCGCTCGAGGACTTCCCTCGAGAGATCAAAGGCAGTCCCTGCCCACAGGCCTTCGAGCAAATTTCTTCTCAAAGGTTACCACAGAGTTAAGTAATAAACCATGATTCCAAGGCCCGAAACGTTACTTTCATTCTACTCGAAGTCAAGGTCCCGGCAACACGAGTTTATCGGCCCGATTCAGATTCGATCCAAGGAATCGCAAAAGGGTTACGCACAAGACCATATTAATCGGCTAAAGGCCAGAAAGAATACTCGCACCCGAGTTTGGTATTGGCAATATCATACGGGGCCATGCATTCAGAGTCTCCACAAACATAAAAAAAATATAGCAAACATCGAAGACAAATTGGAGAAAATATCTTTGTATTTATTAAAAAATCAATTACAAAAGCCCACGAGTGGTCCTTACAAGGAAACAAAGAAGCAGGAAGGTGTACATATAATAAAAGCCTAAGAGCCTAGCATATTCTCAAAGGTGCGTCCTCGATAGCAACATTTTCGGGCATCATCTCCTCGGGCACGCGTCCTCAAAGACAATATCTTCCAAACATAACCCCCCCTCGAGAGTCTTATCTCGATTCCCCAGAATGGCATATTCAAAAGGGGAGATGACGAAGATGAAAGTGATGGAGAAGAGCAAAGTGACGCGGAAGAGGCAGGAAGGAACAAAGAAGTGGCTGGGTGAAAAATCTGGCTAGCGTGGATGTTGCCAGGATATTATTGTAGAGCCAC
Organism: Nicotiana tabacum; assembly: GCF_000715075.1. Classification (NCBI taxonomy): domain Eukaryota; kingdom Viridiplantae; phylum Streptophyta; class Magnoliopsida; order Solanales; family Solanaceae; genus Nicotiana; species Nicotiana tabacum. The sequence continues at coordinate 116,009,988 of NC_134086.1, read as the reverse complement.
TTCTTGAGACGTCACCCCGGTGCGGGATGCAATAGTTAGTAGGTAGTACCACCTCACTCCATGGAAAACGAAGGGAGCGAGGCGCCGCACCGAATAATTAGGGGAGGTGAGAAACAGTGTATAGTTTGAGCCCCCTATTGAGCAGTAGTGTATAATACAAATATTTCCTCAGGTCGGAGGAAATCGACCCTCTACTTTGTTGTCCTGAGATAATGACGACAGCAACAACAACAACAACATAACAGCGTAATCTCGCTCGACCAGAGAAGGATCGGGAGATAGGCTGTGGCATGTCTGATAGAAGTACCGCCATACAATCTTGAGGCCATTAGCCTCAAACATGGTGAATGACACATAATAAAGATAGCGAGAAAGGAAGAACGGATAGGTACAGGAAGATACTTGGATAAAAGTTGACCCCAGGAGGCCCCCATTTATAGAAAGGGGGCAATGTAACCGACGACGCCATTATCGCCCTCAAAATATGTAATGACAGATGCATTTAATGCATCCCTGGGAGCTAAATCGGCAGCGACATTATGACTTTGGAAAATGAGAAACCGCAATACGTTGAATGATCTTGGAGAAGTGAAATGACGGAACGTTTCGGTGATAATGGGGGCCTGCGTCATCAGTATGACGTTATCATGGGAAGTCCGAAGAGTTGGATGTCAAAATCATTTCTTGTCGCTCCTCTCTAAGAAACGCGGGGACTATCTGTATATGGCAAAATCAGAGGAACCAATTTATCGTTAATAAGGCATCTGGGAAGATCACCTCGAAGGCTCGAGACCACGGACCGAGTACCCTCCCTCGAGGTCTATCGACACCCGACCTAGGGATAACATTGGTCGTGACCCCAACGGGAATGGGGGGTTTTCGAAGAGTGCAGCCGGGGCCGGCAAAATCTGTCAGGCTAGTCTGAGCCTACATCATAAAGTTAGCCAGCTGTCCCATTCTGATTTCTTTATTATTAATGTATTTTGTACTACATTGGGATTTTCCTTTTCTATATAAGGGGGATCCTTGGCACTTTGTAACTCTCTGTTTCTCCATCTGCTCCATAAGAAATATAGAAGAACACTCTTTTTGCTCTCTCATACACTCTCTTGATATTATTGCTTCCGTTCATTGTCTTCATATTTGTTCTTCATTTATTGCTTATCATTGGCCAGAAAGAGCCTCCATTTATTCTATTGTAACCGTTAGTCACATAGCAGTTACCTTTATTAGCTCGTAATTGAGCCCCGGGATCGACCTCGAGGCCCAGAATCGACAAGCCTTAGGCCCTGAGTAGCTAGCCTACCGGTTTGATTGTAGCTCCCCCCTTAACTCCATTTCATCTTTAGATCTCGTATGCTTAGCATCAACTGCTTAACAAACTAGCATAAAAATAGATCACGTATTTTTAGAGTCCCATTAACAAATTTAATTATTATTACCATTTTCACGATAAAAAAACTGCCAAAGGGTTACAAACCTCCCAAGTTCGAGATGTTTGACGGTACAAGTGATCCCAGGGTTCATCTAAGGACCTATTGTGACAAACTTGTCAGGGTCGGAAAGGATGAAAAGATTCGGATGAAGCTTTTCATGAGGAGTCTTATGGGAGATGCTCTATCCTAGTACATCAGCCAGGATCCTAAGAAATGGTCCAACTGGGTGAGTATGGAGTCTGATTTCATGGACCGATTCAGGTTCAACACAGAAAATGCATGACAACTAGGGATTATGATGCATTTTACTCTCCTTCTTGCTTAAGTTTTGATTAGAAATGTGTACAAAATAGTCCCAAAGGCTCACATGTTGTACTTAATTGCAGGGTTTGATCAACAAAGTGACAATTTGTCAAAAACCAGCTCAAAAAGGAGTGAAACATGCACAAGTATCAAGACCAAGGCCAAGCTCAGTCAAACAGGGCCAGTGCAGCCGCACACCATTTTGTGCGGTCCACAAAGATGAAGTTCAGAGAGCAGGCATTTCAGGCAACCAAGCAATGTGGCCGCAAAGGATTTTGTGCAGACTGTATTGATTTCACTGCAGACACACTCGATTTTGTGCGGTTCGCAGAGCCCAAGATCAGAGAGTTGCCAATTGGAGGATTATGCCCAATGCAGTCTGCGATCCATTTTATGTGGACCGCAATAGAAGCCATCGTGGCCGCGGTGCATTTTGTGCGGTCCGCGGTGGCCAACTTCAGAGAGCACATTATCTCAGCCAAGATCCCTAGTGCGGATGCACTCGATTTTGTGCGGTCCGCACTAGCCGCGCAGGGGTATTTTTGTCCAGAATTTTCAGCCTAGTATAAATAGTTTCTTTTTCCATTTTTAGGTCATCAGATATATTTTGGGACAGAGTTGCGCTCATGAACACTTCTCTTTTACCATTTTGAGTAATTTTAGCTTAGTTTCATCATTGAATCTTCAAGTTTTATCTAGTAATTCATTATTATGGGCTTTTCTTCATCTATTCCTTTGTTTTCTTCTATAATCATGAGTAGCTAGACCCATTAGCTAGGGTTGTGGCTCAACCCTAGTGTGGGTAATTGATGGGTCTTGTGTTTTGATGCTTGATTGTCTATGGGTGTTTGATGTTCGGACTAATTTAGAGTTTTAATATTGAATTAGTGGTTGCAAACACTAGTTTATGCCTAGTAGACTTTGGCTCTTCTTGAGAAAGAGAGTCTAAGTCCATGAAATTGGTCCAACAAGGAATTGGGGTGTATTCAAGAGATTGATAGCCCAATTAAAGGGTTAAACTTAGAGATAGTAATACACGACTTGAACCTTGATCGCTTGCACAAATTTGCATACCCAATTGGTCTTGAGAAAGTCAATTCGAGCAAAATCACTCGAACTACCGAGAGGTATAAAGTGAGTAGAATCGTGCAATGGTTATATCATACTCCCCAAATGTGACAATCTGGCCTTAGACTCAAGAATCCTTCAATTAACCACCTAGGAGAAAGTCACTACCCTAGTGCCTTTTATCTATTTGAACAACTTGCAATAGTTTAATCTTAGCTTTACTTAGCCTAATTTAGCATCTTAGTAGTATAAAATTAGAAGTAAAATCAAAACCAACAATGTTTGGAAGTGCAATTACGAACAATTACACAACACCAATTTAGATAGAAACTCAAGTCCAATAGCTAGCTCCCTGTGGAAATCGATCCCGACCTTCTCGGGTAAAAGCTGCTTTGACCTCTCTTGCTACTTCATAGTAGTATATGGTTGGAATCAATCAATGCACCAGATGTTTTCTACATTCAGAACCTCAAGAAGAAGCCCACCGAGATTTTCCGTGAGTATGCTACTCGATGAAGGTCAGAAGCGGCCAAGGTTAGGCCATCATTTGACGAAGAAAAAATAAACAAGTTCTTCGTTAGAGCATAGGATCCGCAATATTATGAAAGGTTGATGGTTATTGAAAACCATAAATTCTCCGATATCATCAAACTTGGTGAAAGGACCGAAGAAGGCATCAAGAGCGGGAATGTAACAAACTTTGAGGCACTACAGGCCACAAACAACGCACTACAATCAGGCGGCATATCGAAAAAGAAAGACTTCGGGGCAGTAATGGTGGCTCAAGGCCCAAAATCTCCACTCACATATCAAACATCTCCACTCACATATCAAGCACCTCCACCCACATACCAAACACCTCCACCTATATATCAACCCTCATATCCCAAATATCCCCAACTAGCCACTGTCTATCATGCCTATAATTCCCAACCATCTCATTTCCAGTTACCTCCAACTCGCTAAAAGTATCCAAGATCATGACCTAATTTTGACCGCAAACCACCCAGACAATACACCGCTATTGCTGAACCTATCAACTAGTTGTATGAAAGGTTGAAAGCCATTGGTTACGTCACTCCTATTCCTATTGTAGCAGTAGAGAAACCATCCCAATGGGTCAACCTAAACAAAACCTGTGCATACTATTCTGGTATGAAGGGGCACACCATTGACGAGTGCCGAACATTGAAAGATAAAATCCAGACACTAATTGACAATAAGGTCATACAGGAGAAAGACGATATACCCAATGTCTGCAATAATCCTCTCTCAGTTCATATGGGTGGCGGGATACATGTGATAGAGATAGATGAAGAATGGGATCTTGATCGGGCTTATTTGAGAAGGCCATGACTTTAAACCTGCAGTCACACTTACTCCCATTGTAGTATAGACTCAGTCACCAGTCGAGGTTGAGGTAGCTGCATCGGTTCCATTTGAGGTAGAGGTAGCTCCACCTGAGGCCACACCTGTTCCATTTGAAGTAGAAGTGGCCACACCTTTCACAGTGACAGTATCAACCACACATCCTTTCAATTCAAAAGCAATACCCTAGGATTACGTTGTCGAAGCTAGGTGAAAAGGAAAGGCAAAGATGGAGGAATCCAACGCTGCACAAGGAATGACTAGGACCGGAAGAATCTATACACCTGAACACTTGGGAGGACCAAGTAAGGATGCTACTACCAAACATCTTGTCATTGAAACAGGATCGGATGACCTTTGGAGGAAAGTACAAGTAAGGGAATACTCCGTCATTGATCATTTAAACAGAACCCCAGCTCAGATATCCCTCCTATCATTGTTACAAAATTTGGAGGCACACAAGAATGCTTTGATTAAGGTGTTAAGTGAAGCTTACGTACCCGACAATATCATCTATAGAGAAATGTCCAACATGGTAGGGCAGGTGCTAGAAAGTCATAAGATAATCTTCCATGAGGATGAACTACCGCTTGAAGGGTTGAATCATAACTGAGCATTGCATATCACGGTACAATTTGAAGGCAAATTCATTGCTAGAGTTCTGATCGATGGAGGTTCAAGCCTCAACATTTGTCCATTGGATACTCTGAAAAGATTGGGCAAAGGTTTCCATGAAATACGGGCATGAAGCATGAACGTGAAAGCCTTTGATGGGTCTCAAAGGGCCACAATTGGGGAGATTAATCTTTGTCTGCATATGGGGCCAATTTGGTTCGACATTGAATTCTAAGTGCTTGACATATCAGCTTCATACAATCTTCTATTGGGCCAACTGTGGATACATGCCACTGGGACTGTGGCTTCCACACTACACCAGGCCGTGAAGTTCGAATGGAACCATCAGGAGGTGATCATTCACAGGGACGGGAGTAACCCCATTTACACCAGTCAAACCATCCTAGTTACCAGGGAACAGAAGAAAGCTAGGAGGAGAAACTTATCACCACATCAAACATGTCAATGCCGTTGAGAAAAATAAATGGTGGAGTAACAAAATAGAAAGCATACTAGCATGGTCTGGGTATGAACCCAACAAAGGGCTTGGGAAGAATCTCCAAGGCATTATTAAACCTATACAACTGAAACGTCATGGTACAACCTTCGGGCTCGGATACCAATATACATGGCAAGAGTATTATGATTAGTTGCCTCTATGGCATGGACTTTATTACCCTCTTGAGCAACCAGTGCCACATCTAGGTCAGAATTTTCACCAAGCTGATACAATATGGGGAACTATATAAGAAAAAGCATTAGCTGGGCTGAGGAATCTGTTCTTGGAGGACGAAGACATGGATTGTAGTGCAATAATTAAGGAGGAGGAGGAAGAAGGCCTCACTATTCAGACTATGGAGAAAGGAGTTGTTCTCAGGAACTGGGCTGCTACACCATCCCGGGCCTGCCGAGTCCCTGGGTAGCTTGGCAATCAACTTAATTTCTATAGCCATGCTAGGCATCTAAGATTTTCAGTAGTTTTGTTTTTAAAGACTTACTTGTTTCAAATAAATGCTCGATTCATCGAGCCGTACATGTTTTGGATGTTTTCAGTTCTAATCAATGCATTTCTATTTATTATTACCATTCACACATTTCTTTATACAACATTATTATTACCTTTCCTGATGAACTAGTGACTGTGACATGTAATGAGGCAACACAATATAGGGATAGTGACTCGAATGAAGAAGATGAAATACTAGAGGAGATTGTCAGGGAGGTTGAGAACTTTGAGAATAAGCCTAAGTCCAACCTGGATGAAACCGAAGCAGTAAATTTGGGAGACGGCGAAATCGTCAAGGAGACCTGTATCAGCATTCACTTATCACCGACAGAGAAAGAGGAGTAAATTCATTTCTTGAAGGAGTATGAGGATATCTTTGCATGGTCATATGGTGACATGACCGGTTTGAGCACGTCCATAGTGGCTCACAAGTTGCCTACCAATCCCATATGTACGCCAGTAAAGCAGAAACTTAGGAAATTCAAACCAGATATGAGCCTAAAAATCAAGGAGGAAGTTACTATGTAGATCAAAGCCAAAGTCCTCAGAGTGGTTGAGTACCCAACCTGGTTAGCCAACATTGTACCAGTTCCGAAGAAAGATGGGAAAGTCAGAGTATGTGTTGACTATCGAGACTTAAACAGAGCAAGTCCCAAGGATGACTTTCCACTGCCAAATATACACATCCTGATCGACAATTGCGCTAAGCATGAACTCCAATCCTTTGTAGATTGCTTTGCGGGTTATCACCAGATCTGGATGGTTGAAGAAGACGTAGAGAAAATAACTTTTATTATGCCATGGGGGTATAATGCTACAAAATGATGCCATTAGGCCTAAAGAATGATGGGGATACTTACATGAGAGCCATGTCAACCATCTTTCATGATATGATACATAAAGAAATCGAGGTGTATGTGGACGACGTCATTATCAAATCCAATAGGGTCGCAGATCGCATAACAGATTGGAGAAAGTTCTTTGATAGATTAAGGAGGTACAACTTAAAACTGAACCCCGCAAAGTGTGCACTTGGGGTTCCCGCAGGAAAGTTACTGGGATTCATTGTCAGTCGTTGAGGGATCAAGATGGACCCGTCTAAAGTTAAGGCTATTCAGGAGTTACCTCTTCCTAGGAACAAAAAGGACGTGATGAGCTTCCTAGGACGTCTCAAGTATATCAGTCGCTTCATAGCACAATCCACAGTTATATGTGAACCCATCTTCAAAATGTTGAGGAAAGATGCCGAAACAAGCTGGACTGAGGATTGTCAGAAACTTTCGACAAAATCAAGGAGTACTTGTCCACACCACCGATCTTGGTCCCGCCAGAGTCACGTCGGCCTTTGCTACTCTATCTGTCTGTATTAGATGGAGCCTTCGGATGTGTTCTGGGACAAAATGACAAGACAGAGAGAAAGGAGCAAGCCATATACTACCTGAATAAGAAATTCACACCTTGTGAAGCACGATACTCTCTGTTGGAACGCACTTGTTGTGCTTTGACCTGGACAGCTCAGAAATTGAGGCATTACTTCTGTGAATACACTACATACCTTATATCCAGGATGGCCCCTATGAAGTACATATTTCAGAAACCCATTCCGATTGGGAAGTTAGCCAAGTGACAAATACTGTTAAGTGAGTTCGATATCGTCTATGTAACTCAAAAGGCGGTCAAAGGACAAGCATTGGCAGACCATCTTGCTAAAAATCCTGTGGGAGGAGAATACGAACTCTTGAAAATGTATTTCCTGATGAAGAAGTGTCATTCATAGGAGAGGACATTACTGAAGCATACGACGGTTGGAGGAAGTTCTTTGATGGAGCTACAAATTTCAAAGGAGTGGGAATTGGAGTGGTTTTGGTATCAAAAACTTGCCAGCATTATCCGGTGTCTGCTAAACTCAGATTTCCCTGCACCAACAACATGGCAGAGTATGAAGCCTGTATATTGGGGCTCAACATGGCAATTAACATGAATATTCAGGAGCTGCTGGTAATTGGTGATTCAGATTTGATCGTGCACCAGGTACAAGGAGAGTGGGCCACCAAGAATTTCAAGATATTGCCATATCTGCACCATGTGCAGGAATTAAGGAAGAGGTTTACGAAGATAGAGTTTCGACATGTGCCCAAAATTCAGAATGAGTTTGTCGATGCATTGGCCACTTTGTCATCCATGATACAGTATTTACACAAGAATTTCATTGATCCCATCCCAGTGAGAATTCATAATCAACCAGCATATTGTGCCCATGTTGAAGAAGAAATAGACAGGAAGCCTTGGTTTCACGATATCAAAGAATATTTAGCGAAAGGAGAATACCCGGAGCATGCGAACCATACTCAGAAACGCACACTCCGGAGATTGTCCAATCACTTCTTCCATAACAGAGGAAATTTGTATAGAAGAAATCCTGATTTGGGATTGCTAAGATGTGTCGACGCAAAAGAGGCTTCTAAGCTACTTGAGGAGATACATGCTGGGACCTACGACCCGCATATGAATGGTTTTGTCCTGGCTCGAAGATACTTAGGGCCAGTTATTTTTAGATGACCATGGGGACAGCTTGCGTCCAGTATGTCCGAAAATGCTACCAATGTCAGGTGCATGCCGATATGATAAAAGTACCACCAAATGAGCTCAATGCAACAAGCTCACCTTGTCCGTTCACCGCTTGGGGAATGGATGTTATCGGTGCGATCGAGCCCACTACTTCAAACGGGCATAGATTTATTCTAGTGGCCATTGACTACTTCACAAAATGGGTGGAGGCTACATCCTACAAAGTTGTAACCAAAAAAGTCGTCGCAGACTTTGTCAAGGATCGTATTGTTTGCCGATTCAGAGTTCCCGAGTCCATTGTCACTGATAATGCCGCCAATCTCAACAGTGATCTGATGAAAGCCATGTGTGAAACTTTCAAAATCAAGCACAAGAACTTCACAGCGTACAGACCTCAGATGAATGGAGTCGTAGAAGCCGCCAACAAAAACATCAAGAAGATATTAAGGAAAATGGTACGAAACCACAAAAATGGCACGAGAAGCTACTCTGTGCTTTATTGGGATACCGCACTATAGTTCGTACATCAACGGGGGCAACTCCCTACATGCTGGTTTATGGTACCGAAGCTATCATTCCAGCCAAGGTAGAGTTTCCTTCTTTAAGGATCATACAAGAAGCCAAACTCAGCGATGCTGAATGGATAAGGAGCTGCTATGAGCAATTTGCCCTTATAGATGGGAAAAGAATGAATGCAATATGTCACGGTCAGCTTTATCAGAATAGAATGTCTAGAGTTTTCAACAAAAGGGTCAAACTAAGACAGTTTGCACCAGGGCAGCTGGTGCTAAAGAAGATCTTCCCACATCAAGATAAAGCCAAAGTGAAATTCTCTCCCAACTGGCAAGGTCCTTACATGGTTTGTAGGGTGCTAACAGGAGGAGCACTTATACTTACAGAAACGGATGGAGAAGTCTGGCCAAAACCGATCAATTCAGATGCGTTCAAGAGATACTATGTTTAGACTATTTACATATCTTCATCTAATATAATAGAACTATGCTTGACCTGATTCCTGTTTAAGAGGGGATACGTAGGCAGCCTTGTGGGTTTGGTTATATCATAATAAAATTTTCATTTCCCCCCAGAACCAGAAACTGGGGCAGAATTTTGAGGAGGACCCTCAAAATTCTGGTGTAAGTCCAGCCGAGACCATCACATGCTAGAAGGTCAGAAATTGGTTAAGAAACTGGGGTAGAATTCACAAAATTCCGAAGAAGGTTCAACAAGTTCGTTGCTCGCAAATGACTGAAGGATCATCTACCAAACTGGGCCAAAATTTTGAGGAGGACACTCAAAATTCTAATACGAGAAAGCTGCAATGTCTCTGAAGTGTGTCACTATCACTAGTTCATCTAAAATTACTAGATATTTCTAAAATAAGGCATCCAAAATGGAGGAGCAAGGCTAGCAGACAAAGACACGAACCAACCCCCCCTTTTACGAAACTCACAATTTTTCTTTGAGCGCAGGCACATCTGACATAACAGTAGCATTCACAAATATATACATGCAGCAAAATCACTATCAATCGGGCCACCAGACACCGAACATATCTCCAGGTAAGAAACATTCTACTCTTATCTGCCTTCTCTTTGCATGGGACTAAGCCCTGTCCCGCATCCTGCATGAGACTAAGATTTATCTCCATCTTGCATGAGGTTAAGACCTGCCTCCATATTTTCATAAGGCTAAGCTCTGCCTTGCATCTGCATGGGACTAAGCCCTGTCCCGAACATTGCATGAGGCTAAGCCATGCCTCCATATTTGCATAAAGCTAAGCTATGCCTTCCATATACATGGGACTAAGCCCTGTCCCGAACCTTGCATGAGGCTAAGCCCTGCCTCCATATTTGCATAAGGCTAAGCACTGCCTTCCAGCTGCATGGGACTAAGCCCTGTCCCTCATCTTGTACGAGACTAAGTTCTGTCTCCATTCTGTATAAGGCTAAACATTTCCTTCTCATGGGACTAAGCATTGTCCCTCCTTGCATAAATGTTGCTCTATTCCGACACTATATATTTGCTCCTCTTTCGGGCTAAGCTCTGCCCTCAACGTTACAAGACTAAGCCTTGTCTTGTTAATTTTAGCATCATATTATTACATCTTATGGGCTAAAATATCGCCAACTTGTCCGAAGACGTCATTGTGCGAAGACATCATCCTCATAGCCGGAATATACCATGCCATGGCCTGAGGATCTCTCAAATTTGCATATCATTATTCAAAGGCGTCATTGTTCGGAGGCACCATTCTCATGGCCCAAGAACATCATTTCATGGCCTGCGAATCTTCTGTCTCACAATTCATGGCCCAGGACATCATAGTCTAAGGACGTCATCCACACCGTCCAAGGGCAATCTTTCATGGTACAAAGGGAATTTGCATCATTGTGAGCACGTGATTTTTGCTTCACGGAAATTACTCCAAAAGAAATCGAAAAAGAAATAAAACAAGTTACCTTCAGGTACAATTTTGAGAATTTGTGCGACATTTTCATAATTGTCTGTCCGTAAAATGCTCGCCTTGCTATAGTTAAAAAATACAAAAATACATGTTGCATGCATTTAGGAATTAGTGGTGCATTTACGAATTAATTAACCATAATTTGGTTAAAAGAAAATCACAAAAAATATGCACGTGTATTTCTTGTCATTGTGTGGTTTTATTTTTTAATATTGTGTGTTAATTATTATAGGTGTTAAATAATATGTATGTAATTTTATTTTTGATTTTATGACTTATTTAAGATTTTTGTTTAACTTTGATAATTAAAAGAAAGAAGGAAAATGGGTAAAAGATAAGGGAAATCGGGACTGGGCCACCCTAGATGGACCCAAATCCAGGCCCAAATCAACCCCATACCCGGTCCAATTTGGTCAAGCTCCCAGACGCCTCAAACGGCGTTGTTTTGGTTCCTTTTAATCGGAGCCGTTGGATTAAATCAATCCAACGGCCAAGATCTCACTTCCCTTATCCGTTCCCTGAACCCGACCCGTTGCCTGGTTCGAACCGACCCCCCTACTTAACCAAACGACACCGTGTTGTTAAGCTCCCCTAATCCTGGCCATCGATCTTGATTGATCCAGTGGCCAGGATTAAACCACCCATCCCGTATATAAATCCCAATCCGTCACCCCACGCCCCAAACCAAACCCCCCTCGCCCACTGTTCATCTTCGTCCCCAGAACCCCCCTCTCAAACCCTAGCTGCCTTAGGATTCCCCCACCATAAACCCGACAACCACGACTCTGATGGCTACCAAAATAACACCCCTGATGCACCCAACCACCCTGAACACGAATCCATTAACTATTTACCTCGAATTATCCTACAGCTTCTCGAATCTTCAATCGAAGATTCGAGCAAAAACCAGATCTACACCCACCGACCCCAAACTCATACCACAACACCTCCTGACCTTCCTCACCCCCTGAATGACCTTGGTTCCGTTCGAATCTAACCATAAAGGCTCGAGCCCTAATTCGAGCCCCAAGAACCCTAGAACTCAGATCTATAGGGGTCTGTCCAAATCAACAAAAGGATCGGGGTCTAATAGACTTTAACCGAGGTGTTCTCAGTTGAGAACACTTCGATTAAAGTCCGTTCGACCCCAAAAATGGTCGAGTCCGAGTTCGAGCTTGGATCAGTTTTGATTTCAAATCCCTGAGGTAATTTTTCCCTTTTTCTTTTGTTCTCCTATAGATTCTATCTGTTTTTCATGTTTGGTTTGGTTTGTTTCTGATTTTTCTGTCAATTCTGTGAACCCCGAGATAGTGTTTAGCTTGTTTTGGTGTTTTATTTGATTGCCTGTTGTATATTTTAGCTTTTATAGTCGTTTAAATAAGTGTCGTCAATTAATTTGTTTGAAATTAGAGGAAAACATGACAGTAGCTCATTAATACCCTCCATGTATGTTTGCCAGGACAGTAGCTCATCTAAATCTGTATGCTAGCATATAATGAACCTTTGGAATATGTTCAGTTTTGTCTGTGAATTAGACTACTCATTCAGGCAGTAACCTCATGATTTTTCATAGAAGCATGTTCATTATTCATCACTGCTTCGAGCTTAGCCTGTGGGCTGTTGTCTTTTGCATTGTTTGGCTCTGAGTTGGTCAGGATTGGCTCCCAATATGACCAACTCCTGCCGTTTGATTAGCACCCCTATTTATGATCTGATTTTGAGTTGAACTTAGTTTAGGAACTGAATATAGCTGTAGAAATTTAACAAATCAACCTGAAATCAGTGTTAGGTTTAAGCTGATTAGCTAGTAGTCAGTGATTATTAGCTAAATTTAGAGGGGCTTATATACTGACTGTTAAGGGTTAGGGTAATACAGTAATATGCAAGGGTTAAGGGGTAATTTTGGGAGTTTAGTAACATGTTAGCAGGCTGTTAAAGTTGGGGTCTGCCTAGTGGTCATTTATTAAACTTATTTTAATGACAATGGGGAACAAAACAGCAAGCATGGGAATTAAGTGAATATTATAATACACCCATGACTCTTGGTTAAAACAAATAGGACAAGCATGGGGAACAATATAGTGGGGATCAATAAAAGACACTTAGGCATGAGAATTAAAGGGGTATGAGCAGAAAAGGCTAAGGGGATCAAGGCAGCCTGGGGGCTTGCCATTTCTGGCTTATAAATAGGCTGATTTTTAGAGTTTAAGAGGATGGAGATTTTGGCTAGAGAGTTAAGTTTAAGGCTGGACAGTTAAAATTTAGAAGCTGGACAGAAGTTGAGGGCAAAACAGTTTTTTAAGAGGGTTAACTTTAGAGGCTGGACAATTTTAAGTGGTTTGGACATTAGAAATTGAGAGAAATAGAGTGTTAAAGTTGAAACTCCACATTAAGGAGTTTGAGGCTGTTTTTCCTGGGGTGTTTGACAAAAGTCAGAAATTACTGCTTTCGTGCACCAGTCTGTTGTGTTGGGACACTGTGGGATTTCAGTTTAGCTTTCCTGGTTTCTTTACTTGATTGAGCACTGTTTCAGTTGAGTTGTTTTGGGTTTTCTGTTTGGTCTGAAAGTTCACTGGTCTCCTGCTGGGTTTAAATCTGTTGCTGGTTTCTCCTACTGGGTATTCCTGGATTTTGTTTGTTTGGGTTTGCTGTTAATAACAAAAATATGACTGCAGGGTTTGTTGTTGTTGAGTGCTGTCTTTGTGTTGCTGCTTTTTCTGTTGCTGCTGTTGTTGCGTGTGCTACTGCTTTCCACTGATCATTCCTCTTCTTCTTTTGCTTTCCTATACCAGGTACACGACTGATACACTGTCAATGTAAGCTGAAATTTTAAGCATGAATACAAAGAAAATTGGAAGAGTTGAAGTTATCTCGAATTAGCTTTAGAAATGTATTGAAAATTGGTTGTCTGCATGATAATTTGCTTTCTCTAATATAACTATGTGGTTAGCTGTGATGTAACTGAATCTTTATACATATCATTTAGTTGGAAAACTCTATGTATTACTTATAATGAAAAGGGATTAATGTTGTAGTAGCCACGTTCTGTAAGTTCAATATTGTTTTGTCAAGGAGCATGTTAGGTACCCAATAGTTACTTCCTTAAACAAATGGCCTGTTTTAAGTTGGTAGGAATATGGTTTGATTAAGACAACCAGTACATTGCATATCAGCCCCCCTTTTTTATAAATGTCAAACATATATCAAATAAGTTGAATAGGCCCAATTGACATGAGGGTGGCCCAGGCCGAGTTGCACGTTATGCACATTGGACCTGGGCCCGTAATATCTAAACGACTGCCCATATGTGCGTTCATGTTCGGATTTTGCAAACCATATTCGGAACCCGACTATAACTGACTTGTAAGCATGTAAATAAAGTTGGATCGTTCTTCTTCTTTCGTTATTAGAAACAAACTCAATAGAAAACATAGCCACTATAGGACGACCTTTTAAATAAAAATGAGACGAGCCTCGCCAGATAAAACGCACAGACTGCGGGGCCCTCACAAAAATGTATGTGTTAAGTACTTAGAACTCGGGATAGGCCGCTTAGCGAACTCCACGGCCTTACCCAAAATAACAACACGCTATTTATTTAGGACGCGTCTTAATTAATCTTACTTTCTTAAATTCGGGTGCGCATTTATGCGACCCAAATCTGAATCTCAGCGAAGTCAAAATGTGTCTCTAATCACGGGTACATTGATTGTGACGTGGTTCGAGATGCATTTCCACGATGTTGCAATTCTTTTAAAAATAATGAATGAGACGAGCCTCGACAAACAAAAAATACAAAAGCTACGGGGCCCTCTATACGTGTTTGTAAAGTTACTTAGAATTCGGATGGGCCAATTAGCAAAATTGCACGGCCTTCCCCAAAAATAATAACTCCCTTTTTGCTTTAACTTTTGCTTTAATTTTAACTTTTGCTTTATCTTTAACTTTTGCTTTAATTTTTGTTTTAACTTTAACTTTTACTTTAACTTTTGCTTTAACTTTTGCCTTTTGCTTTAACTTTGGCTTTTGCTTTCCCTTTAAACTTTAGCTTTAACTTTCGCTTTCGGCTTTAACTTTAGTTTAAACATAAGTTATAACATGTATAAAAATCAGATATTTAGCCATTATAACAGTTTAAGCGACCGTGCTAGAACCACGGGATTCGGGGGTGCCTAACACCTTCCCTCGGGTCAACAGAATTCCTTACTTAGAATTTTTGGTTCGCAGACTTCATTTGGAAAGTCGAATATTTTCCTCGAATTGGGATTCAAGATAAACCGGTGACTTGGGACACCAAAAGCCAAACCTTTCCCAAGTGGCGACTTTGAATTAAATAAATAATCTCATTTCGAATATTGTCACTTGAATTGGAAAAACTCCCTCACGCATTTATCCTTCGGGGTAGGCGCATAAAAAGGAGGTGTGACAATCATGTTTAAATTTTTGCAGTAATCTACGTACTTGAATGCATCGTGTTTTGAGTTTGCAGGTGATCTCGGAGGTAACCATTTTTCAAAAAGGTGCAACCTTCGATCCGGTTTCCACTCATACTATTTTCACTACCGATTCTCATCACTTGGCCATCCTACCTCGTGACATCCGGCTATCTACCTGATAACACATCCGATACACTCTAAACCCAAAATCATAACTCCATCCGACATTACCCTTCATAAAAGAACCTTTGCCGAAATTGGCTACCATTTCTATAACAACTCTATCGGTTTCATTAACCGGTAGATCCAGAACTACACATGGCCCGATTCCTGTAAAACCAGGGATATGTAGGCAGCTCAAAAACCAGAGTTCGGCCTATATTTTTTCTAAAAACATCCCATTCGATCAAAATTGACCATCATTTCTTTACCCGAAAACTTTTTCATCCTTCCCGGGTAAAGAGGGGCAGGTGTTGATACCCAATTTTTTCCTATAATATTTTTAAAGTGCATATATACCTTCAAAAACTATGCATTAGCATCAATTGATATTTTCCATAATTTTTATATTTTAAGATAATTTCCGCTAGTATTTTATTTATATAAATAACTTCAAAATTGCATCACAAATGGCTCTATAACATTTCATTGATTTAATTAGCTATTTATTGCCATATTAAGTTCAAATTATTTCACAAATGGCCGGATTTATATCTTTTGGTTATAATTGCAATAACTTTGCAATTATAACCCACACATGCATTATTACATTATTTTTACTAGAAAATAGCCTTTTATATTTTTAAAAATATTAAGTAATTATTTTAAAATATTTCCAGGCATGAAAATCATTCTTACAACCTATTAGTTATTTTCAAAAAATTGTTTTATCAATTAAATGGGTATTTAACAAATAAACCTCTTATTTTCGGATTTAGCCTAATTATGTAGCCCAATTTCAACCCCTAACCCACTAAGACCAGGCCGAAACCAATCAAACCCAACCCCAATTAAACCTAACCTGACCCAAGCCCCTCCTAATCCTGGCCGTTGATCTCTGAGATTAACGACCCTTATTTGTTCTTACCATTTTTAACCAAACAAACCCCCTAACCTAACTCATTTTGTCATGCTCGCCGCCTTTAAATCCATTGTCTCCCTCTTCTCTTAGAGACTCGCCCAAACCCTAGCGCCGTCACCTAAAATCTACCCTAAATCCCTTCGATCCCTACCTATTCCATGAGATTCTATGGTAATTTGAGGCCCTACCGGCCTCTTACCTCTCCTGGTTCTTCGACCCTGTTGTTGCATGAAGGGATCTTGAAAAGATCCAACTCAGATTTGGTTGTAGCTCGACTTTTTCTTCTAGATACACGATACTTGGAGTACCAACATGCAAATTTGGGTACTGCAGAAGTTACCCTGAATGCTGGGACTATCTTCATAACTATCTTTCCAAATTTTAACATGTCCCTATATGATCCATACTTAACCGAAGCACTAAAAATCCAAGTCCAAATCCAAGGAGCCCCTCAAGCCAAAGATTCCATCCAAGCCACCCTTCATCACCAAATGGTGTGGCGAGTCCAAAATCATGCCATGGATCTTTGCCTTACCGAAGGAGAAAATGCTTTACTCTTAAATATTGATGCTACCAAAGGAACCACCATGTGCACCCAAATACCCAGATAAATTTTCAGAGATGAGCTTGTCAAAATTCTTCCTGATTCCTGGATCATAAATTATGAAAAGTTAAGAGAACCAGAGGAATCTCTGCAATCTGGTAAACCAACTTTTACCAAAAGAAGTGACAAAACCGTTTGCATAAGCTTTGACCATTCCCATCTCAAAAACCCAATAAAACCATATTCTCTTACCAAATGATTCAACCCAAAGATACAATAGATACATACCCTGAACCTGACGGAGAGTTCTTCTGGAATATACAAAGCATCATGGAAGAACATGACTGGTGTCAACATTTTGACAAAGAAGGAAAAAGAGTTTGGTGGTTCAAATGCCCCTTTACGGGACACTGCCCATGGGATCTTGGTTGTCATTGCCAAGACTGTTTAGAAGACCCAATTGGATAATATGATGAACACCATCTGCATCACTGGGAAAGATTTGGCCTCAACAAGATCAAACCAAAATCCAAGAAAAAAGGGAAGACCACTGAAAAGCAATTTCAAGCCAAATATAAAAGTAAAGACCCTTCAATTGGCTCATTAAGCCGTCCAGGTAAATATGAATTTCTTGTCAATTACAAACCCCAGGAATAGCCAAAATTACCAGAAAAATTTACTCCAAGCTGGGAGGATAGT
This sequence comes from Nicotiana tabacum, assembly GCF_000715075.1. NCBI lineage: Eukaryota > Viridiplantae > Streptophyta > Magnoliopsida > Solanales > Solanaceae > Nicotiana > Nicotiana tabacum. Next base: position 115,992,397 of record NC_134086.1, on the reverse strand, counting down.
GAAACCACACCCAAACCCAAATCACCATCAGCTCATACTCCAGAATCTAAAAAGCCACATGAACCTAAAACTTCACCAACTCAAAAAACCGCAAATCCCACACAACCACAGATATTCATGCTAAGTCCTTCAAGCTCCAGTCATACCCAAGACTTTCCTTCACTTCAACCATTTGAAAAAGAGGGTATAAGTCATGCTCCAAAAATTTCCAAAAAAAAAATAGTGCTACATACTAGAGAAAAACCTCCAACAAGTGACATCGAAGCAACAATGAATTGGCAATCAGAAAACTCCATCTGCAAAAACAAAGTACTAAAAAACATCAGCAATATCATAAAGAACGTGGCCCATACACAAAACAAAATGATGAGCAAAGTGGAAACAATTAAGAAAAAGATGGACCAGACGTTGTCTCACCATGCAGGACTAATCAAAGCCTTGGAACTAATATTGGCCAATTTACAATATGAGATTTGTCCGCCAGGAACTTCACTTTTCCAGTTCTTCCAACAACAACAAAAGAAGACGATTTCCATCAAAGAACAGATTCAACTTTTAAGAAATGACCACTTTGAGACACAAAAGACCCCAGTTTTCCCCTCAAAACCTACCTTCTTCCCTATGTTTCCACAAACATATTCACCACATAAATTGGACTATACATTTTCTACTTTTCCATCTACCTCAAAAAATCCAATCTCTTTCACCCAACCCTTAAAAGAAGAACATTATTTGATATTGCAAAAATGGTTTGGGAAAGGAAAGATGCCCTTGCATCCCAGAAACAAACCAAGAAAAGGCGAGACCAAAGAGAGAGTTCAAAAAGATCGAACCCCGAAAATTTAATGATTTCTGACCAGAAAGCTCCAGACCTCTATGTCTCCCAGCCAAGAAACATATCAGAATAAGATACCCCATGGTCAGAATCTCTAAATCCATTAGATGATGAAACAATGGAAGATAGCTCCCAATCAAGTAATGAATCCGCAACAAACTCTTCCGAAGACGACGATCCCCTAATATTTGTAAACCTGCCAAGAGACCCAGAAATATCTGAAGTAGATGAGAAACAAGAATGCATGATAGATGAACCAATCCCAAAAAGAAGATATGAGCCCATGGAATCAAAACCAGTTGGAACTGGTTTCCACACTTTCACTTTAGATGACGTCAAGGTTTTCAAATGGCCCCAAAGGATCCAAGACTTCTATACTTGGGATGGTGACCAAAAATTTTGTGGAATGAGAAAAGTATATCATCCTTTCAGAACTCACTTCACGGTTCTTAGGAATCCTTAGATATTGGTGGAACTCACTTGGAATTCAAGACAAAAATATTTTCTTAGTTCCCAAGATTTTGCCTTCAACATCAGGATCCTACATGAAGTTTTCTGTGGAGATACTGGCCAAAGACAGGAGAAAATACGAACACAACTCTTCGAGATGAAGTGTGTGTCATTCGACCGAAATGACATTGACAAGCATTTTCAAAAAATGGCAAATATATACTTTGAAATCAGCAGAGACATCAACCTGAAGCAAGCCTTTGTCTCTTCCCTTCCAAAGCTGTTGGCGAGCCGAACTATGATCATCATAGAAGAAAGTTTCAGTCCATAACAACCCCACAAATTGGTTACATCAGAAAAGCTATTTTCATCTCATTGGATGATATCTGTATGAAGCGCTCTGTCCTGAAACAAATTATCTGACACAATCCAGCACTTGACAAAGCATGCCGCAAATTTGATCTAATCATCAAATCAGGATGTTCTTGCCACACATCTAGATGATAGAGAGGATTCAGGAGGTTCAGATTGCCAAGAGTTCCAGATGGGAAATCAAGGTCCAAGAGACACACAAAATATTTCAGAGGTAGAAGGACATGAAATTTTCACAAGAAAAATAGATGTTTTATTTACCACAAGATTGGACATTTCGCTAAAAACTATCCCCAATCAAGAAGATCTGTCAAACTCCTTGAAGAGATTGAAGATTACACTAGCATACATCTCGTAAAAGAGGAGGACCTTGAATCCATATTCTCTGTGGATGATGAACCTAGTGAAGAAACTTTATTCTCTCTTGATATCTATGAAGATCAAGGAAATGATCACTGCCAAATTTTAGAACCAGTGGTCGAAGCCCGAGAGGAGATCTATGCTCTCGTAGTTGTTCCTCAATTAGAACTCAATGTCTATTCATCCAAATGGGATAAACCAACTCGAGTTATTGCTTTCATCGACACTGGAGCTGCTTCCTCACTCATAAATCTTGCTGTTCTCCTTGAAGATTAATGGGTGTCGCACTTTAAAGATTTTAACACTACATCAAATGGAATCCTGACTACCACCGTCATCACAAAGAATCCGGTCACAATTGAGTTCTTTCCAGGATTGAAGTACAGAACCAGCTGATAGGGTCTGATGTACCAAGAAAAGATCTTGTTGTTGGATTTGACATTTATAGACAACTTAGTAAACAACTCCAGATCAAGGCTAATGGGATAGCTTTTAAACAGCAGTTCAAACCTTATTCCAAGATTCCAAGGCTTTTCCAAATCACCAATGACGAACAAATCAAAGAAATTGAGTAAAATCTCATTGAACATTCATGTCCTGAATCCCATAAGGATTTCATGAAAAAAGGGAAAAGCCCATTATTGAAAAACAAAGAGTTTTTTATCAAGCTCCCTTTCAAGAAAAATGAAAATATCAATCCAACAGAAGCCAGTCATTCAGGCATGAATCCAGATCATTTTTAGCTTGCAAAGAAAGAATGCAAAGAACTTTTGGAATTTGATCTAATAGAGTCGTCAGATTCACAATGGGCATGCGAAGCATTTTATTTCAATAAAAGAGCTGAGCAGACAAGAGGAAAACTCAGGTTAGTTATTAACTACCAGCCACTTAACCACTTCCTCCAAGATGATAAATTTCCTATCCCAAATAAATTCACTCTTTTCTCCTACTTAGCCAAGACCAAATATTTTTCCAAGTTTGATTTAAAATCTGGATTTTGGCAATTGAGAATCCACACTGAAGAAAGACCCAAAACAGGATTCTGCATCCCCAATCATCACTTCCAATGGAAAGTCATGCCCTTCGGGTTAAAAACTGCACCCTCCTTGTTCCAAAAAGCCATGATAAAAAAATTCTAACCCAACCTCCATACCTCTTTAGTTTACATTGATGACATCCTGTTATTTAGTGATACATTGGAGGAATATGTCAACTTGCTTCATCAATTTGAGGCATTGATAACATAGTACGGAATCATGCTCTTAGCAAAAAAGATGATACTTGCTCAAAAAGAAATTGATTTTCTCGGTATGAATTTTGTCCAAGGTGAATAGTCCAGGACCACATATATGTCAGGAATTACTCAAATTTCCGGATACCAACCTCACAATAAAGTAGATACAACAGTTCTTGTGTATCATAAATTATGTAAGATATTTCATCCCAAATATCTCTACATACATTTCTCCACTCACAGAGATGCTCAAGAAAAATGGTCCATCATGGGGAAAGAAACAAGATGAAGCAGTCAGGGAAATAAAGGAGATATCTAAAAATGTCAAGTCCCTCTGCATACCTTCAGATGGAAAGAAGATACTGCAAACTGATGTCAGCAATGAATATTGGAGTGCTGTTCTATTTGAAGAAAAAGATGGTCAGAAGAAAATATGCGGATATTCCAGTAAAAAGTTCAAAGATGCCAAGCAACATTATCACTCCACTTTCAAGGAAATTCTTGCAGTAAAGAATGGAATCAAGAAATTTAATTTTTTCTTTATTCATACAGAATTTCTAATAGAGATAGATATGAAGGCCTTCCCAAAGATGATCCAGATAAATGCAAAAATTATTCTCAATCCTCAGCTTCTCAGATGGGCTTAATGGTTCTTTCCATACAAGTTTCATGTCAAGCACCTGAAAGGAAAGGATAATATTCTTGCGGATTTTTTGTCTCGACCGGAAGAATTCTCAAAAAGATTTTCCCCAGCAAAACTGAAGTTAAAGAAAAAGCTAATTAGCAACATCTTCATGCTTTCAACTATACTAGGAACAAGTTCATTAAAGCCAATAGATCATCCACCGGAGTTGTTCAACCTCATGGATCCCTTTGATATGTCAATTATTATGGAAAGAAGAACTTATAATGAGCTCCAAGTTTTCCGGCAACATGGAGGATCCATTCTCAAGCCATATGGGGTCAATCCAGAATATCCGTTTTGCCATATATTCATATCTCAAGCCAAGGATTTTCCACAAAAACTGTTATGGTTTTTCTGGTACCTATGCCATCAGTATTATATTTTCATGGAATTCAAATGCAACGTCTTCAAGGATTATGATAACATTGCACCAGATCTTAAAGTATTTTTGCTATAGTTCAAACCTAGAAGATATTGGATAAAATGTTTCAATGATTCCTATACAGCAAAGGTATTCATGTTTCATAGGCCAGTGAAGATTATTAATGGAAAAGTCCAGGCGCAAGCAGAGGCATCATTCTGGTGGAAATTTCCCGTATCCATTTTATCCATGGAAGAAGAATATAGCGAGGCACAAAGAATCATTTTCCAACAAAACAAGTGCATCTCAAGGGAGATATGGCCAAAAAATTGGGCAAGCTGGAATTATACAAGCAATTATCCTCATTGGGAAAGAGTCCGAGAAGCAGCAAAAGAATATCAAACCCCATATGAAGTCATCCGAGAAAAGATTACTCATGATATTTTCAGATTAAAGTTGCGGATTACATCTCTCAATCCAAAAGAGAAAGAGCACAGCGAAGAAGGACCGTCAAGTTCCAGGCGTTACTACACAAGGTCTTTGAAAAGATGCCTAGAAGACAACCCTAGAATCAATGAAGGATAATTATCTAAATCCCTGCTAATCCCACCATAATCCTACATTACCTACCAAAACCCACTAAAAAATCATCTACCCATGCCAAGACAAATTTCCACATCTTTCCATACTATTTGGGCCCCACTTCCACTTGCTTTCACATGGTTCCACATGCTTCCACACACTTCGTCACATGCAACACCCTACTTTCACATGCCCCTGCATAATTTCACATGCTGTACCATGTATATTTCACCCATTTCACATGTTTTCAGGAGCTTTTTAGTTATTTTGCCTAAAGTCCTTCACATGCCAAGAGGGACCCACTTGTAGATAAGTTTTCCATGTAAGATATATTTATTTAATAATGTGAGTTTGTCTTGTGGTAACCTCCTAGTCCTATATAAAGGAGGCCTTGTAGTAATTGTAAGATTATCTTGAAACCTTTGTATATCTTTTGTGATATATTACATATGAGTGCTTTCTAAATTTCCCTCTTGTTCTTACTTTTGAATGGATGGAAAGGCTAGTCCATGTATGAAAATAGAGTAAGAATACTCTATAAAAGTTAACTTATTGTAGTATGAAAGTTTTCTGAGTTATAAACAACTAACATTGGTTATAGTACAAAAGTTTCTGAGTGGCGTAGCTTGGCAAGCCGTCCCTTATGGGTTGTTGAAGCCAGCCCCTTTTGTAGGGAAACTTTCAAATCTATGGTTTATTTTGCTTTCTTGGAGTCTCTTGCTCTGTTCCTTATACTGTGGTATTTCGAGATGTATGCCAGTGTAATCTTCAATCTCTTCAAGGAGTTTGATAGATCTTCTTGATTGGGGACAATTTTTAGCAAAATGTCCAATATTGTGGCAAATAAAACATCTATTTTTCTTATGAAAATTTCCTGGCATTCCACGTCTGAAATATTTTGTGTGTATCTTGGACCTTGATTTCCCGTCTGGAATTCTTGGGCATCTGAATGTCGCCTAGATGTGTGGCAAGAACATCCTGATCCGGTGATCAGATCAGATTTGCGGTATGCTTTGTCAAGCACTGGATTGTGTTGGATAATTTGTTTTAGGGCAGAGCGCTTTGTACAAATGTCATTCAATGCGACAAAAATAGCTTGCCTGATGTAACCAATTTGTGGTATTGTTATGGACTGAAGCTTTTCTTCAATGATGGTCATGGTTCGGCTCGCCAACAGTTTTGGAAGGGAAGAGACAAAGACTTGCTTCAGGTTGATGTCTCCGCCGATTTCAAAGTATATCTTTGCCATTTTTTGAAAATGCCTGTCAATGTCATTTATGTCGAATGGTACACACTACATCTCGAAGAGTTATCTTCGCATTTTATCCTGTCTTTGGCCAGTATCTCTGCAGGAAACTTCATGTAGGATCCTGATGTTGAAGGCAAAATCTTGGTAAGTAAGAAAAGTATTTTTGTCTTGAATTCCAAGTGAGTTCCACCAATATCTTAGGATTCCTGAGAACCGTGAAGTAAGTTCTGAAAGGATGATATACTTTTCTTGTTCCACCAAATTTTTGGTCACCATCCAAGTATAGAAGTCTTGGATCCTTTAAGGCCATTTTGAAACCTTGACGTTGTCTAAGGTGAAAGAGTAGAAACCAGTTCCAACTTTTTTTGACGCCATGGGCTCATATCTTCTTTCTAGGATTGGTTCATCTGTTATGCCTTCTTGTTCCTCATATACTTCAGATATTTCTGGGTCTCTTGGCTGGTTAACAAATATTGGGGGATCGTCGTCTTCGGAAGAGTTTGTTGCGAATTCATTGCTTGATTGGGAACTATCTTCCATTGTTTCATCGTCTGATGAATTTAGAGATTACGACCATGGGGTATCTTCTTCTAATATGTTTCTTGGCTGGGAGACATAGAGGTCTAGAGCCTTCTGGTCAGAAATCATCAGATTTTCGGGGTTCGATCCTTTTGAACTTTCTCCTTGGTCTCGCCTTTTGTTGGTTTGTTTCTGGGCTGCAATGGCATCTTTCCTTTCCCAAATTATTTGCGATATCAAAATCATGTTCTTCTTTTAAGGGTTGGCTGAAAGAGATTGGATTTTGTGAGGTAGATAGAAACATAGAAAAGATGTAGTCCAATTTAGGTGGGGAATATGCTTGTGGAAACATAGGGAAGAAGGTAGGTTTTGAGGGGGAAAACTGGGGTCTTTTATGTCTCAAAGTGGTCATTTCTCAAAAGTTGAATCTGTTCTTTGATGGAAATCGTCTCCTTTTGTTGTTGTTGGAAGAACTGGAAAAGTGAAGTTCCTGGCGGACAAATCTCATATTGTAAATTGGCCAATCTTAGTTCCAAGGCTTTGATTAGTCCTGCATGGTGAGACGATGTATGCTCCATCTTTTTTTCAATTGTTTCCACTTTGCTCATCATTTTGTTTTGTGTATGGGCCACGTTCTTTATGGTATTGTAGATGTTGTTCAGTACTTTGTTTTGGTAGATGGAGTTTTCTGATTGCCAGTTCATTGTTGCTTCGATGTCACTTGTTGGGGGGTTTTCTCTAGTAGGTAGTACTATGTTTTTCTTGAAAATGTTTGGAGCATGGCTTATACCCTCCTTTTCAAAAGGTTGAAGTGAAGGAAAGTCTTGGGTATGAATGGAGCTTGAAGGACTTAGCATGAATATATGTGGTTGTGTGGGATTTGTGGTTTTTTGAGTTGTTAAAGTTTTAGGTTCAAGTGGCTTTTTGGATTCTAGAGTATGTGCTGAATGTGATTTGGGTTTGGGTGTGGTTTCACTATCCTCCTAGCTTGGAGTGAATTTTTCCGGTTATTTTGGCCATTCCTGGGGTTTGTAACTGACAAGAAATTCATATTTACCTTGACGGCTTAATAAGCCAATTGAAGGGTCTTTACTTTCATATTTGGCTCGAAATTGCTTTTCAGTGGTCTTCCCTTTTTTCTTGGATTTTGGTTTGGTCTTGTTTAGGCAAAATCTTTCCCAGTGACGCAGATGGTGTTCATCATATTCTGCAATTGGGTATTCTGAACGGTTTTGGCAATGGCAACCAAGATCCCATGGGTATTGTCCGGTAAAGGGGCATTTTAACCACCAAACTCTTTTTCCTTCTTTGTCAAAATGTTGACACCAGTCATGTTCTTCCATGATGCTTTGTATATTCCAGGAGAACTCTCCGTCAGATTCGAGGTATGTATCTATTGTATCTTTGGGTTGATCATTTGGCAAGAGAAGATGGTTTTATTGGGTTTTTTGAGATGGGAATGGTCAAAGCTTATGCAAACGGTTTTGTAACTTCTTTTGGTAAAAGTTGGTTCACCAGATTGTAGAGATTCCTCTAGTTCTCTTAACTTTTCATAATTTGTGATTCAAGAATCAGGAAGAATTTTAACAAGCTCATCTCTGGAAATTTGTCTGGGTATTTGGGTGCATATGGTGTTTCCTTTGGTAGCATCAATATTTAAGAGTAAAGCATTTTCTCCTCCAGGAAGGCAAAGATCCATAGAATAATTTTGGACTCGGCATGCCATTTGGTGATGAAGAGTGACTTGGATAGAATCTTGGTCTTGAGGGGCTCCTTGGATTTGGACTTGGATTTTTAGTGCTTCGGTTAAGTATGGATCATAAAGGGACATGTTGAAATTTGGAAAGATAGTTATGAAGATAGTCCCAGCATTCAGGGTAACTTCTGTAGTACCCAAATTTGCATGTTGGTACTCCAAGTATCTTGTATCTAAAAGAAAGTCGAGCTACAACAGGTTGACCTTTTCTTCCGTGATATGTTAAAGCGATTCGGATAAAACCAAAATGGATATGGGTAAAACCATGATCTCTCCATTGTCTGGGAAAATCATCTGGAATTTGAAGGGTGATAAATAGTTCCTCTCGAGTGGCAAGAATAGGATGCTGGTTAAGTTTTGAGGTAGCAACATATTCTTTGACTCCTTTTGGTCTGTGTTGGACTAAGAAACGAATTTGGGTCCAGGGTGCAAACGATATTTTTGGCAAAAGTTGAGTAAGGGTTTATGAGGGGCAGTTCAATGGAGGATACTTTCTGTTCATCGGGTAGGATATCTACTTCATAGAGGTAATAATATTTTTTGGACAAGGTTTTATATAGAGTAGGAGACATATTCATTTTTGCAAGGGACGATGATGATGGAAATGACTTAGACATATTTAGTAAACTGTTTCTCCCTCCGAAAGGATGGGCTGGCTCTGATACCACGGTATAAGGAACAGAGCAAGAGACTCCAAGAAAGCAAACTAAACTATAGATGCGAAAGTTTTCCTACAAAGGGGCTGGCTTCAACAACCCATAAGGGACGGCTTGCCAAGCTACACAAACAGTTAATTTGCTTATAGTCGCAAAAGTTTTCCTACAAAGGGGCTGGCTTCAACAACCCATAAGGGACGACTTGCCAAGCTATACAACTCAGAAAACTTTTGTACTATAACCAACGTTAGCTGTTTATAACTTAGAAAACTTTCGTACTACAATAAGCTAACTTTTATAGAGTATTCTTACTCTATTTTCATACATGGACCAGCCTTTCCATCCATTCGACGAAAGAACAAGAGGGAATTTAGAAAGCACTCATATGTAATATATCACAAAAGATTTAGAAAGGTTTCAAGATGATTTTACAACTACTACAAGGCCTCCTTTATATAGGACTAGGAGGTTACTATAAGACAAACTCACATTATTAAATAAACCTATCTTATATGGCAAACTTATCTACAAGTGGGTCCCTCTTGGCATGTGAAGGACTTTAGGCAAAACAACTAAAAAATTGCTGAAAACATGTGAAAGGGTTGAAATATACATGGTATAGCATGTGAAAGTATGCGGGGGCATGTGATGGCATGTGAAAGTAGGGTGTTTCATGTGACGAAGCGTGTGGAAGCATGTGGAAGCAAGTGGAAGTGGGCCCCAGATAGTATGGAAAGATGTGGAAATTTGTCTTGGCATGGGTAGATGATTTTTGAGGGGGTTTTGGTAGGTAATGTAGGATTATGGTGGGATTAGCAGGGATTTAGATAATTATCCTTCATTGATTTAAGGGTTGTCTTCTAGGCATCTTTTCAAAGACCTTGTGTAGTAACGCCTGAAATTTGACGGTCCTTCTTTGTTGTGCTCTTTCTCTTTTGGATTGAGAGATATAATCCGCAACCTTAATCTGGAAATATCATGAGTAATCTTTTCTCGGATGACTTTATATGGGGTTTGATATTCTCTTGCTGCTTCCCAAACTCTTTCCCAATGAGGATGATTGCTGGTATAATTCCAGCTTGCCCTATCTTTTGGCCATATCTCCCTTGGGATGCACTTGTTTTGCTGGAAAAGGATTCTTTGTGCCTCGTTATATTCTTCTTCCATGGATAAAATGGAAACGGGAAATTTCCACCAGAATGATGCCTCTTCTTGCGCCTGGACTTTTCTAATAATATTCAATGGCCTATGGAACATGAATACCTTTGCTGTGTAGGAATCATTGAAACATTTTATCCAATATCTTCTAGGTTTGAACCATAGCAAAAATACTTTAAGAGTTGGTTCAATGTTATCAAAATCCTTGAAGATGTTGCATTTGAATTCCATGAAAATATAATACTGATGGCATAGGTACCAGAAAAATCATAGTAGTTCTTGTGGAAAATCCTTGGCTTGAGCTATGAATATATGGAAAAACGGATATTCTAAATTAACCCCATATGTCTTGAGAATGGATCCTCCATGTTTCCAGAAAACTTGGAGCTCATAATAAGTTCTTTATTCCATAATAATTGACGGATCAAAGGGATCCATGAGGTTGAACAACTCTGGTGGATGATCTATTGGCTTTAATGAACTTGTTCTTGGTATATTGGAAAGCATGAAGATGTGGCTAATTAGCTTTTGCTTTGACTTCAGTTTTGCTGGGGAAAATCTTTTTGAGAATTCTTCCGGTCGAGACAGAAAATCCGCGAGAATATTATCCTTTCCTTTCAGGTGCTTCACTTGAAACTTTTTTGGAGAGAACCATTGAGCCCATTTGAGAAGCTGAGGATTGGAATAATTTTTGCATTTATCTGGATCATCTTTGGGAAGGCCTTCATATCTATCTCTATTAGAAATTCTATATGAATAAGGAAGAAATTGAATTTCTTGATTCCATTCTTTACTGCAAGAATTTCCTTGAAAGTGGAGTGATAATGTTGCTCAGCATCTTTGAACTTTCCACTGGCATATCCATATATTTTCTTCGGGCCATCTTTTTCTTCAAATAAAACAACACTTCAATATTCATTGCTGGCATCAGTTTGCATTATCTTCTTTCCATCTTAAGGGATGTAGAGGGACTTGACATTTTTAGATATCTCCTTTATTTCCCTGACTGCTTCATCTTGTTTCTTTCCCCATGATGGAACATTTTTCTTGAGCATCTCTGTGAGTGGAGAAATGTATGTAGAGATATTTGGGATGAAATCTCTTACATAATTTACGACACCCAAGAACTCTTGTATCTGCTTTGTTGTGAGGTTGGTATCCAGAAATTTGAGTAATTCCTGACATATATGTGGTCCTGGACTATATGCGCCTTGGACAAAATGCATACCGAGAAAATCTATTTCTTTTTTAGCAAGGGCCATCTTTTTTGCTAAGACCATGATTCTGTACTGTGTTACCAATGCCTCAAATTGATGAAACAAGTTGATATGATCCTCTAATGTATCACTAAATAACAGGATGTCATTAATGTAAACTAAAGAGGTATGGAGGATGGATTGGAATATTTTTATCATGACTTTTTTGAACAAGGAGGGTGCAGTTTTTAACCCGAAGGGCATGACTTTCCATTGGAAGTGATGATAGGGGATGCAGAATCCTATTTTGGGTCTTTCTTCAGGGTGGATTCGCAATTGCCAAAGTCCAGATTTTAAATCAAACTTGGAAAAATATTTGGCCTTGGCTAAGTGGGAGAAAAGAGTAAGTTTATTTAGGATAGGAAATTTATCATTTTGGAGGAAGTGGTTAAGTGGCTGGTAGTTAATAACTAAACTGAGTTTTCCTCTTGTCTGCTCAGCTCTTTTGTTGACATAAAATGCTTCACATGCCCATTGTGAATCTGACGGCTCTGTTAGATCAAATTCCAAAAGTTCTTCGCATTCTTTCTTTGCAAGCTGAAGATGATCTAGATTCATGCCTGAATGGCTGGATTTTGTTGGATTGATGTTTTCATTTTTCTTGAAAGGGAGCTTGATAAAAAACTCTTTTTTCCATAATGGGCTTTTCCCTTTCTTCATGAAATCCTTATGGGATTCAACACATGAATGTTCAATGAAATTTTGCTCAATTTCTTTGATTTGTTCATCATTGGTGATTTGGAATAGCCTTGGAATCTCATAATAAGATTTGAACTGTTGTTTAAAAGCTATCCCGTTAGCCTTGATCTGGAGTTGATCCCTAAGTTGTCTATAAATGTTGAATCCAATAATAAGATCTTTTCCTGGTACATCAGACCCTATCAGCTTGGTTATGTACTTCAATCCTGGAAAGAACTCAATTTTGACCGGATGTTTTGTGATGACGGTGGTAGTCAGGATCCATTTGATGCAATGTTAAAATCCTTAAAATGCAGCACCAATTGATCTTCAGGTAGAACAACAGGATTTATGAGTGAGGAAACAACTCTGGTGTCGATGAAAGCAATAACTCGAGTTGGTTTATCCCATTTGGATGAATAGACCTTGAGTTCTACGTGAGGAACGACTACGAGAGCGTTAATCTCCTCTCGGGCTTCGATCACTAGTTTTGAAATTTGGTACTGATCATTGCCTTGATCTTCATAGATATCAAGAGAAAATAAAGTTTCTTCACTAGGTTCATCATCTACTGAGAATATGGATTCAAGGTCCTCCTCTTTTCCGAGATGTATGCCAGTGTAATCTTCAATCTCTTCAAGGAGTTTGACAGATCTTCTTGATTGGGGACAGTTTTTAGCAAAATGCCCAATCTTGTGGCAAATAAAACATCTATTTTTCTTGTGAAAATTTCCTGGCCTTCTACGTCTGAAATATTTTGTGTGTCTCTTGGACCTTGAATTCCTGTCTGGAATTCTTGGCCATTTGAACCTCCTAAATCCTCTCTATCGCCTAGATGTGTGGCAAGAACATCCTGATCTAGTGATTAGATCATATTTGTGGCATGCTTTGTCAAGCATTGGACTTTGTTGGATAATTTATTTTAGGGCAGAGCGCTTTGTACAAATGTCATCTAATACGACAAAAATAGCTTGCCTGATGTAACCAATTTGTGGGATTGTTATCGACTGAAACTTTTCTTCAATGATGGTCATAGTTCAGCTCGCCAACAGCTTTGGAAGGGAAGAGACAAAAGCTTGCTTCAGGTTGATGTCTCCGCCGATTTCAAAGTATATCTTTGCCATTTTCTGAAAATGCCTGTCAATGTAATTTCTATCGAATGGCACATACTTCATCTCGAATAGTTGTCTTCATATTTTCCCCTGTCTTTGGCCAGTATCTCCAAAGAAAACTTCATGTAGGATCCTGATGTTGAAGGAAAAATCTTGGGAAGTAAGAAAAGTATTTTTGTCTTGAATTCCAAGTGAGTTCCACCAATCTTTAAGGATTCCTGAGAACCGTGAAGTGAGTTCTGAAAGGATTATATACTTTTCTCGTTCCACCAAATTTTTGGTCACCATCCAACTATAGAAGTCTTGGATCCTTTGAGGCCATTTTGAAACCTTGACATCGTCTAAGGTGAAAGTGTGGAAACCAGTTCCAACTGGTTTTGACGCCATGGGCTCATATCTTCTTTCTGGGATTGGTTCATCTGTCATGCCTTCTTGTTCCTTATCTACTTTAGATATTTCTGGGTATCTTGGCTGGTTTACAAATATTGTGGGATTGTCGTCTTCAGAAGAGTTTGTTGCAGATTCATTGCTTGATTGGGATCTATCTTCTATTGTTTCATCATCTGATGAATTTAGAGATTTCAGCCATGGGGTATCTTCTTCTGATATGTTTCTTGACTGGGAGACATAGAAGTCTGGAGCCTTCTGGTCAAAAATCATCAGATTTTTGGGGTTTGATCCTTTTGAACTTTCTCCTTGGTCTCGCCTTTTCTTGGTTTGTTTCTGGGCTGCAAGGGCATCTTTTCTTTCCCAAACCTTTCGTATCTATGGTTTAGTTTGCTTTCTTAGAGTCTCTTGCTTTATTCCTTATACCGTGGTATCAGAGCCAGCCCATCCTTTCGGAGGGAGGAATAGTTTACTAAATATGTCTAAGTCATTTCCATCATCCTCGTCCTTTGCAAAAATGAATATGTCTCCTACTCTATATAAAACCTTGTCCAAAAAATATGATTACCTCTATGAAGTAGATATCCTACCCGATGAACAAAAAGTATCCTCCATTGAACTGCCCCTCATAAAGCCTTACTCAGCTTTTGCCAAAAAATCGTTTGCACCCTGGACCCAAATTCGTTCCTTAGTCCAACACAGACCAAAAGGAGTCAAAGAATATGTTGTTGCCTCAAAACTTGACCAGTATCCTATTCTTGCCACACGAGAGGAACAATTTATCACCCTTCAAATCCCAGATGATTTTCCCAAACAATGGAGAGATCATGGTTTTACCCATATCCATTTTGGTGCTATCCGAATCGCTTTAACATATCACGGAAGAAAAGGTCAACCTATTGTAGCTCAACTTTCTCTTCTACATACAAGATACTTGGAGTACCAACATGCAAATTTGGGTACTGTAGAAGTTACCCTGAATGTTGGGACTGTCTTTATAACTATATTTCCAAATTTTAACATGTCCATTTATGATCCATACTTAACCGAAGCACTAAAAATCCAAGTCCAAATCCAAGGAGCCCCTCAAGCCAAAGATTCCATCCAAGCCACCCTTCATCACCAAATGGCGTGGCGAGTCCAAAATCATGCCATGGATCTTTGCCTTACCGGAGGAGAAAATGTTTTACTCTTAAATATTGATGCTACCAAAGGAAATACCAAGTATACATGTGAAATGTAATTCACCACGTGATAAACTCATGTGTTCATGCTCTCGGAGTATTCAACCTCACTCAGCATGCTCAATCACTCAGCATCTCCCAATGACTCAACACTCTCAATCACTCATCAATCGCACTCAGCACTCAACGGTACATGCGCTCACTGCTGGTATATCATATTCTAGAGGAGCGGATCCTTCTCAAGCGCTAATATAAAGCCAATCTAGCATGCTATAGCACGCAATCTGATCCCATAATAATAAAGCCTATAAGGCCTGCTGCGGCATGCAGTCCAATCCATATAATATAATACATATAAAGCCAATATAACCGGTTGTGGCGTGCAACTCGATCTTATAATCATCACACACAATCAGGCCCTTGGCTTCACTCAATCATCAATCTCTCTAGTCTCTCGGGCTCACAAGTCTCATGCCACTCAGCCCAAACAATGATAACATAATGTGACAACAATTGATAATAGAGACTGAGATATGATATGCAAATGAATGAATATGACTGGGTGTGTAATTGCAAAGTAAGCAAATAACTCAACAACATAAATGACCTCGGTGGATCTCAACAAAGTAAGCATATAGCCTAAACATGATTTGTAACATGATTCACAACTCATATAGTCAACAATTAAGGAGAACATGGAGGTAACAAGAGGTAATAGCAAAACAAGTCCGGGCACAATCTAATAGCCAATAAAATCATGATTTCCTCGGTGCACACGCTCGTCACCTAGCATGTACGTCACCTCAATACATCTCTCATAACATAGTTCCCAGGGCTAAATACCCTCAAATCCAAGTTTAGATAAGTTACTTACCTCGAACAAGCCGAATCCAATATCGAGCAAGCCAAACAATACTCTAGAAATTCCATCTCCCGCGTATCAACCTCTGAACGGCTTAAATCTAGCCAAAAGTAACTCAAAAATATCAAATAATGCCAAAGGAAACAAACCCAAATCTATAAAGGTTGAATCTTTAATCAAAGGCCCAAAGTCAACTAAAGGTTAAACTAGGGCCCACACCTTGAAACCCGATAAAACTCATAAAATCTGACAACTCATTCAATTACGAATCCAACCATACTAATTTCACTCAAATCTGATTCCTAATCGATGTTCAAAACTCAATAATTCATTTTAGGAAAGTTTAGACAAAAATCCTCAATTTCTATTTTGAAATCATCAATTAAATTCCAAAAACAAAGATGGAATCACAAAATATAATCAAAATCGAGTATAAAATTACCCCAATCCATGTGGTGAAAATTACCTCAAAAATTGCCTCAACTCAAAATATGTTAAAATGAGCTCAAAATTCCGAAATTTGTTGTTTTAATGCACTGCCAGGGGTCCCTTTTCGCGATCGCGGTCCCCAACATCGCTAATGCGATTCCAAAAACAAATACAGCCCAATCTTTACCCTTCGCGATCGCGAACATTCCCCCTGGATTGCAATGAACAAACTTCAACAAGCTTTCCCAACTCTTCCATACCACCTCTAGTATAATAGCCATAACTTTTTGTAAAAACCCACAAATGAAAAACGGTTTGATTTTCTGAAAACTCGACACCAATGGCTACAATTTTATTTTTGGATCAACTCCAAATTCCTCATAGATTGGAAGATATAAGCTTCCAAAGTTGGATCAGTGAAAACAAAATTTCTTCTTTGCAAGCGCGAAGCTCTCTCTGCGAACGCGATTCACATGCCTTTTTCCCCCATTTTTCTCTTCGCTAACCTATAGCCAAAAACCAGCAACTAAAAATGGTCAGAAACCACCCCAAAACTCACCCGAGCCCCTCGGGACCCCATCTGAACATACCAACAAGTCTCAAAATACATTACGAACCTACTCGAGGCCTCAAATTACACATATTAACATCAAAATCACGAATCGTCGATCAAGTATAATCTGTTAAGTTCATAAACTTCTAACTTTGAACCAAGCGCCTGATTCAAGCCTAACCAATTCGAAATAAATCTAAATTTTGCATACAAGTTTCAAATGACATAATGAACCTATTCCAACTCCCGGAACAACAATTTGATCCCGATATCATCAAAGTCAACTCTCGGTCAAACTTATGAACATCGCAAACCTTCAAATTTCCAACTTTTGCCAAATAGTGTTGAAACCTTCTAGAAACACCCAAATGCAATTTTGGGCATACGTCCAAGTCTAAAATCTCCATATGGACCTAACAGAATCATCAAAACTCCGTTCCGGGGTCAAATACACAAAAGTCAAACTTGGTCAACTCTTCCAACTTTAAGCTTCAACAATAAAATTCATTCTTCCAAACTAATTCTGAATCACCCGAAAACCAAAATCGACGATACACACAAGTCGTAATACATCTTACGGAGTTACTCACGCCCTCAAACCACCGAGAGAAGTGCAAATGCTCAAAATGACCGGTCGAGTCATTACATTCTCCCCCATTTAAACATACATTTGTCCTCGAACGTGCCAAGAGTTATTCCAAAGCCATCAAAATACCTATAACTCACCTTGCACATACCCGGGGGTGATCCCACGTCACCCTAATCCATGTAAGCCTGACAACACAACATAACTGAAGATCATTACTTCAACCTTAGTATGTAAACCTTAGAACCCAATTTCCAACATCCAAAATCCATTACCAGACCCGAATCTTCACCCCCGCTCTTTCGAGCTCGTGACATTCTTATCAAAACTGAACCGCAATCCTGATCCTCAACTTCCAATCTCCATATCGCTCACTGCACATATTATGCTGCTACTCGATAGTACAAGAATTTCATCATAATCTCCTGAACCATCAGTAGAGTTAACACTTCATCAGATCGAAACCTTTCACTTTACTCATCTCAGAAGAAGAATATCACCACCCATAACCAACTTCCCATAAACGCAGAAAATGCGAACCTCAAGTCGCGGTCTAAACAGTCATAACTCTTCTGGGATCCATTCACACATAACTAAGCCATCAGAATCAAATACCTCCAAACCAATCGAACCATGGCGACTGCCAAGTCAGCACATACAACCACGAACCATTAGCATAGCCTTACCACACTGAAAAGACTGATCATTTCCACAACCCTGCTAATTCAAACCATTACTAACTAACTCTACTTCTCCCAATTTACTCTTGACTTGCCTTTAAACTAATAGTTATATTCAGTCACATAATGAACCCCAAACAACACTCATCTCGAGTGGCCGAAATCACAAGACCACATTGTCTCAATACCCATCATCCATCTCATACCATCCCCATGCACTCAATAGTATCTTCCACTGATACATCCGTGTACAAGCCCTCCTCCAAATCCGAAGTTGTTTCTCTCATTTCTCTAATACTTCATCGTAAACCCGATGATAACATAGAAATTCTCCAAGTATTCTTCACACTCTGCTACAAACCCAGTCCTCAGCCATATAACAAACCTAAAATCCTTAAACACCGCATTTTAATTCTTGAACCCACTAGTACCATTATTGAAAATCACTCACTCTGACCTGGTCCCAAATATATAACCAATCTCTAGTGCTCTGCTAGCACATGAACACTTCTAAAGAAGCAACCAGATAAATTCTTTTCCTTAAACATTACATCCACAAGAAGCATAAATTCTAAGTCATCCCCAAAAATTTGCACATAAATCGATAAGGTGAAATGTAGAACATATACGTCAAATTCCTTGCCCAAAATACCCTTGATGTTTTTTTCATCTCTTAGTCATAACTAACCCACCAATGCACCGATGACTAGAAAGTGCACATGCAGACAATCACGTGACCCAATCGTAGATTGTGGGCTTCCCCACATAGCTTTATGCTATAATCACATAGATCCATACCCCACAACGACTTCTTCTTCCCAATTTCCATGATCCCGCACCATTACTCGGCCAACTTCTTACAAGATCTTGTTGCACCAATTATAACACATCCCAAATTATCAGCCACCATCGCACGCTCAACCTCCTAGTGGTAATACCGTCTTCTTCAAGCGACCCAATCTCGGATCGCAATATATGCATCCCATGTTGGGCAAAAAATAGAACTCTTCGTAGGAACATCCTCAAAACCACGCAGGAGCTAACTTGCTCGCAGGAGATAGCCCACCTGTGTAACCTTATATCGACTTCCTCAACATCATTGCTATAGTTGCCTCCATCATGAAATCAATTAATCTCCATGGGTCCACACTGATGTGCTAGCTATAAGAATCCCTTCATTCACTAACATCACTCGAAGGTCCAACAACGTGATTGAAACTCGAAGTTGTATTGCATCCAAACCAATATATTGAATACTCACATTTTCCTACATTCCAATCATGCCCTTCTCGTCACATTCAAAATTCCTAAGCATAGAGACCACCTCAGGGATCATCTCCCTCGAACTATCGACACTAGAAACGCTGATTCGATCCTAAAGTCACAACACACAGCTATCTCTAATAACTTTCTCGTAGTTTCATCTCACAACATTGTTCCCCTCACACACAAATGCCGATGAGCCTCAATGAATTCAATCAAGGATGGTGACACCATAATATTAATAAGAATTCCACCAAATTTGGAAATATCAAATCTCGATCATAGGAAACTCCAACACTTGGCTGAAATGACAGAACACTCCTTTACAAGGAGACGATAATAGTCCATCTGCATTTGTAGGGAAAAGTATCCTGCACCGCGTCTGTGGCATCTTCACAACTCATCGTCACTCAACTAATAACAAATGCTCGACGTCGCATACGAATGAGTAGGAAGGAACCGAAGGCATAAGCTTCAATGAAATCAAATCGCACGATGATGAATCTAGGAAGGGAAGTTCTCCTAATAGACTTGTAGTCTCTCGAAGATAAGTATAGACATCTCCGTACCGATCCGCAAGACTATACTAGACTTGCTCATGACTCGTGAGACCTAAGTGAACCTAGTGCTTTAATACCAAGTTGTCACAACTCAAATCTCAATATAGGCTGTGATGGAACCCAAAGTCATCGTTAGGCAAACCAACGGTGAACTACAAACTTAATTATTTATTTTATTATTTTTGAAATCATGAATCTTATTAGATAGAGAGATTAATGCATAAAAAATCGCAGATACGTATAATTTAATTAGAATATAAAGTAATATAGTTTGTCAATGTAAACCAAACCATAAACAAATTCTAGAACTCCCCAAAACCCGGTGTCACAAGTGCATGAGCATCTACTAGGAAGTACAATAACAATACAACATATGTCTGGAATACGAGATAGACAGGATAAATTAAATAATTACGATGAAAACTCTGTGTGCTATGAATCGTAGCATGGAATATAGCTCACCATAAAGTCCCATCAAGTAGTTGCACCTACATGCCCAAATGACCACCAAATGGACTTGTCAGATCCTGCACATTTTGTATAGAAGTACAACATGAGTACGTAAATCAATGTGTACCCAGAAATATCTAGACTAACCCTAAAGAGGTAGTGACGAGGGGTCGACGTTGACACTTACTAGTGGTCCAGTAAATCAAATATAAGTAGACAAGTATGAAATATGTTAAGTAAACAATGAGGACAGATGTAGGCAAATAATATGGTCTACAACTGAACAATGAACACATAAATCCTTGATTATTAGATACCTCCTCAAATGGAATACGTAATGGTCAATATCAAATCAACAGTCACATCTCAAGTCAGGAAACTCATGAGTACGCGGACTCCTTATTAAGTATTTCACACAAATCTACCGAGACGAGCGGCACGATCCCATAAGAGTGTTTCATAGAACTGCCGAGGCGAATGGACCGATCCCATAAATGTATGATACGTGATACAGCCGAGGTGAACAACCCGATCCCATAAAAGTGTGTTACAATATCCTGCCGAGGTGAACATCCTGATCCCATAAGAGTGTGAGGCTTACACAGGTCTATGACCCCACTCACAAATATATGTGTGAGTTATGGAATTCAAGAGAAACTTTCTGATAAATACGCACAACGCGGGAGAAATTCAAAAGAGAAGTACAATTCTTACGGCTAATCAAGTAGCTCGTCAAATATCTAAAATATCAACTCTAGTCTCAGGTCATAATGTGAATTAAAGTAATTAAACAGGCAAGAATAACTCAATTAGTACAATGAAAGCATGGCGTGAATCTAAGTCTACCCGGACATAATCAGGAACTCTAGCATACACGCGAACACCCATCACCTTATACGTGTGTAGCTCCCATAACATGTAGCATGTAATAAGTAGAACACCTACTGGGTAAATTCCCCCTCACAAAGTTAGACAGGAGATTTACCTCGCTCCGAAGTTCCCTAACCAGCTCCAACGCCTCTCTAATACCCCAAACCAATGCCCATCGATCCGAAACTAGTCAAATAACATGCAAACCAATAATAATATACTCCCAATGTAACAATTTATAATGATTCTCAACTCCGCTCGAAAAGTCAACAAAGTCAACGCTCGGGCTCACGCGCCCGGATTCCTAAACTTTTCGAAGATAAACATTACCCATAACACCACAAACTCAAATATATAATTTATTCCTAATTCTATTTTCAAAATCGTGGTCAAAATCTAAAATTACCAATTTTCAGGTTTCTTCAAAAATCCCACAATTACTACAATTTTTCATGTTTAAATCCACATGTAAATCATGTATTTAACTCACAACGGTAGAAATCACTTACCTCATGAAGGATGATAAGAATGGTACTCCAAAATCGCCCCCAAGGCCGGCTCCAATGAGAGCACCCTCGAATTGCCCCACATGTGCTCCAAGAACTTAAAAGTGAAGAAATGAGCTCAAAATCCCAAAATTAGATGTTTAATACACCTGCCAGGCCTCCTTCTTTGTGATTGCAGTCATTAGCCATGCGATCGCGGTTAACAAATGTTCCAGCATCGTTTCCTTCATCGCGATCGCGGCAAAAAATCCGGGTTCGCAATGTACAAATCATATTTTCTTCTTCACAAAAACTCTTCAATATAGTGGCCATAACTTTTTGTAAAAAATTTCAAATGACAAACCGTTTGATTTTCTAAAAACTAGATTTAAAGGGCTACAATTTTCATTTTTGGATCATCCCCAAATTCCTTATAGATTGTAAGATATAAGCTCCCGAAGTCAGACTACTGACAGTAGAAAATCCTTCTACATAATCGCGACCTTCCCTCCGCGATCGCGATTCACAAAGGCTTGGAATGCACTTTGCTCTTCGCGATCGCGACCTATACCTCCGCAATCGCGAAGAGCACCCCTGACATCAGATAATAGCAGTTCAAAATAGTCTAAAAGTGGTCTGAAACCACCCAAAACTCACCCAAGGTCCAAGGAACCCCGTTCAATCATTCTAACAAGTTTATATATCCTGTTTAAACTTGTTCAAAGGCTCGGAACATAAATTACAACATCGAAACCAAGAATTAAAGAGCAAACTCAATTTCTTAAACTCTTTTAACTTTCAAACCTTCATCCTTTGCCGAACGCGTCCGAATCACACTTAAATATTTCGAAATAATGCCACCTTTTGCGTACAAGACACAAATCACAATACGAACCTATTCTAAGGCTCGGAATCCCAAACGGACATCAATAACACCAAAGTCCACATCAACTCGAACTTAGGAAATTCTAAAACCTTCAAAATGCCAGCTTTCCATAATAAGCGCCGAAAAGCTCCCGGACCATCCGATACTTAACCCGAACATACGCCAAAGTCCAAAATAATCATACTAACCTATTGGAACCTTCAAATCCCGATTCCTAGGTCGTTTACTCAATGGTCAAACCTTGGTCAATTCTTTCAACTTAAAGCTTCCGGATTGAAAATTGTCTTTTCAAATCAACTCCGAACTTCCCGAAAATCAAAACTGACCATACGTACGTCATAATAAATGAAGTGAAGCTACTCAAGGCCTCGAACCGCCGAACAATGTGCTAGAGCTCAAAACGACCGGTCGGGTTGTTACATTCTCCCCCACTTAAACGTACATTCTCCCCCAAAAGCAGTGTTTAACACATCGTGCACCTACCCTTGCCACCACAACCGTTGTGGGCACATTAGCTCGAATCAGACTAAAGATCTTTCTAGCTACCTTAGCCCATTAGCCTTAGAACCAAATTCCAACACACAAAATTCTCTACGAGACCTGATTCTAGCATACGAACACCGTATCAGTTTCAACCCACTGTACCAAATATGATCATGCACCCATATTGAAACCACATAATGCACCGCATAATTCGTAAGCCCATAATAACATCCTCCAACCGTAGAAGCTGCAAACCCACTAACATGATGCCCGTAGTATACCTCAAAACACATATAAGCCTTGTTCCAGTTCTCACAATACGGCAACGATGAAAGAGACATGTAGAATCTCATAACCACCCGTCAAATCAAAAATCCATGGAATTTCTTCGCTCAACAAGAGCCCTTGCCTCCTTCTGAACAGAATAGTGGCATTTTCCCTCTAATATACCTTATATAAATTTGATTGCACTAACTCCAAGTCCAACTACCTCGTCTCACCTAGTACAAGCTATTCAACCGACAAGCCACATCAAAAACCACCCACAATCCCCTATAACGACAACAATGCACCAATAAACTACAACTCGAATATGACTTATAAGGAAGAATGAACACTGGAAAAGAACTACCCAGTCCGCATGAAAAATTAAACGGCCAAATAGATGTTGTGAGCCTATCTCAAAAATGAGAAATGAGGCACACAAAATAGGTATAAGGAACTGTACTCAAAATCTCACTGTTGTGGAGTGCAACCCGATACATACATGATACCCGTGGCGACGTACCATCCGATCCACACATAACCATCAGTAGGGAAATACCCATCAAGTCATAATGCTCAAACTTACGAAATGCCCGAATATTGACCACGAGCATGCCAAGTGCATAAATATAACCTTGGGGTGACGGATAGTGCCATGCGCTACAAAAATCAAGCTCGACTAAGGTGCAATAAACGACAAGCTACACAGGACATAACATACGTGTGAAAAATAGAGTCATCTCACAACCCACGTGGTAAGCATATCTGATCTGGTAAAATATACATTCACATTAGGCCTACCAACGAACCTCAAGCCGATTCCGATCATCTCCAAATGGGTCTATAACCTCCCAAAGATCCATAATAACCATACCCACGACACATACAATCAACCGTCAAATTAGGAATAAACTTCCACAGTCCGCAACAAGAGAGAAATAGAGCGCCTCTCAAGCATAAACACTCCCATCAGCGATAGTACTAGAATCTTCATACTTGATTTCAATCTCTACCACATAAATGGCTAACACGTCACCCTTATACAATCATCCCGCGGGAGTACTCTACGACTTCCCGCACCAGGTAGCAAGGTTTGCACATCCATACCACTAATCGTACAAATTTTGTAATGAAAATCAAGAATCCGGTAATCAATACACCATGCCTCTTACACAGAACATCGTTCTTAGGCGACACTAAGATAGCGCCAGCATACTCCGAACATCTGATATCTCCCTCCCCCACCCCCGGCTCTTTCGAGCTCGTGACATTCTTATCAAAACTAAACCATAACCGTGATCCTCAAATTCCAATCGCCATATTGCTCGCTTCACATATCACGCTGTTACTCAAACGTACAAGAATTTCATCATAATCTCCTGAACGATCAGTAGAGTTAACATTTCATCGGCTCGAAACCTTTCACTTAACTTATCTCAGAAAAAGAATCGCCACCCATAACCAACTTCCCATAACCGCAGAAAATTCAAACCTCAAGTCGCTGTCTAAACTGCCATTACTCTTCCGAGATCCATTCACACATAACCAAGCCATCAGAATCAAATACCTCCAAACCAATCGAACCATGGTTGTTGTCAAGACCGCACGTATAACCACGAGCCACTGGTATAGCCTTACCATACCGAAAAGGTTAATCATTTCCACAGACCTGCTGATTCAAATGATTACTGACTAACTCTACTTCTCTCAGTTTACTCTTGACTTGCCTTCGAACTAATAGTTGTATTCAATCACACAACGAACGCCAAACTACACTCATCCCGAGTGACCCAAATCACAAGACCATATCATCTCAATACCCATCAGCCATCTCATACCATCCTCATGCACTTAATAGTATCTCCAGCTAATACACCTATCTGGAAGCCCTCTTACGAATCCGAAGTTGTTTCTCCCATTTCTCTAATACTGCACCGTAGACCCGATGACAACATAAAAATTCCCCAAGTATTCTTCACACTCTGCTGTAAAACCCAGTCCTTAGCCACATAACGAATCTAAAATCCGTAAACACCGACGTTTAATTCTTGAACTCACTAGAACCATTGTTGAGAGTCACCCACTCTGACCTGGTCCAAAGTATATAACCAAACTCTAGTGCTCTGCTAGCACATGAACACTTCCAAAGAAGTAACCGGATAAATTCTTTTCCTTGCATATCACATCCACCAGAAGCATAAATTTTGAGTCATCCCCAACATTTGCACATGAATCGATAAGGTGAAATGTAGCACATATATGTCAAATTCCTTGCCCAAAATACCCTTGATATTTTTTTCTTCTCTTGGTTATAACTAATCCACCAATGCACTGATGACCAGAAAATACATAGGCACACAACCAGGTGACCCAATCGTAGATGGTGGGCTCCCCCACTCAGCTTTACGCTACAATCACATAGGTCCAGACTCCACAACTACTTCTTATTCCCAATTACCATGATCCTGCACCATTACTCGGCCAACTTCTCGCAAGCTCTTATTGCACCAATCATAAAACATTCCGAATTATCAGCCACAATCGCACGCTTAACCTCCTAGGGGTCACACCGTCTTCTTCAAGCGACCCAAGCTCGCATCGCAATACATGCATCCCATGTTGGGTAGAAAGTAGAACTCTTCGAAGGAACCTCCTCAAAACCATGCAACCGCTAACCTACTCGCAGGAGATAGCCCACCTGCGTAACCTCATATTGACCTCATCCAACATCATTGCTATAGTTACCTCCATCATGAAATCAATTAATCTCCCTGGGTCCACACTGATCTGCCAACCGTTAGAATCCATTCATTCATGAACATCACCCGAAGGTCCAACAACGTGTTTGAAACTCGAAACCATATTGCATCCAAACAATAATCGAATACGCACATTTTCCAACATTCCAATCATGCCCTTCTCATCACATTCAAAATTTCTAAGCATAGAGACCACCTCATGGATCATCTCCCTAAACCATCAATACTGGGAACGCTGATTCGATCCTGAAGTCACAACACATAGCCATCTCTAATAACTTCCTTGTAGGTTCCATCTCAATACACCATGTCTAGAGGCAAACAAATGAAGGTCAACATGCCGATGAGCCTCAATGTATTCAACCAAGGACGACGACACCACAATATTAACAAAAATTCCACCAAATTCGAAAATATCAAATCTCGACTGTAGGAAACTCCAACACTTGGCTAAAATGACAGAACACTCCTCTACAAGGCAACAATAATGGTCCGCCCGCATTTGCAGGGAAAAGCATCCTGCACCACATCTGTAGCATCTTCACAACTCGTCGGCGCTTAACTGATAATAAATGACCGACGTCGTATACGAATGAGTAGGAAGGAACCGAAGGCATAAGCTTCAACAAAACCAAATCGCACAATGAGGAATCAAGGAAGGAAAGTTCTCCTAGTAGCCTTGTAGCCTCTCGAAGATAAGTATAGACATATATGTACCGATCCACAAAACTCTATTAGACTTGCCCATGACTCATGAGACCTAAGTGAACCTAGTGCTCTGATACTAAGTTGTCACAACCAAAATCTCAATATAGGTCGTGATGGCGCCCAACGTCGCTATTAGGCAAGCCAACGGTCAACTACCAACTTAATTATTCATTTTTTTATTTTTGAAATCATGAATATTATTAGATAGAGAGAACAATACATTGAAAAATCGTAGATACGTACAATTTAATTACAATATAAAGTAATGGTGTGACAATGTAAAGAAAACCATAAACAAATTCTAGAACACCCCAAAATTTGGTGTCACAAGTGAATGAGCATCT
The DNA here is from genome assembly GCF_000715075.1 of Nicotiana tabacum. Lineage (NCBI taxonomy): Eukaryota > Viridiplantae > Streptophyta > Magnoliopsida > Solanales > Solanaceae > Nicotiana > Nicotiana tabacum. The sequence goes on along the minus strand of NC_134086.1, from coordinate 115,965,381 downwards.
ACTAGGAAGTACAATAACAATACAACATCTATCTGAAATACAAGTTAGACATGATAATGTAAATAATTATGATGGAGAGTCCATATATTGCGGATCGTTGCATGGAATGCAGCTCACCATAAAGTCCCCTCAGCAACTGCGCCTACACGCCCTAATGACCATCAAATGAACCTGTCAGATCCTGCACATTTAGTGCAGAAGTGCGGCATGAGTACGTAAGACTAATCCCAAAGAGGTAATGATAAGGGGTCGACATTGACACTTACTAGTGGTCCAGTAAATCAAATATAACAAAGTAGACAAGTATGAAACATGGTAAGTAAACAATGAGTATAGATATATGCAAATAATACGGTCTACACCTGAACAATAAACACAAAAGTCCTCAATTATCAGATACCTCCTCAAATGGAATACGTAATGGTCAATATCAAATAAATGGTCACATCTTAAGTCAGGAAACTCATGAGTAAGCGGACTCCTTATAAGTATTTCACACGATTCTGCCGAGGCTAGCGGTCTGATCCCATAAGAGTGATACATAATTCTGTCGAGGGGAACGACCCGATCCCATAAGAGTGTGATATGTGATACTGCCAAGGCGAACGACCCGATCCCATAAGAGTGTGTTACGATATCCTACCGAGGCGAACAACCCGATCCCATAAGAGTGTGAAGCGTTTACGGGTGTATGACCCACTCATGAATATACGCATGAGTAATGAAATTCAAGAGAAACTTTCCGATAAATACGCACAACGCTGGAGAAATCCAAAAGAGAAGTACAATTCTTATGGCTAATCAAGTAGCTCATCAAATATCTAAAATACCGAGTTTAGTCTTAGGACATAATGCGAGTTAAAGTAACTAAACAGGCAAGAATAATTCAATTAGTATAATTAAAGCATGACGTAAATCTAAGTCTATCCGGACATAATCAGGAACTCTAGCATACACATGGACACTCGTCACCTCATACGTGCGTAGCTCCCATAACATGTAGCATGTAATAAGTATAACACCTACTGGGAAAATTCCCCCTCACAAGGTTAGACAGGAGACTTACCTCGATCCGAAACTAGTTAAACAACATGCAAACCAATAATAATATACTCGGATACTCATAATTTAACAATTCATAACAATTCCTAACTCCGCTCGAAAAGTCAACAAAGTCAACTTTCGGGCCCACGCGCCCGGATTCCAAATTATTTTGAAGATAAATGTTACTCATAATACCACGAACTCAAATATATATATTTTTCTTAATTCCATGTCCAATTTCATGGTCAAAATTCGAAAATATCATTTTTAAGTTTTCTTCCAAAAATTCCATAATTTCACTAAGATATTATTAATTTACAAGCTTACACCGTCACATTCAAAATTCCCAATACCAAACCTTTAGAAAGAAAATTCAGGTTGTCTAAGAGTAGAATAGTCACTTCAAAAAAAAAAGATGACCTGAGGGACATCTTGCATGTAAGCATTGTTCTAGGATCACGCTAATGCAAATTGTACAACACAAGAAAATAGTTCAATTGAAGATTGACAAGCTATGCTTCATAGGATTCCAGTCAATCTTTCAGGTTTTCAGAAAGTAACTACCCTATTTCCATATTTTTGACTAATCTTTCAGCTAAATGAGATAGTCAACTACGGATATATAAGATAAAATCATATAAAAATCTTCTCAGGTGCCTGATCCACTACTTCAAAGCCCCTTTAAAATTAGAAACATATTCCCAACGGAGCAAAAGAGAGTCATGAAAAGAGGTTAAAAGATTCAAAAGCTAACAAGACAACTACTACATCAAAATTAATTGCAAATTAAAATTCTTTTCATAAGCATTCTATGATCCATAATTTTTTTTGATAATCATGGTATTCGGACAAACTTACACGCACCTCGACTAATCCCACCTCTATGATTCGTATTGTTGTGAGATGCAAATAGCTTTGTAAAAGGGGTAACTCTCAAAGATAAATGTTCTTTAATTTATTTCAAAATAAACCATTTAAATATTATCCATCCTTTGTATCACATCCATGAAGTTGATCATTGACTAATTTTCCGTTGTTCCAGGACTAGCAATAAACATTGACTACACAGAGAAGAGAGAATCCGTGGAATCGTCAATTATTAGTAGAATTTAATACTTGATACCACCAGCTACTATGTGTCAATACTTAACAGCCAATACATGTGTACGCGATCGGTCCAGATTTTTGGGCTAAGAAATTGGCTGGACGATACCCTGCAGATCAACCCCCAAACCCTTTCCTGGTACAAACCCGCTGTTTAACATTTCTGAGGCTATCATGAAGGTTGTAGCTATTTAATATTATTATTATTTTTTATCGAGAATTGCAACATCGTGAAAATACATCTCGAACCATGTCACATCAATGCACCCGTGGTTATTTACACATTTCAACTTTGTTGATCCAGAGATTTCGAAACAGTTAGCTCGTTAGAACGTTCTGGCAGATTACCATTACCACACAAGATCTAAAGGGCCCATTCCGGAAAGTATGTCTGGTTCAGACAAAAGTGTTGAGGAGGAAAAGACGGAGATGCAAATGATGAAGGAGGAAGTAGACAGGTTTAGACAAGAGATAGCAGGGATGCACCTAGCCTGGGCTAGGGGACAAACATCACCAATACCTCCCCCTACTCTTACCCTCTCATCGGCTCGGACTCCGGAACACCCTTCCACTGGTCCATCAATGAGCTTCCCCATTGCCCAATACTATCAGGGGGAAACTTCCTATAATCCCCAAGCTCCACCACCTAAACAAAACCCTCCTCCACCAACTGTTCCTGTTTTCGTGGCACCTCCACCCGCCACATTGAAAAAATCATCCGATGAACCAATGTTTCAGGTTCACGACAACCAATATTATCCTCCCGAACTCACCTTCAAATCACCCGAGCCATACACTTACACCCCTCACCTTCAGCTCCTGGCAGAAACTGAGAGGCCGGCTAAGAATCCGGAGCAGGACGAAGTGCTTCGTAAAGTGAAAATCCTGGAGCAATCCTTCAGGAATATGCATGGATTGGGCAGCCAAATTAGCGTGGCCTACAAAGATCTGTGTCCCTTCCCCGATGTTCAATTGCCGGCAGGTTTTAAGATGCCAAAGTTTGATCTATATGAGGGACATGGTGATCTCATGGCACATCTATGAGGTTTCTGTAGTAAGATGAGAGGGGCAGGTGGAAAGGACGAGCTGCGGGTTGATAGCCTCGGAAATGTTACAACCTTCATGATAGCCTCAAGTGTGGGGAACAAAATAGCGGGGGCCTTCCACTTCCCAGAATAGCAGCTACAACCTTCATGATAGCCTCGGAAATGTTAAACAGCGGGTTTGTACCAGGAAAGGGTTTGGGGGTTGATCTGCAGGGTGTCGTCCAGCCAGTTTCTTAGCCCAAAAATCTGGACACCTTTGGGCTGGGATTCAAGCCTACGGCAACAGATGTAAAGCGAGCCCGCAAGTTGAAGAAAAGAGTCTGGGTCCTTCCCAAGCCAATCCCGCGCCTATCCAGATCATTTGTCAGAGCGGATATCAGAAAGCTGTCGGTCCTAAAAGTTCTCGGACCACTAATCGGGCCGGATGGAGATTTGAATGAGGGCTTTGAAAGGCTGTTCGCCGAAGTCAACATGATAGAAGCTGGAGAAGGTTCCAGTAAGGCAGACATACAGTTTGTGGGGCCTAGAGCCAATGTCAACAATTGGACAGCTACTCCTCTTCCTACTCGGAGGGAGTCTTGGCAGTGGGCTCTGATTTTTCTTTCTTGTTTTTGGATTATTCCAGGGTTGTAATCCAGTTTTGTTTTGTATTCGGCAAAGTGTGAAACTCTGTTATCCCGTATTTTAATAAAGTGAAAGTTTTTTCTTCTTATTTTGTTTTAACTTTTTTTTCTTCTTTTCTCTTTCTGAACAATTCTCTTTATATTGGTTCTAATGACATGGCATGCACAACGGATCTTCAGCCCAGTCTAAAAATCAATCTGATTCCGAACTAATTATACACGGGGTCGATTATGATAATGAATCGGAATACGATGAGGATGAAGCCTTCGAAGAGATAAACAGAGAGCTAAGCCAGTTTGAAGAGAAATCCAAGCCCAACTTAAATGACACAGAAGCCATCAATTTAGGGGATGCAGACAATATCAGGGAAACTAAAATAAGCATCCACATTGAACTAAATATCAGGGAAGAACTAGTCAAAGTACTCATTGAATTCAAAGACATTTTTGCATGGTCGTACGATGACATGCCGGGATTAAACACTGATTTAGTGGTTCATAAATTGCCCACTGACCCGGCATGCCCTCCCGTCAAGCAGAAATTGAGGAAGTTCAAGACAGATATGAGTGTGAAGATTAAAGAAGAAGTAACCAAGCAGCTGCAAGCAAAGGTTAATAATTGACGATTCCATGTATTAGCTGAAATTCTCTGAAAAAATTAAACTCTCAGTTCAACATAATTAATTAATTAAACTCTCTGAAAAAAAAAAGACTGAAAGACTATGCACCCCTAGAATTCAATGGGTAGACTCTTTTGAGATTCACACAACGTATTACTACTAGGCTTATATTTACATCCCAAAGGACTCAGAAAATTTCCTTCAGAGTGATTACATGTTGCATAGTATTTGAAGCTACCTACGGTGACGGTAAATCCAGTCAAACACAAAGGACAAAGTCTTGCCCGAAATTCTAAGGAAAGTGAAGTCATCTATTAATAACAACAACAACAACAATAACCCAGTGATATCCTACAAAGTGGGTTCTAGAAAGGGTAGAGTGTACGCAGACCTTACCCCTACCTTATGAAGATAGATAGGTTATTTCCGATAGAACCCCCCTCCCCCCTCCCCCAAAGAAAAAAAAAACTAAAAACGAAGCAGAAACAACAAGTAGTAACCATAACAAGCAAAGGTGATATAATCACTTAAGCGAAAGAAACGACATAGTAAAAGAAATATGCAAATACTAAGAAATGAAAGTACGAGACTAACGTTAATGAGACCGGGATATAATCAAGACATGCCCGCTTAACCACTGCCCTTCTATCCTAATTCTCAACTTCAATACTTTCTTATCAAGGGTCATGTCCTCAGTAAACTCAAGTAGCGCCATGTCATGCATAATCACCACTCCTCAATACTTCTTAGGCCTACATCTGTCTCTCCTCAGCACTTCCCTCCCTCCCCATAACCAACCTCTCACACCTCCTCACTGGGGCATCTATACACCTCTACTTCACATGCCCGTACCATCTCAATCTAGCTTCCTTCATCTTGTCCTTTACGGGTGCCACTCCCACTTTTTTCCGAATATCAACATTCCTTATCTTATCTAACCTAGTATTCCCACACATCCATCTTGACATCCTCATTTCTGCTACTTTCATCTTCTGGACATGGGTTTTCTTAACAGGCCTACACTGTGCCCCATATAGCATAGTAGGTCTAACCACCACTCCGTAAAACTTACCCTTAAGTTTAGGTAACACCTTCTTATCACACAAAACTCCGGAAGCGAGCCTCCATTTCATCCATCCCGCTCTAATACGATGTGTGACATTCGTCAATCTCACCATTACCTTTGGATAATATATCTGAGGTACTTGAAACTCCCCTTCTTAGGGATGACTTGTGAATCCAGCTTCACTCTCATGCCCACATCATCGGTCACGTCGCAGAACTTGCATTCCAAATACTCTATTTTAGTCCTGCTCATTTTGAAACCTTGACTCCATGGTTTGTCTCCAAACCTCCAGCCTCGCGTTAACACTACATCACGTCTCGTCAATTAGTATTATATTATCCGCAAATAACATGCACCATAGAACCTCCTCTTGAATGTGTCACGGCAGAACATCCATCACCAAGGAAAATAAAAATGGGCTAAGTGCGGATCCCTGATGCAAGCCCATCCCGACATGAAAGTGTTCCGAGCCTCCTCCCACCGTCCTAACCCGGTCTTAGCACCATTATGCATACCTTGGATCACCCTAGTATAAGCTACGGGCACACCAAACACCTCCAAAGAACCTCTCTCGGAACCTTGTCTTAAGCTTTTTTTAGGTCAATAAACACCATGTGCAAGTCCTTCTTCCATCCCTATACTGCTTCACTAGTCTCCTGATAAGGGAACGGCTAGGTCCAATGAATTCTTAACAACTCATGCTAGCTATAATATAGCAGATAGAAAAGGCATCAAGTAAGAGTCTAAGAGCAAGAAATTATTAACAACTAAAAGTAAGAAACCTGAATATTTCAGCATTCTCAATCTTAGCAACTATTATCTAGTATTTAGGGTATGAATAGTACTTGAAAGCCAAGTGTATGCTCTACATAAGAGAAAAGATAATTATTTTGTATTACGCGTGCAGGGGATTATCCAAACTAGTACATGCCAAGATATTAACCTTTAGAACAGATTTTGGTGATGGACGGGTTGCTTTAGATTATGAAATGAGAGAAGTCCCAAAAAATATTTCAAAAAGACCTAAAGCAACAATCCAACCGGTTGTTAAGAATTCACTTGACCTAGACAGGATTACTTTTATTCCCCTATTAATAGATGTTTTATAACTTTCATGTATTGTTAGTTCGGGTCCCGGGGAGGTTCGGGAGTGATCTGGAATACTTAATTCCTAACTAGAGCCTTAAAGTTAAGAGAGTTGACCAAAGTCAACATTTTAAATGTACTCGGTATCTTGATTTGAAAGTTCTTATAGGTTCGTATGATGATTCTAGACTTGTACATGTATACGGATTACGACCAGAGGGGCTCGGGTGCAAATCGGCACTATTGCATGAAAATTGAAAGTTTAAGGTCCATAACCTTGACTTGAGAGTTGACTTTATGTTGCAACATTTTTATTTGTGTTTTGAGCCTTTGGACAAGTTCATATAAGGTATTTGGACTTGTCGGGATGGTTTGGAGGGGACACGGTGAGTTTTTTCGCATTTGGAGGAAGTTTTTGAAAGATTTGATGTGTCGAAACGTGATTTTCTGAACTTGACCTGACTTTACGAGATAACTGGTCGCGTTCTATAAAAATTTTGGAAATGATCCAAAAACAAAAAGTGTATCCCTTTGAATCTAGTTTCCAAATATTCAAATTGTTCGTCATTCCGACATCTCTACAAAAAGTTATGATTGTTTTAATAAAGTAAGGGTAATGCTATCATTTTGGAAAACCAGCACTAAAAATTTCTGCAACTTGTCTATATAACCTCATTTAGTACTTGGACTTTATTTAATCATTTTGGGTGCTAGAGGGCTTGGAATAAGGCAATTTTTTAAGAGAGTTTTACCTAAGACGATGGGCAAGTGATTCTCACTCAAATTTATGATTATAATATGAATATATCTATCGCTTTTTCCTTAGAATCAAGGATTCAAAAGGAAAAAAGGGATTTTTAACTTGAAAGTTAAAAAAGTGTATATTGAGGTTTTGAATACCGATTTGCACTAGAAGTTGGAAATTATCAGAGTTTTAACCACGTAGGCCCATTTGACTTTTTGTTGATTTTTGAGATTTTATTAATGATCAAAGCTTTATCAATTAGAATTGAGTTCAATAGCTTTATTTGAATTCTTTGAGTACTCTTTGGGCTAGATCAGGCTCGTTTGATGGATTTGGAGCTAAAAAGGCGGATTTTGAAGGATAGAGCTAACCCAGGATAAGGTACGTATCTTGCTTAACCTCAACTTGAGGCAATTTTTTTCTAAAATAAGACTTATATGCTAAATGCTACGTGTTTAGGAGTGAGGTATATGCGAGGTGAAGAGCGTATATGCAGATATCAAGGTATTACCATGCTTGGGTAGATTGGCTTCTCTATGCCTTGTTTTGGTACATATTCTACTTGTTTGTATGACTACTTGAGCATTATTCACATGCTAGATATTATGTTTAGGTTTTTGGCATTTTATTTGGGCATGATGGGCTAAATGTATGTTGGATTACATATGCATAAACCATACATATCGAGTATTTCTTACATCATGCATAATTATCTCTCTTGTACATATGCATTATATCAGGCATGTCAGTCTTTCATGTACATGCATGGTGTCGATGAGAGTGATATTGGCACGATAGGTGTTTTCGTGCGATATATATATATATATATATATATATATATATATATATATATATATATATATATATATATATATATATATATATATATATATGGGGATGGGTAGCAAGAAGGATATTGACACGAGGGGTGTTTCTGTGCCGACTGATATATATGTATGGTAATGATGAGAGTGATATTGGCACGATGGATATTCTATGCAGATTGATGACTGATTATGGAGCTCTCGGATATGGCGCATGGATTGGATTTATCCCTTCGGAGTCATGTGATTATCTATGTTACCTTGGGCTGTGTGTGTGCAGGTTGTGAGAAACCGAACACGTTTCATGCATTCTTATATGTATCTTTCATGCATATTATTCTCATATGCTACTCGATGCATTTTACATATGCATGAGATTATCATGCATAGACATTCTAGACTATGTAAAAGCATTCGAATAAATGTTGCTTGACACATGTCTCCTTTATATGCGGATTCGATGCATGATATATGCTTTTGATCATTGACATCTAAGAAAACATGCTTCCCATCTTCTACTTCGATTGTGCAACTTATTATTCATATTTGTTGCTTTTTGATTGTTTCACTATTTTTGTATATGTTTATGAACTGCGCAGGTTATATAAAATGAGTATCTTTTGACTAAATACCACTACTGTTTCATTTAGATTAGTCTTGACACTTAATGAGTACATGGGGTCAGTTGTACTCATACTATACTTCTGCACTTTGCGTGCAGATTCTGGAGTTGAGCTGTTGCAAAGTTCGAGAGCGAGCATTGAAGACATCAGCATCTCAGTTATCAGTTGTTTTTTGTTCATGGTAGCCTAGGATCTTATATTTCTGTTTATGTATATTCAAACAGATGATGTACTTTATCATATTTGCGAATATTCTTATTTTTAGTTGCTCATGACTTGTGATACCAATTCTTGGAGTAGTTTGTATTAAATTTCGTGTTCTTATTTTATTATTTATTTGATATTCAGTTTGGGTTGTCTTGTATGTTGTTTGGTTTGCCTAGCTGGTTGGGTTAGATCTCATCACGACGTGTTGGAATTTGAGTCGTGACACCAAGGAGACTTGTTGCGAATCTTTTCTCTACTTATCCCGGAAATCGCTTATACTTGCAACATGGAGGAGTGATTAGCCAATTTTTACATGGAGAGGCCAGCATCATTTCACTAAGAAGCTGCTTTCCAGATTATGCAATACGTCAAACCACTTGGGGAAGTTGATTTTAGACTAAATTTTTGGTAACTCAAAAGATCCTCGATTAATTAAAGATTCCAAAAGGATCTGTTATTTGTATGGTACTGAGTTACTAGCCTCTCCATGTGTTATTTTCTTTTACCAGAATGAGAAAACGAAATTTTCAAAAGATAAACTAATGAGCTGTATCATCATATATGCTTGCAGGCCAAATATAATTCATGGTAAACATGATTTAACCATAAAGGACTGCTTAGGTAAGAGGGAACCAAGTGCAAAGTCAGATTAGTGGAGCATTGGGAGGACAACTGTACATACTTACAACAGACATCATCAATAAACAATTGATTGTAAGGATTACAGAGCAACTGGAGTTGCTGTATTCCTAATGATATGGAGGCGTTGATTGAACACACAACTCCGACTCATCTTCTTCATCATCATCGTCATCTGCATCTACCCAGTTACTAGGATGGTGTTGAGAAGCATGACCTTTCAAATCTGTCACGCCTGAAGAACACAATTGGAGCATCTTAAGCTGATTAGACTAGAAAAATTAAAATGACCAGAGTTGGAATCTGGCTAACCTTGAGGTTCTTCCAAATGATTTCTGTCCTCAGAAGGGAAGCTAATGGATATTGTCAAGAAAAGCCACTTTCGTCTGGGAAGTCCACTTATAAAGTACTTCGAATTTCACACCTATTTTCAAATTCACCATCAAAATCCATTATCTCGCTCACATAGATCATCTGGATGATTGGAGCATGTGTGTGTGTGTGTGTGTGTGTGTGCAGTTTCGTCTAGTTACCATGTACATCCTAGATACAGCTAGGGGTTGTCTGGTTAAGGGACTACCTAAACAAGGGTTTATAACATGAATTGCTATGCAATGAATAACAATCTAGGGATTGATATGCAGGGACTGCCCACTTTAAGGGTAATTTTGTCTTTCCGATACTTTATCCTTGAATTGCTAATATACATTATCATTTCAGATTCTATCTCGCATAAAATAATATATAGATTCACGTATAAATTATGCATGCACGTAAATAGAGTTTAATATCGGAAACCAACGCTGCATAAGTTATGTAGAGTTTTATACTTGAAAACTATTTAAGTAGATATTACATCAGTGATGCAGAGCTTTAATATTTCAAATGAAACAGTGTATTAGATAAGGAGTTTCATTGGATTACTTTTCTTATGAGGTCAGCCAAATGACCGCTCAACGTAAAGAGAGCTGACTCAGCATAACATGTTATCCACTACAACCTGGAACAACCCCGTGGAAAATGCATAAGAAAATATGCAAGAAATTTGGAACGGTTGATATAGGTGCCCTGTCGTATAAATACCTTCCCATTATATTAGCTTCAGATGGACAAAGGTTTCTCCTGAAAAATGTACTGTATCAATCCAAACCAGACCTGAGAGTCATATTCCCCGAGACATTTCATACATATCGAGGCTTATCAAGGCTACCCCAATAGTTTGGGACCAAAACCTCATACCTCTTACCCCTCGATAGGTTGTAAACTATGTACCTATAATTGAAACTTTGGCAAACCAAATTTACTTGACATGTTGGCTAGCTTTAACCACTTTAGCTTATATTTTGCAGTTAATAATAGGTTTAAAAATGGAGCATTAAAATTGCTAATAACTTTGACAGCAAAATAAGTTTAGGATACTCATTATGTATATCAGACATATCTCTTCCAGCAGCTCCAGCTTCAGATATGTGTATTGCACCAATTCGGTGAATTTCCCTTAGCTCAATATTGTTTTCATTTCTACCCCCTCCAGGTTCAGCACCGTTACCACCTTTTGTTCTGCTTCCTGTTTTATAGTTGAAATTTATGACAATTAAGTAAATATTGCCATCAAATATCTTGTACCATCTATAAACAAGAGTTCAGAGAATAATAACCTGAAAGATCGGACCAAATCCTGGTCTGATCAGATGGAAGCCCAGAATTCCCTTTTGATCTCTCCTGGGGTGGGGCCTGTCTTCCATCATTAGCCTCACCATGGGAAGTGCCAGCAACTTGTGGATTTTCAGAGGAGCCAGCAGTATTGAGCTGGGACATAAGCATGGTTGCAAGTACCAAGGTGGCATCAAAAGTTGAGATGGAGCCATCATCTAAACCAAATTTTGGCGCCATTAGAATTGGCCTGTCCATGATTTCAGTTCGATTAGAAGAAAATCTTATATGAAAACAAAAAACTTGTGCCTAAAACAGCAAAGAAATCTGCTAAAGAATTGAAATTGAACGACATTAAAAAAGTCATAATAATTGAAGAGACGCACATATGCACACAAATGCACATTCATTAGTAGTTTAACATGGTCCATACACTAGATCCACGAGACTCCGAAGTAGTATGTACTGGGTCCAGTAACAGGTAAAGCCAAAAGTTGTGACCTGTCTTGTCAGGAGAGATGCCAACCTTATCTCCCACAATAATCAACTGCAATTAATTTGAACATACTAGCCAAATTGATTAAGTAGCAGACATGTCTTTGGACGTTATCGCGTTCACCTTTTCTTTCACTTTCTTAGTAATAGTAAGTGAATATCCTCATTAAGCCGTTTTACAAAAACCATACAATCTAAATTATCATTGTGATGAGAGCAGATTAGTATTATACTCCTTTGAATTACTGATCAACCATCCAAGCCAACAAGTGCTAATATGGAGGCAAAAGTATGGAGAATGTCCTGACTTCACAATAGCTTTCTGTGCAAATATCCTAAACGCAAAGAGTTCCTCTTACTAAGACAAGGTCAGGGTAAAAAAAACAACAACGAACTGATGATGTCAATGGAGAAGCAGAGTGTGTAAGATTATCTTACTCGCCAGCTTTATCAAAATAGAAGTGTATGTCAACTTCACATCCCTCACAGAAAGAAAGGAAGGCCTGAATAGAAAATTTGCAAAAGAAACAAAAAAGAAGGTTCAGCAAACATTACAAAGACCTCCATAAAACACAAGCACTATTTTACAGCAACAAAATTGTGATTACATGTCATCAGTTAAATAAATCAAGAAAAAAGTTTTCAGGCTTGGAAAAGGCTTAGTTGGATTAGAAAAGTTCCTATCAGAGACGAGAAATGAGGATACCTTCGATTCCTTCACTCCAAAGGTCACATCCACAGGGTTTCCGATATGATTGTACTGCACAAACTCTTCAGTAGGATCTATCCACAACTGAGTGTGTAGTGATGAATCATTGTCTACAAAGAAAGATCTAAAGTTTAAAACTGCCTACAAACAAGAAAGAGAAAACAAAAAGAAAATGGAAAAAAAGAAGAGACTGACCCAGTTTACCTTTTGTTGGGTCTATATAACTTCTGAGCTCAACAGCTTTCCCTCCAATTTCAGTTGCAGCATCAGGAGGCAAGGAAGTTGGATTGGTAGCAATGATTGTGATCTCCTGAAGGGTTGTTTGGAAGTTGGACAATAACCTGTTCAGATCACGAGGCCTCACCACAAAGTTGCTTGGAAGCTTTCTCCTATCAAGGGATAGGTGTTGTATGTCAGGTTCAACATTGCAAGTAATCCAATAAGCTTTCCTCATACCTGTAAAATTAGCATGCTAAGGAGATGGTGCTATACATCAACTGGATCATCTAAGTTGTACATATCAAGTAATCTGAAAGATTAAGCAGGTCATGAGGCGTTGAGAGATGTATGGGAAATCTCTAACTTCTCTTGATTTATTCAATGGTGCAAATAATTCCTTCATGATACAAATTGTGAAAGCTCAACTCAAAGACTTGTAATAAGTGCTCAGGAAAGTTTAAAACAGAAAATGTTGAAAACTATTAAGCATTACTTCCAGGAAATTAAAATATAACAAATGTAAGCAGAACACTTCCAGGAGATTAAACTATGACAAACTACATAGTCGCAATATTCCAATGATACTCCTTTAAGAATCTGGCAAAAAAAAGTATGTAACACATATTATTTTTAAGTTGTTTCAAATTTCATACTTGGAAAACCCAGGTTTCTTAAGATGCATCCCTAAAGATATAAGAGATTTTATACTAGAAAAGCCAAACTATTGTTTACTTTTGAGATTATCTTGCTAAATTCCACATTAATTTTACAATTATTTTGCAATTATCTGTTTAGATTCTTATGATGTCAAATTTATCTATTAGATTATACTTGAACTTATCGTTTATTACATCCTATTCATTGTTATTATAACTTGCTTTAGTTTGAAATTATCTTTATCATTTAATTAGATAGGATCTGAAAACTACGGATCTTTTTATTATCTCTCCCTCACCTCTCCTATAAATTCCCCTCCGTATCTTTTCCTTACCTTTCTCCTTTCTCTCTTTTTGGTACTGCATCGATCTTAATATAGGAGCATAAATTCTAATTCATCGCGTGGCACTCTTAATATCCATATCTGTGAACATAATCATCAAACTCTCCTCTACCAAATAACCCTATCCTCAGCATTCAAATGAAACCTGCTTTTGTCAAAGGCTCATTTAAGGCGTGCCTAAACCCCGAAGACCAGAAGAGCTCAAGGACGGTGTTTCTCCTCGCTTAAGCTACGCTTCAGTGTAGGGAATGCTCGACTACTTGACCACCTCGAGGAACTTGTCTTTCCGCTCAATACTGAGTTAATGTAAGGTGATTCACTAATTTTTTCCCCATACATAACCATGAAAACCTTCCAAAAGGAAACCCTTCTCAGAAAGAACCCATAAAAACTATCACTCGGTGAAAGGATCAACAGTCAAGATAATACTATCATTCTGTTCGATTTATCCTAATCATTGATTACAGAGGATAAAGTTTTCGCCCACCAAGACAGCATGATGCAGCTTCTAAAAATGAGATATTTTATATCAGACTCTAGATTTTTTCAGATTAGTTTACATTTATTTCGTTTTTATTCTTTAACCAAATTATGATTAGATAAATTTATTTTATCCCGCAATAGGCAGCCCGGTGCACTAAGCTACCTCTATATACGGGGTCTGGGGAAGGGCGGACCACAAGGGTCTATTGTACGCAACCTTACCTTGCATTTATACAAGAGGTTGTTTACGCGACTCGAACCCTTGACCTCCTGGTCACACGGCAGCAACTTTATCAGTTACACCAAGACTTTATTCCGCAGTATTATTACAAAATTTAGTTTGATTTTACCGTTGTCCTTTTGTTCAATATTGAGTCTCAGTTCTCTTAAGAGTTCTACTTTGTTCATGTTCCTTAATTTATAAATAGGAACATCATTTTTTTTGTGAGGTAAAGTTTACAAATAGGAACATAGTATATATTGTGCTAATGAATATATTAGTCTAAGAACCATTGGTTGGTTTTTGAACTCGAAGGGTTCGACGTGAGCTTATTTTAGACAAATACCACATTGGAATGGGAGGGGAATGTTAGGGGCCTAAAAGGACGAGCTGGGAATTCAATTTTTGAGGGGTCTTTTAGATTTGTTAAATAGTTAGTATTGTATAGTGTCCACATCGGGAAGTAGGTACCTATTATTATGTAATCAACGTATATAAATAGGGCATTATACAACACTTTAGACATAATTAATAAAACTTTTTCGTGATATACTTCTCACATGGTATTAGAGCGTTGGTGAGAAACATCCAGGAAAGAAAACTCCGCCAGACAATCGTTGTGTGTCAATTTCCGGCGACTTTTAGGGTTGTTATTGCATCACCTACGTTTCCCTCAGTGTTGTGCTAAAACCAACACCACCACATGGTCCTACACCCTCCTGCGACCAAACCCCAACAAAACCCGCTGAAAAATACCACCGCACGCGCTGACCATAAGGAGGAAAATTCCGACGAGATCTCCTCATGCGTCGGCGCGTGAGCTGCCCTCCGGCCAGTTTCTGACAAAATTTCTTTTGGACAGCTTGCTCATGAAGCTATTTCGAGCGTATCCATCCAAGTTCCATCAAATTCCGACGACCTTTTTATTTTTCGGCGATTATTCAGTTTCCGGTGAGATACAGTGTTTTTTCTTCACTATTCATGTGAGTTTTTTATTGTTCTTAATTGTCTATGCTATTTGGTCCAACAATGTCTTAGGGACTCGATATTTTTGGTTCTAAAAATACGGGTTCTGGAAATTCAAGTTTGATGATTACTTCGGAATCCTTAATGGGAAGTTCAAACTACTTAGCTTGGGCTTCTTTTGTTGAGTTGTGGTGCAAGGGTCAATGTGTTCAAGATCACCTAGCCAAGAAGACTAGTGATGGGGATGAAAAGGCCAAAGCACTCTAAAAGAAAATTAATGCTCAATTATGTTGTTTGTTGTGGCGATCGATTGATTCCTAGTTAATGCCATTGTTTCGTCCATTCCAGATATGTTATTTAGTTTGGAAGAAGGTTCGTACTTTCTAAACTGATGATATATCTCGTTTTTATGATATGATATCTCAGATGACAAACTTAAAGAAACATGAATTTGGATATGTTTACCTAAGGTCGAGCATTAAGGTTGTAGGTTAGGAGGAAGTTGCGAATATTTCTACGATGCACCCGAGTAGGACTAGACAGTTAGGATTTAGTTTTAGGATGCTAGTGGTTATCTACTGATGCATGGCTTTATCTACTGGTTATTGTTGTATTTTCCATCTATTTCGTATTTCTTATATTGCTGTTATTTTATTATGACTCTATTGATGGTACTAATATATCGTCTCTTGTCGTCTTCTTGAGCCGAGGGTCTCCTGGAAACAACCTCTTTGCCCTCGGGGTAAGGGTAAGGTCTGCGTACACATTACCCTCCCCAGACCCCACTAGTGGGATTACACTGGGCCGTTGTTGTTGTACCTACTTGGGACAAGTGCAGGCAATTATGGAGGAATTTGAGAAGTTGATGCCAGTCATGGCTAGTGTTGAAAAACAACAAGAGCAACGACAGAATATGTTTCTATTTCTTACACTTACTGGACCGCCTAATGACCTTGACTCAGTGAGATACCAAATTTTGGCTAGTCCTTCGGTTCCTACAGTTGCTAAATTATGCTCTAGATTGCTTCGTCTTGCTGCGCCACTCAGTCATACAGTGGTCTCACCACCAACTGTTGACTCCTCTATTCTCGCATATCAGACAATGGAAAATCGGATATCTCAGGCTATGGAGAATCGACGAGGAGAAGGTCGTTTTGGGAGATCTCGACCCAAGTGTTCTTATTGTAATAAACTTGGACACACTCGTGAAGTGTGCTATTCTTTACATGGTCGACCATCCAGAAACGCTCATATTGCTCAGACCGAGATTACAGGTAACCAAGGAATTTCTTTATCTGACGGGGAATATAATGAGTTACATCATTATCAAGAAAGTAAGCAGGCATCTCCACAAGTAACCTCTGTTGCTCAGATTGGTACTCATGTTGCTGGTAATTCTTTTGCTTGTGTTTCTCAGTCTAGTACTCTTGGACCGTAGGTCATGGACTCGGGAGCTTCTGATCATATCTTTGGTAATAAATCACTTCTGTCGAATATTGTGTATTCACATTCTCTTCCTAATGTTACTTTAGCTAATGGGTTCAAAACTAAAGCAAAAGGTGTTGGACAAGCTAATCCCTCATCTTCTGTCACTCTAGATTTCGTTCTTCAAGTCCTTGTCTGTCCTTTTAGTCTTGCATCTGTTAGTCATTTGACTCGTGACTTCCATTGTTGTATATATTTTATTGTTGATTCTTTTATTATGCAAGACCGCAGTACGGGGCAGACGATTGGTACAGGGCTTGAATCACAAGGTCTTTACTACCTTAACTCACTCAATTCCTCCAGAGAATGTCCAGTTAGAGATCCTCCCGACCTAATTCACAGGAGTTTAAGACATCCGAGTTTATCCAAACTTCAGAAGATGGTGCCTAGTTTGTATGGTTTATCTACATTAGATTGTGAGTCGTGTCAACTTGGGAAACATAGCCGAGCCACCTTTCGCGTAGTGCTGAGAGTCGTTTAGAGTCAAAAAATTTAGTTCATTCTGATATATGGGGTCCTAGTAGAGTTAGTTCAACCTTAAGATTTCGTTATTTTGTTTGTTTTATTAATGATTACTCAAGATGTACTTGGATTTTCCTAATGAAAGATCGTTCTGAGTTGTTTTCTATCTTCCAAAATTTTTGTGCTGAAATTAAAAATCAATTTGGTCTTCTTTTCGTACTTTTCATAATGATAATGCTTTAGAGTACGTATCCTCTCGGTTTCAGCAATTTATGACCTCTCAAGGAATTATCCATCAAACATCTTGTTTGTATACTCCCCAGCAGAATGGGGTAGCAGAGAGAAAGAATAGGCACCTCATTGAAACTGCTCGCACACTTCTCATTCAGTGAAATGTTCCGCTGCATTTTTGGGGCGATGTAGTTCTTACAACTTGTAACTTGATTAATCGAATGCCTTCATCTGCTATCCAGAATCATATTCCACATTCAGTATTGTTCCTTCAGTCACCCTTATACTCTCTTTCTCTTCGTGTTTTTGGGAGTACATGTTTTGTTCACAACTTAGCTCCTGGAAAAAATAAATTAGCTCCTCGTTCTCTTAAGTGTGTCATTCTTGGTTATTCTCGAGTTCAAAAGGGGTATCGCTGCTACTCACCTTACCTTTGTAGGTATATAACAGCCATTTATTATACAAGCCAAAAAAATATCGTAACAAACGAGGCGGTTATAGAGAGGTTTGACTGTACAATTTTTCCATGATTTTTTTTGTTTTCCGAATGAAGAGTGCATAACTGAAAGTTAGGGGAATCACGAAAAGAAAAAAGGAGATGGTTGAAGTGTCGGAAATTCACATGTTTGAAGGATTACGGAAAGTTTATGGAAAATAATCAAAGGACTGGTGGCAGAGTTACTCGATATTGTGCTGGTCGGAGGTAGCAGATGCTCGATGGAATACTCGAGGTGTGCGCAAGTTGGCCTGGACACCACCATCATTAAAAAAAATGCAAAGGACTGGATTAGGTAGTCAAAAGAACTATAACTCTTCTTTTCATTTTTTGTATTTTTTTAGATGAAAAGTGGATAACGGTTATTTTATGAAGTAAGAGTAAGTCAAGACTACATTATTATCTTATAAATTGATTTGGCAAATTAAGTCTTTAAAGTTGGATTATTCACATAGATTCACGTAGTATCTGTATATACCTAGTGTAAAGGATTAGGCAAATTAGACACTTTTTGATGCAATTGTATTCTACACCAGCTTCAGAGGCTGTCTAATATAGCTTTTACACTTTCAACAACACTGGACTACTTTGTTCTTTTCTGAGAAATGTTAAGTGTGTATTATTGGACCATGTACTAAGCATGGCCAAGTTGCTTTACTTTTATTGTTCCTTGAGTCGAGGGTCTATAAAAAACCTCTCTACCTTTATAGAATAGGGGTAAGGTTTACGTATACACTACCCTCCCCGGACCCCAACTTTGGAATTACACTGGGTTTTTTGTTGTTGTTATTAACCTTACTTTACTTCTTTTAATCATCTTAATATATCTGAGATCTTACCTGTACCTACTTGTGAGGAATCCACATCAACAACAACACCACAACCACAACTACCTATACATACTTTTGAGGAGTCTACAGTTGCTCCTCCTACATTCCCAGCCGCAAGGCCACCACTCTTGACTTATCATTGTCGCCCACGTCCAGCATCAGATTCCGCACCTACTGCGGACTTGTGTCCTCCTAGTCCATCCAATTGCACCTCCAATTAAACTCCGAAAAGGTGTACGATCCACAATTAATCCTAATCCACATTATGTTGGTTTAAGTTATCATCGTCTATCATCACCTCATTATGCTTTTATATCATCTTTGTCCACTGTTTTCATCCTTAAGTCTACAGGTGAGGATGGCGACAGGCTATGGTTGACGAGATGTCTGTTTTACATGCGAGTGACACTTAGGAGTTTGTTCCTCTTCCTTCAGGTAAGTATACTATAGGTTATCGTAGGGTTTATGCAGTCAAAGCTGACCCAGATGGCCAGGTTGATCTGCTATATTATAGGAGTTTGTCTTGTTGCAGAAGGATACACTCAGATATTTGGGCTTGATTATAGTGACACTTTCTCTCCCGTGGCTAAAGTAGCATATGTTCGCCTCTTTTTGTCCATGGTGGTTGTACGCCATTGGCCTCTTTATCAGTTAGACATTAAGAATATTTTTCTCCACGGTGATCTTGACGAAGAAGTTTATATGGAGCAACTTTTGTTGCTCAGGCAGAGTCTAGTAGTCTTGTATGCTGATTGCGCAGGTCACTATATGGTTTGAAACAGTCCCCTCGAGCTTGGTTTGGTAAGTGCAACACAGTTATTCAGGAGTTCGGTATGACTCGTAGTGAAGTTGATCACTTTATGTTTTATCGGCATTCTGCTCCTAATCTGTGTGTTTATCTGGTGGCTTATGTTAATGATATTGTTATTACTAGCAATGATCAGGATAGTATTACTAATCTGAAGCAGCATCTCTTTCAGCACTTCCAAACTAAGGATCTGGGTAGGTTGAACTATTTTCTAGGTATTGAGATCGCTCAGTGCTCAGATATTATTATTTCACAGCGGAAGTATGCGTTAAACATTCTTGAGGAGACTGGAATGATGGGCTGCAAAACTGTTGCCACTCCTATGGATCCGAATGCTAAGATTCTGCTAGGACAGGGGGAGCCTCTTATCGATCCTATAGGAGGTTGGTTGGCAATTTGAATTACCTCACAGTGACTATGACTACACCTGACATTTATTTTCTTGTGAGTGTTGTAAGTCAGTTTATGGATTCTCCCTGTGATACTCACTGGGATGCCGTTGTTCGCATTCTTTGGTATATAAAGTCAGCTCCAGGCAAAGGATTACTATTCGAGGATCGAGGCCATGATCAGATTATTGGGTACATAGATGCTGATTGGGCAGGATCACCTTCTGATAGACGTTCTATGTCTGTCTATTGTGTTCTAGTAGGAGGTAATTTGGTCTCTTGAAAAAGCAAGAAACAGAATGTAGTTGCTCGATCTAGCGTAGAAGAAAGAATATCGGGCCATGACTATGGCAACGTGTGAGCTAGTTTGGATCAAGCAGTTGTTCAAGGAGTTGAAGTTCGGAGAAATCAACCAGATGGAACTGGTGTGATAATTAAGTTGCTCTTCATATTGCGTCAAATCCGGTGTTCCGTGAAAGGACTAAACACATTGAGATCGACTGTCACTTTATCAGAGAAAAGATACTCTCAGGAGATATTGTTACAAAGTTTGTAGAGTTGAATGATCAACTTGCAAATATTCTCACCAAGTCTCTTACTGGTTCTCGTAGTTACATATGTAACAAGCTCGGTACATATGATTTATATGCACCGGCTTGAGGGGGAGTGTTAAATAGTTAGTAATGTACAGTGTCCCACATCGGGAAGTCGATACTTATTATCATGTAATCATTGTATATAAATAGGGCATTGTACAACACTTTACACATAATTAATAGAATTTTTCTGTGCTATACTTCTCACAAGATTATAACCAAATGGACAAACCCAAAGGTTAGACCAGAGCTAACAATACCTTGGCAATTAGGCATGGGCCGTTACAAGTGGTATCAGAGACCATACCTTGTAACAGCCTACAAACCGCTAATCATTGAATTCGAAAGGAGGTTCACTATGATACTTTCCTTTAGAGGTGTTCATCGGTCGATACGGTACGGTATTTAGTCATTTCGGTTCGGTAACTGGTAAAGTTGTTGTCATGTGACCAGGAGGTCACGGTTTCGAGCCGAGGAAACAACCTCTTGCAGAAATGCAGGGTAAGGCTGTGTACAATAAACCCTTGTGGTCCGGCCCTTCTCCGGACCCCGCGCATAGCGGGAGCTTAGTGCACCGGTTCAGTACTTTTGGTATTTGGTTTCTTAAAATGCTATACCAATATCATACCGAATGTAATTAGGTATGATTCGACTTTTCTCCTTTCGGTTTCGGTTAATTCAGTCCGGTAATTTCAGTTTATTCTGCTTGAATATTAACTAGTGCATAGAGCCATAGACTATAATATTTTTAATTAAAGTACTCAATAAAAACTTTCTAAGCTCACCTGACTATTGACAAAATCTGTCCAAAAGCATTAAGTATCAACTACGAGAAAAAAGGTACATAAAAAAACAAATTTAATCATTGAAATTATCAGATTACTTGCTTAGAGTTAATTGTTGAAATTAGAGAATACAACAAGGACTGATCCAACATATGCAACAACAATACAAGAGTAACGGAGAAATAAGCACCCTAAAACCGTTGAAACATTACGTTAAACTGCTAAGCAACCTAGAGAGTAAGAATCAGAACTTGCATCCTACCTTGTAATTTAGTATATATTTCAGTACGGTATTGGTATTTCGATATCATTTTTTTAAATTCTGAATACCATACCTAATACCAAATTATTTTAAAACTTAAACCAAATACCAAAATACCGAATACCATACACCAAAATTTTCGTTTTCAGTTTCGATACGATAATTCGATATTTACTATATTATGCACAACCCTACTTTCCTTAGGCAAATCCCATATCTCAATAGGAAGGGAAAGTTAGAGGCCATAAAAGGCGAGCAAAGGATTTCAATTGTTGAAGTGCCTTTTGGACCAAAGCCCAAGGGGAAAAAAATGTGAGGCCCCAAGGAGCGGACAATACCTTAGCAGTTTGGTCTGAGCCGTTATACTCTCCCTCTTAGCTTTCTTTCTTAGTTTCTCTCCATTCTGACGTTTTCTTTACCTTTCTATCTTCTCCCTTTTGGTACTATATCACACTATGACCAAAATGTGAAGAAAAAGCATGGAAGACAAAAATGTGACCATTGATTCAAGAGAATCATAGTAACATTTACCAGACCTTTGACACTATAGTTGCGAGAGACATGTTCATCCATCAAATTAAAGATGCTCCGTCCTAATCTATAGGCTCCTAACCAGAGAATGTATTTTCCTTCTATTTGGTTAAATCCTGAAAAAGTTGGAAAAAAATGACAAGAAATACTTTAGAGAAAGTCTTACCATTATGGCAGTTCAATGTCCACTGCACCTTTGATGCATCAGGATTAGGTAATGACACACTCAAATGATCAATACTGGCAAGTGGTGTTCTCAAAACAGAACAAATAGCCTGTAAAACTCAAGGTAAGTGAAAATTCGACAGCCGGATAACCAGCACATTTTAGACTATGCAGCATTGCATTGCTAAAAGCATATACCTTCAAGAGCACACTACATTGCACCTGTGGACCCAAGACGGTGTAGACATCAAAAAAATCAGGTTCAAATGTCATTGATTGATAGGCAGATCTTGAGGAGTTGAGAGTGTGACATGTGAGCTGCCAAAAAAAAAGACAATGAACTGGGAACTTTAATTCCACATCCATTTTGATGGTTTCCGGTTTAACAAGATGAGACCAATTTGCCCCGTGTTATCAAAGGCGAAAAGCGCATAAAACTCTAATAAGTGCAAAGCGCAAATAAAGTGTGGGCTTTAATGAAGAAAGGCGCGAATAGAGAAAAAAAAATATATATATATATATATAGATATATAATATATGTGCAGTCAAAGCGTAATAATTATTTATAAGCATGAAAAACAAATATGAGGACAAAGAAATTTTAAAAAATAACAATTGAAATATCAATTGTTTAGTATCGCCTCTTCTACGCTCATTGGCAAGGAAAATATGCCTTAGAGCCTTGATGATGACATTGAAGTGTCAACATGCTTTGCGCCTCGCTTCAGGGCTTAAGCGCACTTAAAGCGCGCCTTTGACAACATTTGTCCCTTGTCAAATGTTGTTGAATCATCTCCTCTTATTAAAATTTCACAGGGTTAGGGACCTTGTTATATCAGATACAACAACTACTACTACTACTCAGTCCCAAATAAGTTGGGGTGGGCGATATGAATTCTCATTTCTTTCATTTAGCTTAACTCATATCATCATCACCTTATTATATCAGAGAATGATGCAATTTACTCTAAACTGACAAATATCTTAATTCCGAAGGGGGTTAGCTCAATTATCAAGAGTCTGATCCTAAATATGGAACCCAGCCCTAAATATCCTTGGTACACATCGGGACAAAATTTGCTCCCCTATAGAAGTTTGCAACTCTATTATTGTATTACTACGAACAACAACAACTACTCTCTGCGCTAGGTCTTTGCGACCAAGCTTGGAGATGGGAATATACTTAACTGATTTATGCGAAACCAAGCAATTTTATCATAAAAGTCACAAATTAAAGTGTGAATACATATGAGATAAGTTGTACAAGTTTATATACAAGATCTTACATCCATTTGCTCGGTGCAAAAAAAGGGGCACGAATAAGTTTTTTTCATGGGACAACGGCGTTCATGCTTGGATATTGCATCAATCAAGGTCCAACTTTTGTTTATTTTAGTTTACGCCTCATATGCCCCCAACATAATTTGAAGCTTCTTTATACAACCTCGTTAATAACAAAACCCTAATTACTGTAAGAGCACGAAGTTATGGAGCAAAAGCAATCCCAAAATTACATTCATATACTTCTAGTTCTTCAGCTAACTTATTACAGAGCACCAAACACTAAGGGACTATCAAGGAAATTATAAAGTTATGATCAATTAATTGATTCTAAGACTCTGAAAAGAAATAAATAAATAAACCAAAGTAGTGTTCACCTGGGAAGGAGAGGCTTGAATGACGAGCTCATTGCCAATGCGTGCGAGGCATGTGATGGATCGGGCGAATGTCTTCAGTGCATTCCCACTGAGTGTGAACTCCATTTCTTCTAGTTTCTACTACTCGCTGCAGATTTTGGGGGCAACCCTTCTATCCAAAAGGCGGGAAGGTAAATTTGTTAAACCCCCAAAAAAGGCCTTATCATAATGACAATTATTATTGGTAGGGTGAAAATTATTCACATCCCGAAAATCAAACTCATTATTCAACTTTAAACAATAATATTTTCCTCCCCTAATCCTACACAATATTTATTTTGCCCTAGACATTATTTCCAATCCCCTCTCTATATAATACTAGTGAGGTTATGCCCGGGCTGAGCCCGGGCCCAACGGCTAGATGAAGCTTCACGTTAGCAAATCCACAAACATTCTTATCTCCGTCGAAATTATCAAAATGAATAGCAAAAGCAACAACTACATCTAACATTTCTGGTATTGTTCTTGCTAAACAATAGTACTTCTTGGAGGGAAGGATGCCGGGGGTCTATTTGGAAACAGTCTCTCTACCCTAGGGTAGGGGTAAGGTCTGCGTACACACTACCCTCCCCGGACCCCACTAAGTGGGATTATACTGGGTTGTTGTTGTTGTTGTTGTTCTTGCTAAAGAAAATATAGACTGTGTACTCAACTTTCAGCGAAGTTATTGACTCAACTGAACCAATTTCCACCTAATGGTAAAGAGAATAACTCCAGAAATCTCCATTGCGAAAGCCACATTAGAAGTTTCAGAACGCTTCGCTTTAAAATTCAAAATAAAGACAGACACAGCGGTAAAAGTTTAATCAACCATTGAAGCTCGTCAACTACTGGTAATCCAATATCCACTTTACATGAGAGTAATCATGGAAATACTAAGATCAACAGTCCGATATTCTAAACCTCGTCCTCTGTTGTTGTATCATATGAACAATTGATCACAAGCTTATACAATAACTGATTTAAATTTTTTGTTTCCTTCTTATATTTTGATATGGTAAACCCCAGCACGCACTACTTCTCATCCTCATCAGAGCACTACTGTTTGTACATAACTGCTGACTCAATTAGCTATTTATCCTTCTAATCCTATGCATCTCTATTATCCAAAAATTTGGAAGACTATAGCAATTCCATCACCTATATATTAGACTATGGAGCCCAAATTTTTCATGAAACCAGAGAATATAGTCCAAAGTTTTGAAGTACTACCCTTTGTTGTCAAAATTCGAAATATAAATCAAAGTGGCACCACAGATATGAAAGCTCGTTTAGAAATAAATAAACTGAAAGAGAAAGAAATTCTAACACAAACAAACTGCAGAAACTTGTGAAATGACCCCAATAATTGCACAGAAAATAGCAAAGACAGAGTTAAAGAAGAAGTTGACAAATCGAACAACGAAACAAAGCTAAATGGTCAGGAAAAAGTAGAACAAAAAACGAAAAATAAGATGAAGCTCAAATCACTTTCCAGTCTAACGTTTCAAGGATTTCCGCTTCTGCATCCAAATATCTGAGAACCTAATTTGCTATTTATCACTTCCTGCATGTCTGTTACTTTTAGCAATAGTTCATACCTCAACTAACAACAATCAGGAAACTAATTGCTAACCTTCATTTCTTCATTACTGCCATCCCCACTCACCAGTATCCAATTACTAAAACACTTTAAAATTATATCATTATGTAAAAAAAGATGTCTAGTAAAAAAGTTTTTGTAAATGATTATGAACCAAATTGGTTTCATCACCACGGAAGCTAACAGTCTTTTCATCCCTCAATACCTTGATTCTCATCTCACCCTCTTTGTTTGAGTACTAACGTTTTCAGAAAGCAATTTCACAAACACATAGCAGACTAACTGAAAGCAAAGCTGCCAAAGAAAAGAAATTAAGATCTAGCAAACAATTGGTGATTCATTACACTTATTAAACCTAGAAGCAACACATGAACAAAGCAGAATGGGGAAGAGTAAGAAATGTCGTAGAAAAAACACATTAAACCCACCAAATATTTCAAGAACTGGCATGTTTGTAAGGTAAATCATCACATCATCAACCATCACTACACCCATAGCTCCTAAATCAATAACATCATCAAATATGCTCAAAGGGGCTAAAAGGCTCTGTATCGGAATTGAATTCAACTCTAACTGGAATGGGGAACAACTCCAAACATACACTGATTTGGGTGAAAATCCCAAATTTTGTGATAGAGTATTGAACAAATAAGCTACAGTATTAGCTACAAAAATCAAGTAGCTGATGCAGCTTTGACTTGGGATTCAAGCCTACGCCTTGAATAATCAAAAGCATCAAAGTAAAAAAAGCTACTTTAGAAAGTTAAATTTGTAAATTCAGCACTTAGCAGAGAGAGGAAGCAGGTCAGAATTAGAGTGCAATCGAGATGAAGGTCTAACAAAGGGAAAAGAAGAACACTGATGGATGAGAGAAGAAAGGTGTAAGATTATCCAGGCAGGTACTTTACTGTTGTCAGCGTTAAGCAGAGCAAAGAAATGCAGCGGAGATAGAATTGAAATGTAAGAAAATTTGAAACGGTGCTTTCTACCTGGCAAATTCAGATGAACGTGTCAACAACACATGAAGTGACAAAATGAAGCAAGCATGTCAACCATCATGAAGTGACAAAGTCAAGCAGGCATATATATATAATACTAGTAGGGATAGCCCGGGCTTTGCCCGGACCCAACGTGAATAAAGCTATGCTATTTCAAATAGAGGTACAGTGATAATATCTAGAAGGATGAGCTTTTGCCCAGAGGAGAAATAGAAGATTACAGAGTTATTACAGGAGCCATAATGTTAAAAGTAATATGGCTTTCCAACAGCACCGGGTGATATGGATCTAAAAGATAGCAGCAGTTACAATCGCTGTCAACAAGATGATGATGATGATAAACTATTATGTAAAATAGCACCAGGTGATATTACAATCGTTGTCAACAAGATAATAACTATTATGTAAAATAAAGTATAACAGTGAAATAAATTAGCCATTGACATAACTTTAGGAATCAAAGTTTTCGTGAAAACGCTTATGGATCATGGAGCACATTTGGTGTAGGCATGATTTTGTTACTTTAATGTGTAGGCTGTAGTTAAACATTATGCCTAAGAAGGATTTGACTAACCAGTTGTACACTATACTTTGAAAACAACATAAGCAGCACATATGTAAAATAGGAAAAACTAAGGATAAAGGACGCAACAAGATAGATACTGACTACTGAGCAAAACTGAATTTAGTGTATAAATTGAGAATGAGTCAATTTGCAAATCCTCACTAGCTGATTAGCTGGTACTTCAACATAGTTAATCCGGTTAACCCATCAAACTAAGCTTGGACAATTTTTTCTGTTAATAAGTAGTCAAGCTTGAACGCACTCTTCCTTTTGTTTTTCTTTTCCATGGGTGTGTTTTCTTAATTTATTATACTCAGTTAGAGCTTGACTCAATAACCAATAGATGTACTGAATACACAGGATAACAACTTGAGGTCAACTCATAATCGGCTCAACTGAACTTGTCAACCACTATAATGCTCATTTCCGAGTCAAGACAAGTTTGAACATCCTAAATATTTGCTCTCAGTTGTTATAGACATTTTAGTACTATAAAACACATCATTAAATGAAGGAAATCTGAGCTACCATCATGGTCAGTATAAAACACATCTCTGTGTGAAGGAAATTTGAGCTTTCATCACAGATGCAAGGAAGTTAAGTCAAAGAATACCATTCATCACCCTTCTCTTCAAGTTGCTAAATCGCTCTATGCAAACAACTACGGCACTATGAAAACAAATATGCATAACAAATTACTACAGCTCTCTGAAGAGGACGGTTAATATTCATTCTCCGCTTCAGATTCCAGTCGCATTAGACCAAATCTCTGTTTCCTTTCCCCCGTGAAGTATTAATGTTATAACTTATACTAAATTTAGGTGCTTCTTGTTATTTCACTTGCTTCCTCATTCGTTACCTTTGCCACTTGAACTAAGCCCTGGGAACTTGAATTTGTGACCTAAGTCACAACTCCCTCAACCAACCTTTGTCACTTGAATTAAGAAATTTAAATTATTATTTCTGAGAATATTGTATTCGAATTTTCCAATAACAAATCGTTACGCCCAAATGCATAATTTGGTTGGTTTCTCAGTAACTGCAAATTTCTATCCCAAAATTACGCATCATATTCAACCTTTCATTCTTCATTCTATACCATCTCCTTCCCCGGAATTGAACGAATTCGCTGATAGCCGCCAGTTATAGAAGAATGATTCACTATATTAAATCAAAACAAACGAGGATGAAACAAATTAAACAAAAATAATACTACAAAAGAGACGAAAGAAGAGAGAGACATACAGAGAAGAGAAGAGGAGTCGTCGAATCCGAATCGCTGATGCCGTCGCCCTTTGCCGGTCGGAGGAGTTCGTGATTTAGCTGAGAATACAGAACCCGTTTGGATTAGTTGATAAGCTTGGAGTGTGAAAGCATATTTTTAAGCGTGAAAACTAATTTTTTAAATAAGTATTTATATGTTTGGACTTAAACGGATAATAAGCTCATAAGTTGTACTTTTATGAATAAAATATCCTTAAAAGCTTTACAAAAGATTATAAATTAAAATATTTCTTTGTAAATAAAAAGATGAACAAGAATATGGAATGAAAAGAAAGATAGAAAATTTATTTTGGGAAAAATATTTTGTGATATCATTAAGGAACGACTAGTAAAAGCCTTGTCAAACTAAAAGTGTTTATTATGGCTAATTTTAGCTTATAAGCACTTTGGGTATTTACCAAACGTATATAAAAGCCAAAAGGTGCTTATAAGCCAGTTTGACCAGCTTATAAGCTTATCCAAACGCCCTGGTGTTTTCTATACAAATTTTGATATATATCCTCAAATTAGTTTTTTTTAGAAGGGCCTATAGCTGTTATTCCTTGTATTTATATTTAAAAAAATAGCTTTATTTTAGAGTTAATACCATCAAATCCACCTAAATTATAAGATCTTTATCAGTTCCCTACCTAAACTATTGAATGTCCCTAAAACGCCCCTAAACTATATCCCCCTTCATAATAAAACTCCTCCGTCTCAATTTTACTAGTGTCAATGATACATGATCTAAATGAATTTTAAAACATGATATGTGGCATGCTACGTGAATAATTAATTACCTTAATCTTAAAACGGGTTTAATTAGCATACATCAATTTAATTATGTGGTAAAAATTAAAAAGGGATTTTAACTTACTAGTCGGTCATTTCTTCTCAGTAAAAATGGTCTCTTTGCTCTCATCCGAAAAATTCTCTCATCGGAGATGAGAGACACCTTCGATTTCTCTTCTTAATTACTTTAATCTTATTATTTCTACCATCGATTTTTTCTTCCTAGTGTTGATGTTATTTCGAATTAGGAGTAAATTTCTGGTTTTACTGGTGAATCAGTGCAAAAAATTAGAGTTTAGGTACTGAAGATTCATTTATTTATGAAGATTGTTCGAAGATTCTAAAGATTATTAAAGAAGATAGCTTCAATACAGGTCCCATTCTTTATTCGCTATTATTTTTGTTGCAAAATTATGATAGGTAGGTGCTGCAATTTAGTTCGGGGTAGAAAAATTTGGGTTTGTGTTTTGTGTTGTTGTATCTTTCTGATTGTTGATGTTGGTTTGTCGAATACATAGTTGTGTGCATGCTACTTGTTGTTAGTTTTAGATTTTGCCTTTTTTTTGTTTTTTTATTGTTATTTTAGGGTAATGGCACACAAATATCTGAATTTGAGATTTCATACTGGTGATATGCTTGTGAGTGAGGTAGGGCCAGTTTATGTTGGGGGAAACATTGAATATGCCTATCTATTCTAGAAATTGTTGATTATGCCAGGGATTTTGGGTTTACCAATGTAGGAAAAATGTAAATATTGTACCTTCTAAGGGTGGCAGTTTTGTAAAATTGAAAAAGATAGGGATTTGTTGGTACTTGCTGATTTGTTAAGTGATAACCAGGGATTATAGTTCATTTTACACTCCTTCTTACTTGAGTTTTGATTAAAATGTATACAAAATAGTCTCAAAGGCTTACATGTTGTACTTGTTTGCAGTGTTTGGTCAAAAAGGTGACAATTAGTCAAAACTAGCTCAAAAAGGAGTGAAACATGCACAAGTACCAAGAACAAGTCCAAGCACAGTGCAACAGATCCACTGCGGCCGCATTCCATTTAGTGCGGTCCGCAGTAAGGAGATTCAGAGAGGTGCATATTTTGGAAACTCAAGCATTGCGGCCACAAAGCATTTTGTGCGGACCGTAGTGGCCTCACCACGGCCGCAATCGAGTTTGTGCGGTCCGCAAAGATGGGGTTCAGAGAGTTGGGAGTTTGGAGATTAATGCCAATGCGGACCGCGGTCCTTTTTGTGCGGACCGCAGTTGAAGCCACCGCGGCCGCGGTGCATTTTATGCGGCCTGCGGTGGCCAAGTTCAGATAGCAAAGACTTGAAACCAAAAGGCCTTACCGTGGCCGCACTCCATTTCTTGCGGTCCGCGGTACCCCCTGCAGGGCTATTTTTGTCCAGAAAATTTGACCTAGTATAAATACTTTCTTTTCCCATTTTTAGGTCATCTTTTGTAATCTAACTTTCAGCTGAGCACGTGAACGGTAGTTTTTGACTATTTTGAGTAATTTTATAGTGGGTTTATCATTGAATCTTCAATTATTAGCGTGTAATTGAATCTTATGGGTTATTCTTCATCTATTTCTTTATTTTCTTTCATTATTATGAGTAGCTTGACCCATTAGCTAGGGTTGTGGCTCAACCCTAGTGTGGGTATTTTATGGGTCTTTTGATTTAAGGCTTAGATGTTTTTGGGTAGTTGATATTTGGACTAATTTGTGTTTTTCATGTTGAATTAGTGGTTGCAAACACTAATTTGTGCCTATTTGACTTGGGTTCTTCTTGAGAAAGAGAACTTGAGTCTAGGAAAATCAGTCCAACAAGGAATTGGAGTGTAATCAAGAGATTGATAGCCCCAATTAAAGGATTAAACCTAGAGATAGTAATACCCGACTTGAGCCTATATTTCTAGCCTAATTTTCACACACAATTGGTCTTGAGAAAGTCAATTAGAGCAAAGTCACTCAAGCTACCGAGAGGTAAAGAGTAATTAATTCCGTGCATTGGTTATATCACAATCCCCAACATAACGTCTTTGCCTTAGGATTTAGATCCCGTCAAGTATTCACCTAGGAGAAAGTCACTTCCCTAATGCCTCTTTAACTATTTAGAACACCCTACAAGCAATCATTCGTACTTTAATTTAGCTCATCATTAGCATAAATATTAGAAGTAAAATCCAACCAAAAGATGATTGGAGGAGTAATTAAGAGCACTATTCATCTCTAGTTTAGATAGGAATCCAATTCCCACTTCTAGCTCCCCATGGATTCGATCCCGACCATCTCGGATAAAAGCTACTTCGACCGCTCTCGCCACTCCGTAGTGGTGTAGGGTTGGCTCCGATCACTTTTTGTAGCCATTATCGGGGAGCTAACGGTTTTGGATATCTATCTAAATAGTTTTGTATATTGTTCTTCTTTCCTTCTGCGTTACTAATTTGCGTGTGTCGCAACTTCAGGTATAAAATGGCAGCAAACAATGCACCTCCTGGAGATCTTCCGTCGGGGGAGAAGGTAGATGACAATATTGATGATGAGGTTCCTATTGTGCCTCAAGGACAAAGGAGAGGCCGCTAGACCAATAATAATATTCCAGACCCTCCCCCGCCACCTCCAAGAGTGGCTACTCGAGTGCTTCCCAACCAAGGATATGCTAATGCAATTGTCCCACCCGGATCTGGGCGGGCAATTTTCAAATTACTAATGTGATGCTGACATTGTTGGAGCAGCGAAAGTATTTCACGGGTGCTCCCAATCAGAATGTTTACAAGAATCTCAAGGGTTTTGTGGATACCTGTTGGGGGAGCAAGCAAACTAATGTGTCAGAGGATGCACTTCGGTTGAGATTGTTCCCTTTCTCACTTAGAGGGAAGGCATTGGATTGGCTTGAACGACTTCCCAACCATTCCATCACTACTTGGGATGAGTTGGAGGATAAATTCATTGCAAAGTTTTTCTCGTCAGGGCACATAGCAGCATTGAGAGATGAGATCTTAGCTTTCAAGCAGGAGCCCACCGAACTATTACATGAGATATGGGAGCGATATAGAACTATGGTAAAGGAATGTCCCAACAATAATATGACTGAGGCAATGATACAACAGACATTTTACCGGGGCATTAACACAACAAATCAGTTCATAGTGAACCAACTTGCTAGGGGCAATTTCATGAAGTTGTCTTATGATGAGGCTTGTGATATTCTTGACGAGATGGTTGACACGTTCTCTGCTTGGCAAAGTAGAGCTAATGTGCCACAGGGTGACCCCACGGTCACTCACTTGCACAAAGAGCTACATGATCATGGGCAGGCTATAGCAAAGCTGACAACAACAATGAACCAGCTAGCAAAGGCACAGTTACAACAGGTTCAAAATCCACGCCAAGTAAATGCTATGGAGAGTGTCAACATGCTAGTGAACAAAAGAAGACAAAGAGGTCAACATAACCAAGGGAATTCGGATCAATATGACAATGATTGAGTGGATTCCAAGATAATGGTTATGATGGGTAGAATGAAGAAGTGCAATATATGAACAATTATCAGGGCCAAAGGGGAAATTCTTCCAACCAACAACAATGGAGACCTCAAGGCAATTGGGGCAATCAACAACAACAAGGGAATAGTAATTGGGAGAACAACAACCAAAATTCTAATTGGGAAAATCAGAACAATAATTAAAACAATCAGGGTAATTGGAATGGCAACAACAACAACTGGGGTGGTAATAACAATCATGGTGGTTGGAACAATAGCAATCAATAAAATCGGGGGCAAGGCTTTCAAAGGCCCCCAATGTATCAACAACCGAACAATCCACCCCCATTTTTATCCCAAAGTCCGAGTTCTTCTAACAATGAAATGGGAAGAATTAAAATGATATTTGAACAGATGATGAAAAAGAATGCGGATTCTGGTGCTCAGTTGGCTTCCCACAATACTTCAATCAGAAACTTGGAGGTTCAATTAGGCCAAATCTCACAATCCTTGAATACTCCCCCTAAGGAGACTCTACCAAGTGATACGGTAGTTAACCTGAAGGGTGGGAATAATCATGTTATGGCGGTAACCACAAAAAGTGGACGAGGCGGTGATGTGATTTTGAATGATGAAGTTAAGTTGCGAGAAGATGAGATTCCTTTGGTGGTTGAAAATGTGATTGATGAGAACGTGAATGAGGAAGTGAGGATTGATATTCAAGATGCCGATGTGGAGACTTAGAATGACGTGAACCTATCTAGGGAACATGTAATAGACATGCCGGAAACGGTTGTGCCTAAAACCAAGGCTCCTTTGCCAAGGCCACCTCCACCTTATCCTCAAAGGCTCGCGAAGCAGAAAAATGAGAATCAGTTTAAGAAGTTTATTGATATGATGAAGAGCTTATCCATTAATGTGTCTTTGGTGGAGGCTCTAGAGCAAATGCCGGGTTATGCTAAATTCATGAAGGACTTGGTGACAAAGAAAAGATCCATGGATTATGAAACTATCAAGATGACCCACCAAGTTAGTGCAATAGTGCACTCAATGGCCTCGAAGCTAGAAGATCCCTGTGCTTTCACCATTCCTTGCACCATTGGGAGTGCAGACTTTGCAAAAGCTCTATGTGATTTGGTGGCAAGTATCAACTTGATGCCCTACTCAGTTTTCAAGACTTTGGGTATTAGGCAACAAAGGCTGACTTCCATGAGATTGCAAATGGCGGATAGAACTATGAAGAGACCATTGGGTATTATTGATGATGTCCTTGTCTGGGTGGACAAATTTATCTTGCCAGCTGATTTTGTGATCTTGGATTGTGAGGTAGATTATGAGGTTCCAATCATATTGGGGAGACCTTTCCTTATTACTAGTAAGGCCTTAGTTGATGTGGAAGTAGGGGAACTCACCCTCCGGGTGGGTGATGATAAAATAGTCTTTCATGTGTGCTAGTCAATGAAGCAGCCCAACAGCTCTAAAGTGTGCTCTTTTGTGGACCTTGTCACGGCAGTGACAGTTGATGATACTACTGCAATAATCAATGTGGAGGACCCTCTAGAGGCAGTATTGTTGATTCTTGATGTAAATGAGGATGAAGGTCGAGTGGAGTGTGTGAATGCTTTACATGGAATGGGCTCTTACTCTTATGAGCCTAGGAAACTCTCTTTAGATCTTGAGAATAGGAAGACTCCACCAACAATACCTTCAATCGAGGAACCTCCGGTGTTGGAGTTGAAGTCGTTGCCTCCACACCTCAGGTATGAATTCTTAGGCCCTAGTTCAACTTTGCTAGTTATTCTTTCCTCTTATCTTACTAACATGCAAGTTGATGCCACATTAGCGGTGCTTCAAAAGCGAAAGAAGGCAATTGGATGGAACTTAGCTGATATTCGGAGGATAAGCCCTGCATTTTGTATGCACAAGATTATTCTGGAAGATGTTGCAAAGCCCTCCTTGAAACATCAAAGGAGGTTGAATGAGGCAATGCAAGAAGTTATGAAAAAGGAGGTGATCA
The DNA here is from genome assembly GCF_000715075.1 of Nicotiana tabacum. Classification (NCBI taxonomy): domain Eukaryota; kingdom Viridiplantae; phylum Streptophyta; class Magnoliopsida; order Solanales; family Solanaceae; genus Nicotiana; species Nicotiana tabacum. The sequence goes on along the minus strand of NC_134086.1, from coordinate 115,930,573 downwards.
AGTGGTTGGATACCGGGGTTGTGTACCCCATCTCTAATAGCTCTTAGACTTCGCGGGTGTAATATGTGCCGAAGAAAGGTGGTATGACTGTGGTTACAAATTCGCAGAATGAGTTAATTCCAATAAGAACTGTCACAGGGTGGAGGGTATGCATGGACTACCGTAAGTTGAATAAAGTGACCTGCAAGGATCACTTTCCATTGCCTTTTCTTGATCAGATGTTAGATCGACTTACTGGGTGTGCCTTCTACTGCTTCTTGGATGGGTATTCTGGGTACAACCAAATTTTGATTGCTCCAGAAGATCAGGAGAAGACCACATTCACTTGTCTATATGGCACCTTTGCCTTTTCTAGGATGCCTTTTGGGTTGTGTAATGCACCGGCTACATTTCAGCGGTGTATGGTGGTCATTTTCACCGATATGGTGGAAGATATTTTGGAGGTGTTCATGGACGACTTTAGTGTTGTGGGTGACTCATTTGATGAATGTTTGAAAAATTTTGATAGAGTGTTGGCTCGTTGTGAAGAAACCAATCTTGTTCTTAATTAGGAGAAATGACACTTCATGGTTAAGGAGGGCATAGTTCTTGGGCATAAAATTTCAAAGCATGGTACAGAGGTGGACAAAGAAAAAATTGATGTGATTTCAAGACTCCCTCCCCCTACCTCGGTCAAGGGAGTTAGAAGTTTTCTTGGGCATGCGAGGTTCTACCGGAGATTTATCAAAGAGTTTTCGAAGGTATTGAATCCCTTATGCAAGTTATTGGAAAAATATGCCAAGTTCGTGTTCGATGAGAGATGTATGCAAGCCATTGAACTTCTCAAGCACAAGTTGACCACCACTCCTATTATTACTGCACCCAATTGGAGCTTGCCTTTTTGAGCTCATGTGTGATGCGAGCGATATTGCGGTTGGGGAAGTTTTGGGTCAAAGAGTGAACAAAATGTTTCATCTGGTGTACTATGCGAGCAAAACAATGAATGATGCTCAAGTGAACTACACAATGATTGAGAAAGAGCTTTTGGCTATTGTGTTTGTGATGGAGAAATTTCGGTTGTATCTCATGGGTGCCGAGGTCATAGTTTATACTGATCATGCCGCACTCCGGTACTTGATGACGAAGAAGGATTCCAAAGCTAGACTGATGTGATGGGTCTTGTTATTTTAAGAGGTTGATTTGGAGATTGTGGACCGGAAGGGCAATGAAAACCAAGTGGTGTACCACTTGTCCCGCTTGGAGGAAGAGGGGAGGCCTCGTGATGGCCTAGAGATTAATGATTCATTTCCCGATGAGCAACTCCTTTCTATGTCGGTGAATGGTATGTTATGGTTTGCGGACGTTGCTAATTTCTTTGTGACTAGTATAATCCCATGTGAGCTCTCTTCTAACCAAAGGAAGAAGCTCAAACGGGATAGTTTGGACTTCTATTGGGATGAGCCGTACTTGTTCAAGATCTGTATGGATGGTGTGATCCGAAGGTGTGTCCCGGAGGAGGAGCAATTGAGTATCTTAGAGGCTTGTCATTCCTCTCCCTATGTTGGCCATCATGGTGGGGTGAGGAAGGCTTCAAAAGTTCTTTGTTGTAGGTTTTTCTGGCCAACTTTGTACAAAGATGCAAGTGAACTTGTGAAGAGGTGCGACAAATGTCAAAGAACGGGTGGAATTTCGAAGAAAGATGAGATTCCTCTCAATACCATTCTTGAAGTTGATATTTTTAATGTATGGGGCATTGATTTTATGGTCATGTTTGTTAGCTCGTGTGGGAACACATACATTATTGTGGCAGTTGACTATATTTCAAAGTGGGTTGAAGCCGTGTCTTTACCCAACAATGAGGCTTGGAATGTTGTTGTGTTTCTCAAGAAGAGCATTTTTACAAGGTTTAACACTCCTCGTGCAATCATAAGTGATGGGGGATCTCATTTTGTAATAGAGCTTTTGACACTTTGCTTGCAAAGTATGGTATCAATCACAAAGTTTCCACTCCTTATCATCCTCAGGCGAGTGGCCAAGTTGAAGTCTCAAACATGAAAATCAAAAGTATATTGTCAAAGACGGTCAATGCAAATAGGATCGATTGGTCAAAGAAGTTGGATAATGCTCTATGGGCTTATAAGACTGCTTACAAGACTCCGATTGGTATGTCTCCGTATCAGTTGGTGTTTGGGAAGGCTTGCCATCTACCGGTTGAGTTAGAGTACAAGGCCATGTAGGCTTTGAGGAAGCTGAATCTTGAATGGGATGTGGCAGCAAATCTTCGTGTGGAGCAACTTAATGAACTTGATGAATTCCGATTCCATGCCTACTCCAGTTCGTCTTTGTACAAGGACAAGATGAAGCACATTCGTGATAAATATGCTCGTGGCAAGGAGTTCAAAGTGGGCAATTTGGTTCTCTTGTTCAATTCTCAGTTACGTCTGTTTCCGGAAAAGCTTAAGTCGAAATGGAGTGGACCTTTTGAAGTGGTGTTTGTGTCTCCATTTGGTGCACTTGACTTGAAGAACAAAAATGGGGAGGTTTTCAGAATTAATGGGTATAGGGTCAAGCACAACCTGGGCAAAATTGATGACAGCCACGTGGTGGCATTTCTCCATCTAAAGTGATTTGATGGTAACTTGCGTCGTGCCGCGACGTTAAACCAAGCGCTTCTTAGGAGGCAAATCATATGTCTTTCTTTTTGTTTCTCTTTGATTTTATTTGTAGTATAGGATATGCTTTTGGACTAAATGGTTGTGAGATGTGTGTAGGATTATTTTGATGCAGTGCAGGACCAAGTTGGGAAAATTGTGCAATCTGTGAAGTTTGCACTACGACCGCAGTGCATTTCTTGCGGCCGCAAAGGCCTTAATGTGGGGGAAACATTTCAATACGGTCCACAGAGTGGATTGGTCAAAAAGGAGGAGTCTCTGAAGTTTTCCACCACGATCGCAATGCATTTTATGTGTTCCGCGGTAGACCACTGCGGCCGCGAAGCATTTCTTGCGGTCCGCAGTGGACATCTCCCCAAAGCTTCTAATTTGTGAGTACTGTGGACCACGGTGCGATTTTGTGCGGTCCTCGGTAGGTAGGTGAAGTGGGACCCAGGTCCCTTTTCTATAAATAGGGCCTGAGGCCTTCATTTTAAACTTTTCACTCTTTTGCACACTGAATAGAAAAAAAATCACTGTCCATCACTCCTACCTGCTTGAATTCAACTGCTGAGTCTCATTAATCAACATTGCATCTCATTTCCGGTACTTTTAATCTTTGCTTAGCTCATAAATGTGTTTTATTTTCTTTTAAATTGGTAGTTCTACGTTTCTTCTTCCCCTTTTCTTTAATTTTTTAGCTTAGGGTTTCATAAGTTGTTTAGATTAGGGCTAAGTAGTTAAAAACACTGATTGAACACCTAAGGGATCAATAATAGGTGAAAATTAGACTAAAAATGTGAAGAAAATTAAAACCCTAGGTTGGTGTTACTGGGTATAAATCACCGCGGTTCGCAGTGGATTTATTGCGGTCTGCATTGCTTCTCCGCGGTCCGCAATGCCATTTTGTGTGGACCGCAATGGTGAAACTTCATAAAGTGGAGAATTGAGGACTGCGACCGCGGTGGATTTTGTGCGGTTCGCGGTGCCTTAATACAGACCGTGGTATCATTTTATGCGGTCAACGGTGGCCTTTATCAGAGTGTGGGTAGTCTGATCCCCACCTCAATGTGGATCACAATGCTATTTTATGAGGTCTGCAGTGGTCCCTTTGTGGCCACACTACATTTTTTGCGGTCCGTATTTTGCAATCTGCAACTTTTTCTTCTGTGTTTGCATTTGTTTTCTTTTCTGATTCGTCTAATACTGTGTTACTAACAAGTTTCAACTGAATTCCACTTGCAGACAATGGTTCAATCATGAGGCGGTGGTAGAAAACAACAAGGAAAAGGAGAGTCCTCCTGGGGTAGAGGAAAAGGCATGATCAAATTGACTCCCCAAGTCCGGCAAACTATCAAAGACACTAGGAAGACAATAAGGGCTATTGATATAGTTTTTTCCCATTCGGAAAATGAGTATGTGCCCTCCCGGGAGGCATCTCATTCAGACTCCATGGCAGAATATGTTCCTGACTATCCGGAAAGGAACAAATTGAGAGATACACCTCCGGGTACCCCTACTGCCTAAGCGTCAGTGCAAATTTCATCTGAGTCGTCTAAGGGCTCAGCTGCGGGTAGTGACAGTGCCTCTTCTACCTCACCTACAACTTCAATATCCGGTGAGGATCCCATAAAAGAATAAGGAGGGGGTGAGCCTCAAGTAGGAGGAGTAGAGATAACCAGGAAACCGGAAGCATGGAAAGATAGATTCGTGAGTGAAGTGGCCTACTACAAGTTCAGAGAATGGTGGCCCGAGAGGAAGTTGATACCTGAGCGGAAATTCATTACAAAGGACCTATTGCCTCACAACCCCAATGTGCTGAGGCAGTTCAGAGAGAGAGAGAGAGAGAGCAGGTTGGGACTATTTCATAGGCCACGTTGAGGATGCAAATGAACACTTGGTGAAGGAGTTTTACACGAATGTTGCCCACATCCAAAAGGGCACTACAGTGACCAATGTGCGAAATTTGAAAGTAAAGTTTTATGGAAAAATGATTAATGACTACCTGGGCTTCCCGGAGGTGGATGAGACATTGTACTTAGAAAAAGTGGCATTGAGTAAGGCTACGCATCCTTGGTTAGCTGAGTACTTGGCAATCCCAGGTACCACCCCAGCATGATTGACAACGGGAGTAAAAATTCTGAGGAGAACCCTGAACTTCGAAGCAAAAGGGTGGAGATATTTGTTTGTAGCAGGCTAGACCCCACCACTCACGACAACTCTCTTCCTATCTCCCGAGCTATATTGGTGGCATCTATCATGGCGGGGTACCCGATCAACATCAGGAATGTGATGTCCAGGGTGATTACACAAGTGGTAAACGAATGTGATAGATCCTATCCCTTCCCAAATTTCCTGACCATGTATTTTGAGGATCAAGATGCGGAGAAGAGAAAATTTGATGTGAAATTGAAACCTAAGGAACCTTTCTTCTGGTACATCACCAAGGGTGTTGACAACCCCAAAGACCCTAAATGCAAATCCACTACTTCCACTGGCCAGTCTGAAGAGCTAGTAGTAGTAGTGGCTCCTACTCAGCCTCCTTCAACCACACCATGCATGGCCCCAGGACCCTCCACTTCTACAGTTCCAGATATCCCCTCATCTACAACATATCCTTTAACTGCCCACTGCTTGAGCCAGACCCTTTCCAGTATCAACAACTAGATGCAGGCGGCCACTTCTAAGCTATCTGACTTTCTACTTCGGTGGCAGCCCAGTCTGCACATCCTCAGCCACATGTCCTATAGTCGGTAGAGGACACTCTCAAGGATCTTCTAAAGAATCAGAAGAAGCTCCTGGAGAACCAGCAATTAATATTGGACGATGTGGGTTCACATGGAAAAGCATTGAAGGAGTTGACCAAAGAAATAAAGAAATTGAGAAAGACTCGGGCACCCAAGGAGTCGGTGAAAGAGCTGAGGGTGGAGGTGGAGAAAATGAAGGCTGATCACTTGACTTTGGACATTTTATTGCATGACCCGGCTCCAGCAGCCCATCCTGAGCCGGAGTAGGAGACAGAGAGGCCAGCCAAGAGGAAGAGGGTGATTCTCCGTGCTAATGATGCTGTGATAGAGTTGGAGGAGCTGCAGAGAGGTTTCTCTAGCTAGCCTTAAGCCCCAGTGTTGACCCAGGTTACAATGGAGACATAGGTTATAGGGAGCCAGTCACAGGTTCCCAAGTAGTCCGAGGACTTAGGGACCCAGACTCATAATCCTATACAGACGGAAGGCCAATAGAGAGTTTCTTTTTACTCTCTATCTTTTACTTTGAGCTATTTTTGGTTAGTTAGCATTGAGGACAATGTTAGCTCTCATTTTAGGGGGTAGCCCTATTTGTATGATTTGGGTTATATATATGACACTATTTTCTTTTATTATGCTTTCTTTTTTACTTTTGGTATGTACATAATTTTACCATTCTAGTTTACTTTTCGTACTTTGCAACTTTGGTCTGTATATAAAGTTACTTTCTAATGTATATATTCATTCCCCCTTATGTATATTCATCTGAATCCTCTCTTGTACATATTCATTCTACTTTCCGCATTTTCTCTTTCATAACTTCTTATTTCATTTTGATAGCTTCTTATGTTGAGTTTTGCGTTCAATAGGACTTTGGTTTTCTTAATGTCACGGTTCTTTCCAAAGGTGGAATTTGTGTGAACCGGGTGTCTCTTCCCGATGATGGATGGCATGATAACCTTCTTAAGGGTTTGAGTCTGTTTTCTTTTTGTTCTTTTTGTGTAAATAGTAGCTAGTGAGTAATGGTGCCTCAAGCAAAGTTTCACTTGGGCCTAACACATTTGCCTTTGATCCTATGATAAAAAATAAATTGTTGTGTATAAGATGGTGAAAGTTGTGACCTTGAAACTCTTGTGTTGGCCGATAATCATCAAGTGTTTTTTCGGGACTATTGTGTTGCTCAAATCTTAGCTAAAGTTGTTGTGGGCCCCTGACTCGGTCTCTTTAGCAATCCTATAGCTTGTGTGGTGAGAATTTGAATTGCAAGTCTAAGTCCCGAGCCATTAGTCTAGAACTTGCCCTGAATGTTGTCTAGGCGAAATTCTAAGTGTAGTTTGACTTGAGATGTGATTATAGGCTCTCCTTGATCTGAATGATGTCTTGAAAACTTACATAGCCTACCAATATTAATATCCCTAGTCAACCCTTTTGAGCCATAGACCTTTTTCTTTCAAAAACCACGATACAAGCCTTTATCCGTTCTAAAAATACCCTCTCTTGGCACCCGATATTTTCTTACCACAAGGCAAAAGCATAAGTTTGGGGGGAGAAACGAGGAATGCAACAAAGAGGTAAAAGGTATAAAATGAAGAAAAGGAAAGGAAATGAAAAAGAAAGAAAATCAAAAAAACAAAAAGAATGATCAATGTAGAAAAAAAATGAAAGGATTCAATAAAAGTAAAGAGATGAAAGGTGTGGAAAGTTGATAAATGAGAAAGAGGTTTAAAATGAACAAGAAAGAGTGATAATGTGTCTCTCTAACCCCTCAGAAAGAAGTTATTGACTCAAAAAAGTCAAGAGAATATATGCCAAAAGGAAGCAAATGAAGTGTTTAAGGGAAGATGGAACCTACCTAGACCAAATATTTCCTACCCTGAATCAAAAACCTTCATTATATCTCCAAAAAAGCCCTATATGATCTTGAGTTGAATGAAGCTTACATTAGTGGTGACTCACATAAGAGGCAAGCTTATGGTACTTAGAGTCGGACTTGTGACCTTTCTTTGAGAGAGATGAGTGTGTTTTCACTATCCTCATTCTGAGTGCTACAATCTAAAAGTTGAGGTTTGCTAAGGGAGAGTTGAAGAGTATGAGCTCGGGTTCCACAATGACCAAAGTAGTAGAAAGAGTTTCTTTGATGGGTTGGGTCAACTCTTGATGCTCTTGTGTTGCACTAAATCCATGGTTTTTAGAAGGTCGAATGTTGTTAATGATTCATTTGAATTGAGGGCAATTGTTAGTCCCAATTGATGCTAGATGAGGTCACTTTAAGTCAGCTAAATTTTCTTGGATTTACTCTTAAGGAGGTGGATCTTATTTTGTTTGCTTGAGGACAAGCAAAAGCTTAAGTTTGGGGAGTTGATAAATAGGGATTATAGTTCATTTTACACTCCTTCTTACTTGAGTTTTGATTAAAATGTATACAAAATAGTCCCAAAGGCTTACATGTTGTACTTGTTTGCAGGGTTTGGTAAAAAAGGCGACAATTAGTCAAAACCAGCTCAAAAGGAGTGAAACATGCACAAGTACCAAGAACAAGTCCAAGCACAATGCAACAGATCCACTGCGGCCGCATTCCATTTAGTGCGGTCCGCAGTGAGGAGATTCAGAGAGGTGCAAATTTTGGAAATTCAAGCACTACAGCCACAAAGCATTTTATGCGAACCGCAGTGGCCTTACCGCGACCGCAATCGAGTTTGTGTGATCCGCAAAGATGGGGTTCAGAGAGTTGGGAGTTTGGAGATTAACGCCAGTGTGGCCCGCGATCCTTTTTGTGTGGACCGCAGTTGAAGCCACCGCGACCGCGGTGCATTTTGTGCGGCTCGCGGTGGCCAAGTTCAGAGATCAGAGACTTGAAGCCAAAAAGCCTCACAACAGCCGCACTCAATTTCTTGCGGTCCGTGGTACCCCCGCAGGGGTATTTTTGTCCAAAATATTCGGCCTAATATAAATTCTTTCTTTTCCCATTTTTAGGTCATCTTTTGTAATCTAAGTTTCAGCTGAGCACGTGAATGGTGGTTTTTGACTATTTTGAGTAATTTTATAGTGGGTTTATCATTGAATCTTCAATTATTAGCGTGTAATTGAATTTTATGGGTTATTCTTCATCTATTTCTTTGTTTTCTTCCATTATTATGAGTAGCTAGACCCATTAGCTAGAGTTGTGGCTCAACCCTAGTGTGGGTATTTGATGGGTCTTTTGATTTAAGGCTTAGATGTTTATGGGTAGTTGATATTTGGACTGATTTGTATTTTTTATGTTGAATTAGTGGTTGAAAACATTATTTGTGTCTATTTGACTTGGGCTCTTCTTGAGAAAGAGAACTTGAGTCTAGGAAAATCAGTCCAATAAGAAATTGGAGTGTAATCAAGAGATTGATAGCCCCAATTAAAGGGTTAAACCTAGAGATAGTAATACCCGACTTGAGCCTATATTGCTAGCACAATATTCACACCCAATTGGTCTTGATAAAGTCAATTAGAGCAAAATCACTCAAGCTACCGAGAGGTATAGAATGAGTAATTTCGTGCATTGGCTATATCACAATCCCCAACATAACGTCTTTGCCTTAGGCTTTAGATCCCGTCAAGTATTCACCTAGGAGAAAGTCACTTCCCTAGTGCCTATTTAACTATTTAGAAAACCTTACAAGCAATCATTTTTAGTTTAATTTAGCTTATCATTAGCATAAATATTAGAAGTAAAATCCAACCAAAAGATGATTGGAAGAGTAATTAAGAGCAATACGCATCTCTAGTTTAGATAGGAATCCAATTCCCACTTCTAGCTCCCTATGGATTCGATCCTGACCATCTCGGGTAAAAGTTGCTTCGATCACTCTCGCCAATCCGTAGTGGTGTAGGGTTGGCTCCAATCATTAAGTAATAAGGACACAATAGACATTTGTATATGTAACGAGGGGGATAATGTGGTCCAGAATAGCCATGTGACTAGTGGGTCCATTGAAGTATCTTTCAGCAGGGTTGTTGAAGGTTTTAATACACCTTTAGGTCCCCAAATTGAAAATATTGATTCTAGTGGTCAAATAGAACCCCATGAACAATAAGATGTTGTAGAAAAACTTCCTAGATACTCCTTAGTTGATAAGGATGATTCTGACATAGAAGATGAAGATTTAGAGGAAGATAATACAGAAGTTGTAGGTGATGCTATAGATAGTGATTAATCAAGCAGTTCTGATGATAAATAGCATGAGCCTGATTATGGTAGTGATGTGCATGAAGAGTTGAACATAGTCAAAACAGATTTGAGGGCTTATAAGAAGAAAAAACGAACACCAAGAAAGAAAGTTGTTGCTAAGCATTTTCTTAGACCAGTTGGGATAGATCCAGGTTTTGAAGACATGGATAAAGGGAAGAAAAATATTTCTCGTAAGTTAGTTGATGATAAGCATTTTCGTGATAGTTCAGATCCTGGTAGTTTTGAGAGTGACAGTGATATTGGGAGTGGTAGTGAATCAAGAAACAAAAGTGGTAACATGAAAGTAAGAAAGAATAACAAGGGGGGTAATGTATGATCCAAAATGGGAAAAGGTGGTTTAGCAACTTAACATGGTCTTTGAAAATGTATATAAGTTTAGGGAAGCTGTCACCAAGTATACAATAGAAAGAGGTTGTGAGATAGAGAAGATTACAAATGATAAAAACATAGTTAAGGTAAAATGCAAAACTAGTGCATGTCCTTGGTTATTGTTTGCAAGCAGATAGCCTAAATTTGTTGATTTCATTATTAGAACTTATTATCCTAGGCATAACTGCAACAAGTCCAACGTAAATTCAATGTGCAATACTAAGTATCTTGCCAAGTACTATAGAAGTGGGATAATTTTACAGTTGTGCACAAAGGTTTGGGAGATGCAAGATTTGGCAAGGGAGGATTTGGGTTTATATGTTGGGGGAAAAATTTGTTTGAAGGCTAGGAAACAAGTATTGAAAGAAGTAATGGGTAATCATGTGAAGGAGTTTGGAAAGATTTATGATTATAGAGATGTGCTCCTTCAATCAAATCCAGGGAGCACATGCGTGGTAAAAGTGACAGATTCTGAAATGGAAAAAAATTATTTCACTCCTTCTATATTTGCTTTGCAACAATGAAAAGGGGATTTATTAAAGAGTGTAGAAAAATGTATTAGGTTAGATGCTTGTTTCTTGAAGGGAATATCTAAGGGTCAACTACAAGTATGGAAACAACCAAATATTTTCAATAGCATGTGTTGTGGTTGGGACTGAAAGTAAAGACACATGGTGTTGGTGTATAAGGATATTGAAGTCTGATTTGGAGATTAATGATGAAGGAGCAGAATTGACAATCATTAGTGATATGCAAAAGGTACTATCTTATTTAAACTAACAGTCTTTTTGTTTTTAAACTAATAGTACTATCTTATTTAAACTAGCAATGTCTTATTTGTTTATTATATTATTTTGCAGGGTTTGTATTCAGCAGTTCAAGAATATCTTCCTGAATGTGAATATAAAATGTGCAAGACATATTCTAGCTAACTGGCAGCAGAAATGGAAGGGTATTGAGAGAAGAAATACATTTTGGAGCTGTGCAAGGTCAACTTATGAAGCTGAACTTAGAGCAAACTTGGACAAGCTAAGTAAGCTAGGTCACAAGATCTGTGAAGACTTGGTAAACTACAATCCTGAGAAATAAAGCAAAGCAATATTCAAAACTTCTTCCAAGTGTGACAATGTGGATAATAATATGACTGAAAGCTTCAATGCTTGAGTTTTAGGTCCTAGGCACAAGACAATTATTAGCATGCTTGAAGAAATTAGAATAAAGGTTATGAATAGGTTCACTAGAGTAAGGGCAATTGCAGATACTTGGAATGAAGGCATATCCCCAATGGTAATGGTGGTATTGGTTACAAATGTGGAGAAGTCAATGACGTGCACAATACACTAGAATGGTGATTTTGGGTATGAAGTGAAGAGGGCTACATGGATTAAACACATTGTCAAGTTGACTAAGGGAGTGTGTAGTTGCAGATCTTGGCAACTGAAATTGATACCTTGTGCACATGGTGTAGCAACAATTCATCACAAAAGACTTAATTCACTTGACTTCATTTCTAAGTGGTACAAGAAAGAGATCTACCTAAAAGCTTATTCTCAGTTCATACAGCCAGTGCAAAGAAAGGAATATCAATGAATTGCTCAATTTATAAGTCCACAACTCATAATAGAAGAAGATGTCAAAATAAATCTCAAAGCACTTCAGATGTACTTTTTTCCAGTACATTATTTAGATTTAGTAAGTTGTGATAGTTGTTACTTAATATAGCTTCTGTTATCTCTTTGTTATTTTACTTCTGTTATCTCTAGGTTGTTTTTGTTAGTTGGTATCACCTTTTTGGGACTATTAATTTATGTTAGTTGTATCCGTTGTTTAGGGCTATTACCAGGATTTAGATTCTGTCTATTTGGGACTGTTACTTTTGTTAGCTTCTGGTAGTTTATATTTCACTAGGTTGTTTCTGTTAGTTGGTATCACCTATTTGGGACTATTATTTCAGTTAGTTGTATTAGTTGTTTGACACTATTAGCAGCTCTTAGTTGTATAAGTTGTTTGGGACTGTTAGCTTCAGTTAGCTGTTTGGGATTGTTAGCTTTAGTTAGTTTCTGTTAGGTTGTTTCTATTAGTTGGTATTAGATTGTATCAATAGCCTTGCTAAATTTTGTCTGTTATTTCTCTTTCTGTTTATGCAAAGGAAGTGGCTGACTCACAAAAGTCAACCTCTAAAAAGAGATCAAAGGCTGACTCCCAAGCATCTACTAGTAAGAAGAATGCTAAAACTAAGGGTGGTAAAGGAAGAGGCAATAACAAGGTGCAGAACTCACAAATCACAGATGTGCAACAATCTCAAGTTTTGGATGTGCAACATTCTCAGATTTTAGATGTGCAACAATCTTAAGCAAGCAGCAGATGTGCTCTTACTGCATTTAAGAGGCCAAGAGTAGTTGTCAGGAAAAATGGCTATACATGTGTTGAGGTAATGAACAGTTTGGTGTGCTAGTTTTGAGGTTGCAGGTTAAATTCTTATTTGATATCTGTTTTTTTCACTTAATTTTCAGCAAGGGAGGCCTGTTAGTAGGGTAATCGACAATGGAGCAGTTGAAAGTTTAGCTGTAGTGACTGATGATCTTGGTTATAAACCAAGTAAAGGCCTGAAATGGAAAGAAAAGCAAGTAATCACAACTAGACAACTTCAACATAAAAGTACTTTACTAAAATATTTAAGGTCAAAATCACCAAAAGCTAATGAAAAATCTGAAGGTGTTTGAGCTTCAACACTACTCTATTAGGAACTGATGTATGCTGATACTTTGATTATGGTTTGGATAATATTTTTGCGGTGCATGTTATGATGTAAATAATTAAACTTGTTTTACTTCTATGCTTATGGGATATAATGTAAAACTGGTTAATTGTAGGCCTTTTGAGCTCTAATACAAGGTGTTATTTCTGGCTTTCCTTGTGGTTGTACAACAAATTTTCATGTGTTAGTTCTAGCTTTGTACAGGCAGGTCGTCATGCTTTTGATTATGAGGAAAAGATCAAAGTTGAGTGCACTATTTGCAACAAGAGCTTTCACTCTTACCAAGCTCTTGGTGGTCACAGAGCAAGCCACAAAATGACTAAAGGCTATGAAAAAAATTAGCATAGAGATTGAATATATGCAAAATCAAGTTGCTGATAGCAAACTCACAGACACAAAGAATAACAACAATGATAGTACAATTAATGAATTTGGTGAAAAGATTGAGACAAGTTCTGTGTCTAAGAAACAAAAGCAACAGCCAAGTTCATGGTTATATAACACCTCCTAGCATTTGAACAACCAAAAATACACATTGAAACATAAACTAATAATAAACAACATCTTCAAAATTTTCCTCTTCTTCAATTCAACCTCAAGTTCCATTTTATCCTTTTGTAAGCCAAGAATTAACGCCTTTGATTGGCCAGGAAATTGTGGATCATACCCTTGAAAAAACTCACATGCCACACGATCCTTAGCCTGAAAAATTTAAACAAACCATTAATAAAAGAAATGAAATCTTAGCCATAATATATCATATAACATATGATGATTTGAGAGATGATTACCCCATAGTACTTGCATAAAAAAAAGTCTTCTTGGGTTAGCACTTGTCATTGACGTTCTCAAAGAAGCAGGCTGCCCACAACCACCAAAGATATTAAACCTCAGGACTCTTCTACAAATAGTTGAAAGGATGTTCTTCTTTCAAATAAGTTTGGGTGACAATGAAGGATGGATAAAGATAAAAAATAAACTCAATCAACAAAGAGTGAATTTCAAATGGATTAAGATGAAGAAATAGAGAAGAAAGGTGAAATAATGGAGAAGAAAGGTGTAATATAAAGAAAAAGAGGAGAAAATATAAGTTTTTTAAAAAGAGGGACTAATTAGCCGTTAGTCGTTGTCAGGTGGGCCCACTTTAATAGTTATTATTACCCTTCACATGCTCTTAGGCGACTTATTTCACACAATATGCCACATAAGTGATCGGGGGGGGGGGTTATTATGATGGAGGATATAGTTCATGGGAGTTTTGGGGACAGTCGATAGTTTAGGTAGGGAACTGACAAAGATCATCTAGTTTAGGCGGGTTTGAGGGTATTAACTTTTTATTTTATTATAAGTGCAATTTTAAGGTTGTTTGGGAATGGATTCAACAAATTTATCAATCTGCCATGTGGTCCCAATTTTCATGTCGTCAGTGTCTAATCAAAAAGTTAAAAGAATGTAGTAAAAACAAATGTATTCAAAATGGGTCCATAATTTTTCCACGACTTATATAATGGCGTGATGTACGATGAGATAAGCAAGGGGAAATTTTGTATCATCACTCCATGAGTTATATGGTAGCTACAGTAAGATGCTTTTTCGGCCAATCGCGTTGCTCTATTTTATATGAATTTACAATATCACCCTCGAAGTGCCAAGTCAGGCATGTTAACCTCATGTGTGCTTATTCTCCCTTATTAACTAGAAATAGAATATTGATTAAAATTTTATATTCCTCGATTTTCAAGGTCAACATGTTTGCTTGGAATTTGGAGGGTAGTATAGTAATTTTAGTTAAAATGGTGTGATTGGTCAAAAAAGAATCTTATTGTAGCTACTATATAAATTTTTGAGTGCCTTAGACTAAATTGTCATTTGCTTATGTCATTGCTCATCATCACCCTTAGAATATGGACAACTTTTGACCCCTGTCATGACCCGGAATTCCCACCATCAGGACCGTGATACGCCTAACATTTCACTTGTTAGACAAGCAAATGTTAGATATAGTTATTAACCATTTTTTTAAAGAATTTCAAACACGATGACAATAAAGAAAGTGAATAGTCTGAAACAAGGTAAATAAACTAATAAGTGACAAAATCCAAATATAAATCCTGGAACTGGTGTCACGAATACATGAGCGTCTAAGATACTAAAGATAATGGTCTGAAATAAACATCACTATCTGAATCAAATAAATAGCTAAAAGCAGTAGAAGGGGACTTCTGGGTTGCGGATGTCGTGCAGCTATACCTCAAGTCTCCTCTGAATGGCTGGATCCGAGCAAGTTTACTGAACGCCGCTGGGACCAATTTCGGTATTTGCACAAGAAGTGCAGAGTGTAGTATGAGTACAACCAACCCCATATACTCTGTAAGTGTCGAGCTTAACCTCTACGAAGTAGTGATGAGGCTAAGGTGGGTCACTTACATTAACCTGTACGCAATAGTAATAATAATAACTAAGAAGACAGAAATAAAAGTAAAACAGGTAATTCATATCAACGAACTCAAAACCAAATAACAAAGAGTCCCGAATGACAAGTCATATAACTTGTCTCAACAACCGAGGCCAATCCAACAATCACAAATAAATATAACTTTTATCAATATGTTGCAGCGTGCATCCTAATCCTACAATATCAACTTTAAACAATTTGTTGTGGCGCGTAACCCGATCCCACCATATAATTATCTGTCAACATCATAGTTCGTCCTTATTCTGCCATTTCCATTCATTACCTTTCAATTTTCGCTGCAGCGTGCAACCCGCTCCCCAAATAATTTTAATTAACAATAGTAACTCAATAACCAAGATTTACAAGAAATCATACATTAAGAGAACAAATGTACGAGCAATGGAGAATAACATGATAACCAAAGAGACTCGAACTACTCAGATGTCACAACTTTACCAACTCAATGGTATCTACCATTTAATAATTCATACAAGTGAAACTACACCAATGAAGGCAACAATTAATACAAAACTGTAAGGCAAACAAGGCATAAGACAATTTAGATATGTAAGGTAAGCAAATAGAGATAAGTAGTAAATAAGCATGGAATTATGAAGGGGGTGGACAATTTAATACAAGAAATGCTAAATGGCAAGTAGCAATTGTGGCATGGAAATCAAATAAGCATGTAGCAATTAAGACATGAAACAAAATATACTATGAAGCAATAAAAATAGGGAAGAAAGTAATGTAACGTCGCATATACACTTGCCACCTCGCATATACGTCGTTTCACATATAATCCACATACCATGTAGTCCAAGGGGTCCCTAATTCCCTCAAATCAAGGTTAGACCCAACAATTACCTCACTCTGCAATCAATTCAAAGTTCAATCATGACCTTGCCTTTCGAACAAGCCTCCAAACCCCGAGGCCGCTTGGTCAAACCCGAGGTTCGGACCAAAATTCGAGGTTCGGACCAAAACCCGATTATGCATTAACCCCTAAGCCTGGTTATGTAATTAGTTTCAAAATATGACCTCAATTCGAGGTCTAAATCCAAAATTTACAAAAATCCCTAATTCTACCCAAATCCCTTATTTTTACCATAAAAATCCTAGATTTAATATTTAAAACACTTGGAAAGTAATGGGTAATTGAAAAAAAATTAGATTAAAGTTGCTTACCAATGTTTTTTGGGAAGAAAATCCTCTTGGAAAATCGCCTCTAGGGTGTTTAGGGTTGAGAGTTTGTGAGAAATGAGCTAAATCCCATTTTACCCCTCTTTTACCCAGCTGCAATTATCGCAATTGCAATACATAGTTCGCAATTGCGATGATCGCAAAAGTGAAAAAGTCACCTGAGCCTGCTTTCATAGCAAATGCGAACCAAAGCTGTCTGCAAATGCGAACAATTGACTCGCAGATGCGAGTCTGCCCCAGTTTTCCTCTAGTTGCAAATGCGACACAAAAGTTCGAAAATACGAACTTGCCAACCATCGCATCTACGGACTTAACTTCGCAAAAGAGAAGCTGACCCAACCCCCACCAACGTCGCATATGTGAGCCTGACCTCGCATTTGCGAACAGGTCCTCGCAAATGCGAGATCTACAGACCTGATGCACCAGCATTCTTCTAAGTTCAAAAATTATTCTGTAGCTTATCCGAAATTCACCCGAGCCCCTCGGGCTCTAAACCAAACATACATACAAGTGTAATAATATCATACGAATTTGCTCACATGATCAAAACACCAAAATAATATCTAAAACTACGAATCAGACACCAAAACGAATAAAATTTTCAAAGAAACTCAAGAAAATTTAATTTTACAACTGGACGTCCGAATCATGTCAAACAAACTCTATTTTGCACCAAAATTTGCAGCCAATTCATAAATACTGAAATGAATCTATACCAAGTTCCGGAAATGTAATCCAAACCTGGTAGCAATAAAGTCAACCTACGGTCAAATTTAGGAATTCATTAAATCTTTAAATTACTAGTTTGTAATAAATTACGTTAAATCATGTTAGGGACTTCCGAATCCGATTCCGGGCATACGTCCAAGTTCTAAATCACGATACAGACCTGTCTGGACTATTAAAACATTGATCTGAGTTTGTTTGCATAAATTATTGTCCGTAGTCAACTCAAATGAGTTTATAAGGCTAAATTTCACTTTTCATATATTTTTCACATAAAAAATTTACGGAAAAAAACACGGATTGCGCAAGTAAATAGAGGGAGGCTAAACTGATCTATTCTAGGTCTTAGAACATGAAAATAAAGGGTAAAACTATAAATAACCTATCGGGTCATCACATAAACGTGGGCGTATCTCACCATTCATTCTAAATACTATCAATTTTCAAGGTTTTGAATCATTTGCTTTTTTATTGGAAAAGCACATACTTATTCTTCAATTCTTACTTGGACCAAGTGTGAGACCCGCTAGCTGTTGAAGTTTATTTTGTACTTCCTTTGAGTCAATTTCTCTAGAAACAAATAGGAGAGGAACAAAAGCATTTGACATGCCATATTTTTTTTCTTGGACTGAAATATGAAAATCAAGTAATTAGATTATACTAATTTATAGAAGGCTAAAGTATAATCAAAATTGACTTAATATAATAAAACAATGCAAGAAAAATAAATAATAATAGATGAGGCTATGATCTTTACACTTTTCTCAAAAAGTCAACAAAAGTCAACCTGGGGCTTGTCCAGTCAAAAACCGGGTCCAATGATAGATTCTCAATACCAATGAACCCACGAGTTCATATATGTGATTAGTTTCAAAATCTGAGTCCAAATCGATTCTCAAAACTCAAATTCTTATTTTTCAAAAACTCGACAAAGTTTCACAAATTTTCACTTTGATTCACACGATTTTTATATTAAAATCTAAGATATATTAATGGAATATGATCAGAAATTGATTAGAATCACTTGCCCAAAGTTTTCAGGTGAAAATCCCTTCTCCAAATTGCCTCCTACCGAGTTTAGGGTTCAAAATGAGAGAATATTTTGAAAAATCCCGCCTCCCAGCAGATGCTTTTATATAATTTAATTGCAAATTTAAATGCTTCCCATGCTCTATATTAAGCTTTTTGAATTTTTAATGATTAATAGGGTGTTTTTACTATTAAAAAGGAAAAAAATGTTCTACCTTGATAAATTATTTTTAAGTCGTTTTTCAAGAGTTTGTTAGATAATAAAATTATTTGTAATGACCCGATCGCTCATTTTAAGCTCTAACACGTCGTTCGGCAGTTTGAGTCCTTGAGTAGCTTCACTTAATGTTTTATGACTTGTACGTGTGGTCGAATCGAGTTTCGGGAAGTTCAGAGTAGATTCGGATGGAAAATTCTCAATTTGGAAGCTTTAAGTTGGAAGAGTTGACCACGGTTTCACTTTTGAGTAAACGACCTCAAAATCAGGATTTGAAGGTTCCAATAAGTTCGTATGATAATTTTGGACTTGGGCGTATGTTTGGGTTGAGTATCGGGTGGTACGGGAGCATTTCAGTGCTTATTGTGGAAAGTTGACATTTTGAAGGTTTTAGAATTTCCTAAGTTTGGTTTGAAGTGGACCATAGTGTTATCAATGTCCGTTTGGGGTTACGAGCCTTGGAATAAGTTCATGTTGTGAGTTGTGACTTCTACGTAAAGTTTGGCGTCATTCCAGAATGTTTAAGTATAATTCGGACAAGTGCATCGAAGTTTGGAATTTCGAAATTAAAAGAAAGGTTTCGATTGTCGATTCATAATTTTGATGTTGTTCGATGTGATTTGAGGCCTCAATAAGGCTCGTGTCATGTCTTGGGACTGGTTGGTGTGATTGGACAGGATCTCAAGGGCCTTGGGTATGTTTCGGGATGGTTTCAGACCAAGTTTGGATAATTTGCTATTGTTGGTTTGCTGGTGCTGGTTTTGTTCTTCACAAACACGAAGGGTCTCATGCGTTCTCGAAGAAGGAATTGAACTGGGGGCTTTTTGTTCTACACGATCGCGATAGGGAAGTCTCTTTCGCGTAGTGTTAGGCAGTGATGCTCCGCGTTCACTATCGTAATCAAATGTGCAGCCACGTTCGCGATGGGCAGGCTGGTGAAGCTTCGCGTTCGCGTAGAGGAACTTGGGAGCAAAAGCTGGTAGTGCTTCGTGAACGCGAGGGACTTGTTGCGTTTGCAAAGAAGGCCGGCATGGCCAGTGTTATTTTAAAATCGGGGGTTTGACTCATTTTTACTTTATTTCTTCCACGGGAGCCGACTTTGGAGCGATTTTTTGTCACGACCCAAAATCCACAAATGGCCGCGATGGTGCCAGACACCACTGTCAGGCAAGTCAACCACAATTTACTAGCAATTTCTCATTTTAATTATTTTGAAATCATTTCCTTTAAACAAATAAATAATAAACTCCGTTGGATAAATGAGGATGTCTTTACAAAATTTAACTACTGAAAAATCCCGTGATCATCCCAGAACCCGGTGTCACAAGTACATGAGCAATTTCTAGGAAATAGTATAGTATAACAACCGTTCAGAATACAATATTGGACAGAAAGTAAATACAGTAATTTGAAAGAGACTCTGCTGGGTGCGGGTCGTCTCGGGAAGTGCAGCTCACCTAAGTCTCTGTATCAACCATGCCGCTACACCCACTAGGCCACTAGAGATGTATGTGCATGTGCAACAAAAATGCATAGCAAGTGTAGTATGAGTACGAAAACAACGTGTACCCAATGAGTATCTCGTCTAATCTCGAAGAAGTAGAGACGAGAGGTCGACTTCGACACTTACTAGTGGTCTAATGATAATATAGCAAAAGTTTGAGAAATTCATGGCTTTCATAAGCAAAATTAAAATGATAAAGCCGGAAAACAGGTAAACAACTTTTCAAATAATAAGGATTTCCAAAGATTTACTTTTCATTATCTTTATCAATTTATCTTTGGCCAAGAAAGGCAATTATTAACATTTAAAATTCTCAGGCAAGCAATACAAGCATGCGCATATCATGCCGAGGTCGTACGGTCCGATCCAACAGAAATGTAAAATGTGCGCTGCCAAGGGTCGAACAACCTGAACCATAGATGCATCTATTACCCCGCTCGCGAATTATACTTGCGACGTGGTCAAATTTAAATCAATAATCACCCTACTCGCGAATCATTCATGTGACGCAAGTACACATAGAAATAAATGCTCAAACAACCAATTAAGAATTTATCGGGGAACGCTTATCCAAATAAAAGCAATTCTCTTTTAATGATTCAAGAAAAATGAAGTTTAATCCTTTGAGAAATTCATTTAGCAATTCGATAGGATTTAAGCAATTCAACTGTCAATAAGATTACAATTATTCCAAGTATAGCATGCTTTTGGGTCCTAGACTACCCGGACTTAAACATAATAGTAGCTACGCACGGACTCTCGTAACCTCGTGTGTACGTAGCCCCCACAAATAGAAGAACATAACCAATTATTTCACCTATGGAGACAATTCCCTCTTACAAGGTTAGAAAGGAAACTCACATCGCTCCGAAATTTCCATAACCGGCTTCCAAGCCCTTCCAACGACTCCAATTGATGCACAACGCCCCAAAATTATCAAACAACGTGCAAACCAATAAAAATTCACTCTAAAACTTGTAACAATTCAAATTATATAAGTTCCTAACTCCGCTCGAAAAATTGACAAAAATGCCCTCGGGCCACGTACACGGATTTCGAAATTTCTCGAAAATAAATTCTACACATAGCTTTACAAACTCAAATATATAATTTGCTCTAATTTTCATGCTCGAATTCAAGGTAAAAGTCCAAAATTCCAAATTCTAGGTCTTCCCCAAAAATTCCAAATTTATACTAATTTTTCATGTCTAAATCCATGTAAGATCACATGTTTAACTCAAAAATAGGAAGAAATCACTTACTTAGTGTTGCTTGGTGAAAATCCCTCCTTGAGCTCTCCAAAATCGTCCAAGCCAAATGAAAGAAATGGACCAAAATTCGTGTTTAAAACAATCTGCCCAGACTTCATTGAGTTGTATCTTGCACTGTGCAGGTTGTACATCTTATTAAAATTTCCCCCTGCTGTACACCTTCTGCTAAAACGCCCATAACTCCTTGTGAAAATATCCAAATGACAAACGGTTTTAAGATTTAGAAAATAGACTCGAAGATCTTTCAATGGATAGGTTGTACACCATATAAATCTTTTTATATTCCGAGATATGAGCTTCTAAAGTCGGCTCCATGCATCAGAAAATTTTGCTGAAACTGCTCCACCAGCCATCTTCAATCGATCATAACATTCTGATAGAATGTTCAAATCATGAATGGTGTAATTTTCCTGAAACTAGAATGCAAGATCTACAACTTTCATGTTTTGCACATTTTCTTATTCCTTATAGATTGCAAGATATGAGCTTCCAAAATCGACTCCTCGCATCAGAATTTTTCTGGCGAACAGCTGCTGCAACAGATTTCAGCAGCTTTTCTTTGTCCGAAATTCATTCCGTTAACCTTCCGAAATCCACCCGAGGCCCTCGTGACCTTAACCAATTATACCAACATGTCTCAAAACATGATACGAACTCGCTCGAGGCCTCAAATCACATCAAACAATGTCGAAATCGTGAATCGCACTCCAATTCAAGCTTAATGAACTTTGAAATTTCAAACTTCTACATTCGATGCCGAAACCCATTAAATCACGTCCGATTGACCTCAAATTTTGCACACAAGTCATATTCGACATTACGGACCTGCCCCAACTTTTGGAATTGGAATTCGACCCCGATATCAAAAATTCAAACTCTCGGTCAAACTTCTCAAAAACCTTCAAATTTCTATCTTTAGCCAAATGACTTCAAAACGACCTACGGACCTCCGAATTCATTTCCGATCATGCTCCTAATACCAGAATCACCATACGGAGCTATTCCCAGACTCGGAATCCCAAATGGACATTGATAACACTGAAATGCACTTCAACCCAAACTTATGAGATTCTTCCAAAATGCTAACTTCCACAATAGGCGCCGAAACATTCCCGGATCCTCCAAAACCCAGTCCGGACATACGCCCGAGTTTGAAATCATCATACGAACCTGCTGGAACCTTCAAATCCCGATTCCGAGGTTGTTTACTCAAAAATCCAATCTTAGTCCATTCTTTTAACTTAAAGCTTCCGAAATGAGAATTCTATTTCCAAATCAACTCCGAACTTCCCGAAATTCAATTTTGACGATGCGTACAAGTCATAATACCTGAAGTAAAGCTGTTCATGGCCTCAAACAACAGAAGAATGCGCTAAAGCTCAAAACGACCGGTCGGGTCGTTACATTCTCTCCCACTTAAACATACGTTCGTCCTCGAACGTGCTAAGAACTGCGCTGGAGTTGTCTGAAATCACAGTTAAACACCTTGTGCACCTAGCTGTGCTACCACAACTCAGTTGAGCATATTAGCTCGAGCAAATCTAAAGATATTCTCTTTTATTCAAACAAATGAGCCTTAGAGCCCAGTTTCAACATCCAAATTTCTCTACCAGGCCTGCTCCCAATATAAGAACACCGTATCAATCACTACACGATGTACCAGAACATGACTGCATACCTTTGCCGAATTCTCACCATGCACCACATCATTCATAGGACCATAATAATATTTTCTGATCATAATAACCAACATTGCCCGAATCTTATTGCTCTCTCGCAATACCTCTACGACAGAAGAGATGTGTAGAAATTTATGACCGACTACCAAGTCAACAAATCATTGAGTCTATACTTCTGACAAGAACCATTACCTCATTCTGAACCATAAAAAGATTTTTTTGCTCTTTAATATACTTCATATAATCCGACTACACTGATCCTAGATCCAATAATCTCGTTTCACCCATTACGAACTGCTCAGGCAATAAGCCACCCCGGACATGATCAAAAGTCTCATATGATGCCACAATGTGTCAATAGGCTATGAACTCGAACGTGACAAAAGGAAAACAAACTCTGGAAGGAACTACTCAACTCACGCACTAATATGGACTTTTCTTAGAAAATAGGAAACAAGGCATACAAAAAGAGCATATAGAAAACTGTACTCAACATCACACTATTGCGGCGTGCAACCCGATCCAAATAATACACCCATGGCTGCGTGCCACCCGATCCACACATAGAATTCACATAAGGAGATATACATCGAGCTAAATTACTCATTACAACAAAATACCGAATATCGGTCACAAGCACGCTAAGTGCATAATACCATCCCTGGGGAGACATATAGTGCCATAGGCTACAAAACTCAAGCACAACTGAGGTACGATATACGATCTGAATCTCGAGAGCCATCCTGCTCATATAACATCATCTCTAAGCGGAACCTCAACACATAAGAAATTCACCAAGCCATCTCACAACTCATACGATGCAATATATCATTACATGAAATAGCTGACTTCACGAAATAGTACCCCAACTACTTGTCCAAAGGAGTGCATTGCTAAAATGAACACATCTGGCCTGATATAGAGCCCATATTCACATTTAGATCCATCCACAGACCTCAAGTTGATTCTAATCATACTGAACTAGGCTATTAACCTTTCGAAGGTTCCTAATAACTCCCTTTTTCTCATAACACACGAGAACTACCATCATAACTGAGGAAATCCTCCACGGTCTACAACCCAATAAGTCGAGTGCCCTCTAGGCATAAATTCTCAAATTAGTGATATTATCACGATCTTCATACTTGGTTTAAATATTTAAGCAATCAAGTGACTACATGTCACACTTATACAATCTTCCCGTGAGATACGCTCCACGACCTTCCACGCTATATAACGAGTCTGCACATCTATACCATCGGTCACACTAATATTGTAAAGCATGTCAAGAATCCATAACCAAGATGCAAATCCTCCGACACAAAATGCCGATCTTAGGTGACGCTGAAGACAATAACAGCTTACTTCAAATATACAAATCCCCTTCTTGCTCATCCGAGCTTGTGACTTCCTCGTCAAACACCGAACCGCAACCTTGATCCTCACTTTCAAATTTCATACCGCTCACTGCACCTAACAAGCCAATATGCGATAGTACAAGAATTTCATCATAACTCCTGAACCACTATTAGGGTAAACACTTCATCACATAAAAACTTTTTACTTAACTCATTCCAAGAGAACCATAGCTACACGCGAGTGAATTCTCATAACCGTAGAACATTCAAATCCTCAAGTAGTGGTCTAAACCACCATGACCTTTCCGGGATCTGCCTACACATAACAAGGCCATAATACTTGAATACTTCCAAATAAAATCAATTACAACGACCGTCAAGCCTCACACGTGCCGTCACAAATCACTTGCATAACTTGATCACGTTGAAGGAACTGATCACTACCACCAATATGCCAATTCAACTATGGCTAACCAATCTATCTTCTTCCAAATTAATTCTTGATTGCCTTAGAAATAATAATAACTCCATTCAACACATAACACACTTCATCCGCACTCATCCCGAATGGCCTTGAATCACGACCATGCTATCTCAAATCCCACAAACCATTTCATACCTCCCAAATGCTACACTACAAGTCAAAACATCATAAAACATTCTGATCCTCTCATCATAATCTTCTACAAAAGCTCGATTCTTAACCATACTCATGGACTCGAAATCCTTAGGCACCCCACTTTAACCTTTGAATCCACTAGGACCGTTATTCACATGAACACCCATCTCCACAAAGCACCCGACTAAATCACTTCCCTTGTAAATCACCTCTGTATGAAGCATAAATCCCGAATCTTACCAAAGCCCGAACATGAGCCAATAAGGCCAACTATAGCACACCTTTAACAATTCCTTCACTCAAATTACTACTAATGTTCTTTCCCTTAGCTGAAATAACTCACCAATATGCTGGTAATCCCAAACCTTACAAATAGACGACCATGCAAACCAACTGTAGGCGGTGTGACTCTCCCACTTAGCTTGAAGCCACTATTACACATCTCTGAAACCCACTAAGATTCTTTATTTCTTACTGACATGAACTTACAAAATTATACCGCCAGATTCCATGAAATCCTTAAATTAGCATTTCATGAACACTTTGAGTCTCTATCAACATCTACATATTCCACCCCTTACCGGATAGCCAGTAAAATCCTTGGCAGAAGCTTCGCCATCAACGCGACCGCTCACCTGCTCACAGGAAATAACCCACCTGAGCCCGTGCTCATTCACCAGCTGCACAAGTCCATTCACTCCTCGAGGACATCAACTAAATGTGCGACAATATCTACCTATCCAAAGTCATGTTGTATCCTTCTTCATATCAAGCAACTCCTTTCTGTCATCTCTAACCTCCCGCCGCATAATAACCAATACTTCGAATTAAATCAGTAGACCCAATCACCGTCCATTAGAACTCCAAAATCACTCCAAACTTTCCTCAAGGATGTAATTATCCTACACTGAATCCATATACTACTCTGCCATTCTTCCACTTTGGTCGAACCCTCTTCTTTAAGCAACTATTTGACTTTTGCTCCTTACACCCGGCTTCTTTGGAAATTTAACCATCGCATGACACTTCCCACCTGTCCTTCTTCTTCCCTTGATGCCCAGTTGTTGCCTTGATTTGAACCCTATTTCTGCAGCATTTGAATCAGCAGATCGCCGCTGACTTTAAATCTCCGTGAAAAACATCTTTCTCGGGCCATCACCACTAGAATCACCGGTTCGATCCTAAATCACAACACACCACGATCTCTGGCAGTCGCTTCTCCAATAGTATTTCACAATATCCATCCCCAAAGGCGAATCATAGAAGATCATAACATTGGCGACCTTAACATATTCCATCGAGGATGACGACACCGCGTTGCAGATAAAAATTTCCACCACACTTGAAAATACCAAGTCTCGTTACTCCATCGATCCAAATCTGGACATTCATAGGCCAATTGCTTTTCTCCGCCGGAAATGAAATATCGAATCTCGGAATCATGCACTGAGTAGACCTCCTTTCAAGTCATATACTGCTTCCACACATGGAAAAACATCCCACAATCACATCAAATATCGTGTGATAACCATTCATGACCATCATAGAAACATGTGCATAGCCTGAACGCTCTAAGAAGTACAGCTACGGAGCTGAAATGACAAAATACCCTTCCGCAAGGCGATGACAATAGCCTAAACA
This sequence comes from Nicotiana tabacum, assembly GCF_000715075.1. NCBI lineage: Eukaryota > Viridiplantae > Streptophyta > Magnoliopsida > Solanales > Solanaceae > Nicotiana > Nicotiana tabacum. The sequence goes on along the minus strand of NC_134086.1, from coordinate 115,904,148 downwards.
ATCACGCAGGGAGAACATCCCACACCACATCTGTAGTACCATTAAAATTCCTAAGTCTCAAAGGAACCAAATTGCATAATGAGGAATCAAGAAGGGAAGTGCTCTGAATAGCTCTGTAGCCTCTCGAAGATAAGTACAGACGTCTCCGTACCGATGCACAAGACTCTACTAGACTCGCTCATGACTCGTGATACCTAAGGAAACCTAGTGCTCTGATACCATGTTGTCACGACCCAAAATCCACTAAGGGTCGTGATGGCACCGGACACCACTGTCAGGCAAGTCAACCGCAATTTACTAGCAATTTCTCATTTTAATTATTTTGAAATCATTTCCTTTAAACAAATAAATAATAAACTCTGCTGGATAAATGAGGATGTCTTTACAAAATTTAACTACTGAAAAATCATGTGATCATCCCAGAACCCGGTGTCACAAGTACATGAGGAATTTTTAGGAAATAATGTAGTACAACAACCGTCTGGAATACAATATTGGATAGAAAGTAAATATAGTAATTTAAAAGAGACTCTGTTGGCTGTGGGTCGTCTCGGGAAGTGCAGCTCATCTAAGTTTCTGTATCAACCATGACGCTACGCCCACTAGGCCACTAGAGATGCATGTGCCTGTGCAAAAAAAAATGCACAGCAAGTGTAGTATGAGTACGAAAACAACGTGTACCCAATTAGTATCCTGTCTAATCTCAAAGAAGTAGAAACTAGAGATCGACTTCGACACTTACTAGTGGTCCAATGATAATATAGTAAAAGTGTGAGAAATTCATGGATTTCATAAGCAAAATTAAAATCATAAAGCCAGAAAACAAGTAAACAACTTTTCAAATAATAAGGATTTCCAAAATTTACTTTTCATTATCTTTATCAATTTATCTCTGGCCAGGAAAGGCAATTATCAATATTTAAAATTCTCAGGCAAGCAATACAAGCATGCGCATATCATGTCGAGGTCGTACGGCCCGATCCAACAGAAATGTAATATGTGCACTGCCGAGGATCGAACAACCCGAACCATAGATGCATCTATTACCCCGCTCGCGAATTATACTTGCGACGCGGTCAAATTTAAATCAACAATCATCCTGCTCGCGAATCATTCATGCGACACAAGTACACATAGAAATACATGCTCAAACAGCCAATTAAGAATTTATCGGGGAACGCTTATCCAAATAAAAGCCAATTCTCTTTTAATGATTCAAGAAAAATGAAGTTTAATCCTTTGAGAAATTCATTTAAATTCGATAGGATTTAAGCAATTCAACTGTCAATAAGATTACAATTATTCCAAGTATAACTTGTTTTTGGGTCCTAGACTACCCGGACTTAAATATAATAGTAGCTACGCACGGACTCTCGTCACCTCGTGCGTACGTAGCCCCCACAAATAGAAGCACATAACCAATTATTTCACCTATGGGGATAATTCTCTCTTACAAGGCTAGAAAGGAGACTCACCTCGCTCAGAAATTTCCATAACCGACTTCCAAGCTCTTCCAACGACTCCAATTGTTTCATAATGCCCCAAAACTATTCAAACAACGGGCAAACCGATAAAAATTCACTCTAATACATGTAACAATTCAAATTATATAAGTTCCCAACTCCGCTCGAAAAATTGACCAAAATTCCCTAGGGCCCACGTGCCCGGATTTCGAAATTTCTCGAAGATAAATTCTACCCATAGCTTTACTAACTCAAATATACAATTTGCTCTAATTTTCATGCTCAAATTCAAGGTAAAAATCCAAAATTCCAAATTATAGGTCTTCCCCAAAAATTCTAAATTTATACTAATTTTCCATGTCTAAATCCAAGTAAGATCACATATTTAACTCAAAAATATGAAGAAATCACTTACCTAGTGTTGCTTGGTGAAAATCCCTCCTTGAGCTCTCCAAAATCGTCCAAGCCAAATAAAAGAAATGGGCCAAAACCCGTGTTTAAAACAATCTGCCCAGGCTTCATCGAGTTGTACCTTGCGCTGTGCAGGTTGTACATCCTATTAAAATTTCCCCCTACTGTACACCTTCTGCTAAAACGCCCATAACTCCTTGTGGAAATATCCAACTGACAAACGGTTTAAAGATTTAGAAACTAGACTCGAAGATCTTTTATTTGATAGGTTGCACACCATATAACCCTTTATATATTCCGAGATATGAACTTCTAAAGTTGGCTCCATGCATTAGAAAATTCTGCCGAAACTGCTCCACTAGCCATCTTCAATCGGTCATAACTTTCTGATAAAATGTTCAAATCATGAATGGTTTAATTTTCTGGAAACTAGAGTGCAAGGATACAATTTTCATGTTTCGCAAATTTTCTGATTCCTTATAGATTGCAAGATACGAGCTTCTAAAATCGACTCCTCGCATCAGAATTTTTCTGGCGAACAGCTGCTGCAACAGATTTCAGCAGTTTTTCTTTGTCCGAAATCCATTCCGTTAACCTTCCGAAATCCACCCGAGGCCCTTGGGACCTTAACCAATTATACCAACATGTCCCAAAATATGATACGAACTCGCTCGAGGCCTCAAAATCACATCAAACAAAGTCAAAATCATGAATCACACTCCAATTCAAGCTTAATGAACTTTGGAATTTCAAACTTCTACATTCGATGCCGAAACCCGTCAAATCACGTCCGATTGACCTCAAATTTTGCACACAAGTCATATTCGACATTACGGACCTACTCCAACTTTTGGAATTGGAATCCGACCCTGATATCAAAAAGTCAAACTCTCAGTCATACTTCTCAAAAACCTTCAAATTTCTATCTTTAGCCAAATGACTTCAAAGCGACCTACGGACCTCCAAATTCACTTCTGATCGCTCTCCCAATACCAGAATCACCATACGGAGCTATTCCCAGACTCGGAATCCCAAACGAACATTGATAACACTGAAATGCACTTCAACCCAAACTTATGAGATTCTTCTAAAATGCTAACTTCCACAATAGGCGTCGAAACGTTCCCGGGTCTTCCAAAACCCAGTCCGGACATACGCCCGAGTACGAAATTATCATACTAACATGTTGGAACCTTCGAATCCCGATTCCGAGGTTGTTTACTCAAAAAACAATTAATCTTAGTCCATTATTTCAACTTAAAGCTTCCGAAATGAAAATTCTCTTTCCAAAACTCCGAACTTTCCGAAATTCAATTTTGACGATGCGTACAAGTCATATTACCTGAAGTGAAGCTGTTCATGGCCTCAAACTGCCAAAGAATGCATTAAAACTCAAAACGACCTGTCGGATCGTTACATTTTTGGAGTGCCATTTTCATCATCAAACACGAGGTAAGTGATTTCTGCGCATTGTTTGTTAACTACTCGAATTTAGGCTTGTAAATTCAAGAATTTATGTGGAAAATGTGATATTTTAGTAAAAGGCCTAGAAATGGTATTTTTGAATTTTGACCACGAAATTGGACATGGAATTAGAAATAAATTATATATTTGAGTTCATGATGTTATGGGTAATGATTATCTTCAAGAATTTTCGGATCTGGGCACGTGGGCCAGATGGTTGACTTTGTTGACTTTTCGAGTGGATTTGGGAATTGCTATAAATTAATTTATTATGACTGTTGGAGTATATTTTATTGGTTTTCATGTTGTTTGACTAGTTTCGGATCGTTTGCCAGAAACTACCCCGTAGATATTAAAATTGTTATGCGCTACTCGAGATCGCAAAACAGAGCTAAATTATCCAATCTACTTTAATTATTTATCTTGGGCCCGTGTTGTGTAAGGGCAACACCTTACTAGTATATAACTATATATGGTACGGTGGTAGGTGACAATATGCCTATGTATGTGGGGGGAGGGGGGACCATGTTGTTTAATATGAGAAGCACTTTTGTAAAAAAGATAGCTTCCACGAGGAAAGATCCATAATTCATCAAACCTAGGATTTGCATGAAATTCCGAAAAAGATCGTGAATAATTTTACATTAATAATGTTATGTATACATTTATCTTGATTGTAAATTAATTTAAGGGCTTTGATTGCAAACTCTGACGGAGTCTCGGCTTTCGACTGAAAGGAAGCTTCATATTTATTGGGCATTTGGGCATAAGAATTGTAAATTTCGAAAAAAGTGAAAAAAAAAATTCAAATGAAAATAGTATTTGGAAATTAGAGTTGTGTTTGGATATGAATATAATTTTGGGTTTTTTTTTAATTTTTGTGAGTGATCTGAGTAAAATTTTTGAAAAACAGCTTTTTGGAGTTTTTTAAATTTTTGAAAAATTTCAAAATTGATCTTCAAGTGAAAATTGGAAATTTTATGGTCAAACACTGATTTCGAAAAAAGTGAAAATTTTCAAAAAAAATGAAAAAATATTCATGGCCAAACGGGCTCTAATAATTTTCAACTTATTCCTTCCGGGGCGGAGGTATAATATTAATTTCGGGTCATTCATTAACTTTTGATTAAATCTTTTATATTAAGAAATTTATTATATATAAAAAAATATTTAATTACGATGCCAATAACTAAATGAGTTTTAAATTTAGTTAGTTCAGAAATTATAAACTTTAATTTTTTATTTGGCTTCTGTTTCTTCCTTTTTCAAAGTGAAGCTTTGTCACGACCCCAATTTTCCTCCGTAGGATGTCATGATGACACTCAATCACTAAATGTGCAGGATCTGACAAGTCATTTGGTGATTATCTTGGCGCGTATGCGCATCTGTTGAGGAGGCTTTACGTGAGCTGCAAATTCAGGCTACGCATCGCAATCTACTAAGTCCCAACTGTACTATTTATTTTATCCCATTTTATTTACATTCTGCACAAATATTGTATTATTGTTGTACTCCTTAGAAAATGTTAATCTACTTGTGACACCGGGTTTTGAGGGTTTCTACGAGTTGTTCGTGATTAAAGTTGTGAGGACATTATCATTTACTCTGTAAAGTCTATTTCAAATGATTTAATAAATGAAAATTATGATTCAAATACTAAAATGAGTAGTTAAGCTAAACATTCATCGTTGGCTTGCCTGACGGCGATATTGGGCACCATCACGATCTTTAGTGGATTTTGGACTTTGGTCTCACGAGTCATGAGCAATCTTGTAGAGTCTTATGCATCGGTACGAAGACGTCTATACTTATCTTCGAGAGGCTACATGGCTGTTAGGAGCACTTCTCTTCTTGATTCCTCATCGTGTGATTTGATTCTTGTGAGGCTTAAGCCTTTATTTCCTTCCTACTCATTCTTGTACGATGTTCAACACTCATGTCCATTGGGTATCAAGGAGTTGTAGTGGTACGACAGACGTGGAGCGGGATGTTTCTCCCTGCACATTCGAGCAAGTTATTATCGTTTTCTTGTGGAAGGATGTTCTGTTATTTCAGCTTAGTAGCTGTATTTTCTATGGTTTCGAGGCTACGTGCAGATTCCTTTGGATGTTCAGGCTTTAGTTGATGGAGTAGCGAGACTTAATATTCTTGAGTAGGGTGGAATTCTCATTTTGATGTGGTGTCTTCGTCCTTGTTGGAACACATTAAGGTTCGCTGGTGTTATAGTCTTCTTTGATTTTTGACCTTCGGGGCAAGGTGTTGTGAAATGGTGCCAAAGGATCGGTTGTCAGAGATAGCGGTGTGTGGCAGTTCAGGATTGAATTGGTATTTCTAATGTTGATGGCTTGAGAAAGATGATCTTCTAGGAGGTTTAGAGTTGGTAACGACTCATTTGTTCAGGTGCTACAAGCATGGATTTGATTGGGGCAATTTTCGGGTAGCAAAGTATGAGGAAGGGCATGGCGGGAGGTGTCTCGCGATAGTTGAATTACCAGCATGTCAAGTATGAAAAAGAGAGGTCGAGAAGTTGCTTAACGAATATGGTTTAACCGAAGTGGGAGCGGTAGAGTAGCATATGGATTATGTGGTAGGATAGCCACATGCCTTGAGAAAGTTTAGGGCAATTTGGGGAATCGTGATTGAAGGTGATTTGGTCTATGGATTTTATTTGAGGTACTGTCTACTGTATCGAGGGAGATGGAATATGGCAAATAGGAGTTTGCTTGAAATAAAAAGGGGTGTGAAGACTTGATTATCGTTCTGGATGCAACGTGACTTCGAGTTCGGAATGTATTTTCGCACTTTTAGTTGATGTCAAATGAGAATGAACGGACTTGTACAACTGGTGGATGAGCATGGGCTTAGGAGGGCCTACTGATTTTGTAGTAGTTGTACCTAGTGCAGCACTGTTGGAAGATGTCGGCATGGAATTTCCATAGATGGGTTATCTCCTGTGAGCAGGTTAGTTGTTGCGTGATGTTGATGGAGATTCTACGAAGAATACTACTTGCTATCCGGTAAGAGGTCGAATATGTGATTGTGAATGATGAGTTAGAATGTTCATGAGAAGCTTAACAAAAGACTTCGAGAAATTCGGCGGGTTAACGGTGCAAGATCAGGGTGATTGAGAAGGAGGAATCTTTGTGGGTTTTACAGTATGTGATGGTAGCTTAAAGCTAAGTGGGGGAGTCCACCGTCTATGATTGAATTGCGTGGTTGTCTGCTTGTACGACCTCTGGTTAGCGGTGCATTTGTGGATTATTTATGATTAAAAAAAGAAAACATCTAGGGTAATTCGAGCAAAGGATTTGATGAATGTGTGCTATATTTCGCCTTATCAATTCATGTGCAAATTTTGGGAAGACTCAAGGTTTATGCTTCTTATGGAGGTGATGTACAAGGAAAGGAACTCAACCGGTTGCTTCTTTTAGAGGGTGTTCATGTGCTAGAAGAGCGTCAGAGTTGGTTATATTCAGGACCAGGTCAAAGTGGTTGACTCTCAACAATAGTCCTAGTAGGTTCAAGAATTTAAGTGTAGTGCTAAGGATTTTGAGTCCGTAGTGTGGTTAATGATCGAGTTTTTGCAGTGGATTGTCAACTAGACTTGGAGTGTTCTATGTTATCATCGGGTATGTGGTGCAGTATTGTCACACCCTTTTTTTTCAACCAACTTTACTAACCCTCTTAAATTAATAAAAGTGATTTTTGAAGCTCAAAAGAGTTTTCAATTATGAAAGTGGCAAAGAATTGTGTTCAAAAGGATTTTTCAGAGTCGCCACCTAACATTGGTTTCGGTGTGCTAGGTCACCGTTTTAAAAAAATAATTGTTCTTTTTAAAACACTTTGAACTCCAAAACTAAGTCTACACCAAAGATCGGGTAAGAAGGTTCATTTGACTCGGGCAAAAGGTGTTAGACACTCCCCAAATCCCGTGAAAGTCACGGTTGCGTACATGATCAAGTTGGCTTTAAAGAATATTCTCTAAAGGTGACTCTAGGGTTCCTCTATTCTTAATCCATTTTTTAAAGTCTGGTGTGGTGAGTCCTCCAAATTTCAGTGAGTGGAGTGTGTAAAATTGTATATGTCAGAAAATGTGAATCAAGAATAGTGTGTAAAGGTCAGACGAAAACATTTTAGTTGGTTTAGGAAAAAGAAAGAATTTTGAAGAAAAATATATAAAAAAAATGGGAAGGCACGTGATGGGGAAGAAAAAGAGTAAAATGGGACCACTTTGAATTTTTGTTTCTTATACTCTTGCTCTTTTCTACTACTTCGTTTCTTTCTTTCATTTTTCGTTGTTTTCTTGTTTTGTTTTTTTCTTTTTTTTTCGTTTGTTTGTTTTTCATTTTTCTTTCTTTTCTTCTCTTTTTTTTAAGATAAGCCAAACAATACTAATTATTTAATTAGTAGAAAATAACTAAAAATAAAAATATAATAGCTAAATTAAAGAAATTTTAAAACTACTCAATACTTATTAAAGGCCTACAACTTAAAAGTCTTATTAACTACGTAAAAGTATTTATTTTTGAAACTTTTCTTTTTATCTTTTAAAAAATAAAATTTCAAAGCTATATTAGTATTAGTTTCAAACCAAAACTAGCTAGACAAAATACCAACAAGCTAAAATAAAGGAAAATATTTTTTATAATTTTATTTAAAGATAAAATAAAGTTAAAAGTTAAAAAAAATAGTGAAAATAGTACTATTAGGCCTAAACTAATATCCAAGCACTAAAAATGTGTAAAATTTCGGGAGGGTCAAAAATCACATATTTGCAGCTGCCCCTCTTTGACTGGAAACACGAAGAGTTTTCAGACAAAGAACGACAAGATATATTTTTTGACCCCCGACCCTTATTTAGAGAGACCAAAAACTAAGAGAAAGGAAGAGAATGTGACCGAGCCTTGGTATCTAAGCTGCCTACATATCCTTGGCAATAAAGGAATCAGGCCACGTGTAGTTCAGAAGTGAATGAGGTGATGGAGTATACTGAAGTGGAAAGTCGGTCGAGGTGTCGTTCTGTCGAGGTTCCGGTCCGCGGTCCTGTTATTACATCAAAATCAAAAAATGAAAAAGACTAACTAAGCCTGTCAACTATGAGTTACAAGATTCCTATCTATAAGTCTTTTGAAGCTTGATCTTGAGTCTTGAATGGTTCTTCATGCAGACTTTAGATTTGAATCTTGACGTTTGCTAGCTGCAGGTGCTAGTTCATTTTTCTCAGTTTTTCGGATCAAAACCGGACACACCATGCTTGTGATTTTAGTCATGTCTTGAGCAATCCACCTCTTGTCTCAGCTTCTGCATTTTGGATTCACTTCCCTTTTCTTTTTCTTTTTCTTTTTTTTTTTGTTTTTTTTATTCTTGATTGAGATTACTTCTGTTGATCATCTCGGACTATTGACTCGCATTCTTGCCGCGAGCTTATGCTACTTCTAACTTAAATTGGATTCTGAAATGACTTCTCTTGTTCTCCAGGTGGGCGCCTGATTGCTAAAACTTGAAATGTATTTCCTTGTTCTCCAGGTGGACGCCTGATTGCCAAAACTTGAACTGTATTCCCTTGTTCTCCAGGTGAGCGCCTGATTGAAAAAACTTGAACAATATTCTCTTGTTCTCTAGGTGGACGCCTGATTGACAAAACTTGAATTGTATTTCCCTGTTCTCCAGGTGGGCGCCTGATTGCCAAAACCCGAAATAATTCCGAAACGAATTCCCTCATTCTCCAGGTGGGTGCCTGCAATCAAAACAACAAAACAAACAAAATTTTCTGCCACAGTTTGCACTAGGAAAATTTGTGAGTTGTTAGCAAAACTGTAAATCACCTATCCTATTAATGCAATGATGAGAGTAAAACTAAAGACTTGACAAGGATGTGCATCTCCTGTGAATAAAACCAAGAATATTTGACTAGCAAGTGCGTCTGCTAAGAATAAAATCTTAATGACCCAGACTAGGAAGTGCGTCTCCTAGATTTAAGATTGAGCTTGAGGAAAACTATAAATTAAGCTTGACTAAAGTAAAATTGACCCTATTCTCCAGGCAAGACCCGTGATTTCAAGAAAACTAAAGATTAATAACTTAAGAAAACTAAAGATTGATCCTAAGAGAAACTTCATTAGACTAGGTCCCTTTTTGTTATCTTAGGAGAAAGATTCATCCGACTAAGATTTCTATCCTAGGAGAAAGTTCATCAGACTAGGTCTTCTATCTTAGGAGAAAGATTCATCAGACTAAGATTTTGATCCTAGGAGAAAATTCATCAGATTAGGTCTTTTTATCTTAGGAGAAAGATTCATCAGACTAAGATTTGATCCTAGGAGAAAATTCATCAGACTAGGTCTTTTTATCTTAGGAGAAAGATTTATCAAACTAAGATTTTGATCTTATGAGAAAATTCATCAGACTAGGTCTTCTATCTTAGGAGAAAAATTCATCAAACTAAGATTTTGATCCTAGGAGAAAATTCATCAGACTAGGTCTTTTATCTTAGGAGAAAGATTCATCAGACTAAGATTTCTGATTGGGGGGAAATCCATCAGACTAGGACTTTTTATCCTAGGAGGAAAAATGTGAAGAACAATGGCAACATTTTATGTACACTAGCAAGACAGGTAAGGGCAAAAATTTGAGAAACTTCCCTTTGTCGGTTCTTCTTCTTCTTCTTCTTCTTCTTCTTCTTCTTCCTCTTTTTTTCTTGTTTTTGAACCAACTTGCTTGCACTGCTTTGTTCCTGTTTCAAATAAAGAAAACTTGTGAGTTTAAATGTGGTGGTTAGTTTGTGGCCTTGACCTTGAAGGCGGCTGCTTCTGCACTTGCCAAGATAACTTTGATTTAAACTTGAAAGATCTTGCCTGTTATCGAGTACCCATTTTTTTTCAACCCTTATCACAGAAAACACCTCTGCTCCATTCGATCCCAATATCCTCTATCTGTTGCATTTTGCTCATGAATTAATATTTACCGAACCCTTGCATTTCACATGAATCCCAAAGCATGTTGATTATTACCAACTCAGTGCGCATACCACTTTTCCCTGACTTATGCCACTTTGATGTGCCAGCCAAATTCGTTTTGTGCAATTAGAAAGCTGGTAGAAAATTTTGAAGTCATTTCTCACTTTTTCTGACCAAACAGACTCAAGAAGAGACTCAAACAAAATAAGAGGAATAAAATAAGGGACAATTGGAAAGAGATGATACCTAACAAAAAATTACAAAGTAGAAACTTATCAGATGTGGATGCCAAATTAAATGATCATGACATGCACCTTTGGATTAAGTGGCCTAATCTCTCAAGCAAGTTTATTATTCAACTCTTGTTGTACCTCTTCGCTGTGAAATTGGGCTTTAGCGCTTCAATTGTCTCATCTGATCCACAATCCTCAGTCGACTTGTAGTGCCCTGAAGGATTTTCACCATCAAGCCTCTCTCATTTTGCTCTTTTCTCAACTCACCGTCGCGTTTCTGTGCCCATGAGAGTTTTCATCGAGAACAAGGTATTATCCATGATACAAGAAGATCATACTTTCACCACGCACTTGATTTGACATCCTCAAAGATTGGTCAGAAGTTCTTTCTTTGGACCGTAATGTAGGCTTTTAGGCAGGGTTGGAAAGAAAGGGTGGCATGAAGGCTCAAAATAATTTAAGATGAAAGGGTTCAAAATTACAACTTCTGGAATCAGGCCTTTTGGCAAAAATAAAACTTCTACCCCAGTTTCTTGGAGTTTGGGGATTTTTTTTTTGGCAATCCGCTAGGCAAGCGCCTAGGGCTAGCTTTTTATTAAGAAAAGAAAAGAAAAATACAACAATTAGGAAAAGTACAAATAAGGGGGACAATAGCACCAGTATTGTTACCCATATACCTTGGCTATATAATCACTCCTCTGCGCCTCACATTTCCTTATGATGGCAGCCTCATGTAGAGGATTCATGGTGTAGCTGCCGGCAAAGTGTCACGAGGGCATATAATCTCATAGCCATGTAGATATTTTTCCAAAGACATAGGACCAAGGCAACTCAAACCGGGCTAAACCTTACCTTACTAATCCTATTGAGGCAAAGAAAAAGCCTCACCTATTAACAAGCATGTAAAAAATAAGAACTTGAACGGACCAAATATTCAATGATCATCACAGAGTTTATAACATACTCTGTGATGATATTGCAAATGATAATACTTATAAAATGATAAAATAGAATGTAGTAAGAATTAAATTCTTGTCTCTTCTTGTCCATGCTCGCAACTTCTTCAAGTTGTACCTCTTTGTCGTCTTCATCAACCCACTTCAAAATGTATTGAAAAAACATCATTTCTTTTTTGAACGGTTGGACCTTGTGGATGTAGTTGGGGAAGCCTGCTTTTGTTTGGCAACTCTCATTGGAAGTCGTCTAACATTTAAAAATTCACTAACCTTGTCGTCCCAACTATTTTTCCTTATATGAGTATTCTTACCTTTGCCGCTATGCATAGGTGATAAATCTCCTTTTCTTGCTGCCTCTGCCCGGAATGTACTTAAGAGTTCATCTTCCTCTCCCTCTTCATATATATCTCTTCCCAGCTTCACTGAATTTGGCACATCTTGAAATGTACCCTGTGCCATCAAGGCATCTCCATCTTGTATCTTTGCCAGCGTTGCCTTTTTTTATTGTAATTCAATATATTGCATTTTGTTTCTGCTTTTATTCACACGATCAGTGCTAAACGCAATAGGTATTAAAGAATTTACATGTTTGAAATTTACCATTGCATCCAGTAGTTTTCTGTCCTCCGAGCTAATAAATGGCACCTTTAAAATCTGCTGCTGCTGTCCAGTTTTTGGCTTTGAAATTTCTACATCTGGAGAGCTTGCGATTTGTTGTTGCTTTCCATGATTTGATCTTGTTGCTACATATTGATCCACCACGCAAATAGCAGCTGAAGTGTTCGCAAAAATCTGCTGTTGTCCAGTCGATTTTGCTCCAAAATTGTCTGCATTCAACTGTTGATGCCCAGGTTTCTCAATTTTCGTTTTTTGACTATTTTGATTGAGCTGTCGTTCATTACTTGTAGTTGAAATTACTTCATTTGGACTGCCTACCAATTGGTGCTGATGTCGAGGGGTTGTCCTTGTTGTTGCATATTGTTCATTATCACTCCTAAGAGTTGGAGTGTTATTAAAAAACTGTTGCTGCCCAGTGATCGAAACCACATATGTTCTGCTTTTTGCACCATGCTGCTGAATATTTTTAGGAACAAAAACTTGAGCCTTCGCATTGAGCTTGCTGCTTGAGTTCAATTTTGACGAGCTGCCAATTTTTGGCAATGCAGGTGAGCCAACTGAACGCAACTCCTCATCTCCACTATATTGCTCACCTTCATCTGTCGACTCCCCCGCAAAATCAGCATCCCAAGCTTCATCATCATCATCCTCTCGTTGGTGCTGCCAAAGTTTGGATTTAATTTCCATCTCCCTCACATTTGTCTTAATAAATTCATTATTGTTTCCAGTTGACAACATTAACTGACCGGGATCCCCACCATACTTTCCAAAAGACTCCAAAGATTGTGATGGCACTTCAAAAACGGAAGAGTTCAAAGTGACCAAAGGTTGTTTAACCATATTAGCATTCGTCATCATCGCAATCTGAGCATCTTTAATGATTTGTTCCAAGTGAGGGCTTGAGAATTGCAGTGTAGGAATATTCGAACTGTGTGCCTTACCCATTAGTTCATCCACCTGGTTTTTCATTGACTCAATTGGCCGAACAGTCACTTTGTCGGCTAATTTCGTACTGTCTTTGCCTTCTCTTTCAATGTTGGTGAAAAGAAATAGTTGCTTGTCCATCCCATCCTCTTTTGGAATTGTTGAATCTAGGTGTTCATCCTCCATACCTGCCAGTGCGTCAAAAACATTTGGGCTGGTCACCAATTAGAATCATTTGGTTGAAAACTTGTTGTTTTTTGTCTTGGTGATACCACCTATTTCGTAAGTGATTTTCTTGCTGAAACCACGTTCCAAACCCCCTCTTTTGGATTTGTATTATTGCCCTTACCTGCACCAACTGATTTACCAGTGTTCACCTCCATAACAATACCCTTTTGCTCATGTCTAACATCAAATTGCCCAAAAATTGGTTCGACCCCAGCATTAACTCGAGTACCAGTTGTATTCTGAGCAACATTATCTTCCAATTGTGAAACTGTAAGACCTGGCTGTTTTTCAACATTGTCACTTTGCTCTATCTCTGCTACTTCTGCATTATTTTTGGCAATAAAAGCTCGAACAGTTGCAGCTAATGCATTATCATCCATCAGTTGCCCAGATTCAATAGTAAGAGTTTGTAAAGCTGCATTCACATCCATATGAAACCTTGACAGAAATGCTGCATTGTTTTTTGTTTTTTTCTTTTCTTTTTGCATTTTTTTTGGATTTTTGCTTTGATGTGATTTCTAAGAAAATCTGCCTCACTCTTGACTTCGGAGATTATGAAATATATTTTATTTGGTGTGACCAAACCATAAGGCTGCCTACGTATCTTGTGGTGACAAGAATCAGGTCGAACGTAGTTCAAATACAAAGTTGGGTTTTCTTTTCTTTTTTTTCCTTTTCTTTCTTTTTCTTTTTTTCTTTATTTTTTTTCTTTCTTTTTCTTCCTTTTCTCTTTTCTTTTTTCTTTTCTAGTTCCCAACTCTACTTCTGATTCCAAAAGAGGTGTATGGAACAAAGCAAATTAAGGCTCAAAAAGGGTAGCAAAAGATAAAAGTGTTTGGGGTAGCAGAATAAAATGTCTTTGTCATACCAAACTTTAAAAATGCCAAGTACAAGCATGCAATTGAAGATAAGTAAAGAAATCATGTACAGTATCTATTGATGACATCATCACAAACAGAAAGGGTCGACGAGCAATACCTTTGTCCCAATGAATGATCATTACCAGTTCAAAGCAGACTTGACTCAACCTTATATTGATGTGGAAGAATGCATTTCAACACTGACTGATCTACTCAAAATGTTTGAGATCCATTTCCTTGTTGTATGCTCTTATCCACCTCTTGATTTCCCAGACTTACTGCCTTAGTTTCACTCAATTTAAACTTTAGGTTATCTCAGAATGCATGAATCTTTACTTGTTTCCTCAAATGCCTCTTTTTATCATGTTCAAAACTATGTCATTGCTTCATGATTAAACTAACTTTCAAGACTAAGCTGGGAATTATGCGTGCATTTCATGTTACTAGAGTCAGGCTTAAAAGGACTATAAAAGGAAAAGTAACCTAAACAAAAACTGACTAGAACTAATATAAATAGGAGATTGCATTAAATAGATGGTGAAAAGGATTTGAACAAAACAAGCAAAATAGACATGGGTTGCAACCCTGGAACAATCCTAGATAACACTAGACGAGTTACTATAATAAAACGAACTAGGCAAAAAGAAATAAAGAGTTTGAGCCATAAAACAACATCTAGATTACAACCCTGAAATAACCCGGACAACCGAAATGACAACAAAATAAACCACCAAAACTCCTCCCTGGCTAGCCAAGAAATGAGTGCCTTTCCAATTACTAAGCTCGACATCTTAGCCACTGGATTGCACATCAAAATTACTAGGACCTTCACCAGTTTCAATATCATTAACTTCAGTCAGCAAGTTCCCAAGAGGATTCTCATACTCCCTATCACCATGCATCTTCCCCACAAAGTATGTATCATCATGTGCAGGTAAAGGATTGCGCAAAATTCTGGGTGTCACTGTCCTGAACCACAATTATCCCTTCTTGAATCATTCTTTCTATCTCTCTTTTCAAATCCCGACAACTTTCGACATTGTGCCACTGGGCATTGGAATGTTATTCACACCTTTTAGAAGGATCAAAGATTCTTGCACGCCAGTCCACATGATTCGGAGGAATAGGTGCAATCAGGTCATAATGCTTTAATTTCTCAAACAAGCTTGCATAGGACTCTCCTATCGATGTAAAATTATCTTTCAGCCTTTGTTTACCTCTATACCCCTGGCTTGGATGTGTGTTATGGGGCACTTGAAAATTTTGTGGAGGCTGGTGGAGATTTTGCGGTGCTGGCGCTCGCCTTCTGGGGTGTCTTGGTGGCTGGACAACATAATGGATGGAGCAACAGAGTATTGCGGGTTCTCAGGGGAATCGTCAAAAAACAAACAAGGCTGGTCATGCCTTCGAGATGTTCTTCTAGGACCACTTCTCGACCTTGATGTCATTATGATTTCTTCAACCTTCTCACTCGTGCCACTAAAATTACCAGATTCAATTTGGACAGCCTGAGTTGCAGCTTTGAGAGTTGCTTGACTAATAATTTTGCCTGTCTTAAGGCCATTCTCCACCATTTCTCCCATTTTGATTGCTTCCAAGAATGATTTGCCAACTGCGGACATCATGTTTTGAAGTAATCAGGCTCTTAATCCTGAAGAAAGATAGTGATTAGCTCGTGGTCATCCATGAGTGGCTTAACTCTAGCTGTTTGTTCTCTTCACTTAATTGCATATTCCCTAAAGCTTTCAGTTGGTTTCTTATTCAGATTTGAAAGGAAATTAAGGTCAGGGGCGATGTCAATGTTATATTGGAACTGTTTGACAAAGGCTTGGGCCATATCATCCCAGACATACCAACAAGATGTGTCTTGACCCATAAACCATTCGGAGGCTACACCCATAAGGCTTTCCCCAAAATAAGCCATCGGTAATTCTTCATTTCCTCTCGCACCTCTTAATTGATTGCTATACTTTTTCAGGTGGGCTATGGGGTTTCCATGTCCATCATACTTTTCAAATTTGGGAGTCTTGAAACCAAGTGGCAAACGAACATTGAGGAACATACATAGATCCTTGAAGGCAATACTCTTCTTACCTGCCAACCCTTGTATGTTTTTCAACTGTTGTTCCAAGCTTTTCAATCTTTGGGTTATTTCTTCCGGTGCTATCTTTCGACCAGGCTTCTCAATCTTTGCAGGAACATCAAATAGGTAAGAATGGTACTCAGGAGAATGGTATTGTTCTTGTTGGGTAGCAAATTGTGACTCATGAGTTTTCCTCTGCACCACCGTAGACTGAGGATGGTGAAGACATGCATAACTGTAGTGGTTGTCTGATTGTAGGGGTGTGCATTCGAATCGATTTATCGATAAATCGAATCGATTATTTGTTATCGATTTATCGATTTCAATTTTGAAATTTTCCTATCGAGTTATCGATTTCGATTTCAATTTTGTCCTTTTCGGTTATGGTTTATCGATAAACCGATAAGATATACTAAAAAGACAATTTTTTCCCCTTATTCTATAATACCCTTTCATTTACCCTAAGTCTCTAACCTTATTATTTCATCTACCACATTTAAGGAATGATTATATTTAAAGCTCAAGGGAATGAAGTTCAAATTAATGGAAAACAGAATTAGCCGTGATGATGTATTTTTTTTATACCGTTGGAGTGTTGGTGGCATACATTTGATCCCTTACTTTAGTTTCGTTGCATGTGCTTGTTGACACAATTTTTATGTTATAAACAGTGTTCGTCTTATTTTAGCTTCTTTTTGTCCATATTAGTTAGGCGTGTTTATAGCAATATACTTTCCGCGGAATCCCGCAAATTTTCTTATTGGTGTAATCGATAACTGAATCGATAAGCTCCAAAAATCGATAAATCGAAATCAAGAAAATCAAAATCTTATTGAAACGATAACGATAAGCATATGTACAAATCGATAATCGATAAGGGTCAAAATCAAATGCACACCCCTATCTGATTGGTTGTCAATGGCACGCTTTGGGAGTGCACAACAGAGGTTCCAGCTATAGTCGTACAATTGGGATAAAGACTGAACCTAAATGGATAGAATTGATCGGACAATAAAACCGGAGTGGTAGTAGTCGAGATGGGTGTAAACTCTGGAAAATCATAAGAAAGGGGTGGTCCTTGACCATTGGCCCATACTTGACACATTTCAGACATTTGTTGTTTCAGCCTTTTGACCTCCTTGTTCAATTCAGATTCCGACTCCACAATCTCCCTCGATGGGTCGACAACTCCTGTTTCTAAGTCTTTGCTAACCATGGCTACCTTGCTCTTTGACCTTGTATTGTACGGATGAATCGCCAAAGTGCCACAAACTAACCACCCTCTGTTATGGTTATAATGAAAGTAACAAAGAGGAGCAAAATAAAGCCAACATGTTAGCGTTAGGACATTTATCAGATAGAAATATCACATTGCATGCAATGCCCCTAGCAACAATTAACGGTTTTAGAATGACTTCGAGGGTCACAAGGTCATTTGGCATCATCCCAATTTTGTTCATTTCAACTTTCTCTTTTCTTTCTTTTCAAGCACTTCCTGGCTTGCTCATTTTTTCCCTCTTTTTCCTTTCTCATAAACACTCTTTTCTTTCCTTTCAATTCTCACATCCACAATTTCGCCTTTTTTTCTTTTTTTTTTCTTTTTAGTTTTAAAAAATAATTCGATCGAACCCTATATATGTTGCCTACGTATCATGTCCCTCATGAATCAGATCAAGTGTGTTCTGGAAAATAATGGACAAAATAAACTAAAACAAATCTTTTTGAATTTTCCATTTATAACTTCTTTTTTTTCAAATACAAAATAGGAAGTACGATAATGAGAGACTTGACAAACTAAACTATACTACGACAATACCAACTAAATGATTGAATACTATTGTACAGGACTAGAAAGTAAAACATGAATAATAGACTCAAAAACATAAAAAGGCTCCTAAAGCAGCTTCTGAATGTAGTCCTAGGGTATCTGTCATGCTCGAATCCTGGTACACTAATTCATACCTGAATGAGAAAAATAAGACAAAATAGAGTTAGCGACTCAAGACACTATGCGACGCCACAACACCTCCTATGGGACACATGCAAGAAACGATTGAGCTATTTGTGAAAATTAAATTATGTGGTCAATAGTGGCTAGAAGTGTAAACTCAACAAGATTGACTTCATAGACATGGGAAATGCCTCACTAAGGATTATATGGATTCAAACTCCCAATAATCATGACCCAAAATTAATTTGCAAAAATGACCAATTTTGGCAAAAACTGCCGATATGGCCAAAAGTAGCTAAAGATGCAAATTCAATAAGGACGGACCTTAAAATAATATGACACCTAGTTGTGGACTCAAGATCATAAGATATGGGTCAGTGAACCACTTTTGCGCAAATGACCCATTTTTGCAAGAATGGTCGATGTGGCCAAAAGTGGCTAGACATGCAAGATTCACTAGGAACGGGCTTTGAAGTAAAGAGGCAGCTAATTGTAGATTCTAGACTCTCCAAACACGGTTCAGCAAGCCACTTTGCAAAATAACCCTATTTTGCAACAAAGTCGTTGTGGCCAAAAGTGGCTAAATATACAAGATTTGGCTAAGACCCCGCGAAGCCAAGAACCTAAGGCTTACTAAGAAAGACCGGACCCTACGTGGGTTGCCTACGTATCCCTCTCCGAAAGACGAGAATCAAGTTCACGTAGTTCGGGAAGATTGGACATGGGAGAAAGCCTTTAAAAAATGCAACTAATTCGAAGAAACTATATCTTTTCTTTTTTTTTTGGAAAGATGATGAAAAATATAAAATCTTTTTGTATTTTTTTTTCTCTTTTTTTTCTCTTTTTTTGGAAAATGATGCAAAATCTTTTTGGATTTTTCATTTTCAATTTTTTTTGGGTTTTCTTGAAAAAAGTTGTGAAAGAAAAATATAATTGGGCCCTACTTGCTTCATTTTACACCCTTCTTTCCCAAACATTAGTCCGCCAAATGACCTTTTTACCCTCAAAGATGCAACATGTATCACATAGGGATGATTGAATGTCTTTTATTTTATTTTTTATTTTATTTGGGGCACGGGCCCATTTTGACAAAATTTGGATAGACTTCCTACAATGGGGCACGGTGCCTGGGACCGAGCTCTACTAGGTCCAAATAACATGATGCAAATAAGAATGACCTAAAGGCTGACCTAAGTTTGGGGTTCACTAACAAGGTAATTCAGGGGAGCGTATGGTCGATGGTGGCTGCTCAAGCCTTTCACCCACTTCATATGTCTGATGGCCCCTCCTCCTAAAATAAGGGTGACTCAACAAAGAGTTCATGTACGCGATGCGCACTCCGAGATTTGTTGTAGAAAGAATTGACCGGATAATGCATATGATGACAGTTATAAAGCAGTAAGCACATAAAAAGAAAACTGTAAACACATAAACAACTAGCAGATATTAACAAAGTATAAAAACATAATAAAAGTCAGATAAAGCTAAAAAAACATAAACGCCTCAACCGGATATTCTAAAAGCCAACAAGATCAAGTACCAGCTCGAACCTGCAAGTCCCTGACAGAGTTGTCAGAGCTGTCACACCCCTTTTTTTCAACCAACTTCACTAACCCTCTTAAATTAATAAAAGTGACAAAAGGGTTTTCAATTATGAAAGTGACAAAGAATTGTGTTCAAAAGGGTATTTCAGAGTCGCCACCTGATATTGGTTTCGGTGTGCCAGATCACCATTTTAAAAGAATAATTTTTCCTTTTAAAACACTTTGAACTCCAAAACTAAGTTTGCACCAGAGATTCGGGTAAGGAGGTTCATTTGACTCGGGGAGAAGGTGTTAGACACTCCCCAAATCCCGTGAAAGTCACGGTTACGTACATGATCAAGTTGGCTTTAAAGGATATTCTAATTGAGGCGACAACACACGAAAAGAAAATAAACACACAAGAGGCTCGAGGCTATCACCAGCTAAATAAAAGAAAATAAAATTAAGAAAGAAAAATAAAAATAAGAGTACTAAATATCTTATACTACACTTCCTCGATGATGTCCATCTCTAGCCTTTTAATTACATGTACTTCGGGACATTCCCAGAGTAAAATATTTACAAGCTACTCGGACATTCCCCGGATAAGATAATAAATTAAAGGGGATAACCTTTAACCTCGAATTACAATATAAAATCCTAAAGTTTTCCTACCAAAGTATTTACGGCTTAAGTAATAAAATGATTAATCCCAATTGTTTTGCAGAATCTATGGTTAAAACCAATTCTAAAGTTTAATGTCACTCTATTTTCTCGACCTATGATTCAATTGACTCAAAGAATACTGATCATACAAATCAATTCCACCTGACCCACACGAAATGATTTCAGTAATTAATTACGGAAACGCTGAATTCAATCATAAACTTCTCTTAGCATTAAAAATCCATTTAAGCTCTAAAATGACGAACATAATAAAATATAAAGCAAATTGCAAACTCATATGAAATTCTATTATAAGAGTGCATTCCGGGAAGATAATACAAATTCACTCACACAATAACAAATACGAACAAATTTGTAGCATAAGATTTAGAAACGGACCTCAAATGAGCAAACTTCTTTTAATATATGAATTTGATTACCTCTAACTTCGGCGAACCGAGTCTGAACCGTGAAGATGACACGGGAACAGATTGATGGGAACTCGAACGGCACCGGGGATTCGAACTTCGATTTCGCCGGAACAGTCATGGAAATGGACTATTTGGGGTGGTTTGCGGCTGTCAGCTCCCTGTACTCTCTACTGCTCGTGCCTCTGTGTGTGTGTGTGCGGCATTTCTGACGAGTTCGCCGCTGGTTTGGTGAGAGGAGAAGTTGAAGGGTGGTCTGATGGATGGAGATCGGTGTTCTCTTGGGTCTGTTCGGTTGAAGAAGGGGTCGCTGGTGTTGTTTTTTTGTGGAGTCCGGTGCTAGAATGGGGTGTTTAAGGTTGTGCGGTTGTGTTGTTGGTGTTGAGGGGGCGGAGGCCGGCAGATTGGGGCTGCTGCGGCTGGTTCTCTAAAGGTGACTCTAGGGTTCCTCTATTCTTAATCCATTTTTTAAAGTGTGGTGTGGTGAGTCCTCCAAATTGTGAATCAAGAATAGTGTGTAAAATTGTATATGTCAGAAAATGTGAATCAAAGAATAGTGTGTAAAGGTCAGATGAAAACATTATAGTTGGTTTAGGAAAAAAGAAAGAATTTTGAAGAAAAATATATAAAAAATGGGAAGGCACGTGATGGGGAAGAAAAAGAGTAAAATGGGATCACTTTCAATTTTTGTTTCTTATACTCTTGCTCTTTTCTACTACGTACTTCGGTTCTTTCTTTCATTTTTCGTTGTTTTCTTGTTTTGTTTCTTTCTTTCTTTTTTCGTTTGTTTGTTTTTCAATTTTCTTTCTTTTCTTCTCTTTTTTTTTAGATAAGCCAAACAATACTAATTATTTAATTAGTAGGAAATAACTAAAAATAAAAATATAATAGCTAAATTAAAGAAAATTTAAAACTACTCAATACTTATTAAAGGCCTACAACTTAAAAGTCTTATTAACTACGTAAAAGTATTTATTTTTGAAACTTTTCTTTTTATCTTTTAAAAATAAAATTTCAAAGCTATATTTATATTAGTTTTAAAACCAAAACTAGCTAGACAAAATACCAATAAGCTAAAACAAAGGAAAATATTTTTTATAATTTTATTTAAAGATAAAATAAAGTTAAAAGTTTAAAAAAATAGTAAAAATAGTACTATTAGGCCTAAACTAATATCCAAGCACTAAAAATATGTAAAATTTCGGGGAGGATCAAAAATCACATGTCTACAAGTATGGAAGGAAAGGAAGAAATAGCTCCGGATTTGCGGAAGGTCTTGCAGAATGGGTGTACCTATTAAGGATGGCATGTGGGCGGATCCAGGCTCGGGACCGCAACCCATGTGGTCTTTTAGGCCTAAACGGTCCATAACCGGATAAGCCCTGGACTGTGGAGGTGGGTCGGTCTTCTGGGTCGGTCCTTCACTTTGGGACCGCAAGATCGGGACCAGACAGCCCTTGGTAGGCCTAAACGGTCCCAATCGGTCCCAACGGTCAGATTTTTTTAATTTTTTTTGCCCGTTTGGTCATTTAAAAAGTAGCCGTTTGGGCTGCTAAAATAGCTGTTGGCTATTTGCAAAATAGCCATTTAACCCCCCAACTTTGTGTTAATCCCAAACTTTTTATAATTACACTTTTCCCTATTTTCAACTATAAATACCCCTCGTTCTTTCATTTTTCTCACAAAATCAATCTCTCTCTAATTTTCTTCTGTAATTTCTACTATTGCTTACTTTTCTGTTACAATTTGTGAAAAAATTATGAAGTTGGTGAATTGAAGTCTTCAACGATAATCAATTTTCAATAAGTTATTCGTCAATTCGGTAAACTCGTTCCAACTCATAATTTTTAATATTATATTTTTGTTTGTTTTATTTATTTTCTATTATTTGATTACTTGCGATGGCTTCCTTAAAATACCTTTTTGGTAAAAATAAGGGAAAATCCAAGAGTGGCCAATCTGTTCCTCCTTCACTGCCCCCTGCTCCCCGACCCAAACCTCATACCCGTCCTACACTTGCTATTCTTGATAGTGATAATAGTTCATTATAATTTACTGAGAGTCAATTTTTCCATAATATTGGTGCTGGTGAACAATTAAACCATGAATTAATGAATGCTCTTTATTCTAATCCAACTATTGATGAAGATGATGAAGAGGAAATAGATTTTGATGAAATGCAACCGAATGACGATACACCCACTAGTCCTGCTCCTGAAATTAACCCAACTAATGATAATCCAAATGATGTCCCGTCTGATCCTCATGTTACTACCCCTACTTTTTCTAAACAATGTACCAAACGGACAGAAACATTCATTGTTTGGCCTTTTTTTACTCAACTAATTCCACAAAATAAGGCTAAGTGTAAAACTTGTGGCAATGAGTTAGCTATTAAATATATTAGAGGTCGGGGGGGTGGCAATGAGTGGCAATGAGTTAGCTATTCGGTGGGTCACCATTACTTGACTTAGAAAGGCGAACATCTGGGCAAGGGAAAGCGCAGTGCGCCTGGTGCAAATGACTTTCTTTTTTCATGATATACCATAAGAAAAGAAGATTTAATAAGAAAATCCAATTTCCTTTTTCGGGTAAAGGTTTAATTAAGAATTCCAGGTGGTCCAGTGGATGGATTAAGCTATTGATCATATCATAGGTCAAGGACAGAACGAAGAACCAACGTTTTTCTGGGCGGGCATCTCCCGCAACGCAAGCACCATTGTTCGACACCACCCGAGAAGCAAAAGATTCGTCAGTCCAGGTTGAAAATACATGCATAGATAGTGGTTTAATGCCAAGGCCGACGACGGAAGCTCGGGACGGAGCCGTATGAGGCGGAAGTCAGCCACAGGTTCCCCTACGGCTACCTTATTACGTTCGGAATCCTACTTATACAGATTTTTTCTCGCACAACCGTAAAGAGCGGTATTTATAAATATAAACATAAATATGAACAATATTTACGCTATTTATTTACTCATATAAATTATCATGTTGCTATTACAACTGATATTGGTAGAAGTGGTAATGACTGCGATTACCTTACTGTTACCAGTCATTGGATTGATAAGGATTAGATAATGCAAAAGCGCATTATTGCTTATAGAATAATTAATTCACGTCACACAGGGCAGTTTATTGCTAGCACAGTTACAGATATTTGTAGATATTTTTGCATTATTGATAAAATCACGCCAGTTTCAATGGATAATGCTACTAGTAACACAAATGATGTAGCTTTACTTACCACTACACTAAGTCCTGCATTTAGTAACATTTTTCATATTAGATGTATTTGTCATATTTACCATTTAATTGTGGGTAATGGTATGAGAATTTTAAATATTGAAATTGAAAAGGTTAAAATGGCTCTTAACTTGCATTTTTATTCAAACCGTAGAAGTAGACTTAGAGAATATTTTAAAAAATGCGATGAATTTGGCCTAAGAGAGAGAAAGGTTCCTAAAGCTTGTCCAACTAGAAGGAATTACATGTATGAAAGTTTAGTTGTTGCATATGAATATAGAAACCCCATAAACTCAACGTTTATTGCTCATGTAAGTGATGATGATGAGCATCTTACAAATGCGGATTGGTCTAATGTTAAAATACCTGTAGATTTTTAGAAAAATTTCATATTGCTACAAATAAATTTTATGGGCAATATTATCCTACTATTTCTAACTGTTCAGTTTATATTGCAGAACTTGCAAATTTATTTGCTCATTTTTCAGAGAGTGGGAAAATTTATAAACTTGCTATTTATTCTATGAGAAAAAAGTTTAAAAAATATTTTTTCCCTATTCCCCCTATTTATGGTGTTGCTGCCTTGTTAAATCCTACTATGAAATTAGGAGGTCCTCAATTTTGGTATGAAACTGTATATAATGGTTTAGCACTTGAAGAATGGGAATTGTCTAAACTTCCGGAAGCAATAGTCTAATTAAAATAAATGCTCAAACTATTTAGAATGCTTATCAAGTTGCATTAGATCAGGCTAGATCAATTGTTCCAACTCTTTCTTCTCCTGATTCTCAATCATCTAAAAGAACCATGGGAGTAAGAGCACTTAATGCTTGGGCGGGGTTCAGGGGTTCTCAAGGTTCTACTACTTGTGATTTTTTACAACTAAATAAGCTTGAAGTTTATTTGTCATAGGGAATTGAGGAAGTGAATCCCGACAACTCCTTTAATATTTTGGAATGGTGGAAGGACAAAGAAAAATACTTTCCGGTTCTTTCAAGGATGACCCAAGATATTTTAACTATTCAAGCTTCAACAGTGGCATTGGAGAGCGCTTTCAATCAAGCAAGACTTTAACTCGATGATTATAGAGCGTCTATGAGGGAGAGCTTGGAAAAATCAGTACTTTTCAGAGATTGGATCCGTTCGAAAAGATGAAATTTTGGACTTGCTGAATCACAACCAGAGGTAGACGAAGCTTACAAAGAAATGCTAGCTGAACTTGCGGAGGATTCTGCTTCACCCATAAGCGGTGATGACCAAGCTTCTTTTCCGCCACCACCAACAGAAATTCCTCCGGACCTTAATGGATTTGTGAAGTTTGTAAGAGATACCATGTAACTTGTATGAATAAAAATTAGTCTGTATTATGTAACTTGTATTTTGGCACATCTTGATTAGTTTCTTTTTCTTCTCAATGGTGGTATTAGCATCTTGTTGTGCTTATTCCATAGGGGGAGGAAGACTAAGAAAGATATTGCCATATTTTTTTAATGCTATAATAAAATTATAATGCATTGCATTGAATATCTCTTTACAATATATTTGTCTTTAAATTTGAATTAAAAAATTTAGGTCACAATTCTATAATATAATTTACAAAGAATTGCCTTAGATATTTTTATTACCATTTTTTTCTCTAACTTCAATAAAATTTAAAAAGAAAAAAAACCGTTGGGCCCACTTGGGCCCACTTAGGCCCGGAACTGCGAAGCCCATTTAAATTGGGACCGGCCCACTTAGCCTACTTAGGCCCGGGACCGGCCTACATGCCAGCCTTAGTACCAATTGGAGATGCCATTGTGCACATGAGGAAGGTAGATGGTTCGTGGGTATTGAGACAAGAGAGTCTCGTGAAGTTGATCACTCAGGAGGAGTGTTGTTGAGTTTCGTTATGATTCTTGAATGGAGCTACTATTATTTCTAAGGCATGTCAAGAGTGAACTGGAAGAAGTTGGCTTGGTTAGTAATGGTTGAATCGACATGATTGTGGCAATGATCAGTTCCTTCGGCTTGTGAAGTTATACATATGATTTGTGGTTGTACGTGCAGGCTCGGTAGCCACCATAACTTGATTGGTAATAGGAGGTATTTTGATTCAAAAGGCTTTGTGGTGTAAATAAGTTCCGGAAGAGTTATGGCAGTTTAGATCACGACTTGAGGTTTGTATTTTCTGCTGTTTAGAATTTCAATTGCGTGTTGCGTTGGTTCTTCTGAAATGATCTACTTGAAAGGTTTCTAGCTAATGCAGTGTTTATTCTACTAGTAGCTCAGGGGTTATGATGAATTTGTATGTTCTTGCCTAGCGGCATGATAGGTACGGTGCACGATATGGGGATTTGAAGGTTAAGGATAAAGGTTGTGGTTCAGTGTTGACAAGAATGTCACGAGCTCGGATGAGCAGGGGAGAATTAAGATGTTCAAAGTAAGCTGGCATTTTTCTTTAGTGTCACCTGAGGATGACATTTTGTGTAAGAGGATTTGTATATTTATTGGCGGATTCTTGATTTGCTTTATAGAATTAGAACGATTGGTGGTATGGATGTGCGAACTTTCCTACCTGAGCAGAAGGTCATGTGAGTGTACCCCATGGGGGGAGGGGGGTGGGGGGACTTTTATAAGTTTGGCATGTTAGTCATTTGATTGTTAAGGATTAAACCAAGTATGGATATTTTGGTACTATCGTTAATGTGAGAGTTTTTGCCTGAGAGGAATTCTATTCCTTAGGCTGTGGACGGTCTGAGTTTGTTTTGGATTTGATAGATGTTCTTATGTGTCATGGAAAAAAGTTATTGTGGATCCTTGAAAGGTTATTAGCCTAGTACGGTACGATCAAAATCGGCTTGAGGTTCGTTGATGGGTCTAAATATAAATGTATGCTCTACATCAGGCCGGGTGTGTTCATTCAGCATAGCGTTGCTTACGGAGGAGTCTTCAGGCATTGGATATTATCTCCATTGTCAGCTATTCCGTGTAATCTCTATCGTGCCATGTGGGTTATGAGACAAATTAATTATTTGCACTCGTATTGAGGTCCCGTGTAGCTTGTAGTGTTATATGAACAGGATGGCTCTCGAGATATAGGTCATTTATCGCACTTTAGTTGTGCTTGGGTTTCATAGCGTATGACGTTATCCGTGTCCCAGAGTTGTATTTTCGCACTTGGCGTGCTTGTGGTCGATATTCGGGCATTTTGTAAGTATAAGCATTATGGGTTGGTGTGTGTGTTTTATTCTTGATTATTATGTGCGGACCACGTGGCACTCTGCCACGGGTATGTTGTATGGATCGGTTGCACGCCATAATATTGTCATGTTTGGATCGGGTTGCGCACCGCAACAGTGTCACATTGGATCTGGTTGCACGCCGCAACAGTGAGATATTGAGCATAGTTCCTTACACCTATTTTGTGTGCCTTGTTATTCATCCCTGAGGTAGGTTCATAGCATGTAGTCACCGTTCTATTCGTTACGTAGGCTGAGTAGTTCTTCTCCAAAGTTCGTTTGAGATGGCTTATTGCCTGAACAACTTGTACTGGATAAGACGAGGTTATTTTACCTGGGATCAGTGCGATCAGAGTTATGAAGAGTATATTAAAGAGCAAATATTGCTATTCAGTTCAGAATGAGGTAATGGTCCTTGTCAAGAGGAGAGACTCTATGATTTGTTGATTCAGTAGGTGGTTATTAGTTTATATGCATCTCTTCCCTCGCGGAGGTATTGTGAGAGTTGGAACAGGACTGGTATGCGTCATAAAGCGCGTTGTGGGTATCGAATTCGTGGAATTGCAGTTTTCTTGTTAGAAGAAGTTGTTATGGCTAAGCGACCTATGTGGTGCATGATGTGATTTTAGCGGAGGAGCATGGTCGTGTTGTATGTGGTGTGTAAGGATTTATACGGTGTTCATATGCCAAAATCAGGTATTGTAGAGGAATTCAGAGGCTGGAATTTGGTTCTTAGGCTTATTGACTAAATAAAGAGGGAGAATCTTCAGTCTGGCTCGAGCCAATATACTCGCATGGGTTATAACGACATGAGCAGGTGCATGAGGTGTTAAACAATGATTTGGACAACTCCGGAGCAGTTCTTTGCACGTTCGAGGATGAACGTATGTTTAAGTGGGGGAGAATGTAACGCCCTGACCGGTAATTTTGAGCTCTAGTGCGTCGTTTAGCGGTTTGAGGCCTTGAGTAGCTTCACTTTAGGTATTATGATGTAACGACCCGACCGGTCGTTTTGAGCTTTTGCACTTCGCTTGCCAGTTCTCGGGCATGACTTTCCCGTGTGGTGTATTATGACTTATGTAAATCGTTGGTGTTGGTTTTCAGGTTAATCAGAATGAATTTGGAAGAACAGTCTCAGTTGAAAGCTTAAAATTTGAAAGGTTTGACCAAGATTTGACTTGTTTGCATTTGATCTCGGATTGGAATTTTTATGGTTTGGTTATCTCCGTTAGGTGATTTGGGACTTAGGAGCGTGATCAGAATGCATTTTGGAAATCCGTGGAAGGTTTAGGCTTGAATTGGCGAAATTGAGATTTTGGCGTTTTCCGGTTGATAGGTGAGATTTTGATATCGGGGTCGGAATGGAATTTCGGAAATGAGAGTAGGTCCGTTGTGTCATTTGTGATGTGTGAGCAAAATTTCAGGTCATTCAGACGAGGTTTGATAGACTTTTTGATTGAATTCGGAATTCGGAAGTTTTGGAATTCGTAGGCTTGAATCCGAGGGCGATTTAATGTTTTGTTGTTGTTTTGAGCTTTTCGAAGGTTGGAACAAGTTTGAATTATGTTATGGGGTGTGTTGGCATGTTTTGTTGGGGTCCCATGAGGCTCGGATATGTTTTGGAAAATTTTGGCGTTTTGAGCATAAGCATGTAATGATCCAAAGGTCCATTTTTAGTTCTAGAGATCGAAATTTGATTTTGAGACTTCCGGAATTTTGATAATGAATTATAGGAGTGAGCTGGAAAGTTTGGTCTAATTTCATCAAGTCGTGATTGGGTTTTTGACGCGAATCATGAGTTAATTGTTTAACGAGCGAAATGGATATCACACTAAGCAAACGAGCTCCGAATTGAGTTTCGATTGAAGGACTATGTTCGTATCATTATTTGTGACTCATAGGAACAAGAATCATCGAATTCTGAGTTCGTTTGATGGAGTTAGAGCCTTTTTAGTGAAATTAAAGACTGCTGGTGCATTAGTTCTGTTGCGCACCTTTTAGTGACCAGATTGGACCTTTTAGCGACGGGAATTAAGCCTTTAGCGACCAAAATCGGATTTATTAAAGCTGTTACATTTTTAACTCATTTTGACGTTTTTTTTGTGAAAGAACACGACTTGGGGCGATTTTTGAGCAAGAAATTATGGGAAATATTGAGGTAAGTCACTTGTGATCATTTCTACTCTATAATATTGAATTATCATCGAATAATCTGACTAGATTACTTGTTTTTGATGTGTAAATTGGTGATTTGGATCTAGGGATTTGAAAATAAGATTTGAAGATCTGGAGGCCGAATTGTTATCGGAATTTAGTAATTTTGGTATGGTTGGACTCGTGGTTGAATGGATTGTCGGATTTTGTGAGTGTCGGATTTTGAAGCGTGGGCCCGGGGGGGAGGGTTGAGCAATTTCGAGATTTTAATGTTAAATTGGATATTTTCGACTGGAATTCGCTCCCTTAGCATATTTTAATGATTATATACTGATTGTGGCTAGATATGGAGCATCCGGAGGTCGATTCGCGCGGGCGAGGCATCGCGGGCTAGAGTTTGGATTGGATCGAGGTGAGTAATGATTGTAAATGATGTTCTGAGGGTTTGCAACCCCGGATTGCACATCGTTGTGCTATATTGAGGTGAGGCACACGCTTGATGACGAGCGTGGGGTCGTGCACTATTAGGGATTGTGACTTGGTCCATCCCGATTGATGATTTTACCGCGTATTTGATTGAAAACTATTTGCTATCATCATTATTTGGGCTAAAAGCCATATTTGGGCCTAGTGCCAGCTATTTGAACCCTTGGGGGATTTTTGTTGATATTTCCTCACTGTTTTGACTTTTTACTTGAAGTCAGTCATGTTATTTTTCACTATTTTTAAAACTCAGCCATGTTTACTCTGCTTTAACACTTGAAATGATATTTTAAATAATATTTTGGTCTGAGCGTTATGTTTTAGTGTTGCCCGAGTGACTTATGTGATTTTTGACTGAGTAAGGCCGAGGGCCTGTATTGTGAGGATACTTTTGGGTCAGGCTGCGCACCGCAACAGTGAGATACTGATTATGATAATGAGACTGAGGGCCTAAGATTGTGCGCCACAAGGTGGCTTGATATTGCGCTTAGGCCGTAAGGGGCCCCTCCCGGAGTCTGTACACCCCTAGTGAGCGGGGGTACCCATTGTGATGTGAGATATAACATGATGGGCTGATATTGTTCTATGTGATAGCTCGAGGGGCTGGTATTGTTCTATGTGATTGACTGAGGGGCTAGTACCGTTCTATGTCATTGCCTGAGGGGCTGGTATTGTTCTGAGATATGGACCGAGGGGCGGAGTTGTTGACATTGTGCTCGAGAGGCGAACCTTTATGTGTTTATCTTTCATATTTACATGTTAAACTATGGTATTTGTGCCCGAGGGGCGGATTTCTGTGCTTATCTGCACTAACTGTTTTGCATTCATTTGCGTAACTATTGAGAAAGTCATTTTCAAAGAAGGTTAAATTGAGCTAAGATGTTTTAAGAGATTTTTACAGCTTCACTGCTTTCTTACTGGTTTTTGAACTGCTTCTATGCAACATCTTGATATGCTTTACGTGATTTCTTACCATTCAGGCTTTATTTATGATTATTACTTATTGAGTTGGAGTACTCACTTTACTCCCTACACCTTGTATACACATTCAAGTGTTTATACACCTAGTAGCGGGTTTGGTTGATCGGAGGTAGAGTCATCGGAGTTTAGCAAGGTAGTTGCCGGCGTTCGCAGCACTGCTTTTCCCTCTCTTCATTTCATTAGTGTGTATTTGTATACTTCAGACTTTCAGTTGTATTTATACACTAGTAGATGCTCGTGACTTATGACACCCCGGTTAGGGCTGTGTCGAGTTGTATTTCCGCTACTTATTATCATTAAATCATGTTTAGACTGCTTTTATATTGTTTAACTGTTTTAAAAAGTGAATTGGGTTTAATTGGCTGGCCTTGTCTTCACGAGAGGCGTCATCACGACCGAGTTTGGGGTTAGGGTCATAACAGTTGGTATCAGAGCCTAGGTTACATAAGTCTCACGAGTCATGAGCAGGTTTAGTAGAGTCTCGCGGATCGGTACGGAAATGTCTGTATTTATCCTCGAGAGGTTGCAGAACCTTTAGAAAAACTTCACATTCTTGAATTCTTATTATGCGTCCTTTGATTCAGCTTGAAATGTAAGTCTTTGAATTCCTTCCATGCGTTCGTGTGTTGCATGAGCGCTCAGTATCAGATGTGCATCGATGGCTTATGATTCCCCGATCGAAGGGCGAAACCTAATCTCTGTGAGTTGATGTTGGGCTAGTCTGGAGGACTTGAGGCCGGATCTTTGTCTATAGCTTGAGCACCGAGGTACTGATTGTGTAAGCAAGTGTCTTCGAACTGATATGTTTAGTAGTGTCCCTATTAGTGGAAGTGATGGCTGCATGGCTATGTGATGAGTATATTGTGACTGAGAGATGTATTCTTATGAATTGGAAACGACAAGGAGGGTCTGCTGGAGGATAGAAGAACTATTAGGTGCTTGATTTTTATCTTTATTTGAGGTATAACCCCGAGTTATGGGTGTGCGAAGAGTTTTTTCATGTGTCCTAGTTGGGAGTGAAGTAAATTTCATGTTGCGGTATGAGTTCAGACACAGGAAGGCTAAGTGACTGCATAATGTTTGTGATGGTGGAAGGTATACATAAATGTTAGTTGAAGACAAGGCAGGTGGGTTATCTCCTGCGAAGTGCTCCAAGGTTGTGTGATCCTTATGTGTCTTTTTGAAGGTCACATTTACAAGTGAAATATAAGTGTTGACATTTGAATTTTGAGTCACTTAAGTGTAACGACCCGACCGGTCGTTTTGAGCTTCGACGCGTCATTCAGCAGTTTGAGGCCATGAGCGACTTCATCTTAGGTATATTGACTTGTGTGTACAGTCAGAATTAAAATTCAGGAAGTTTGGAGTCAAATCTAAATGGAAATTCTCATTTTGAAAGCTTAAAATTGAAGAAATGAACTAGGATTAGAATTTTGAGTAAACGACCTCGGAATTGAGATCTGAAAGTTCCAGCATGTTCGTATGATGATTTCGGACTTGGGCGTGTGTCCGGATTTGGTTTTGGATAACCCGTGAGCATTTCGGCGTATATTGTGGAAGTTAGTATTTTAGAAGAATTTCATAAATTTGGGTTGGAAGGCATTTCAGAGTTATAGATGTGTGTTTGGGATTCCGAGTCTGGGAATAGCTCCGTATGGTGATTCTGGAGTTGGGAGCGCGATCGGAAGTGAATTCGGATGTCCGGAGGTCATTTTGAAGTCATTTGGCTAAATATAGAAATTTGAAGGTTTTTGAGAAAATTCGACCGAAAGTGGAAATTTTGATATCGGGGTCGGAATGCGGTTCCGAAAGATGGGCAAGTCCGTAATGTCGAATGTAACTTGTGTGCAAAATTTGAAGTCATTCGGACTAGTTTTGGTAAGGTTTGAGACACTTAGTCTCTTTTAAGGAAGCTTAAGTTGGAAAAGTCAACCGGATATTGACTTATGTGTTAGAGGGCTCGAAATGTGAATTTTATGGTTCGGATAGCTTCGTTAGGTGATTTGGGACTTAGGAGTGTGTCCGGAATATTTTTGTGATGACCGGTGTAGAATTAAGCTTGAATTGGCGAAGTTAGTATTTTGGCGAATTCCGGTTGATAGGTGAGATTTTGATCCAGGAGTCGGAATGGAATTCCGAGAATTGCTGTAGCTTTGTTATGTCATTTGTGATGTATGTGCAAAATTTCAGGTCATTCGGACATCGTTTTGTCGGGTTTTTGATCGAAAGTGTATTTTCGGAAGTTTTTGGAAACTTAGGCTTGAATTCGATGATGATTTGATGTTTTGATGTTATTTTGGGTGTTTCGAAGGTTGAGACAAGTTTGAATGATATTGTGGGACATGTTGATATAATTGGTTAAGGTCCCGAGGGTCTCGGGTGGATTTCGGAAGGTTAACGGAATGAAATTCGGACCAAAAAGAAAAGAAAAAGCTGCAGAAATTTCTGCTGCAATTTTCTGATCCGGGGAGCCTACTTTAGAAGCTCATATCTCGGGATATATAAAGAGTTATATGGTGTACAACCTATCAAATTAAATATCTTCGAGTCTAGTTTCTAAATCTTCAATCCGTTTGTCATTTGGATACTTATACAAGATGTTATGGGTGTTTAAACAGAAGTTGTCCGACAAGGAAAATTTTTAATAGAATGTACAACTTGTATAGCACAAGTGCAAGGTACAACTCGACGAAGCACGGGCAGATTCTTTTAAACACGGATTTGGCTTATTTCTTTCATTTTTTTCATTTGGCTTGGATTATTTTGGAGAGAATTTCAAGGGGGATTTCATCAAGCATCAAAGGTGAGTTATTTCTACTTATTTCCAAGTTAAATACATGGATTAGAGCTGAAAACTCAAGTAAATTATGGACAAAAATGGTGGTTTAGGGCTTGAAACTTAAGAGAATTAAATGGTGATTTGAAAGGTCAAATGAACTCCGATTTTTGTGAATTTGGTATGTATAGACTCGTGGCGAGATAAGGGTCGTATTGATGTAAAAATTTCTGAATTTTGAGACGTCGGCCCGGGGCTCGGGTTTTGCTAATTTCGGGATTTTCGACATTTTTCGAGTCTTTTCGATTGGATTATATTCCCTTAGCCTATTGTAACGTATTTGTTGTGGTTTTGACTAGATTCGACGCACGAAGAGGTCGATTCAAGAGGAAAGGGCATTGCGGACTAGTCTACGACCGGTTAGAGGTGAGTAATACTGGTAAATGATATCCTGAGGGTTTGAAACCCCGGACTTTCACATCGTAACACTATATTGAGGCGTGACACGCACTCCATGGCGAGTGCGGGGTTGGATACTATTGGGGGATTATGACTTGGTCCATCCCGTGTGATGTTTATACTATACTGGTGATTGATACACCTACTTCATTGATATTACTGGGCTTGATGCCATGTTTGGGGCCTTGTGCCGATTTGTAAAATCTTTCGAGGATTGATATTACTGCTTAGCATGATTTGCATATCATTTAATTTCAGTCCAAGGTTTTAAATGTTGTTTTGCAAACTCAGCCATAATTCTAAGTGTTGAAAACTTAAATGATATTTTTAAATATATTCCGGGATGGGAACTTCTGTTTCGTAAATGCCCAAGGGGCTTATTATATTATTTTCTGGACTGATTATAAAGTGACTTGAAATAGTGGTAACAATGACACTGTGTGATATACTTGACACAGTGGTAACAATGACACTGTGTGATATACTTGAAATAGTGGTAACAATGACACTGGATGATATACTTTAACAGTGGTAACAATAGCACTATATGATATAAATTGGTCAGGTAACAATGGCTGACCGGTCAGGTAACAATGGCTGACCAAGATATTGCGCTTGGGCTGTAGGAGCCCCTCCGGAGTCTGTACACACCCCCAGTGAGCGCCGTCGACGATGAATAAATATGGATGGCTCGGGCTGCACGCCGCAGTGGGTACTGGAATGTACCATCATATGCATTGCATTGCATTCATGCATTTGTTCATTATTTGTCGTTGTGATATTTCTGGAGATATTTATCTACTTTTGCTGGTGCTATCTGATCCTTGAGTGTTGGGGCCCGAGTGGCTGACCAGGAACGAAGATATTGCCCGAGGGGCAGGTTTCTGTGCATAGTGACACCGATGGCTGGAATTATTTTGCAACTGTTAAAAAGATTATTTTCAAAAGAGGTTTAAAACTGAGTCAGATATTTTATAAAGGATTTTCATGGAATTACTGTTTTCAAAAAGGGTTGTACCGTCTTAGATAGCATGATGAAGTGTTCTTACGTGATTTCTTATCGCTCAGTTATTATTTACTCTTATTACCACTGAGTTGGAAGTACTCACTTTACTCCCTGCACCTCGCGTGCAGTTGCAGGTACTGTTCACCCGGTAGCGGGTTATTAGCGGACTGAAGGTATACTATTGTAGCTGAGCAAGGTGACCGTCCGCGTTCACGGCACCGTATTTCTTCATTGATTCTAAATTCCATTCTTTATATTGCTTGTCTTGTATTAGTATTTAGATCTTTAGATGCTCGTGGCTTGTGACACCCCGATTTCGGGTTGAGTTGGGATGGTTTCCATTATTCTATCATGTTTACTTCGCACTTGTGATTATATTATCTGCGAATTAGACTTATTCCTGCTAAGTAATTATAAAGAGATGTATTGTTTTGTTGTTGGCTGGCCTTGTCCCCACGAGAGGCGCCATCACGACCGAAGGTTGGGATTTTGGGTCGTGACATTTGGTATCAAAGCCTAGGTTACTTGGTCTCACGAGTCATGAGCCGGTTTAGTAGAGTCTCGCGGATCGGTACGGAGACGTATGTACTTATCCTCGGGAGGCTGCAGGACCTTTAGGAAAACTTCACATTCTTGAATTCTTATCGTGCGTCCTCGATTCAGCTTGAAAAGAAACTTTTGAAATTCCTTCCGCGTGATCGTATGCACCAACGGGCGCTCAGTATCAGATGTGTCTCGATGGCTTTTGATTCCCCGATCGAGGGGCGAGGTGTAATCTCTGTGAGTTTGAAGTTAGACCAGTCAGGAGGACTTGAGGCCAAATCTTTGCCAATGGCTTGAGCACCGAGGTGCTGATTTTGTGAGCAAGTGTTTTGAACTCATATGTTCATTATTGTCCTTGTTAGCCGGAATGGAGGTTGGATATCCACGTGATGAGTATGTTAGTGTTGCGAGGTGTATTTGTACGACTTGGTAGTGGCGAAGAAGCCTACTGGATAGTAGATGAACTGTTAAGTGATTCGTTTCTTATTGTGATTTGTTGAGTAGCCCGAGTTATGGGCGCGTGAAGAATATTTTTCGTGTCTCCTAGTTAGATAAGTCTGGGAGCTGAGATCGCTTCCGTAAATATATTATGACGAAATCGTTGAGTCAAGGAGACCACCTTGAAGGTCGAAAATATTAAAGGAAGAATATGTTCCTACTTGGTTGAATAGCCCAATAATGGAGGGTTGAAGGGTATTTTCTATGTGTTATGATTCAAATAGGTGCAACGCATGTCCATGTATCAATTTAGATTTATGTAATTGATATGCATTGTGATGCTTTGTCAAGTTGTGGATGTGTTGTTAGGATGATTTTGGTGATTCTATGGCAGGTGGATAGGACCAATTACAAAGGAGGCTCTGTCGAAATTTTTGAAAAATTTAGGACTTAAAAAAAAAAATGGTCGCCTAGAGAGTGGACTTAACTGTTGTGTGAGTAAATGCAAAAATTGCAAAAGAGTTAAAATTCCAGATGATTCGTGTTTCCACGAGCTTATGATGGAGTGAGTTTAATCTCACCATGATATTACGACAGCAATAGAGTATATGTGTTATGATCTATGGCTTCGAGCCAAGTTGGGGAGCTTGCTGTTGATTAGCTGATTGCACAGTTTAATACCTGCGTGAATTCTGGTTATTGGCATATTGGTGGGTTATTGCAGCTACGGAAAATGACCATGAGTGGTAATTTGAGTAAATGAATTGTTGGATGCATGCTATGGTTAGCCTTATTGGCTCATGTTCAGACTTGAGGGAAGATTCATGATTTATGCCTCGTATAGGTGCAGGCTTCGAGGGAAGTGATCCCTCCAGGTGCTTTATCGAGAGGGTATTCATATGTTATAAAATTCAGTAGAGTTGGTTGCATTTGGGGCCAAGTTAGAGCTGGGTGGCTCTCAATAGCGGTCCTAGTTAATTCAAGAGGTAAAGTGTGGTGCCTAATGATTTTGAGTCTATAAGTACGCTTAAGAGTCAAGCTTTTGAATCATCTTATGAAGAAAGACACAGAATGTTCTAAGATGTTTTGACTTGCGATGTAGCATTTGAGAGACATGGAATGGTCATGGTATTTGAGATAGGATGGTCTCGTGATTTAAGGTCACTCGGGGTGAGTTTGGTTGAAATAAGTTAGGTGTTAAAGGGAGATATTATTATTTATAAGGCAATCAAAGATAAATTGGAAGGAAGTAGATTAATTAGCCATAGTTGAGTTGGTATACTGGTGTCAGTGATCGGTTCGTTCAGCGTGATCGAGTTATGCATGTGAGGCTTGTCGGCCGCAGTGATTGATGTTATTATGAAGCATTCTTTTGTTAGGGCCTATTATGAGTAGGCAGATCCCAGAAAGTGTTATGGTGGCTTGGATAACTACTTAGAGATTGGCATATTCGACGATTATGAGGATTCGCCTGTATGCTGCTATAGTTCTCCTGAAGTGAGTTAAATGGAAAGTCTTATGTGATGAAGTATTAGCCTATCGGCGGTTCCATAGTTGTGATGGAAATCGCGTCTATCATATATTGGCACGTGAGGTGCAGTGAGTGGTATGGAATTTGAAGTAAGGACCAAGGTTGCAGTTTGGTCAATGACTGTGATGTCACATATCAGATGAGCAGTATATGAGTTTCAGTGTTTTGAGTAAGATGGGTATTGAAGTCAGTATCACCTGAGGTCGGTGTTCTGTGAGAAAGGCTTTGCATCCTGGTTAGGGATTTTTGATCGCTTTTCAGCGTTAGTGCAGCTGGTGGTTTGGATGTGCAGACCCGTTAATTATTTCGGAAGATGGTGGGAGCTTGTCCCACAGGAATATTGTATAAGTGTGACATGTAGTCACTTGATTAATTAAAATTTAAACCAAGTATGAGGATTTTGGTAATATCATCCATTTGAGAATTTATGCCTGGAGGGCACTCTGTTTATTGGGTTATGGACCTGTGAAAGATTATTGGCCTAGCTTGGCACGATCAGGATCGACTTGAGGTCGGTTGATAGGTTTAAATGTGGAAGTGAGCCTTACGTCAGGCCAGTTGTGTTTATTTCAGCAATGCGCTCTTTATGGAAGGATAGTCGCGGTCTTATTTCGTGGTCAGTTAATTCATGTAAAGATATATTGCACCATATGAGTTGTGAGACGGCTTGGTAAATTCCTTATGTGTTGAGGTTCCGCTCAACGGTGATGTTATATGAGCAGGATGAGACTTAGATCATGTATCGCACCTCAGTTGTGCTTGAGTTTGTAGCCTATAGCGCTATATGTTTCCTTAGGAATGATATTATGCACCTTAGCGTGTTTATGACCGATATACGGTATTTTGATGTGATGAGCTATTCAGCTCGACGTATATCTCCTTATATGAGTTCTATATGTGGATCGGGTGACACACCGCCATGGGTATGTTGTTTGGATCGGGTTGCACGCCGCAACAGTGTGATGTTCAATTCAGTGCCCATATTTTCTTTTGTGTGTTCTGTTTCCCTATTTTCTGAGGAAGTCTATGTTAGTGTGCGAGTTGAGTAGTTCCTTCTAGAGTTCGCCTTCCTTTTGTATCGCGTTCGAATTGATAGCATACTGGCACATTGTGGCGTCTTGTGGGATTTTTGATTATGTCTGAGGTGGCTTATTGCCTGAGCGGTTCATACTAGGTGAGACGAGGTTACTAGATTTGGGATCAGTGCAAACTGATTATATGAAGTATATTATAGAGCAAAGATCATTCTTTGGTTTGCGACAAGGTAATTGAACTTGTCAGGAGTGTAGATCCAATGAATTGTTGATTCAGCAGTTGGTTGTGAATTTCGGCACCTCTTCAGTCGTATCGGTATATAAATATATATATATATCTCTTCAGTCGTATCGGTGTTAAAAAAAATATAAAAATATATATAAAAATAAAATAAAATAAAAACTAGAGCAAGACCTGTGTAGATCATGAGATGCAATGGGAGCATCAGATTCGTGGAATTTCGACCATTATGTTTAAAGAATGTTATTGTGGTTCTATGAGTAAGTGATGCAAAGTGTGAATTCAGCAAAGTTATGCAGTCATGTTTGGGTACAACGTGTGGAGATTGATATGGTGGTCGTATGATGGAAACAGGCTTGGCAGGGAAATTCAGGATGTTGGAATTGGGCCTAATGGCTTATTTGCTTGAATAAATAAGTATATCTACAGAATTATCGAGCTAATGTGCTCAACGGAGTAGTGGTAGCATGGGAAGGTGCATGATGTGTTAAACAAGTGATTTTGGACTTCTTCAGTGTAGTTCTCAGCACGTTCGAGGACGAACGTATGTTTAAGTGGGGGAGATTGTAACGACCCGATCGGTCGTTTTGAGCTCCGACGCGTCATTCAGCAGTTTGAGGCCATGAGCGGCTTCATCTTAGGTATATTGACTTGTGTGTACGGTCAGAATTAAAATTCAGGAAGTTTGAAGTCAAATCTAAATGGAAATTCTCATTTTGAAAGCTTAAAATTGAAGAAATGAACTAGGATTAGAATTTTGAGTAAACGACCTCGGAATTGAGATCTGAAAGTTCCAGCATGTTCGTATGATGATTTCGGACTTGGGCGTGTGTCCGGATTTGGTTTTGGATAACCCGTGAGCATTTCGGCGTATATTGTGGAAGTTAGTATTTTAGAAGAATTTCATAAATTTGGGTTGGAAGGCATTTCAGAGTTATAGATGTGTGTTTGGGATTCCAAGTCTGGGAATAGCTCCGTATGGTGATTCTGGAGTTGGGAGCGCGATCGGAAGTGAATTCGGATGTCCGGAGGTCATTTTGAAGTCATTTGGCTAAATATAGAAATTTGAAGGTTTTTGAGAAAATTCGACCGGAAGTGGAAATTTTGATATCGGGGTCGGAATGCGATTCCGAAAGTTGGTGCAAGTCCATAATGTCGAATATGACTTGTGTGCAAAATTTGAAGTCATTCGGACTAGTTTTGGTAAGGTTTGAGACACTAAATCTCTTTTAAGGAAGCTTAAGTTGGAAAAGTCAACCGGATATTGACTTATGTGTTAGAGGGCTCGAAATGTGAATTTTATGGTTCGGATAGCTTCGTTAGGTGATTTGGGACTTAGGAGTGTGTCCGGAATATTTTTGTGATGACCGGTGTAGAATTAAGCTTGAATTGGCGAAGTTAGTATTTTGGCGAATTCCAGTTGATAGGTGAGATTTTGATCCAGGAGTCGGAATGGAATTCCGAGAATTGATGTAGCTTTGTTATGTCATTTGTGATGTGTGTGCAAAATTTCAGGTCATTCGGACATCGTTTGGTCGGGCTTTTGATCGAAAGTGTATTTTCGGAAGTTTTTGGAAACTTAGGCTTGAATTCGATGATGATTTGATGTTTTGATGTTATTTTGGGTGTTTCGAAGGTTGGGACAAGTTTGAATGATATTGTGGGACATGTTGATATAATTGGTTAAGGTCCCGAGGGTCTCGGGTGGATTTCGGAAGGTTAACGGAATGAAATTCGGACCAAAAAGAAAAGAAAAAGCTGCAGAAATTTCTGCTGCAATTTTCTGATCCGGGGAGCCTACTTTAGAAGCTCATATCTCGGGATATATAAAGAGTTATATGGTGTACAACCTATCAAATTAAATATCTTCGAGTCTAGTTTCTAAATCTTCAATCCGTTTGTCATTTGGATACTTATACAAGATGTTATGGGTGTTTAAACAGAAGTTGTCCGACAAGGAAAATTTTTAATAGGATGTACAACTTGTATAGCACAAGTGCAAGGTACAACTCGACGAAGCACGGGCAGATTCTTTTAAACACGGATTTGGCTTATTTCTTTCATTTTTTTCATTTGGCTTGGATTATTTTGGAGAGAATTTCAAGGGGGATTTCATCAAGCATCAAAGGTGAGTTATTTCTACTTATTTCCAAGTTAAATACATGGATTAGAGCTGAAAACTCAAGTAAATTATGGACAAAAATGGTGGTTTAAGGCTTGAAACTTAAGAGAATTAAATGGTGATTTGAAGGGTCAAATGAACTCCGATTTTTGTGAATTTAGTATGTATAGACTCGTGGCGAGATAAGGGTCGTATTGATGTAAAAATTTTTGAATTTTGAGACGTGGGCCCGGGGCTCGGGTTTTGCTAATTTCGGGATTTTCGACATTTTTCGAGTGTTTTCGATTGGGTTATATTCCCTTAGCCTATTGTAACGTATTTGTTGTGGGTTTGACTAGATTCGACGCGCGAAGAGGTCGATTCAAGAGGAAAGGGCATTGCGGACTAGTCTACGGCCGGTTAGAGGTGAGTAATACTGGTAAATGATATCCTGAGGGTTTGAAACCCCGGACTTTTACATCGTAACGCTATATTGAGGCGTGACACGCACTCCATGGCGAGTGCGGGGTTGGATACTATTGGGGGATTGTGACTTGGTCCATCCCGTGTGATGTTTATACTATACTGGTGATTGATACACCTACTTCATTGATATTACTGGGCTTGATGCCATGTTTGGGGCCTTGTGCCGATTTGTAAAATCTTTCGAGGATTGATATTACTGCTTAGCATGATTTGCATATCATTTAATTTCAGTCCAAGGTTTTAAATGTTGTTTTGCAAACTCAGCCATAATTCTAAGTGTTGAAAACTTAAATGATATTTTTAAATATATTCCGGGATGGGAACTTCTGTTTCGTAAATGCCCAAGGGGCTTATTATATTATTTTCTGGACTGATTATAAAGTGACTTGAAATAGTGGTAACAATGACACTGTGTGATATACTTGACACAGTGGTAACAATGACACTGTGTGATATACTTGAAATAGTGGTAACAATGACACTGGATGATATACTTTAACAGTGGTAACAATAGCACTATATGATATAAATTGGTCAGGTAACAATGGCTGACCGGTCAGGTAACAATGGCTGACCAAGATATTGCGCTTGGGCTGTAGGAGCCCCTCCGGAGTCTGTACACACCCCCAGTGAGCGCCGTCGACGATGAATAAATATGGATGGCTCGGGCTGCACGCCGCAGTGGGTACTGGAATGTACCATCATATGCATTGCATTGCATTCATGCATTTGTTCATTATTTGTCGTTGTGATATTTCTGGAGATATTTATCTACTTTTGCTGGTGCTATCTGATCCTTGAGTGTTGGGGCCCGAGTGGCTGACCAGGAACGAAGATATTGCCCGAGGGGCAGGTTTCTGTGCATAGTGACACCGATGGCTGGAATTATTTTGCAACTGTTAAAAAGATTATTTTCAAAAGAGGTTTAAAACTGAGTCAGATATTTTATAAAGGATTTTCATGGAATTACTGTTTTCAAAAAGGGTTGTACCGTCTTAGATAGCATGATGAAGTGTTCTTACGTGATTTCTTATCGCTCAGTTATTATTTACTCTTATTACCACTGAGTTGGAAGTACTCACTTTACTCCCTGCACCTCGCGTGCAGTTGCAGGTACTGTTCACCCGGTAGCGGGTTATTAGCGGACTGAAGGTATACTATTGTAGCTGAGCAAGGTGACCGTCCGCGTTCACGGCACCGTATTTCTTCATTGATTCTAAATTCCATTCTTTATATTGCTTGTCTTGTATTAGTATTTAGATCTTTAGATGCTCGTGGCTTGTGACACCCCGATTTCGGGCTGAGTTGGGATGGTTTCCATTATTCTATCATGTTTACTTCG
Organism: Nicotiana tabacum; assembly: GCF_000715075.1. Lineage (NCBI taxonomy): Eukaryota > Viridiplantae > Streptophyta > Magnoliopsida > Solanales > Solanaceae > Nicotiana > Nicotiana tabacum. The sequence goes on along the minus strand of NC_134086.1, from coordinate 115,861,342 downwards.
CACTTGTGATTATATTATCTGCGAATTAGACTTATTCCTGCTAAGTAATTATAAAGAGATGTATTGTTTTGTTGTTGGCTGGCCTTGTCCCCACGAGAGGCGCCATCACGACCGAAGGTTGGGATTTTGGGTCGTGACATTTAGAGAGTGGGCTTGACTGTTGCAAGGATGAATGCGAGATTTGCAGAAGATTCAAGGTACCAGATGGTCTGTGTTTCACGAGCTTATGAAGGTTTGAGTTTAATCTCACTATGATATTGTGGCAGCAATAGAGTATATGTGTTATGAGTTATTGTGTGTGTTTTGTTCTACGACTCCGAGCCAAGTGGGGAGTCTGCTATTGATTAAGTGATTGCACGGTTATGTGCTATGTTGGTTCCGGTTTGAGACATTCGGGTGAATCAGTTATGGCCTACGGAGGTTGAGACCGAGGATGGCTCGGGTAAAGGAAAATTTTGACGAAGATTATATTATGCTTCATAGGTGTGTGAGAATCACGGATGTCTTGAGTTGTTGTTGGCAAGAATGCTCGGTGCATAGAGCAGGAAGTTGCTTGGCTGTATTGGGATGATGTTACATTCTACGGTGTCGGAGTGCCAATGAGGAACGAGTTTTTCGGTTCATTTGATTAGACTAATTGCAGTTTGAATAGAGTGAATGACTCTCGAGAATGGTTCTAATATGTTCAAGATTCTACATGTAACAGTTGGATATTTTAAAGTTGTATATGTGGTTAGGAACTGAGTTTTCATTTGGAAGATGTCAAGACTTGTGGTACTTTCTACATTAACTATGGGATTCTATACATCAGTATTAGGAAGGTAATGATTCCAGATTCGCAGGAAGTCTCTTCGAGGTAGGTATTTTGAACGTGGTGCTTTTGGAAACATTTAAGAGAGTACTATGCGGCTTATGAGCCTTAGACAATGTGGTTTTATGTTTGGGTCTCGTGTGGTAAGTCTGGGTTGAGGAATTGTGGTGCTACAACAAGAAGGGATATCAAGTTGAAGGTAAATCAGAAGGAAACTTGGATAGATATGATAGCTGGGCAGTAGTCCGGATCGGTATAGTAAGGATATGATTAGTTCCTTGGGTGTGTATGGGGTAATGAGTACCTATAGGTATTTCGCGGCAATGCTCTTAGGTTTTGATGGGTTGCGTAGCTTGGTCGAGTTAGAAGGATTCAGTCCTGGCAGGTCTGGTTTGTGCAAGGGGAACTCAGAGAGTTCTTGATGGTTTCTACCTCGGTTGGAGATGTATATTTTCTATAGGCATGAGGAGCATGTGATGTATAGTGATTTCCTTCTAGATGGGATCAATGGAAGTTCTTGACTAGTGGAGTACGTAGATGTTTGTGGCTCGAAAGGGAGATGAAGTTCTCATGTTATCCTAGGATGGTATGGTATATGCGATATGTTGTGGAGGATTGAGATTTGCGTGTGTAAGATTACGGTTCAGTTTTGAACGGAAAGTCATAAAATTCTTAGGCAACATGGACAGTTTTAGATGATTAGAGAAATTAGCTTCAGATGATTAAGGGGATGATCTCCAGATGATTAAGGAATTGGTATTGCCAAATGGAAGTGATTTGACGAGGGTATATGTTTTAGAAAAGGCAATGTGATTAAGTTGATGGTACTTCGGTAGAATTGTGGTGCTTTCTTGTTAGATCGACTGCTGATATTCGAGTTTGCTTGGTGACTTTAGAAAAGGAAATGTGATTAAGTTGATGGTACTTCGGTAGAATTGTGGTGCTTTCTTGTTAGATCGACTGCTGATATTCGAGTTTGCTTGGTGACACTGGGGAATTTTAGAGTATCTTTCATGGAATGATTGGGTATTTGAGGTGCGGTATGCATTCGGACGGCGGAATTGGGATCAGGTATGTTGATTCATGTGCCATATGGATTTGGAGACAAGGAAGTTCTCACATTCAGGCTATGTTGTGGTTGTGAGTCGTGTGTATCGGCACTGTTTAGTGACTATCGAGGTTTGGAGACCCGAGCAGATCTTTTGTGCTTGGCATGTTAGATTTTGGATGGGATATTGGGTTCAGACTGGTTGTCTCCGTGTTGTGTCATTCTGGACTATTGTGCTAAGGCGACACTATTGGCTATGCCGGAATTGCCACAGATTGAGTGGCGAGGTCCTTAGGATTATGCCCTAGTGGAGTGGTTTTATATTTCAAAGACCCATCAAACGGCTGGGAAGAATTGTCTTTCTTATTTTGGCTTTCATGATGGATGTCAGTGTAGAGGCTTCTACCATTGATTCAGTTCCGGTGGTGAGGGACTTTTCGGATGTGTTTCTTGTGGCCGGGCATGTCGTCGGGCAGGGTTGTTGATTTTGGTATTGATTTGATGCCGGGCACCGTATCGTATGGCACCGGCAGAGTTAAAGGGGTGGAAGGAGCAGCTTCAGGATTTCCTTGATAAGGAGTTCGTTAGCAGGTCAATGTGGAAGCGTGTTCTAACTTGAGTCGGCTTGGTTGGCTCCGAATTGTATCTTTGAGAGAGGTGTTGATTCGTCGGTTATTGAGCTTATTAGTAATCCAGGGATACCTATGAGTTACATTTCCGTGTTGCGAGGCATTAGGATTTGTTGGTTATCGGCACATGTGGTGCGGTGTTATTCGGGTCTCTCAGCAGGATTCGAGCGGGAGAAGTATTAGATATTGCTTGGCGGATGGCGCATTTGTTATGCCCTTTCGGGTTGTGCGATGTTATGTACTTGCTTTATCGTGGTTATGATGATTTACTTTGATTCTAGACATCAATTGTGCGTGGTCGTCAATTTCGAGCAGAGTGACTTGAGGTGTTCCATGTGGAGCAGTGTTTGGATAAGGTCGTGCATTGCAGCAAATTTATGTGGAGGTATGACCTTGCAGGTTAGATTCATGTGTTTTGTTCCTATAATGTGAAACGGGTTCTCAACCTTGTGTTGTGGTGGTACTGGTGAACTTGAGGTACAACTCTTTCATTTGGGTCATTTTCATGATTTGAGTATGTTCAGAACGTTGCCTATTGGTGCACGTATTATGCAAGTTGTGGCCTAGGCCTATATTGATGTGTAATGTTACCAGAGTGGTGTGTTGGATTAGAGGAGATCGTTTGGATCATTAATGAATACGAACGGATTCTATTTCATCATGTTAGAAGGATAATATCGAGGTTCGGCTCGAAAATTTGCTATGGTATTTGCCAAAGGAGAAGTGGCTTCATAAATGGTTGGTCTGAGAAATGGTTATGGTTTATTGCATGTTTCATTTATCGTTGGCAGTATATGAAAGTGTTGGAATGAGACTTTAGTTGATAAGAGGTTTTCTACCGGTATTCGGTTGTTCTGGGCAGCTGCTGTAAATAGAAGTTATCGCTACGAGCATTTGAGTTACGTGGTTTATCATGTAATTGCACCTGAGGTTGCAGTTATGGGTTATTACAGCTGGTTCAGACTTATTCTGAATATAGATGTGAGATTCTGATCTTGTGGATGATTTCGGAAGTGGAAATGGGGTTCTCAGGTTTATGGGCTAGGTTGGATTGTGAAATTTTAGTTGCATTGTGTTATCAGACCTATATGAGATAGGGTGACGTGGGATCACTCCCGACTATATGCATGGTAAAGTTATTCATCAATTGGTTGGCTTCCGGAACAACTCTGGGCACGTTCGAGGACGAACGTGTGTTTAAGTGGGGGAGGATGTAACGACCCCACCGGTTGTTTTGAGCTTTTGCACTTCGCCCGCCAGTTCTCGGGCGTGACTTGCTCGTGTGGTGTATTATGACTTATGTAAATCGTTGGTGTTGGGTTACATGTTAATCAGAATGAATTTGGAAGAACAGTCTCAGTTGAAAGCTTAAAATTTGAAAGGTTTGACTTGTTTGTATTTGATCTCGGATTGGAATTTTTATGGTTTGTTTAGCTCCTTTAGGTGATTTGGGACTTAGGAGCGTGATCGGAATGCATTTTGGAAGTCCGTGGAAGGTTTAGGCTTGAATTGGCGAAATTGAGATTTTGGCGTTTTCCGGTTGATAGGTGAGATTTTGATATCGGGGTCGGAATGGAATTTCAGAAATGGGAGTAGGTCCGCTGTGTCATTTGTGATGTTTGTGCAAAATTTCAGGTCATTCGGACTAGGTTTGATAGATTTTTTGATCGAATTCGGAATTTTTGGAATTCTTAGGCTTGAATCCGAGGGTGATTTGATGTTTTGATGTTGTTTTGAGCGTTCCGAAGGTTGGAACAAGTTTGAATTATGTTATGGGGTGTGTTGGCATGTTTGCTCGGGGTCCCGTGAGGCTCGGATATGTTTTGGAAGAGTTTTTGGAAGATTTTGGCGTTTTGAGCATAAACATGTAATGATCTAAAGGTCCATTTTTAGTTCTAGAGATCGAAATTTGATTTTGAGACTTCCAGAATTTTGATAATGAATTATAGGAGTGATCTGGAAAGTTTGGTCTAATTTCATCAAGTCGTGATTGGGTTTTTGACACGAATCATGAGTTAATTGTTTAACGAGCGAAATGGATATCGCACTGAGCAAACGAGCTCCGAATTGAGTTTCGATCGAAGGACTATGTTCCTATCATTATTTGTGACTCATAGGAACAAGAATCATCGAATTCTGAGTTCGTATGATGGAGTTAGAGCCTTTTTAGTGAAATTAAAGACTGCTGGTGCATTAGATCTATTGCGCACCTTTTAGCGACCAGATTGGACCTTTTAGCGACGGGAATTAAGCTTTTAGCGACCAGAATCGGATTTATTAAGGTTGTTACGTTTTAGCTCATTTTGACTTTTTTTTTTGGTGAAAGAACACGACTTGGGGCGATTTTTGAGCAAAAAATCATGGGAAATATTGAGGTAAGTCACTTGTGATCATTTCTACTCCATAATATTGAATTATCATCGAATAATCCAACTAGATTACATGTTTTTGAGGTATAAATTGGGGATTTGGACATAGGAATTTGAAAATAAGATTTGAAGATTTGGAGGCCGAATTGTTATCGGAATTTAGTAATTTTGGTATGATTGGACTCGTGGTTGAATGAGTTGTTGGATTTTGTGAGTTTCATCGGATTCTGAAGCGTGGGCCCGGGGGCCCGGGTTTGAGCAATTTCGGGATTTTGATGTTAAATTGGATATTTTCGAGTGGGCTTCGTTCCCTTAGCATATTTTAATGATTATGTACTGATTGTGGCTAAATTTGGAGCATCCAGAGGTCGATTCGCGCGGGCGAGGCATCACGGGCTAGAGTTCGGATGGATCGAGGTGAGTAATGATTGTAAATGATGTTCTGAGGGTTTAAAACCCCGGATTGCACATCGTTGTGCTATATTGAGGTGTGGCACACGCTTGATGACGAGCGTGGGGTCATGCACTATTGGGGATTGTGACTTGGTCCGTCCCGATTGATGATTTTACCGCGTATTTGATTGAAAACTATTTGCTATCATCATTATTTGGGCTGAAAGCCATATTTGGGCCTAGTGCCAGCTATTTGAACCCTTTGGGAATTTTTGTTGATATTTCCTCACTATTTTGACTTTATACTTGAACTCGGTCATGTTATTTTCCACTATTTTCAAAACTTAGCCATGTTTACTTTGCTTTAACACTTGAAATAATATTTTAAATAATATTTTGGGCTGAGCGTTATGTTTTACTGTTGCCCGAGTGGCTTATGTGATTTTTGACTGAGTAAGGCCGATGGTCTGTATTGTGAGGATACTTTTGGGTCAGAATGCACGCCGCAGCAATGAGATACTGATTATGATAATGAGGCCAAGGGCCTGAGATTATGCGCCACGAGGTGGCTTGATATTGCGCTTGGGTCGTAAGTGGCCCCTCCCAGAATTTGTACACCCCCTGTGAGTGCGGGTACCCATTATGATGTGAGATATAGCCCGAGGGGCTGATATTGTTCTATGTGATAGCCCGAGGGGCTGGTATTGTTCTATGTGATTGCCCGAGGGGCTGGTACCGTTCTGTGTGATTGCCCGAGGGACTGGTATTGTAAAGGGATGGTACCGTTTTATGTGATTGCCTGAGGGGCTAGTATTATTCTGAGATATGGCCCAAGGGGCGGAGTTGTTGACATTGTGCCTGAGGGGCGAACCTTTATGTGTTTATCTTTCATATTTACCTATCATTTACCTATTAAACTATGGTATTTGTGCCCGAGGGGCGGATTTCTGTGCTTACTTGCACTTACTATTTTGCATTCATTTGCGTAAATGTTGAAAAAGTCATTTTCAAAGAAGTTTAAACTGAGCTAAGATGTTTTAAGAGATTTTTACAGCTTCACTGCTTTCTTACTGGTTTTTGAACTGCTTCTAGATAACATCTTGATATGCTTTACGTGATTTTTTACCATTCAGGCTTTATTTATGATTATTACTTACTGAGTTGGAGTACTCACTTTACTCCCTGAACCTTGTGTGCAGATTCAGGTATTTATACACCCGGTAGCGGGTTTTGGTTGTTTGGAGGCAGAGTCATCGGAGTTTAGCAAGGTAGCTGCCGGTGTTCACAACACTGCTTTTCTCTCTCTTCATTTCATTAGTCTATATTTGTACACTTCTGACTTTCAGTTATATTTATACCCTAGTAGATGCTCGTGACTTATGACACCCCGGTTAGGGCTGTGTCGAGTTGTATTTCCGCTACTTATTATCATTAAATCATGTTTAGACTACTTTTATATTGTTTAACTATTTTAAAAAAGTTAATTGGGTTTAATTGGCTGGCCTTGTCTTCATGAGAGGCGCCATCACGACCGGGTTTGGGGTTAGGGTCGTGACATATGATTTGTACGTGTAGTCGGAATTGAATTTTGGGAAGTTCATGAAGGAAAATTCTAAATTTGGGAGCTTTCAGTTAGAAGAATTTAGTAAGGTTTGACTTTTGAGTAAATGAAGTAGGAATCGGGATTTGAAGGTTCCAATAGATTTTTATTGTAATTTCGGACTTAGGTGTATGTTTGGATTGAGTATCAGGTAGTCCGGGAGCATTTCAGCGCTTATTGTAGAAAGTTGGTATTTTGGAAGTTCTAGAATTTCATAAGTTTGGTTTGAAGTGGATTTTGATGTTATCGATGTCCGTTTGGAGTTCCGAGCCTTGAAATAGGTTTGTATCGTGATTTTTGACTTGTGCATAGAGTTTGGCATCATCCCAGAATGTTTTGATATGATTCGAGCGCGTTCGTCGAAGTTTGGAAGTTTAAAAGTTTAAAGAAGGATTTTGGTCGTCGATTCATAATTTAGATGTTGTTTGATGTGATTTGATACCTCAAGCAGGTCCATGTTATGTTTTGGAATTTGTTGGTGTGATTGGAGGGGTCCCAGGGCCTCGAGTGAGTTTCGGGGTGGTTTCAGATCAATTCTCCTTGTTTTGTCACTGGTGTGCTGGTGTCTGGTTTCCTCCTTCGCGATCGAAGGGTCTCATACATTCACAAAGAGGAATTTTGGGGCTACTGGGATTTGCCCACTGTGAAAGCGATGAAGGAGATGATAACGCAGGGCAGAAGCTGGGGAAGCCTACACGAATGCGAGCTGAAGGTCGGGAACGTGAAAAGGAAAGGGAGCTAGTGGCCTGCCAGGCGTTAAGCCTTCGCGAACGCGGATCGTGGCCCGCGAATGCGAAGGGTAAAGGTCACAAGGCTTCGTGAACGCGACCCTTGGGTCGCGAACGCGTAGAGGAAAAATGTGGAGGCAGAATTTTTAGCCTTCACGATCGTGGAGGTATTCCTGCGATCGTGAAGGTATTCCTGCGATCGCGAAGAAGGACGGGCCTGGGCAGATTGTTTTAAGTTGGATTTTTGCCCATGTCACTCATTTCTCTCTTGGTTTGGGCGATTTTTGGAGAGCTTCAAGGAGAGTTTTTCATCATCTATTGCAAGGTAAGTAATTCCCACATATTGTTAGCAAATTACATGGAGTGTACAAAGATTTAAACATGAAAATTTGTAGAAATTTGAGATTTTGGTGGAAAACCAAGAATTTGGTAATTTGGGAATTTGACCACGAAATTGGACATGGAATTGGGAATAAGTCATATATTTGGGGTTTGTAGTGTTATGAGTAAAGTTTATCTTCGATTTTTTTGGAATCTGGGCCCGTGGGCCCCCGAAGGTCGACTTTTTTGACTTTTTGAGCAGAGTTGGAATTGTCATGAATTGATTTATTATGAGTATTAGAGTGTAGTTTTATTGATATTCATGATTGTTTGACTAGCTTCAGATCATTTGGCTTTTTGAAGAGTTAGAGAGGCATTAGAGTCAATTATAAAACTTTGGAGCAAGGTTAGTCTTCTGTATAACTTTGTGAGGGGGAAACTACCCCTAGGTGATATTTATTGTTATGTGCAACTAGATGTGGGTGCTACGTACATACGAGGTAATGAGAGTCCATACATAGCCAAAACATATCTATGTCAGGGTAGACTTAGGACCTTATCATGTAATAATTGAATTATTTGAACTTGTTCTGCTGGCTTAATTAATTAAAGTTATAGCTGAAATTGATTGAGAAGTAAATATACTAGGCCAAACTTTATCTCTTTGAGTTGTTGCCAAGATGTTTGATAAGTGTAAAGGGGTGTATTTGTTATTTTACTCATATACTGTATTGTAAACACGTGTCTTGTAATTCGGTAATTTCCTTCCTTTCTTGTGGAGTGGGCCGAACACCTCGGTAGTATATATATGCATCTATGGATCGTGCTGCACATCCCTCAACAGTGTACACCTTATTCCGAATTAGGGCGAACGACCTCGGCAGAATCGTGCGTTATATCACTAGTATTCCGAAAATTCACGAGCTAATCTTCCCACCGATGCCCGACATTTTATGGTATTTCTTATTTATTTGATATTAACACTTGGCATTTTTTGAGATATTGAGGTGCAATACAAGATCGAGAAATTTATTCTTTAAAGGAAATAATTGGAACATTATGAAATTTCAGATTTACTCCACTACTGTTGTGAACTTCATACCTATTATGAATTATCATTTATTTATCTGGACCTCTAGTAAGTGTCGATGTCGACCTCTCGTCACTACTTCTCCGCGGTTAGGCTAGATACTTACTGGGTACGCGTTGATTGACGTACTCATGATGCATTTCTGCACTAAATGTGCAGGATCTGACAAGTCATTTGGTGATTATCTTGGCGTGTAAGCGCATCTGTTGAGGAGACTTTATGTGAGCTGCAAATTCAGGCTACACATCGCAGTCCACTGGGTCCCCACTGTACTATTTACTTTATCCTGCCTTATTTACATTCTGGACAGATGTTGTATTATCGTTATACTCCTTAGAAAATGCTCTTGTACATGTGACACTGGGTTTTGGGGGTTCCTACAGGTTGTTCGTGATTAATGTTTTGGGAACATTATCATTTACCTTGTAAATTCTATTTCAAAAGATTTAATAAATAGAAATTCTATTTTCAAATACTAAAATGAGTAATTAAGCTGAACATTCATCGTTGGCTTGCCTGACGGTGGTGTTAGGCGCAATCATGACTTATAGTGGATTTTGGGTCGTGACAACATATAAGGGTAAATTTAGTAAATGGAGGATTTAAGATGATATAACAACTACCTTTTTAATGGACATAAGAACCTAAGAACCTAAAACAGTCAAATTCCCACAAATAAGCCAGAGTACGTACTCGTCACCTCGCATACACGGCCTTCACATGACACAATTAGCACAATTGACTCAAATCCTAAGAGGTAGTTCCCCAACACAAAGTTAGGCAAGATACTTACCTCAATGAAGCTAGACCAATACTCAAAAATGACCTCTCTTGTGAAACAACCTCCGGACGACTCAAATCGAGCCAAAATAGCTTAACATCATAAATAAAAATCATAGGAAATAATTCTAGATAACAAAGCTTAGATCTTGAAAGAGAAATAAAAAGTCAACCCCAAGCTCGCATCTCAGAACACGACCAAAATTACAAAATTCGAATACCCATTCGATAACGAGTCCAGCCATACAAGAATTACTCACAAATCCGACCTCAAATCGCCTTTCAAATCTCCAAAGTTTAGTCTAAAAAGTTTTCACAATTCCCCCCAAATTTCATACTTAAATTACTAATTAAACGATGAAAATAACAATGGATTCATGAAATATAATAACATTCGGGTAACGAACACTTAACACAATGAATTGCTTGAAAAACCCACGAAAAATCGTCACTACCCGAGCTCCCTAGGTCCAAAAATTTGTAATGAAACCAAACCCTCGAATTTAACCTTTCTGCCCAGCACTTCTGCATTTGTAGACAAAAAAATGCATTTGTGAGCTATGACTCGCATCTGCGAAGACAAGCTACCAGCCAAAGATTCGTATTTGCGCAAGGAAGGTCGCACCTGCAACACACCTGGGGCCCTCGTCCACACATACCAACAAGTTGCATAACATAATGCGGACATGATCGAGGCTTCAAATCACATCGAACAACATCAAAACTATGAATCACACTACAAATCGAACTTAATGAACCAGTGAACTCTTAACTTCTACAACTCGCGCCGAAACATATCAAATAAACTCGATTGACGTTAAATTTTGCATGCAAGTCCCAAATAACATAATGGAGCCAATCCAATTCTCAGAATCTCAATCCAATCCCCATATCAACAAGTTAACTCCCGGTCAAACCCCTCAACTTCCAAACCTTCAACTTTCAAATTTTTGCCAAAATGCATCAAATTAACCTACGGGCCTCCAAATCCCAATCCGGACACATGCCTAAGCCCAAAACCACCATACAAAGCTAGTGGAATCATCAAAACACCATTTCAGAGTCATCTACCCAAAAGTCAAACTCCGGTCAACTCTTTTCACTTAAGCTTCCAAACAAGAATTATTCTTCTAACTTAATCCCGAATCGTCCGAAATCCGGACTCGACCAAACAAACAAGTTATAATACACAATAAGAAGCTGCTCGAGACCTTAAGCCACCAAACGTGATGCTAATTCTCAAAATGGTCGGTCACGTCATTACATTCTCCCCCTCTTAAACAAACGTTCGTCCTCGAACGTGCCAAGAATCATTCAGAAGTCATCAAATCATTGAGTGTACTCACCATACATATACTCATGGGGTGACCCCACGTCACCCCTTTGCAGATAAGCCCGACAACACCATCTCATTTGAAGATTATTTCTTCCACCAACACTAGTAAGCCTTAGAACCAAAAGTTTCACTATCCAATAATTTCTAAAAGACCTTATTCACACATCAACATGCGGTATTGGCCTCAACCAGCTACAACAACTCATGCCTACTCCCACAAGATACAACCACACAACGTAACACATCACATATATGCCCATAACAACATCTCGTGTCATAATAGCTTCCTATAATCACATCCAACACCGATAGCTAACCTGATATCGCTTAGAACCCTATTCCAAACCTCCACAACACTGACAATGATGCAAGAAACATGAAGATACCATGACTATTCACTAAAATCAACAAGTCACACCGGACGACACCTGGGCACACACCTCGCAAGCTAAAACCCAGTAAGCACAATGCAAAACGATTGAGTATGCAAAGAGAAATACATGAGAGAACTATCGAACAAGCCCGATAAGCATAACTCCCCATCAGTACCATACTAACGAGTTAATTCCACAAGGAAGGATCAAAACATATGAACTAATCACAAGGGTCTTATCCTAATATAACTCCAGCACGACACACTGCCCAGTTCAAACATATCAAATCACACGAAAATGCAAGGGTCCCATCCTTAGCTCTGAATCGCAAGTAGAATACACATCATACCAATTGAAACCTTCCATTAATTCCATCTTGTGATACAGAATGACAACACGTAATGAACTCCCAATACTAGTAGAGCATCTAAATCACAAATCGTAACCAACCATCTAGAAGTCACATCAAAACATACCGTAATGGGTAGCAAAAAGTCATTTCTAGTCTCATAGCTCTATATAATGAACAAAACAAAGCGATAGACACGTGTTACCACTATAAAATCTCCCAACAAGGGCAACTACATAGGTAGAGTACAAAATCACGAAACTCACCCATATGTGAAGCAAGATAAGAGGACTCACCCCGATAAGAAAAACCAAATCAAAATAAGAATGATGCTCCTCTATAACAATCGAAACCATACCTATAATGACACCATTTGATGCAGTAGCCCTATCCTTACTGTAGAAAACACATCAACGAGCCAGGCTTCCCTCTTTTGGGCGCCCTGTAACTGCCTGACCTGTACCCCAAGCTGGCGATGTAGGGATAATAAAAACTAGAGCAGAACTCATAGCCTAAATACCCTGTTGCGACACATCTGTCTGGAAGTGTGGCTGGTATCTCCACACTCAAAGCAACTTCTCCGTTGGTGTGGCTGTGGAAGCTATCCGGTGCGAGTACTCTGAGACCCATAGGTATCTGAAACATCGTGCAAAGCCTGAAGTGCAAACTGGACTAGCTGACCCACGAAACCTGTACCATGACGTACCTTGCCTCCAAAATTGGGACCAGTATACCCTCTCGGTCTATGAGGCCTCTTATCCTCCCTGACCTCTCCTTCCTGAACCTACATGCCCTCCAATCTACGAGCGATCTCTATCACATGCTGGAACGGAACATTCGTCTCCAACTCCCGAGCCATGCTAAATCAGATACCATAACCGAGCCCCTCAATGAATCTGTAGACTCCTTCTCTAACTGTAAAAACCAAAGCAAGTGCATGTGTGGATAAATCACTAAATCTATTGATATACTCTGACACTGATATAGTGACCTAGTGCAACTGCTCAAACTCCGCGTGCCATGCATCCCGAAGAGTCTAGGGAACAAACTCTCTCAAGAAATCTCTGAAAACTGAGCCTATGAAAGTGAAGCTGCATCGGTCGGGCTACCCAAATCGTACGTTTGCCACCACTGATATGCCTTTCCCTTAAGCTGGAACATAGTAAAAACAACCCCATTCGTCTCCATAATACCTATAGTGTGGAGAATATGGTGGCACTCCTCTAGGAAACCATGTGTATCCTCTTAAGTCAAGCTACCAAAAGTAGAAGGGCAATACTTCTTGAACCTCGCAAGTCTAAGCTGTTCCTCCTCAGATACTGCTGCCCTAACCACATGCTGAATAATAGGCTGGGTTGATATGACACCTGGAACCTAACCAACATGGACTCACTACTCTAGATTATAGAAGGATGGAGTCTAAGCCCCTCCCTTAGTCTGTGAAGTAGTTGGCGCAACCTGAATCAACCCTGCATGAGCCAATATGTCAAATATACTCCGGAAATGTGCTAAAGTCTCCTGAAGTCCCGGAGTAGCAACATGCGCCTCCGGTACTAGTCTCCCAACAAGAGCTACTGAAGGCTCCTCAACTGCTACCTTGACAGGTGCTCTAGCTATAGTACGTGCTCCTCATCGACCTCTACCTCAACCTCTGCCCCAACCCCTAGCAACACCGGCTTTGGGAACAGCGTCATTAGTAACTGCAGCTCGTATCCTCACCATATGTGAGAGAATATAATGATAAAGGCTCAAACTCTAAGATCAATCAACTCGCACGATAGGAATGAAAAAAGTGAAATTGTCCTAATAGTTTCGTAGCCTCTCGAAGATAAGTACAAATGTCTCTGTACCGATTCACAAGACTCTACTAAACTCGCTTATAACTATTAGAACCTATGAACCTAGAGCTCGAATACCAACTTGTCACGACCCCAATTTCTCTCCATAGGATGTCGTGATGACACCTAGTCACTAAGACTATGTAAGTCTAACACTTACTAAATTAAAGACAGAATATAACTCGAAACAACTATTAAGCATGAAACTAAAATTTCTATAGTAAACCAATAAGTGCAATACAATACTCAAAACTGGTAGTACAAGTCATAAACTCTACTGAGTTTACTAGAAAATTTTCTAACTACAACTATTCCGAAAAAGAAATAGACAGTACAAGTACAGTACCAAAATGTGACTCTGAGGCCTGCGAACGCGACGACAAGTATACCTTGAGTCTCCACAACAAAGCCCGTACAACTAACTAGGGTCAACCAACTTCAAAGTACCTGGATCTGTACAAAAATATGCAGAAAACGTAGCATGAGTACACCACAATGGTACCTAGTAAGTATCAAGACTAACCTTGGCGAAGTAGTGACAGTCCAGACACATACTAGTCTAAATAACCTGTACAAGTATGAATGTGAAACTAATAGGAAAATGATGACAATATAAAGCTAAGCATGGTAAAGATAACCAAACAATACTCGCAATAAAACACTAGAAACAATGATTAGCAACATGGAACAAGTAGGTAATAATGCCGTAAAGTAAGCTGAACACAGTTTAAGTCCGGTGAAACCAAGTAAAGGGAACAAGTAACAATTCAATAAGAGCAACTGCTTTCATATAGATTTGTTCTTCAAGGATTTCCCCAAGGCACTTCACCTCATAGTCACATTTCACGGGTCCCAATTCATGAACCCTAATCACTTGGCATCTCCAGCCCATATTACAATTCATAACCGCACGGACGACTCACATGCCAAGGGAGTGACAATATCTAATATTTGCATGGACAACTCACGTGCCAACAATAACAATGACTCATGACCGACGGACAACTCACGTCCAATAGAGCAACTCTCACATAGAAAGCAAGTAAACAAGAGTCCATGTAAATAGTCAATAACATCAAGATTTATCTTCATACACCAATATGGGTGATTAATTACGTGTATTCTTGTGCAAGTATTCTATCACAACTGAAGTCAACAAGTAAGAATAGAGACAATGAATGACACATAAGAAACAATCACCACAAAATGTACAATGTATAACTCACACAAGGTAGGCACACCACTCCACAAATATCATCAATAACAATGCCCCCAGGCCATCACAAGTCATCACAAATCATTCCCGACATAGCCCATCTTGTCTCGCCACGGGCACAACAATAAAGTAAATGCCCTCCTTGTCTCGCCGCACACACATAATAATATTCCTACCCTCTCTGGCTACATGCGCAAACTCACATATATAGCCCGCCTTGTTACGCCACATGTGCAAATATCAATAATAACAATAGCACGGACAACTTACATGCGAACACCCCGACAATCCTCTCAAGAATATCACGTGTGCCAAGAACATAACAACACAATATAAGGTCTTTCACACATGTGCCTATATGCCTCAATGTTTCCTCAAAACAATTTCAATACCACAACCACGCATGGCCCTCGGCTCAACAACACTGAGTACAACATCAACAACAATAATAACATGAGAGTACGACAAGTAAATCAACACAAGAACTTTAGAACATAAAGAAACATATGAACGAGCTCACAAAGAAAGACACAATAAGGAATAATGGTTTCAGCAAGAATAGCTCAACAAGGGGAGAGATAATATGCAACAATGTTTCCGCATAAGTTCAATTCAACGATAAGAGAGATAGCATGAATCAATGACTCCAAATAAGGATAAGTCCACAATGAAAGGGATAACAAAACTTCAATTAAGGTTAAGCCATTACAGAAAGGACAACGATAACTTCAATTAAGGTTATGAAATTATGAAAAAAGACAATATAAATTTAATTAAGGTTAAGCAATTACAAAAAAACAACATGGCAATATAAGAGATGACAACTTCAGTTAAGGCACATAAGAGTTTATTGGCAATAAGGGTAGAACATGAATCAATCAACTCCAAATAAGACACGTAAGGGTAAATTTAGTAAATGGAGGATATAACATGATAAGACAACTTCCTTTTTAGTGGACATAAGAACCTAAGAAGTCAAATTCCCACAAATAAGCTCGAGTACATACTCGTCACCTTGCGTACACGTACTTCACATGACACAAATAGCACAATTGACTTAAATCCTAAGGGGTAGTTCCACCACACAAAGTTAGGCAAGATACTTACCTCAAAGAAGCTAGATCAATATTCAAAAATGACCTTCTCGTGTGAAACAACCTCCCGATGGCTCAAATCTAGCCAAAATAACTAAACATCGTAAGTAAAAATTATGGAAAATAATTCTGGATAATATAGCTTCGATCTTGAAAGAGAAATAAAAAGTCAACTCAAAAAGTCAACACTGAGCTAGTGTCTCAAAACCCAACCAAAATTATAAAATCCGAATAGCCATTCGATAATGAGTATAACCATACAAGAATTACTTAAATCTAACCTCAAATCGCCTTTCAAATCTCCAAAGCTTAGTTTAAGAAGTTTTCACAAATTTTCCCCAAATTTCCAACTTAAATTACCAAATTAACGATGAAAATAACAATGGATTCATGAAATATAAATAGATTCGGGTAAAGAATACTTACCCCAATGAATTGCTTGAAAAATCCACAAAATATCATCATTAACCGAGCTCCCTAGGTCCAAAAATGAATAATGAAACCAAACCCTCGAATTTAAACTTTCTGCCACGCATCTGCGAGTCCGCATTTGCAAGCTATGGCTCGCTTTTGCAAAGACAGGCTACCAGCCCGAGATTCCCATTTGCGCAAGGAAGGTCGCACCTGAGACACCGCAGAAGTGATACAAAAGCCGTAGAAGCGGATAGTCACCTTAAGCCACAAACTAGCATCTGTGATGGGCACACTTCAAATGCGGCCATGCACCTGCGTTCGCAATCCGCAGAAGCAAACTCTGCCCAGGCCTAACATCGCAGAAGCAACATAAACTTCACAAAAGTGCCTCCGCACCTGCGCTCCAAAGGTGCAGGTGCGACACACTAGAAACAGACCTGACCAAAAGCACGAAAGCTATCCGAAATACACCTGTGGCCTTCGGGACCCCGTTCAAACATACCAACAAGTTCCATAACATAAATCATACCTGCTCGAGGCTTCAAATCACATCAAACAACATCAAAATAACGAATCGCACTACAAATCAATATGAACCTATGAACTCTAAACTTTTACAACTCGTGCCGAAACATATCAAAACAACCTAGAATGTCATCAAAATTTTTGTTGTCACGACCCAATCCTCCCTCAGTGAGATATCGTGATGGCACCTAGTCTCTACGACTAGGTAAGTCTAACATTTGTGGAATGACAAAATGAAAGAAATTTTTTAACAACTAACTGCAACAGATAATTAAATAACTAATAAAAAAGCCACCCGGCATGTATAATAACCAACACTCGAGTAGACACAATATTCCTAAAACCTGGAACATCATAAGTCACAAGCTACGGAAGAAACTAGTATCTCTATACACCAGAGTCTAAGAAAAAGAAGGTATGGGAAGGTAAATGACATAGGAGGGAATAAAGAGGGACTCCGAGATCTGCAGACGCGACAAATATACCTTAAAGTCTCCTAAGTCTCGCTGATCACTAATGACGAGGCTGATACGAAGTATCTGGATCTGCACATAAACATGTGCATAAGAGTAGCATGAGTACATCAACACGGTACCCAGTAAGTGCCATGCCTAACCTCTGTCGAATAGTGACGAGGTCAGGTTAGGGCCCTACTGATATATATAATAAATAAGCCAGAAAAATATTACAGTATAATAAAAGACTGGAATTTAACAAAGAGGAAACCACAACAAAATAACACTATAGCACACAGGGATTAAACAACAGGGGATCTACCGAGATACTATCTCGTAGTCCCAAAAGTAAATATGCAAGGAGATCTCTCGAGGTACCACCTTATAGTCTCACAAGTAAATGTGCAGGGAGATCTCCCGAGGTACCGCCTCGTAGTCTCAAAGTAAATATACAGGGGGGATCTCCTGAGGTACCGCCTCGTAGTCCAAAAGTAAACAAACAGTTTGAAACCGATAAATACAACAATTAACAACAAGAATTCTACAATTAAGACTGATACAGATAAAGGAAAACATGAAATCAACTAAGCATGCTCCACATAGTTCAGATACGCATTTAATATTTGGCTAAACAGGACAACTACACATGCTGACATAACTTAATTAAGATGAAACATGTTATTACTTAGTAAGAATCGGATTTTACAATAAATATCCCGTGTACGCACTCATCACCTCACGTACATGGCGCTCACATATCACAACAGTACTAAATCCTAAGGGGATTTCCCCCCACAAGGTTAGGCATGCCACTTACCTCGAACCAAGCTCAATCAATCAGTAAGAATGTCTTTTCCATGATTTTCCGACTCCGAATGGCCCAAATCTTGCAAAAGCAATTACATACCATAAATATAACTATAAGAAACTAATCTAATTAATGAAATTAAGGCTTAATCAAGAAATTAGAAAATCGCCGCAAAAGGTCGACCTGAGCCCACATCTTGGAATTTGTTAAAAGTTATAAAATATGAACACCCACTCACTCACGAGTTCACTTGTGCCAAAATTATCCAAATCCGATATGAAAATACCAATCAAAACTCAAAAAATTGGTTGAAGAACTTTTCCCATTTTCCCGAAATTTTCCAAACCAATTCCGAAATTAAAGGATGGAATCAACTATAGATTAATGGAATATAACCATAAATGAGTCAAGAATCATTACTCAATAGTTTTCTTTGAAAATCCCCCAAAATTTTGTCCAAATCCGAGCTCTCTATCTCAAGTTATCTTAAAAATGGCTTAATCCTCGATTTTGAAATGTTATATTCTGCCCAGGCATCCCTTCTTCGCGAACGCGGAAGAACCCTTGCATTCGCGGAGCACAAAATTGCTTCAGCCCAAAATTACTCATCGTGAACACGATGACCTGAACACGAACGTGAAGCTTACTCAGCTCGACCCTACGCAAACGCGAGACCAACATCGAGAACGTGTAGGAAAAATGACCTGGAGACTCAGTTGACCAGCTTTCTCTACGCGAACACGGGACCCTCATCGCAAATGCATAGAATTATAACCCTAGAGCTTCGCGAACGCGGGACCTTCATCGCGAACGCAAAGCAAAATTCCCCTCCTGCCTCCAGCTCCTCTTCGTGAACGCGGAACTCCCCTCACGAATGCGAAGAAGGAAACTAGTAACTGGAACACCAGAAAAATCTGCAACTTCAAAAAGTCCAAATTGATCCGTTAACCACCCGAAATCAACCTGAGGCCCCGAGACCTCAACCTAACATATCAACAAGTCCTATAACACCATACAAACTTAGTCAAGCCCTCAAAACACATCAAACAACAACAAAAACACAAATCACCCTCCGATCCAAACTTAATGAACTTTTAAACTTCAAACTTCTACAACCGATGCTGAAACCTATCAAACCATGTCCGATTGACCTCAAATTTTTCACACAAGTCATATTCGATATTACGAACCTACTGTAACTTCTGGAATCAGAATTCGGCCTCGATATCAAAAAGTTCACTTTCGGTCAAACTTTCTCAAAAATTCAACTTTCGCCATTCCAAGCCTAATTCAGCTATAGGCCTCCAAACACAATCCGGACGCGCTCCTAAGTCCAAAATCACCTAACAGAGCTAACAGAACCGATGAAACTCTATTCTGGAGTTGTCTTCAGATAACTGCAATTATAGTCAAAACCCTAGAACTCAAGCTTTTGTTTTACGGACTAAGTGTCCCAAATCACTTTGAAACCAAAAACAGAACCTCTTGGCAAGTCACATAAGCAGAAAAAGATATGGGGAATGTAGTAAATAGGGGATTGTGGCTAATACACTCAAAATGACCGGTCAGGTCATTATATCCTCCCCCTCTTAGAACAATCATTTGTCCTCGAACGAGCATAGAGACATACCTAAAGTGGTGAAAAGATGAGGATAACGGCTGAGCATATCATGCTCGGTCTCCCAAGTCACCTCCTCGACTGACTGACCCCTCCACCGAACCTTCACTAAAGCAATGTTCTTTGACCTCATCTTTCGAACCTTTTTGCCTAAAATAGCCACCAACTCCTCAACATAAGATAGACCCTTGTCCAATTAGACTGAGCTGAAATCCAACACATGAGATGGATTGCCGTGATACTTTTGGAGCATAAAAACATGGAATACATGATGAACTCCTGCTAGACTGAGAGGTAAGTCAAACTCATAAGTAACCTCCCCAACTCACTGCAACACCTCGAATGGGACAATAAACCATGAGCTCAGCTTGAGCTTCTTTCTGAACCTCAAAATGCCCTTCATGGGCAAAACCCGGAGCAAGCATAACTCTTTTGTCTCAAATTCTACAACTCGCGCCGAAACATACCAAATCAACCCGAAATGTCATCAAAATATTTGTTATCACAACCCAATCCTCCCTCCATGAGATGTCATGATGGAACCTAGTCTCTACGACTAGGTAAGCCTAACATTTGTGGAATGACAAAATGAAAGCAAAATTTTAACAACTAACTGCAACAAATAATTAAATAACTGATAAAAATGCCACCCGGCATGTACAATAACCAACACTCGAGCAGACACAATATTCCCAAAACCTAGAACATCATGAGTCACAAGCTACGAAAGAAACTAGTATCTCTATACACCAGATTCTAAGAAAAAGAAGGTACGAGAAGGTAAATAACATAGGAGGGAATAGAGGGGGACTCAGAGGTCTGCGGACACGACAGATATACCTTGAAGCCTCTAAAGTCTCTCTACTCACTGATGATGAGGCTGATACAAAGTACCTGGATCTATACATAAAACATATGCCGAAGAGTAGAATGAGTACACCACAACGGTACCCAATAAGTATCAAGCCTAACATCGGTTGAGTACTGACGAGGTCAGGTCAGGGCCTAGTATATATAATAAATAAGGTAGAAAAATATTACTTTGTAATAAGAGACTGGAATTTAATAAAGAGGAAACCACAACAAAATACAGTACAACACACAAGGATTAATTAGCAGGGGATCTCCCGAAATACCGTCTCGTAGTCCCAAAAGTAAATATGTAAGGAGATCTCCCGAGGTACCGCCTCGTAGTCTCAAAAGTAAATGTGCCTCGTAGTCTCAAAGTAAATGTGCAGGGGGGATCTCCCGAGGTACTGCCTCATAGTCCCAAAGTAAACACACAACTTGAAACCAATGAATACAACAATTAATAACAAGAATTCTACAGTTAAGACTGATACAGATAAACAAAAAATAGGAAATCAACTTAGCATGTTGTACAAAGTTCAGATAAGCATTTAAGATACGTAGACATGCGATATTTGTCTAAACAATACAACTTCACATGTTGGCATAACTTAATTAAGATGAAACAGGTTATTACTTAGTAAAAATCGGATTTTACAACTAGCCCGTGTACACACTCATTACCTCACATACACGGCGCTCACATATCACTACAGTACCAAATCCTAAGGGGATTTCCCTCACACAAGGTTAGACAAGCCACGTACCTCGAACCAAGCTCAATCAATCAATAAGAATGCCTTTTTCATGATTTACCGACTTCGAATGGCCCAAATCTAGCCAAAAGCAATTACATACCACAAATATAATTATAGGAAACTAAATTAATGAAATCAAGGATTAAGTAAGAAATTAGAAAATCGCCCCAAAAAGTCGACCCAGACCCACGTTTCAGAATCGGGTAAAAGTCACAAGATATAACACCCATTCACTTATGAGTTTACTCGTGCTAAAGTTATCCAAATCCGATATCAAAATTCCGATCAAAACTCAAAAATTTTGTTGAAAAACTTTTCCCATTTTCCCCAAAATTTACCAACCCAATTATGAAATTAAAGGTTGGAATCAACTACAGATCAATAGAATATAACCATAAGTGTGTCAAGAATCATTACCTAATAGTTTTGTTTTTCCTGAAAATCCCCCAAATATTTTGTCCAAATCCGAGATCTATCTCAAGTTATGTTAAAAATGGCTTAAACCTTGATTTTGAAATGTTGTATTCTGCCCAGGCATCCCTTCTTCATGAACGTGGAAGAACCGTCATGTTCGCAGATCACAAAATTGCTTCAGCCCAAATTTACTCATTGCGAACGCGATGATTTGAACGCGAACGTGAAGCTTACTCAGATCGACCCTACGTGAACGCGGGACCAACATCGCGAACGCGTAGGCAAAATGACCTGGAGACTTAGTTGACCAGCTTCCTCTACGTAAACACGGGACTCTCATCATGAACGCATAGACTTATAACCCTAGAGCTTCGCAAACGCGGGTCCTTTATCGCGAACGCGAATCACAATTCCCCTGTAATGACCTGACCGATTGTTTTACTTTCTAGAACCTCGCTCCCCTAAATAAAACTTTTCGTACGTGATTTTACTATTTTATGACTGGTGGGGATGGTTCGTTCAGGATTTAGAAGGGTTCGAATTGAAATCGGAACACTTGCTTCCTTAAGGTTGGCTAAAAAGGCTAAGTTTGACTTCGGTCAACATGTTGAGCAAATGACCTTGGAATCAAGATTTTACGGTTCCAATAGTTTGTATGATGATTTCGGACTTGGGTGTATGTTCGAATCGGGTTTTCGATGACCCAAGAGCGTTTTGGCGCATAATAGTGAAAGTTGGTTCTTTGAAGGTTTTTGAAGTTCTTTAAATTTGGTTTGGAGTAGTTTTTGGTAATATCGAGATCCAAATAGGATTCCAAGACCAGGAATAACTCCGTAATGTCATTTAAGACTTGCATGCAAAATTTGGTATCATTCCAAGTAGTTTAAGTACGTTTCGGCGCATTGAGAGTAAATTGAAGAACTTGAAGTTCATATTTTGATTCAATTAGTTTGGGGTGTGATTCTTAGTTTTAATGTTGTTTAGTGCATTCCAAGAGTTTGAGCAAGTCCATTTTATGATTTTAAACTTGTTAGTATGTTCGGGAAGGGCCTCGGGGGCCCCAGGTGTTAATCAGACGAGGCTTGGACCAAGTTAAACTTGGGAAGCATTAGCTGAAGCACTAGACTTATGGTGTAATCACACCTGCGAGGCTATGGACGCAGGTGTGAGCTCGCAGAAGCGAGTGGGAAATTGAAGAAGCAGCCTGGACCACAGATGCGACGAAGCTTTCGCAGAAGTGTGTCCGCAAATACGGTGCCCATCTGCAGAAGTGGGTTCGCAGATATGAGACGTAGCTGCAGTTGCGATGGGCCAGAGGCCTGGCATGTTCCGCAGAAGCGGAAGTCCCTCTGCAGGTGCGAAAATCGCAGAAGGCAAAACCTTTATTTAATACGGGGCTTAGGCATTTTTTTCTCATTTATTGCACTTCTTGGGGCAATTTTTGAGCTAGTTAGAGAGGGGTTTTCACCAGCTATTTGAGGTAAGTAAATTCTATCTAATGTAAGTTATACATAGTTTATGGATAGATTTTAACATATAAATTTGTGAAAAGTTTTGGGTTTAGACGAAAGACCTAGGATTTTGATAAAAATAGGATTTAACCACGAAATATGTTATGGAATTTAGAGAAAATCATATATTTGAGTTCAAAAGGTTATGGGTAACAACTTTCTTCGAAAATTTCGGGAATCCGGGCACGTGGACCCGGAGTGAATTTTAGGAATCCTACATTTGGTGTTGGGTAATTCCTTAAATAGTCGGAATATGAACTTTTGAACATGTATTGATTAATTTAAATACCACTTGATTAGTTTAGGATTGTTCGGCACCAAATTGAGGGTTTGAGCACAATCTTGGACCGAAAAGTAGGCCTTGAGACGAGGTAAGTCTCTTTTCTAACTTTGTAAGAGGGAATTAACCCCACAGGTGAATTGAATTAATATGTGCTTCTATTTATGGGGTCTACATATGCACGAGGTGACGAGAGTCCGTACGTAGCTACTAATTATGCTTATGTCCGGGTAGTCTAGGACCCAAATCAGGTTATACTTGCGATGTTTGCACCCTACTTGTTAATTTAATTTCTTAAATCATGTTGGAACTTGATAAAGGAATTGTAAAAGGTTAAACTTCATTTACCGGACCGTTAAATGAGAATTTGGTATTTCTTTGAATATTTTCCCCTTTTATAAATCTTGAATTAGTTGTTTTAATGTATTTTCTCTTCTTGTGGAGAGGTTCGAATGCCTCGGTAGCAGATAAAAGCATCTATGGTTTGTGTCGTTCGACCCTCGGCAGTGCACAGTTTATATATTTTATGTTGGATGGGACCGTACGACCTCGGCATAAATTGCGCGTAATAAATCTTTAGAACTAACTAAAATTGACATTGCTTCATTGGCTTGAGATATATATTGTTAAATGATGGAAACAAACTTGGGATTTCTTATTAGTGAGAGGATTGCCTATTATTTTCATGTGATTTAGCTTTCAGCTATATTTATGTAACCCATGTTTACTATAGTTTTGACATTTCATTGTTAGCCCATAGTCAGTGTCAAAGTAGACCCCTTGTCACTACTTCTTTGAGGTTAGACTGGATACTTACTGGGTACATGTTGTTTATGTACTCACACTACGCTTTCGCACTAAATGTGCAGGATTTGAGGTAGGTGCATCTGGATATCAGTCTGGTGTGCATCCCTGATTCCCAAACTTCATGATGAGCTGCCCTTCTAAGCCCGTCCTGTAGTAGCCGGAGTCTTTCTTTTGCTTGTATTTTCTGTCTATTTCATTTCAGATAGTAGACTAGTATTCTTTTGTATATTCTACTAGTTGCTCATACACTTGTGACACTAGGTCTTGTCACACACACTAGTAGACTTGTGGTTTTGGTTTACTTCTGTGGTTATGATTGCACTCATCTGCTTTCATTTTATTTATTTTAAATCTATTATTTCTTAAATCTTTTAAATTAAGGAAAGTTAAATTATTTGGAAATCAATTAAATTGGGAAATCACGAGGTTAGTTCACTATTGGTTTGCCTAGCGAATGCACTGGGTGCCATCATGTCCTATAATAGATTTGGGTTGCGACAACATGGTATTAGAGCACTAGGTTCACGTAAGTCTCACAAGTTATGAGAAGGCCTAATAGAGTCTTGCAGATCGGTGCGGAGACGTCTGTACTGATCTTCGAGAGGCCATAGTGTATTAGGAAACTACTCTTTCTTCATCTTCTATCGTGCAGTTGATGTTATACTAAATGTCTTTCTTTTATTCTCTCACAGATGGTGCGAACACGCACGGTAGATGTTTTGATCCCGGGAGGAGCTGCTTCCCCTATTTCTAGAGGTCGAGGCAGAGGTCGGGGGAGGGCACCAGCCCGAGGTAGGGGACGAGAATGTATCAGAGTTTCCCCAGTTGTACCACCAGCGGATTCAGTAGAGGATCCCACCATTGAGGAGTAGGGCGAGGTGCCTGCAGTAGAGCCAAACCCGGTAGATTTCATGTCTAGCATTGGGCTTTCAGGAGGTTATGGGCTGTATGTTGGCGGTTCAAGGATGTTATGACCCGGGCTGGTTTATTTCCAGCAGATCCAGCTACATCTCAGGCGGGAGGGGGAACACAAACCCCTAGTACCCAGGCTTCTAGGCATGCAACTACAATATATTAGGTCTCGGGTGCACTACCCATAGGCGGGGACCATCCATTAGTAGCAGCCGTACCTGAGCCCAAACCAGCTGCGACCGATGAGTCGCAGAAGCTATTGGACAAATGGACTAGGCTACACCCTCATATCTACGGGGGTGAGCGACATGAGGATCCTCAAGACTTTATTGATTGGTGTAGGGACAAACTACATAACATGAGGATATTGGAGTCCTATAGGGTAGATTTCACTACTTTCCAGCTAGAGGGCAGGGCCCATAGGTGGTGGCAGTCTCATCTTCTCGGTAGACCAGTAGGTTTTCCTCCCATGACTTGGGATCAGTTTACACGGCTTTTTTGGATAGGTATATTCCACCCTCATAGAGGCAAGAGTTGCGGTTTTAGCTTGAGAAGCTCCAGTAGGGTCAGATATCAGTGATCGATTATGAGGCGAGGTTCTATGAGTTGTCTCGCCATGTACTTATGATACTTCCTACGGATGCAGAGAGTGTGCGGAGGTTTGTTACTGGGTTACACTCAGGTATTCAGTCTACTATAGCCTGTGAGGTTGAGATGGGGACTTCTTATAAACTAGTAGTGGAGATAGCTCGAAGGATTAAGGATTACTGTAAAATAGGTAGAGAGAAGATGCAACAGTACAAGCGGGTCCGTTATTTTGGAGAGTTTAAAGGTGCCCCGACTAGGGGCAGAGGTCAGTTTGGAGGGGTCAGCCTAGCAGGCCCACATATCCAGCACCACTACCTCCTCAGGGTGGTCTAGTGTGACCCTAGTGCTATGCCAGAGAGTTCTTACAGCCCACCAGCTATTCAGGGTTCTTCCAGTGGGTACTCAGGTCATCAGGGTTCTTCCAACGCCTATTTTAGTGCCATGCCGTAGAGTTCTTACCGCCCACCAGCCATTCAGGGTTCTTCTAGTGGGTACTCAGGCCATCAGGGTCAGACTTCAAGCCAGGAGATCACTATATCGAGAGGTTATTTCGAGTGTAGAGATTCCAGTCATGTGCGGAGGTTCTACCCCAGGCTTCGGGGCAAGGTAGTGCAGCAGGGCAAACAACCCATGATTACAGCACCAGTTGTCCGGCCGCCTAGAGGCGGAGGGTAGGCAGGTAAGGGTTGTCCTAAAGGTGTAGGCCAGGCAGGTGGAGGCCAGGCAACTACAACCTAGTTAGGTGGGGGCCATCCAGTCGGTGCCCCAGCTAGGTTCTATGTTTTTCCGGCTAGACCATATGTAGTGGCTCAGATACCGTGATCACATGCATTATTTCTATCTATGGTAGGGATGCTTGGGTATTATTTGATCCAAGGTCTACATATTCCTATGTGTCATCGTTGTTTTCTTATTTCCTAGATATTCTTCGTGAGTCCTTGGGCACTTCTGTTTATGTGTCACTCTTGTGGGCGATTCTGTGGTTGTGGATTGGATCTATCGGTCATGTGTGATTATATTCTATGGTTTTGAGACTAGTGCGGATCTTCTGTTGCTTGATATGAACGACTTTGAGGTCATCCTGGGCATGGATTGGTTATCCCCATATCATGCCACCCTTGATTGCCATGCCAAGACTATTACCTTAGCGATGCCAGAGTTGTCGAGATTGGAGTGGAAGGGTTCATCTGTCAGTACATCTAGTCAGGTTATCTCTTTTCTAAAGGCTCGACATATGGTCGAGAAGGGTTGTTTGGCTTATCTAGCTTATGTTCAAGATACTACCGTAGAGACTCCGGTGATCGATTCAGTACCAGTAGTCTCGGACTTCTCCGATGTGTTTCCTTTTGACCTTCCAAGCATGCCACCAGATCGTGATATCGATTTTTGCATTGACTTGGATCCCGGTACCCAGCCTCTATCTATCCCACCATATCGTATGGCTTCGAAAGAGTTAAAATAGTTGAAGGAACATCTTGAGGAGTTGCTTCAAAGGGGTTCGTCAGACCAAGTGTATCACCTTGGGGTGCACTAGTGTTATTTGTGAAGAAGAAAGATGGGACTATGCGGATATGAATTGATTACCGCCAATAGAACAAAGTTACTATTAAGAACAAGTACTCGTTGCTACGTATTGATGACTTATTTGACCAGTTGCAAGGTGATAAGGTGTTCTCTAAGATTGACTTGAGATCAGGGAACCATCAGTTGAAGATTCGGGACTCGGATGTTCCAAGACTGCTTTTCATACTAGATATGGCCATTATGAGTTTCTAGTGATGCCCTTCGTCTTGACTAACGACCCAACAATATTTATGGATTTTATGAATAGGGTGTTCAGGCCATACATTGATTCGTTTGTCATTGTCTTCATTAATGACATTTTGATCTACTCGCGCAGCATGGAGGAGCACAAGCAATACTTGAGAGTGGTGCTTCAGACCTTGCGCGAACAGAAGCTATATGCTAAGTTCTCCAAGTGTGAGTTTTGGCTAGATTCTGTAGCATTCTTAGGGCATGTTGTATCAGGCGAGGGTATTAAGGTAGATCCCAAGAAGATTGAGGCAATTCAGATTTGGCTTCATCCCACTTCGGCGACTGAGATTAGGAGCTTCTTGGGGGTTAGCAGGTTACTATCACCAGTTTGTGGAGGGCTTCTCATCTATTGCAGCACCTTTGACTAGATTGACTCAGAAGGGTGCTCCGTTCTGTTAGTTCGATGATTGCTAGGCGAGCTTTCAGAAGCTCAAGACAGTTTTGACTACAACACCAGTTCTAGTGTTGCCTTCTGGTTCGGGGATGTATATTGTGTACTGTGATGCTTCACGCGTAGTATTGGGTTGTGTATTGATGCAGGAGGGGTGAGTTATTGCATATGCTTCATGTCAGCTGAAGATCCATGAGAAGAATTATCCTACACACGATTTGGAGTTTGCCGCGATTGTTCATGCTCTTAAGATCTGGAGGAATTATCTTTATGGAGTGTCCTGTGAGGTTTACACTGATCATCGTAGCTTGCAGCATGTGTTGACGCAAAGGGATCTCAACTTGAGAAAGCGTAGATGGCTTGAGTTACTGAAGGATTATGATATCTCCATTCTTTATCATCTGGGCAAGGCGAATGTAGTTGCGGATGCCTTGAGCAAAAAGGCAAAAAGTATGGGTAGCTTGGCATTCATTTCAGCATAGGAGAGGCCACTAGCTTTGGACATTCAGTCCTTGGCTAACAGGCCTGTGAGGTTGGATATTTCAGAGCCCAGCCGAGTTCTTGCATGCGTCATTGCTCAGTCTTCACTATTGAAGTAGATCAATGTTCGACAGTTTGATGATCCGCATTTGATGGTTCTCAAAGAAACGGTACTACAGGGTGGTCATCTACGTGTTCCTAATGCCGATGGCTTAAGGATAGGATTCTATAGGAGGCACACAGTTCTTGGTATTCCATTCATCCAGGTGCTATGAATATGTATCACGACCTGAGGCAGCATTATTGGTGGTGACGGATGAAGAAAGACATAGTTGAGTATGTAGCTAGGTACCTAAATTTCTAGCAGGTTAAGTATGAGCACCAGAGGCCAGGTGGCCGACTCTAGTAGATGACTATACCGGAGTAGAAGTGGGAGCGCATTACTATGGACTTCGTAGTTGGGTTGCCGCGGACCTTGCAGACGTTTGATGCAGTTTGGGTCATTATCGACAGGTTGACCAAGTCGGCACACTTCATTCCCATTGTGACTATGTATACTTCAGAGAGGTTGGCCCAGATATATATTCAGGAGATAGTTCGGTTGCATGCTGTGCCTATTTCCATCATATCAGATAGAGGCCCTCAGTTTACTTCACATTTTTGGAGAGAAGTACAGGGTGAGTTGGGGACTCACATAGAGCTCAGCACAACATTTCATCCAGCATCAAAATGGCTCTATTTGAGGCTTTATATGGTTGGCGATGTTGTTCTCCCATCGGGTGGTTTAAGCTCGGCGAGGCTAAGTTATATGGTACTGATTTGATAAAGGATTCCTTAGAAAAGGTAAAGTTGATTTAGGAGTGACTTCGCACAGCACAGTCCAAATAGAAGAGTTAAGCGGATCAGAAGGCACATGATTTATCATTTATGGTGGGCGAGAAGGTTCTCTTGAAAGTCTCGCCGATGAAAGAGATCATGAGGTTTGGGAAGAAGGGCAAGTTGAGCGCAAGGTTCATAGGACCATTTGAGGTGTTAAGACGAGTAGGGGAGGTTGCTTATGAGCTTGCTTTACCTCACAGTCTATTGGGAGTTCATCCGGTTTTCCACGTGTCTATGCTCCGGAGGTATCATGCCGACTTGTCACACATGTTAGACTTCAGCACGATTCAGTTAGATGAGAGCCTGGGTTATAAGGAGGAGCCGGTTGCCATTGTTGATAGGCAAGTTCGCCAGTTGTAATCTAAGAGGATTTCTACGGTAAAGGTTTAGTGGAGGGGCCAACCAGCCGATGAGGCAGCCTAGGAGTCCGAGGAGGACATGCGGAGCAGATATCTACATTTATTCAGCACTCCAGGTATGATTCTAAACCCGTTCGAGAACGAACCTTTGTTTAAGAGATGGAGAATGTAACGACCCAACCATATTTTGCTTTCTAGAACTCCGTTCCCCTAAATAAGACTTCCCGTACGTATTTTTACTGTTTTATGACTAGCGGGGATGGTTAGTTCGGGATTTGAAAGGGTTCGGGTTAAAATCGGAACACTTGGTTCCTTAAGGTTGGCTAAAAAGGGTAAGTTTGACTTCGGTCAACATGTTGAGCAAACAACCTTGAAATCAGGATTTGACGGTTCCAATAGGTTCGTATGATGATTTCGGACTTGGGCATATGTTCAGATCAGGTTTTCGATGACCCGGGAGCATTTTGGTGCCTAATAGTGAAAATTGGTTCTTTGAAGGTTTTTTAAGTTCTTTAAATTTGGTTTGGAGTAGGTTTTGGTGATATCGAGGTCCAAATGGGGTTCTAAGATCGGGAATAGTTTTGTAACGTCATTTAAGACTTGCAAGCAAAATTTGGT
Organism: Nicotiana tabacum; assembly: GCF_000715075.1. NCBI lineage: Eukaryota > Viridiplantae > Streptophyta > Magnoliopsida > Solanales > Solanaceae > Nicotiana > Nicotiana tabacum. The sequence continues at coordinate 115,830,885 of NC_134086.1, read as the reverse complement.
ATCATTCCGAGTAAATTAAAGACGTTTCAGCACATTGGGAATAAATTGAAGAACTTGAAGTTCATATTTTGACTGGTTTGAAGTGTGATTCTAAGTTTTAATATTGTTTTAGAGCGTTCCGAGAGTTCGAGCAAGTCTGTTTTATGATTTTAAACTTGTTGGTATGTTCGGGCGGCCTTGAGGGCCCTAGGTGTTAATCGGACGAGACTCGGACCAAGTTGGACTTGGAAAGCATCAGCTGAAGCACCAGACTTTTGGTGTAATCGCACCTGCGAGGCTTTGGCCACAGGTGCGAGCTCGCAGAAGCGAGTGGGAAATCGCAGAAGCGGCCTGAGGCTGGCCAGGCCTGGACCGTAGATGCGGCAAAGCTTCCGCAGAATCGGGTCCGCAGATGTGGTGCCCATCTGCAGAAGCGGGTTCGCAGATGTGAGTTGCGGCCGCAGGTGCGATGGGCCACAGGCCTAGCATGTTCCACAGAAGCGGTCCCGTAGAAGCGGAAGTCCTTCCGCATGTCCGAAAATTGCAGAAGGCAGAACCTTTATTTAATATGGGACTTAGGCATTTTTGCTCATTTATTGCACTTCTTGGGGCGATTTTGGAGCTGGTTAGAGAGGGGTTTTCACTAGCTATTTGAGGTAAGTAAATTCTATCTAATGTAAGTTAAATACATAGTTTATGGGTAGATTTTAATATGTACATTTGTTAAAAATTTTGGGTTTACCTAGGGCTTTGATAAAAATAGGATTTAAGCAAGAACTTTGTTATGGAATTTAGTGAAAATCATATATTTGATTTCATAAGGTTATGGGTAACAAATTTCTTCGAAAATTTCCGGAATCCGGGCACGTGAGCCCGGGGGTGAATTTTAGGAATCCTATATTTGGGATTGGGTAATCCCTTTAATAGTCGGAATATGAACTTTTGAATATGTATTGATTAATTTAGATACCACTTGATTAGTTTTGGATTGTTCGGCACTGAATTGAGGGTTTGAGCACAATCTTGGACCGGAAAGTAGGCCTTGAGATGAGGAAAGTCTCTTTTCTAACCTTGTAAGAGGGAATTAACCCCATAGGTGAATCGAATTAATATGTATTTCTATTTGTGGGGCTACCTACGCACGAGGTGACGAGAGTCCATACGTAGCTACTAATTATGCTTATGTCTGGGTAGTCTAGGACACAAATCATGTTATACTTGCGATGTTTCCACCCGACTTATTAATTTAATTGCTTAAATCATGTTGGAACTTGATAAAGGAATTATAAAAGGTTAAACTTCATTTACTGGACCGTTAAATGAGAATTTGGTATTTCTTCAAATATTTGCCCCTTTTATAAATCTTGAATTGGTTATTTTAATGTATTTCTTCTTCTTGTGGAGTGGGTCGAATGCCCCGGTAACAAATAGATGCATCTATGATTTGTGATGTTCAACCCTCGGCAGTGCACAGTTTAAATATTTTATGTTGGATCGGGCCATACGACCTCGACATAAATTGTGCGTAATAAATCTTTGGAACTAATTAAAATTGACATTGCTTCATTGGCTAGAGATATAAATTGTTAAATGATGGAAACAAACTTGGGATTTATTATTAGCGAGAGGATTGCCTATTATTTTCTTGTGATTTAGATTTCAGTTATATTTATGTAACCTATGTTTAGTATAATTTTGACATTTCATTGTTAGCCCATAGTAGTTAGTACGTGTCAAAGTCGATCCCTCGTCACTACTTCTTCGAGGTTAGACTGGATACTTACTGGGTACATGTTGTTTATGTACTCATGCTACACTACTGTACTAAATGTGCAGGATCTGAGGCAGGTACATCTGGATGTCAGTCCGCCACACATCCCTGATTCCCGAGACTTCGCGGTGAGCTGCCCTTCTGAGCCCGTCCTGTAGTAGTCGGACTCTTTCTTTTGCTTGTATTTTCTGTCTATTTTATTTCAGACAGTAGACTAGTATTCTTTTGTATATTCTACTAGTTGCTCATACACTTGTGACACCGCGTCTTGGCACGTACACTAGTAGACTTGTGGTTTTGGTTTAATTATATGGTTATTATTGCACTCATCTGGTTTCATTTTATTTATTTTAAATTTGTTATTTTTTAAATCTTTTAAATTAAGTAAAGTTAAATTATTTGGAAATCTATTAAAAAGGGAAATCACGAGGTTAGTTCATTGTTGACTTGCCTAGCGACGGCGCTGGGAGCCATCACGGCCTATAATAGAATTGGGTCTTGACATCCCCTCCTTCCTCCAGCTCCTCTTCGCGAACGCGGAACTCCCTTCGCGAATGCGAAGAAGGAAACCAGTAACTTGAACACCAGAAAAATCTGCAACTTCAACAAGTCCAAATTGATCTGCTAACCACCCGAAATCAACCCGAAGCTCTCGAGACCTCAACCAAACATACCAACAAGTCCTATAACACCATACAAACCTAGTCGAGCCCTCAAAACATATTAAACAACAACAAAAATACGAATCACCCTCCAATCCAAACTTAATGAACTTTAAAACTTCAAACTTCTACAACTGATGCCGAAACCTAACAAACCACGTCCGATTGACCTCAAATTTTGCACACAAGTCACATTCAACATTATGGACCTACTTCAACTTCCAGAATCAAAATACAACCCCGATATCAAAAAGTTTACTTCCGGTCAAACTTTCCCAAAAAATCAACTTTCGCCATTCTAATCCTAATTCAGCTATAGACCTCCAAAACACAATCCGGACGCGCTCCATAATCACTTAACGGAGCTAACATAACCAACAAAACTCCATTCCGGAGTCGTCTTCACACAGCTCCAACTATAGTCAAAACCCTAGAACTCAAGCTTCTGTTTTAGGGAGTAAGTGTCCAAATCACTCTAAAACCAAAAACAGAACCTCTCGGCAAGTCACATAAGCAGAAAAAGATACAGGGAAAGCAGTAAATAAGGGATCAGGCCTAATACACTCAAAACGACCTGCCGGATCGTTACATTCATGCAAGTCCCAAATGACATAACAAAGCCAATTCAATTCTCAGAATCGCAATTCGAGCCCAATATCAATAAGTTAACTCCCGGTCAAACCTCTCAACCTTCCAAGCCTTCAACTTTTTAATTTTAGCTAAATGACATCAAATTAACCTACGGGCTTCCAAATCCAAATCTAGACACACGTCTAAGCCCAAAACGACCATACGAAGCTATTGGAATCATCAAAATACTATTTTTTGAGTCGTCTACACAAAAGTCAAACTACGGTCAACTCTTTTCATTTAAGCTTCCAAAGAATAATTCTTTCAACTTAATCCCGTATCGTCCGAAATCCGAACTCGACCACAACGCAAGTTATAATACACAATACGAAGCTGCTTGAGATCGTAAGCCACCGAACGGGACGCTAATTCTTAAAACGATTGGTCGGGTCGTTACAAGATTACAGTTCACACGACATTTGTTCATTTACCCTTATATTTAGTAGGCATTTGGACATAAAAATTGTAAATTTTCAAAAAAAAAAGTATTTAGAGTTAAATTGAAAAACTATATTTAGAATTTAAAATTATATTTGGATATGCATTTCACTTGAAAAACTATTACAGTTTTGTAAGTGGAGAAACGAAAGTTTCCCAAAATTTTGAAAAAGTAATTTTCGAAATTTTTGCAAAAATTTATAAAATTTCATGAACAAATACATTTTTTTAAAAAATCAATAAATTAAAAAAGGAAAAAATATCTATGAACAAACAAGTCCATAGTTTTTTTTTTGGTTTAATGCTACATCTAAGTTATGGGTGAGAAAAATATCTGGAAAACGTAATAATTATTGATTGCTAGAGGACACTGTTTCATTTTCAAGCTTTAATTATCTAGGCATATGATTTTTCTATTTCACTTTCATAACCTATGACTTTCTAGGGTGTAGGTAGGTACCACTTTTATCAATTACGTATCTTAATTTGTTTTGGAGATTTTCGGTTGCTACCACCACCACCAACAACAATATCCCAGTATAATCCCACAAGTGATGTCTGGGGAGGGTAGTATGTACGCAGACCTTACCCCTACTTCGAGGGGCAGAGAGGCTGTTTCCAGGTTTCGGTTGCTATCGAGAGTGAAAAAAAGAGTCCGGAACCAAAATGTGGTTCTTTTGGACTCAAACTACACAAATAGGTGGTAAAAAAATGATCATTTTATATATAGCGCCATAATACCTGGCGCTATATACTAACAGTAACGACACCGTTAAGGTATAACGCCAGGTATTGTGGCGCTATACTGTAAAAGCTGACATGGCCAGGTATAGTGCCACAATACCTAGCGCTATATATACATCATTAATGTATAACGCCAGGTATAGTGGCGCTATACATAGATTTTCCTGGCCCCACCAATAATTCGTGACTTCAATAATTCAAAAGCGTATAGTGCCAACTTTTTGGGCGCCATACCTATATAAAAAAAAATTCCCGGCTAGCCATTTCCTATATAAAGAGGTTAGGATTGTATAGAAATTCATTCAAAAATTTTGTTACCTCTTGTTGAAACGTTTATTGTTCTTAAATTCTCCAGCATTTTTTCATTATGTCTGAAGAGCGTAGAATAAGAGTTTCATTATATTGGGGGGTGAGGTTGTGATGGAGAATAACTCCGCGGGCTACAGTTTACCTATTCAGTGTCATGTTAAATTGCCATTTACAATAGAGTACGATAAATTGATATCGTTGTTATGCAAAAAATTGAGTGTGAGAAAACTTTCAGTGATACTTAAAGTAACCGGAAGATATCCGTATTCCGTCACTCCGCAAGGGGTTGCTTTTTACTCGGAGTTTAACATCGACGATGATGAAACTTTGAGTGATTTTCTGAGGACTCCGGACAAATGCCGGGAATTTCTTGTAATCACAATGTTGGAGATGTACGTGAAGGTCGAAGACATTCCAAAAAACGAGGTTGTGCGTAGCAGAGATAACCCCCAGTCATCGGGTGGTTATTATGGAGCAGTTTTTGCCGGACAGGTTTCGGATGGAAGAGTTTTCCTTGATTTAAACTTATCACCGCCGGCGAATGAGCAGCGAGAAAATAATTTATACTCTGCTTTCCATAATTCACAAGACGAGTGGTAAACTTCAATTTTCATTTGTGTTAATTATGTATATTTTTGGCGTATTGAATTTGTATTAACGCTCATATATTTAATATGGTGTACCGGCTGAATATGAATTTTACAAGTGGCCCATCTGGTAGTTATCATTTAATTGAAAACGCCCATCATAAAATTTCATCACATTATGACTTGTAAGTGAAGTGATATAGCCATATGGAAATCATTTATTAATTCAATAGCTTATATTTTTGTTGGTTGTGCAGTGAAAACGAGCAAGTTGAACCACCCGTACTCACTCAATTGACCAAAAACAATGTATTACATCGGGATCTGGCAGATGCACAGAGTGAGGAACAGAACAGTGATTACGATAACAATGCCGATGAATTCGGAGACGAGACACCCTTTTTTCGTGAGGATGGTGATGAGCAGGATGAGGAGAAAGGACCTGATTTGAAGAGAGACCCCCCTAGGCAAAGAGTGTATGAGTCCGAAGTGTCATTTCATTCAAGGGAGATTCCTTACATTGATAACTTGCCAACCGTGCCGGATGTGGAAGCTCTAACAAGGGATTTTGATGAAATCCGGACAGCAATGTGGGATGAGTCTAGACCAATGGTGCTTGCAAAGGGGATGCTTTTTCCTGATAAAACGCGCTTAAGCAGGGCTTGTAAAATGCACAACGTAAAAGAGTGTCGTGAGATGCAGGTATGGGAGTCAAGTTTGATGGTATACAAGGTTGTTTGCCGCAGATGGTTTTGGCCATGTAATTGGATGTTGCGTGCAACCAAGAAGAAGACAGGTATGTGGAAAGTGGGTAAATACATTCCTACCCACACATGCGAAATGGACACATTCAATGGGAATCACTTCAACTTGGATATTGACTTGATTTCTCTTGTACTTATTCCGCATATCGAAGCATCCATAAGGTATACAATCAAAAAGTGCATTACATCGGTCCACCAGGAATATGGCCATACCATTACGAAAAGAAAGTCATTTGTGGAGCGCAAACGAGCGTTTGAAATTGTCTACGGTAATTGGGATAAGTCATTTGCATCTCTGCCAAAGTACATGGCTGCACTACAGCACTTTAACCCTGGGACAGTTGTTGAATGGAAGCTTGAGCAGAGTCCGGGAACACTAGAATACATATTCAATTACGTGTTCTGGGCGTTTAAGCCAACAATTGATGATTTTTCGCATTGCCGGCCAGTAATATCCATAGACGGAACTCATGTCTATGGAAAGTAAGATATCAAGCTATTGAAAGTTGTGGCAGTGGATGCTAATGGATAGATATTTCCTCTAGCTTTTGCTATTTGTGCCAATGAAAGCACATAGACGTGGACACTATTTTTGAACCACATGAAAGAGCACGTTGTCAAACAGCGTTCAGGTATTTGTCTAATATCTGATTGGCACGGTGGTATATTAAGTTCTGTGGAGAACTTGCCTGCATGGCAAGAACCTTATGCATACCACTGTTACTGTGTGAGGCACTTTAAGGCCAATTTCCAGAAGGCACATCCCAACAAGGATCTACATGATTTGATGTGGATGGCAGCAATAGACCACCAACAGCATAAATTCCGGAGGCATATGGATTCTATCAGGCAAGAAGACAAGGCAGCCTATCGTTGGTTAATGCGACATGACCCTGAAAAGTGGACGTTGCATGCGGATGGTGGCAGGCGATGGGGAATTCTTACTACAAACGTGTCAGAGTCCTTCAACGGGTTATTGAAGTCGGCAAGAGGATTGCCCGTCACAACCATGGTGCGGATGTCGTTCAAGCAGATGGCGGAGAGGTTTGTTCAACGGTCTGTAGCTGCAACGGAATTGATGGAGAGGGGTGTTGAATTTATGCCAGTGCCTATGAAGAGATTTGAGAAATACAGACGGTGAGCACATTGGCATTCATTTTTGCAGTATGATAACGAAAGAGGTATTTTTGAAGTTCGCATCGCTATCCATAATAATCGGGGTAATAATGTACATACTGTAAATGAATCTGTAAGGTTATGCTCCTGTGGAAAATGGTCCATCTATCACATGCCTTTCTCACATGCCATCAAGTGTTTTCAACGTGTTGGTTATGCGGAGACCAACTATGTTGATCAACAATATAGTGCTTCCAAGTACCTAAACACATATAATGGTCAGTTGCAGCCAGTGGGTGATGAGCATTATTGGCCTCCGGAACCATTTAAAACGGTGTGTAACAAGTCCTATTTGCGTAAAAGACAGGTGCAGAAGAGAACACGTATACGGAACCAAATGGATGTTAGTGACACCGTTTATGCGCGCAAATGTGGTATATGCTCGCAAACAGGACACGACCGTCGTAAATGTCCTTCAGCTGGTTTGGGTGGCAAAACTAATCAAGCTCGTGGTGGGTGTTCTTCTAGTGTACCTAACTACCCATGAGTTGATGTTGTAATAATTAGTTGTTATATCTATGTTGCAAGATTTATGAAATAAAATTATGCTTGTTAATTATTATTTGTACTTTCCCATTTTACCTATTTAAATAATAATTTAATAAAATTATTTGTATATTTATTATGTGTGCGTTGTCTTGTCGAACTGAAAAAGCTGACCAACTGACATAAAGTTGTCTTGTCAACATCATGATATTTAACACGCAAAGTATAGCGCCATTAGATAGTCCATTATGTGTGTGTTGTCTTGTCGAACTGAAAAAGCTGACCAACTGACATAAAGTTGTCTCGTCAACATCATGATATTTAACACGCAAAGTATAGCGCCATTAGATAGTCCGTTATGTGTGTGTTGTCTTGTCGAACTGAAAAAGCTGACCAGCTGACATAAAGTTGTCTTGTCAACATCATGATATTTAACACGCAAAGTATAGCGCCATTAGATAGTACGTTATGTGGGTGTTGTCTCGCCTATAAATAACGGGCTCATTGTAGTTATGTTGTGTGCTCAAAATTTACTAAAAGCAAATATTTTATTAAAGGTAAGGTTTTTTTTTACTAAAAGCAAATATTACACAAATGGCTCAACCTCTTCATCCACCAAAGTGCAACTGTGGAAAAGCATGCTTGATGCAAAATTGTTGGGAAGGTGGTGAAGTTGGACGCCGCTACTAGCACTGTATGAACCAGTTTTACAAGGTTCCCTGTGAACCTATTTGTGATTTTCAAGAATGGGTTGATGAACCATGTTATCAGGAATGTTACAGAGAACAACTCCAGTTTCTTCATAATATGTGTTTAAGACAACAGGAACATGAAAAAGAAAGCAATAGAATTATTGCAGACTTGAGGGCGACCTGAAGGAGGTGGGAGAACAAAAATGGAAAACACAATGGAATTGTGAAGCACAAAAGGATCGAAAAAAAATATAAACTGGAACTTGTGGAGGTGAAGACGAAACTGAAAGAGGTAGAAGAAAAAAAAGAATAACTGGAAGAACGAATTAAGTGGTTGGAGCGGAGAATAAATAGCAACCGGGGCGAAACATTGGCATGTATGTGTTTAGCGTATTTTTCATATTTCATGTATTTTTATTATGTTGGCCTGCGATATTTGTGTTTGTGATTGTGTTTGTACTGTAGTAATGTTTTCCTTGTGTGTTGTACTAAATTTTATTTTAATTGAAGTAAAAGTTAAGTTTAAGTGCTTGTGTTGTACTAAATTTTATTTTATGAAACTATCAAACGAATGGAGAACTAAAAAAAGTAATGCGCATATTCGATTAAATAATATTGTTAATGTATACAAAAATATTATTTACACCATGTCAATGTGTCCCGCATCCGGTGTGTCTCAATGCAGCCGCTGGCCTGAGGCGCATCCCCTCCCGCCCGGGTACGCTATCAGGATCATCATCATCAAGTCGTCTCCTTATAGCCGGATGCGGCGCAGGATGACATGTATCGATGGTGCTGTCAGCTCCAGTAGAAGGCTACATAATAATATGAAACTTAGTATAGAAAACTACATAACAATTCACAACAATTTATATTGTCTTACCATCATCGTCTCTAGATCCTGAATGTAGTCATCTGTCGATGCATCGCATGAAGCCTTAAAAAGGAAATTAATAAAATTAAAGAAAATAAATAAGTTGCAGTTAACACAAATTCAAATTCAATACTAATAAACTCATACCTGCGCATGTGATGTGGAGCCATAACTCAGTCGGTGCCCACTATAAAAATCTCGGGTCAGTCGATCCTCAACAGTGGTAGACGAGCCTGGAAAGTATCTACCCTAATCCACTCCTTGAATATCCAAGCCCGTGATCAATAACTGACCCGATGGGGTCACCTGCGATGGCACTGTCCGTCTCATGCATGCCACCTACCATATCAGCAGCAACATCATCAGCAGGAGCCTCAACGCCCCCTTGCTGGGGACCACCTCCTCTCCGCCCACGACCACGTCGTCCGGCACCACCAGCTCGTCGGGCACCACCAGCTCGTGGGATACCACGGCCTCGCTGGTACGTGGTTGGGTCCATATAATCAGCCTCGTGTGCCAAATGCTGATCCGATCGGGCTCGCTGCAGTGTATAGGCAGCCACATCCATGAATCGACGACTATACTCCTGCATGGCCACATGATCGTGGACATAACTCTGCATCTGCTGCCCCATATGATAGACGGTATGTAATCCAATCGCCTGCACAAAGTAAAAAATATAAACTACATATTTGGCACTAAATTATAGCTATATAACAAATAATAACAGAAAACATACCAGGGCCTCGTGTCTCCCGGCGTATGGTACGTACCGACCGTGTGCCTGATGAACTGGGTTCACGATAAAAAGTCGGGAAACAGTGCGGTACCATGACATATAACGTGGAATAGGAAAGTGTTGCGGAGGTGGGGTCAAGTCCCCTCGCCTGTCCCAAGTACCCAACTGCTCGTTAAGCCATGCCATAAATGTGTCGTCTGCCCTGGACCAATCATCCCTCTCATAATGTAAAGCATGCCATGCAGGCGGAGTCGGTATAGGCTGCGACAGGCCAAACTGACGAAATACCCGTCGGAGGCATGATGCTCGACAATATCGAGGCATATGAGCGGGACAGAAGCCCTCCAAATATGTCGGCCGAACGTGCAATACGCTAGCAGGGTACCTATCACCTCATCGGTGTACGGCGTCCCGATGAACTATCAAATTAGAACACAAACCGTTAGTATGCACATCACTAAGTTAATCTATAACAGGTAAGTTTAGTTAGATATTCACCTGTGCGTCTTCCAGCAGATCCAACACATCCCTGCAGAGGGGGAGATTATGATGGGCATCATACTCTCGTGCAAGAGTACAACGCATAACCCACCTACAGGCTAGAGGGAGTTGCGGAATTTTTACATTAGCCGGTAGTTGTGGTAGAGGTTGCTGAAACTGCAGAAATCGCTCCCATACCCAAACCTAACATACAAAGTTGACATAAAGTATAAGATTAACTATAACTAGGTAGAATTGTAACTAATGGACATATTATTTGAATATGTTGTCACTCGTAGAAGCGGCAGAAAGCCACCAACGTCTCTCTGTGTGCCGATGCAAACCCGGCACATCTGCCTGTACAGATATGAGATGACAGCACCACCCCAGCTGTACAAAGATGTATCCTCGAACCGGGCAATATGATGCAGAAAACGGAGGCTCAATAGGTTCCCCGAAGTGTTCGGGAACAAGACCCCCCCAAACAGAAGGAGCAACAGCAGCCTCGTATATCGCTGTACATCCACCTCCGCAGACTCATCGGTGATAGTATGGTGGATCTGCACCAGGTAGTCTCTAATGGGGACCAACTGTATACGACTGGACCCAGACGCTACCGCCTCGTCCTCCGGCATGAAACCCGTGAGCATGTGCAACATATTTTCCAGTATGCCTGCCGCGAATAATATCTCATGGTCGCAGGCAGTAAAACTGGCAAGCCATCAGCGGACAAGCCATATAAAATCTCAGCGTCCTGGAGTGTGATGGTGGCCTCGCCGATGGGCTAATGGAAAGTGTGCATCTCTAGTCGCCACCGCTCAATCAAGGCCATGATCAAAGCATAGTCGAGCTGTATCCGGCCAATCCTAATAATCCTATATAATCCCATCTCCTCCAAGTAATGGATCATGCGGGGATGTAGAACGCGGGGAGGACTCAAAAACTCCCACAATAGATCCACTCTCCTAGCCCGAAAAGTCTGCGTAAGCAACTGTCCGTCCCATATATACTCGGATCTATGCTGGGGCTGTAGGGTTAATAAATCCAACGTGCGGGGGCCGGGATGTATAGTCGCGTCCATGTCGTCAACTGTAAACTATCATTAAACTATCATTAATAATTATGTGTTTTTATTATAATTTAAATTCATATTTTTTAGTAACTTAATTGTACAAATTTTATATATAATTAAGTGTTATTATTATAATTTAAATTCATATTTTTTAATAACTTAATTATACATATTATATATATATATATATGGGTTCAGGGCTCGATATTTTGAGGACCAGTGACACCAAACTATCATTAATAATTATGTGTTTTTATTATAATTTAAATTCATATTTTTTAATAACTTAATTGTACAAATTATATATATATATATATATATATATATAATTATGTGTTTTTATTATAATTTAAATTCATATTTTTTTAATAACTTAATTGTACACATTATATATATATATATATATATATATATATATATTCATATTTTTTTAATAACTTAATTGTACAAATTATATATATGGGTTCAGGGCTCGATATTTTGAGGACCAGTGACACCAAACTATCATTAATAATTATGTGTTTTTATTATAATTTAAATTCATATTTTTTAATAACTTAATTGTACAAATTATATATATATATATATATATATATATATATATATATATATATATATAATGTGTTTTTATTATAATTTAAATTCATATTTTTTAATAACAAATTATATATATGGGTTCAGGGCTCGATATTTTGAGGACCAGTGACACCAAACTATCATTAATAATTATGTGTTTTTATTATAATTTAAATTCATATTTTTTAATAACTTAATTGTACAAATTACTAATTATGTGTGTTGATACAATTATTAACTTAATTGTACAAAGTTTGCATTTTCAACTACCAGTATAAGATACTTAAACAAAAGGAATTCTAAGCTAAAATACTACACATTACTACTCTACAAGGCTCTAAATTTTACTACGCTATAAGGGTCTATGTTTTACTACGCTAAAAAGGTCTGAATTTTACTACGCTAAAAAATAATCTAAACTAACCATAAACAACAAATAAATTTAATTGCAAATAAAATACAAAACGGTATGAAAAAATATATATATAAATCAGGATATTAACAGACAAATTTATTTTACTAATTTATATTTATTCGGATAAATTTAACATGCTAGTTTCGAAAAAAAAACACAAACCGAAATAGAACACATACAAATCAAATAATATACATTATTATAAATGTTTCAACTTAAAATAAATCGAAATACCTCGATTTAGAATTGTCGGAAAGCAAAAGGATATAAATTTTGACTCCGGAAGTGTGAATCAACAATAACACGAAGCTCTCCTCGAATGTGGGACCTACGTTCTTCGAGTTTTATGTGTCGGGGGACCCAAAAATTTTTTTTTTAAGAAACGGGCAGAATCGGTGGGGGACCAAGAAGAGGGGAAGGGTTTTAAAATAATGGCGGATGGATGAATTAGAGAAGAAGACGAAGGGGTATAAAATATCTATGTATAGCGCCACTATATCTGGCGCTATACATTAATAATGTATATATAGCGCCAGGTATTGTGGCGCTATACCTGGCCATGTCAGCTTTTACAGTATAGCGCCACAATACATGGCGCTATACCTTAACGGTGCCGTTATTGTTAGTATATAGCGCCAGGTATTATAGCGCTATATATAAAAAGGTTTTTTTTTACCACCTATTTGTGTAGTTTGAGTCCAAAAAAATAACATTTTGGTTCCGGATTCGGAAAAAAAAAAGGATTAGCAGTAGTTGCATAGTTTAACTTATCTCATAACTTTTTGATGTGAAATATAAAATTATATGACAAAGTTCACTAAAACATAATAAATAGCAAATATGAATACATCTTTTTAGGGATACAATAAATTCAATAATAAAAATCTTAAAAGCAAAACCCACGAAATTTAAATTTTGATCCACCTCCAGTTATGCATTAAAATTGATTTGAGTGATAGGTATTGCCATTATTCCACAAAATATTTGCTCCCACTTCAATTTCATATTTCTTATGAGGTGGATTCAGAATATGAGTTCAAATTCAAAATTCTGCCACAATCCTAAAAATTAATACCATTTACTTTTATCCGTCATAAAAAGTGATTGTCGGAGTATTGCGTTTTTATAGCACCAACATGACTAATTATACAAGCAAATACTTGTCTAGGGAAAACATAAAAATACAAAGAAAGCTAAATTTCACCTGGAAAGCAACTGAATCTACTTGTTTATATATTTTTTTTCACTTGTTTATATTTTTATTGGCTAACAACTGTCATAGAGTTACTAAACTATATATTGATGCGTTGAAGAAAAAATAAAAGAAATACTAGTTAAAATATGAGGTCGTGAGATAAAATTTTTAGTGACAAAACCTAGGCATGGTCTAACATTTCTTAGCTACACATTAAAAAAAAATTGGTTTCTCATCCGGTGTCCGGTACTCGCATTAGAGTCCGACTATTTCTGGATTCGCGCTGCGTAGGGCCCCATTGGATTTTTTCATACTTAGAGCTCGAACCCGAGACCTCTGGTTAAGGGAGGAGCAATACTCCCATCCAATGCACCACATAATCGAAGTTCTCCCTTTACCACACTTATTTTAATTAAGCATTTTATTTATATACACCAACACTCTAGACATCGTAGAACAATATATATATATATATATATATATATATATATATTAAATGTATTCTAAATATGTATACTTAATTCGAACCGGAAACAATAAGTTTAGCTGACCTCACAACTAGCCCGAGATCCACGTCTCAATATAATCTACAGATAATTTTTAGGTATAAGGCAAAGTTCATTTTTCTTATGCATGGTAATTCCAGGCCTGACATTTGTGTCAATGTCTTCTTTTTTCACTCCATAAGGTAACTCCCAATCAAATGCATAAAGAAGATTTGACAATGCAAGTTCCATGGATGCAACCCCAAGTGCAATACCTGCAGTAATTTTTATAAATTCAAGATTCTGAGCTTTTTGAAAATATGTATATTAGTTAGCAGCTGTAAATATTTTTTTGGCCGAGCGACAAAATGTGTAACTTTCACAAAAAAGTTGTGGGTTCAATTGAATACCTGGGCAACCTCTTCTGCCTGCACCAAATGGAAGTAACTCAAAATCTTGACCCTTATAATCGATATCACTATTCAAGAATCTCTCAGGTATAAATTCTTCTGGGTTTTCCCATATTTCAGGATCCCTTCCAATAGCCCAAGCATTAACATGAACTATGGTTCCTGGCTGAATTTCATAACCTTCTAATATGGTTTTTTCCATTGATTCTCTTGGAACTAAAATTGGAGATGGTGGATACAACCTAAATATTTCCTTTATCACTGCTTTGAGATAAGGCATGTTTTGGACATCTTCTTCATTTACAATGCCTCTCTTCCCAACTGATTTTCTGATTTCTGTTTGAACTTTTTTTATGGCTTTTGGATTCTTTATCAAGGCTGTCATTGCCCAAACAGTAGCAGCTGCACTAGTGTCTGATCCTGCAACTAACACATTCTACAAGAAAAAGAAAATAAAAGTTGTAAATTCATGAGAAATTCTCAAGGCAATAATAAACACATTTGTGCTATTTACAAGTATATTAGAAGTAGCAAAATCAATCCATGCAAATCATGAAAAATAACACTGACATTAATAGTACAAACCCGCAAAACAGTAAAACAATTAAAATAACTAAGAAATCGCAGAAAATTAGAAAGAAACTAAAGAAACTATACATAGAATATGAATACTTAAGTATCACAAAAATAAACAAAGCTAGACTGTCTAAATTAATCGATATAATATCTAAAACAGAATATAAATATGTTTGTCATCTAAAAGATAAAAGATGAATAAAGAAGAATTCGCACTAGAAGAGATAGACCAATTTATTGACTTGACCCGAATTAGTAGTTTAACTTGATGGTGAAATTGCAATCTAAAATTAAACATACAAAATCAACTTTGAAGATAGAGAATTATGAAGATTTGAACTAACTTAAACTAATAACTTCAGAAAACAAGTCTAACTTTCAATTTTTATTCAAAAAGCAAAATAAAAAATGAGGGTAGGTTTGGTCATGTTGAGCATATTGGGTTATGACTCATCATTTGACTTATTTTGTCCCAACCCATTTTGATTGAATTAAACTTTGTTGGGTTGGAACATGACCTATTTTGACCGTGTCCATGTATGGGCAGGTGTAGGTAAGTGAGAATTCCTTTTATATCCTCCAAAGTAAGATCAATTGGTGTTGATTGCTCTTTCTTCAATTGTAGCAAAACATCAACAATATCTCCTTCCATATATTTTGGCCTATTGGGATTGAGATGTTGCTCAATGAGTTCTTCATAAAAATTATCCAAATCCTTGAAAATCCTCTCAAGTCTATCTGTCAATCCACTTAATTTATCAATCCAACTTAAAGAAGGGAAAAAATTAGATACAAAGAAGCTAGCCATCATTGCTTGTGCCTCAGCTAAAAGATAATCAAATCTCTTCCTTTCATGTGCTTCTTCTTCAAACCTAACACCAAAAGCAACTCTACAAATAATAGTAGTAGTTAATGAAATCATTAACTTACTCAAATTGGTAATTTGTGAAGTAGAAGCTTGTTTTGATATTTTCTTAATCATTCTAAAGACTTCATCTTCGCGAATTGGACTAAATAATTGAACCTTTTTTAGACTAAAAAGATGAAGAACGCAAATTTTTCTCATGTTTCTCCAATAATCATTGTAAGGTGCAAAAGCAATATCACGACCATAGTAAGACAATTTTTGTTGGCCAAGAATAGATGGTCTACTACAAAATACTAAATCTTGTGTTTTCAATACTTCTTTTGCTAATTTTGCTGAAGAAACTACGACCACTTGAGCAGAAGCAAGTTTGAAGGAGAAGATTTTTCCATATTTCTTGGAAAGTTTCAAAAAATAGAGATGAGGGTTTAAAGTATCATATTGATGCAAATTTCCAATGAATGGTAAGCCTATAGGACCTGGTGGCAATGTGTTTTTTCCACCATTTTTGCATTTAGAAAGAAGGAAAATAAGAATGAAAGGAAGGGCTACAAAGAGTAGTAAGAGCATTATCGTTTTGTTTTGCCAACTGTCTAGTCATATGAAATATCTTTTATAGATGTTCTTATGTTAAAAACTTTCCTTTTCTTTGATTGAAGATTTAACTAAATTCAATGTGGGTCTAAACAAAAAAAAAATGTTTTGAAAAATTCCAGGGAAAATGTAACAGCTCGGCCCATTTATGATATTGTCCGCTTTGGGCCTATGCCCGCACGACTTTAAAATGCGTCACTAAATTTTAAAGTATGTCTACTTATATACCCAACATCTCTCCCGTGTTTTGTCGATATGGGATTCGCCCATGGTGTCACATACCCCCCCCCTTAGGGACTCAGCGTCCTCGCCGAAGTTTGCTCTACCACTGTTCAAACATAATGCACCACATCTTCAAATTTATACTCATAGCAACATGACACAAAGAGTAAACTATTATTTTGGGTGGTATGACCCTTTACAACCCCTTGTTATTTCCATATGGTCAAGGCGGGTGGCACTGTGGTATAAAGAAACTTCCTAGTGCAGATAATATTCCTAAAAATCGCACTCTGCTGGAATTTGAACAATTTTCAAGTATAAAATTATTTACCTCCGTTGGTGGATATCATGATATGGAAGCTCAAAATTCAAAAAGTAAAACACAAAAGAGATACGGTTTCAGTTCGTGAATATTACTATTATAAACTTCAGATAAGGAACGATGATGAGGATGAAAATTTTCATATAGGAAGATTATTGCAGCAATATTCATGGATGAATATATAAAATTAGAGACACAAAGGTTGGACTTTGTTTCATTCAATCAAGATTTGTTCAGAATGGGAATACTGCAAGGACTTCTTGATATTTTAAGATTTGGGGAACGAGATGCTTCTAATGTTAGAAAACAAACATTTCTCCCAAATTCTTTTGTAGGATGTCCTAGAGATATGTTTCAACGTTATATGGATACTATTACATTGGTACAATGTACGCACGAGGTGACGAGAGTCCGTACATAGCAAAAAGCATGTTTATGTCCGGGTTGACTTTGGACTTTATCATGCAATATTTGAATTATTTCACCACTGAAAAATTGCAAAATTTTGACCGCCAAAATGGTCAGAAATCAGTCGAAAATTACGAATTCCCGACTACTTTCCAACCAAAATTAGTCAGTCGGTAAATAGTTGGTCGGACGGAATCCGTTGGTGATTTCTGACCAAAGTAGTCGTAACATTCAAAAAGGTCAGATGACCAAGTATTTTCAAATTTCCAACCAAAGTGGTCGGAATTTTACCGACAGAATCGGTCGTAATAATATAAATAAAAATAATTATTTATTTAAAATTAAATAATAAAACTATATAATTTCTGACCGAATTAGTCGAAAATTAATAATTAAAAATAAAATTTTGTCACGACCCAAATCTCCCTCCGTAGGAGGTCGTGATGGAACCTAGTCTTAGGGGCTACATAAGCCTAAGATTCATTGAAAATAACAGTATTTAACTAACATCTGACAATAAGGGATAGAAATCTCTATACAATTTACAATCCAAAACCGGTAGTACAAGTCATAAGCTCTACAGAGCTTGCTAGACAACCTCTAAATACAATTGTTTCAAAATAAGGATAAACAGTGTAAATACAAAATCAGAGGGTGACTTCGAAACCTGCGAATGCAACAGCAGGTTTACCTTGAGTCTCCACAGCAAGATCTATACATCTAGTTAATTACCAACTGACTCCAAAATACCTGAATCTACACAAAAAATATTGTGCAGAAGCATAGTATGAGTACACCACAGCGATACCCAATAAGTAGAGGGACAGTCAAGACACCTACTGAACTAGATTACTTGGACAAGTATAAGTGGAGTATTAACAGAGTATGATATCTCTACAAAACAAAGCATAATGACAATAATGATACATTGCTTTTAATGAGAAACAGAAGTAACAATTAGCGGCGAAGCATAACAAGTAATAACACAGTATAGTAAGCTGATCACAGTCTACATCCAACAAAAACAGATAAAAGAAAGACAAGTAGCAACTCGACAAGGATAATCGCTATCACACCAGTTCTTTTTAATAGTCTCCACGAGGTATCATACCTCAATTATATTCACAAGCCACGAGTCTCACATTATGAACACTAAACACTTGGCACCTTGTGCCCTCATTTCAACTAGTAACTTGCACGGACAACTCACATATAGAAGGCAAGTGGACAATGGTGTGCATCAATACTCAATAATATCATGATCCATCATCTTAAATCGATAGGAGTGATTGAGTAGGTGTATGCTTGTGCAAGTGTTCTAACACAGTTCATGACAATTAGTAAGTATAGAGAAAATAGACAGCACGTAAGAATGTTTTCCCACAATTTTCACAAGATAAAACTCACACAGGTATGTGCGCCACTGCCCAAATATCAATCACAAGAATGCCCCCAGACCATCACAAGTCATCATAATCAATCCCTGACATAGCCCACCTTATCTCGCCACGTGCGCAATAGTGAAGTAAATGCACACCTTGTCTTTTCACATGTACATAATAATATTCCTACCTTATCTCGCCACATGCGTAACCCATATATATATATATATATATATATATATATATATATATATATATATATATATATATATATCGCCTTGTCACGCCGCATGTGCACAATCAATAGTAACAATAGCACGGTAGAAACCTCGTGCAACATGACCACAACTGCACAGCAGAAACCCCGTGCATCACAATAACAACCTCATGGCAGAAACCTCGCGCATCACAACTCTGAGTACAACAGCAACAATGACAACAACACACGAGTGGAAAGTAAATCAGCTCAAGAGCTTTCGATCACAAAGAAATGAGAACTAGTTCACAAAAAATAAACGCAACAGAGAATACTAGTGATAATAAGAACAACTCAACAAGGGAGAAATATTATATAACAACGACCCCTTACAATGTACAGTTCAACAACAAGGGAGATAACATAAGTCAAATAATTCCAAATAAGGACAAATCAACTAAGATATAGGATATCTAAACTTCTTTTAAGGTTGAGCAATTACGAAAGAGATACAACAATTCAATTAAGGGTAAGCAGCAGAAAGATAATCATAACCTCAATTAAGGATGAACAATTACAGGAGAGATAATTATACTTTCAATTAAGAAGAAGCGACTAGGGAGGGATAACATGCAATAGAAGAGTTAACAACTCCAGTTAAGTCACATAAGATTTAAATAGGCAATAAGAGTAGATCATGAAGCAATAAATTCCAATTAAAACACGTAGAGGTGAAAACTAGTAAATGAGAACTCAATCATAGCAAAACAACTTCATATCTAGTGAACATAAAGACCAAGAGCCCTAAAAGGTCAACTTTCCACAAATAAGCCTGAGCAAGTAGTCGTAACCTCGCGTACAGGGACTTCACATGATACAATTAGCATATGGAACTCAAATACTAAGGGGTAGTTCCCCCACACGAAGTTAAGCCAGATACTTACCTCAAAGAAGATAGACCGTTACTCTAAAATGAACTTCTCGGGTGAAATAACCTCCGGATGGCTCAAATCTAGCCAAAATAACTTCAAAGAATAAAATAAAACTCATAAGAAACTATTCCGGATAATAAAGTTTCAATCTTTATCAAAAACTAAAAATCAACCCAAAAGTCGACCCTCGGGCCTGCACCTTGGAACCCGACAAATTTTATAAAATCCGAACGCCCATTCCGATACGAGTTAAACCATACTAAAATTATAAAATTCCGATACCATTTTTCCCTCAAATCATCATTTTACATCTTGAAAGTTTTTTTCAAAATCTTCATTTTTCCTCAACTCAAAGCACTAATTTAATGATAAAAATAAAAATAGAATCATGTAATATAATAAATTCTAGGTGAAGAACACATACCCAGTTGTTGTGCTTGAAAAACCCACAAAGAATCGCTCAAAACCGAGCTCTAGAACTCAAAAAAATGTGAAAAATGGCTAACCCTCGGAATAAAGTACTTTTATATTCTGCCTAGGTATTTGTACATCGCGATTGTAGAAAAGGAGTTGCGATCGCGAAGAAGGAAAAGTCTGCTACTAGCAAGTGCATTATACGCAATCACGAAGAAGAAAAGCACTGATGCCCCAAAAACGTGCTACGCTATCACGAAATGGTGAATGCGATCGCAAAAGGGAACCAGCTGGGCCTATGCTACGCGAACATGGACACATACACACGAACGCGTTGAAGGGAAAAGCAGACATATACGTTCGTAGACAAAAGCATGCGAACGTGTAGAGTAAATATTTCCTGCCTCATAAAATGACACTACGCGGTCGTGGAAGATATGATTCGATCGCGATGAAGGAAACCAGTAACCAGCAGAACAACAATCCAAAAATAGAAGGAAATGGCCTGTAGCCCATCCGAAACACACCCGAAGCCCCCGGGACACCGTCTAAACATACCAAAAAGTCCCATAACCCAATACGAACTTGCTTGAGGTCTCAAATCACATCAAACAATGTCGAAACTACGAATCACACCATGAATCAAACTCATGAACTTTCAAATCTTCTAACTTCTAAAACTCGCACTGAAACCTATCAAATTAACCAGGAATGACGTCAAATTTTGAAGGCAAGTCCCAAATGACACAATGGAGCTGTTCCAACTCTCGGTCAAACCTCTCAACCTTCCAAACTTTAATTTTTCCAATTTTTGCGAAAATGCTTCAAATTACCCTACAGACCTCTAAATCCAAATTTGGATGCACGCCTAAGTCCAAAATCACCATATGAAGCTGTTGAAATCATCAAAACCTCATTCCAGAGTTGTTTACACAAAAGTCAAATTTCGGTTAACTCTTACTACTTAAGCTTCCAAAACTAGAATCCTTCTTCCAAATTGACACGAATCACCTGATAACCAAACTCGACCACGCATGTAAGCCATAACACATAATACAAAGCTTTTCAAAACTTTATGACGCTGAACGGGACTTTAAATTCTCAAAAATGATCGGTTGGATCATTATAAATTTATTTAATTTTCTATAGAATCCGTCCAAAATTGTTAAATATTAATTATTATTTTCTAATTTCTGGCCCGTTCAGTCAGAAATCTGGGTGTTTTTGGTAAATCTAGGCAGTTGTCTGACTGTTTTTATCAAAAATAGTCGGAATTTTCTGTAAAACTGGGCAGAATTCTGCTCAATTTTGAGCTACACCACCTGTCAAACTATTACAATACAATAACGCCAACAACCCATCAATAAATATAGCATCTAAACCAACAATACCAACCATTAACACAATCTAAACCAATAATATCAACCATTAGCTCAATCTAAACCAACCATTGGCACAATCTAAACCAACAAATCCATTAAACCTAACAATTGGGCATAAAAACAACCAAATAGTAGCCCACATTCAAGTTTAAAAACAAAACATAAAGTTGTATCTCACAATCAAGTTTACCAATTAACCAAAATACCACACCTAAACTACTACACATTAGATTCAGTTTGTTCATCCTCATCATCAGATGGATCATGCCCATGTTTTCTCATGAATTTCTGCATCTTAACAAATGTTCCGAATTAGGAGTCCAACTGTTGCTTCAAATCACGAATTGCTTTTCTCATATCTTCCATTTGTTCTTGATTTTGTGAAGAAGAAGAATTGGCTAAGAGTGGATTTAGATGACATGTAGGTCGACGTACTCCAACTCCGTGAACTTTGCCTTTGTTTACTCCACTTGCTGCCTCTGTCCACAACGAAGCCATATCATCATGTGTTGATTGAGTTGAAAGAGGCTGAGTTTGTTGTCATTCTTTCACCCTTTTATGATAATCTTCCTGAAATGAAAACATAATTATTATGTAAAAAAACTAATATTGATAAACCATAAATAATTATGAAGTTAGTATTTTACATATGTGTCCGACACACGCGTCTCCACCTAGTATTCTCTTTTACCATCCTTCTTTTTTTTTTCATATGCATCTCCTCGAAGATCTCAGTGTGACTCATATCTCACCCTCTTCTTTTTCCTTCATAAAAAGGTATGAGTTAGATATTACAATCGTAAAATTCTATATGTAAAACTAAGAAAATTTTTATAAGTAATTACCAATCTTAGTTTATGGGCCGCAAAACTAGTTGAACCTCATGTGTGCAATGATCCACCTTTACTGGAGGCACAATTTGCCTTTTCTTGTTCAATCTTCTTCTTCCATTCTGCGGTATTCCATTTCTCTAGATGTTTATCCCAAACATCTTCTCTTAACCACCCAGGAATTTTACCAGCATTCTAAGCAGCGAACAAAGTATCTTTAATTCGCTTAGCAGCCTTTCTTCTCGAAAATATTATTTATTTCATTTTGATGTTGAGGATGCCATGTACACTTTATCTACAATATAAAAAAGTAACATTAGATGAAGACGATAATTATTAAATAAATGCAATTAATTTTTACCCTAAATTAATTCCACATTTGATCTTTGATGTTGTGTGGTATATGTATCCAAGAATTCCATGACTCATGATAAAATGGCTTCATAGAATCCACAACCAAATGTGTAGACTAAAAGGATGGCAAAAACCTGCATTAAAATTAACATATATATAATTTATAAACATATCTAAAAGCACATTCAAAACTTAAAAAATAGTATAATAACCTTCTTACCCATCCCCGTAGGGGACGATTATTAATCGATTATAACTATCAAATTGTACATCCCCTCCAAGATTCTGCCTGTGTCTACTAGATGGTGCAGAAGCAACACTATTTATAGCTGGGTGAGAGCCTCCAATATCTAACCTAGATATGCTGGGAATGGATGATGATGATGGAGTGGAAGATGATGGAGCAACAAAAGACAACCATCATGCTGACTACCATGAAAGCTCGGGGATGCAGCAGCTGGTGAGCCACCATGCTGACTACCATGAAAGCCCGAGGGTGCAGCAGCTAGTGAGCCAGTATGCTGACTACCATAAAAGCTCGGGGTTCAACGGCTGGTGAGCCACCATGCTGACTACCATGAAAGCCCGGTGAAGATGGTATAGAAGGTGGGGGTACAAAGTTAAAACCAGTGTTACTTTGACTTCCTTTGATAGGCATAGAATAATAATAAACTGAATTATTAGATGGAGGGGAGATAATGAACATGGTATATGGAAATGAAGTCGATTGAGGAGGATGAGGAACAGGATGGCGAGGAAGAGGGGGGCTCATATTTGGCATACTTGAGGTAGTTGGAACATATTATATTTTCTTCATAGATTTCATTTTTCCATTCCCCTTAGATGCCATATGTAATATAATCATAATAAAATACAAAACAAAAAATACAACAAGTGATAGTAAATATAAAATAATTATTCTACAATTTAAACGACTAAAGAAATAAATAAACAACCTAACAAGTAATAAAAATATAAAATAATTTACAACATAATAGATAATTAAAGGAATTACATAAAATACTTAACACGTCATAAAAGCATACAACAATTCTTCAAATATATTAAATGATTGAAGGAAGAACAACATAAAAACGAATAACAAGTTAATCCTCATCGTTATCTTCATAGTAATCATCTAATTATTCATCATTGCTTGTTTCACTTTCATCTCGTAATTCTTCCTCATCACTTGTTTCATGTTCAACACCTCTATCTTCGTCCTCATTTGGTCTAAGGATAGAAGGATCAAATTCTTCACATATCCCTTCATTATACTGCAATTCATCTGTTAATTTATCATCCACTATTGATTCAACATTTGAATTGTCAATTTTTGTATGCCACATCTAATGCATCTTCGACTTTCACTCTACCCACAGGCTTTATTTTCAAAACTACCCGCCATGCAAACTTATTCTTGCTCAAAGGATAAGGAGCATAATACACTTGCTTCACCTTTTGTCCAATGATAAAGGGATCATAAAGTCTATATTGCCCCGTGTTTCTAATTTTAACTATTTTGTACTAAGTGTGCACCTTTATACCTCTATTCGGTGTTGGATCATACCATTTCCATAGAAAGAGTACCAACTTTTTCTTCGGCCAACCTACTATATATTCCAATTCCAAAATCTCTTGAAGCACACCATAATAATCAACATCTCCATCACCTTTCACCCACACCCCACTATTTTTGGTTTTATTTTCATTAGACCATTCTTCTATATGAAACTTGTACCTATTGACCAAGTATTTATACATTATTCTGACTGTAGAGTCAGGTTCCCAAGCTATATCACGTAAAAATGGGTCATTAATGCCATTAGATGAATCATAAACCTATATATATAATTAAATATAATTTAGAATTTCAAAAATACTTATAATTAATTTACATATAATAAAAATCATGTTAAATAATAAGTAATACTTGCAAATTCTTTAAACCACTCTGAAATCTTGGGATAAACAACATCTTGCCCATATGTACCCACCCAAAGTAGCTGCCATTATACCTTTTATTAGTTAAATCAGTGGTAGATCTAATATAAAAGCCAGTAATATATACGAATATAACTTACCTATAATAAGGTTGGACCTCAGGCAATTCAACAATACATGTGTTGTTGCTAACTTTAGCTCCACCTCAGACAACCTTCGTTTTGGACTATTTTTTGGACCTCCTTTACCTGATTGATTAAAAATGGAAAAGGGTGGTGCCAAAGGATCGATTTCGCCTCCATCGTCATGTCGATTCGGTCTATTTCTCAAACATAGTATATCATGTTGAAAATAATATGAACAGAAATAATCCACATATGACTCGTATATTGGACCCTCAATTTTTGATCTATTTTTATGGTCCATTTACATTTGCCAATTGTCCTGATTAGTGTTATTTTTACATGAAACAATTCTTATATAATCAGTCGTTTTAAGCTCTAGCATGTTGTCAGTGGTTTGAGGTCATGAGTAGCTTCACTTCAGGTATTATGACTTGTACGTATGGTCGGAATTGAATTTCGAAAAGTTTGGAGTTGATTTGGAAAGAAAATCCTAATTTCGGAAGCTTAAAGTTGGAAGAATTGACTAATATTTGAATTTTGAGTAAATCGGGATTTGAAGGTTCCAACAAGTTCGTGTGATAATTTTGGACTTGGGCATATGTCTAGATCGGGTTTTGAATAACCCGAGAACATTTCGGCACCTACTGTGGAAAGTTGGCATTTTGGAAGGATTTCATAAATTTGGGTTGAAGTAAATTTCAATGTTATTGATGTCCGTTTGGGATTCCGAGTCTGGGAACAGCTCCGTATGGTGATTCTGGTCTTAGGAGCGCATCCAGATATGGATTTGGAGGTCCGCAGGTTATTTCGAGGTCTTTTGGTGAAAGTTAGAAATTTGAAGGTTTTTGGAAAGTTTGATATGGAGTGGGATTTTTGATATTGGGGTCAGATTCCAATTCAGAAAGTTGGAGTAGGTCTGCAATATTGAATGTGGCTTGTTTGCAAAATTTGAAGTCAATCGGACGTGATTTGATAGGTTTCGGCATCGAATGTAGAACTTTGAAGATTTAAAGTTCATTAAGCTTGAATTGGGGTGTGATTCATGATTTCGACGATGTTTGACGTGATTTGAGGCCTCGAGCAATTTCGTGTCATGTTTTGGGACAGGTTGATGTGCTTAGACGGGGTCCAGGGGGCCTCAGGTGTGTTTCGGGGTGGTTTCGGTTCAATTTTGGATGAAAAGTTGTTGCTTGTTCTGCTGGTTTCTGGTCTGGGCTGCAGGTCTCACAAATGTGAGGTTTTGATCGCATTTGCGAGGAAGGAGTTCGCATTTGCGTGGGTGGGAAATTTCTGAGGGGTTCGCATTTGCGAACATTTTATCATTTTTGGGAATTTTCCCTCTTCACATTTGCAAAGATTGTGGTCGCAAATGTGACCTTGGCACAGGTGGCTCTGCTTTGCATTTGCGATGCTTTTGTCGCAATTGCGACTATCGCATTTGCGAATAAGATGTCGCAAATTGCAACATCTACGACTGGTGCACGAGCTTTTATTTCGAGACTTAGCTCATTTCCTTCATTTCTCCACTTGGTCTTGGACGATTTTGAGAGCATTTTTGAGAGGGGTTCCATCAACATCTAGAGGTAAGTGATTCCTATTGATTCTTTAGCTAAATACATGCATCATAAGTAGATTTAACGTGGAAAAATGATGGGATTTATGGGATTTTTGAGCAAAACCTAGATTTTTGATAAAAAGGGGATTTACCCACGAAACTAGTTATGGAATTTAGTGAAAATTATATATTTGAGTTCATGAGGTTATGGGTAATAATTTTCCTCAAAATTTCCGGAATCCGGGTATGTGGTCCCGAGAGTGAATTTTAGGAATTCTTCAATTTGGGCTGGAAAATCACTTTAATAGTTGGGATATGAACTCTTGAACATGTATTGACTATTTTAAATAACATTTGACTAGTTTCGAGTCATTTGATACCGAATTGAGGGTTTAAAGCATAATTGTGGATCGGAACATAAGGCGAGGTAAGTCTCATGCTTAACTCTGTGAGGGGAAAACCACGCCTAGGTGATATATTTAATATGTGTAACTTATTGTGGGGTCTACGTACGCACGAGGTGATGAGAGTCTATACGTAGTTAGATTCATGTTATTGTCTGGGTAGACTTAGGTTCACACCATGTTATACTTGTACCACATGGGATTATTTTTGCTCGTTTAATTATTTTATTTCACATTATGACTTGAGACTAGACATTCGTAGAGTGATAGACTTGCTATTGTAGATGTAATGTCTCAATCGGTTGCTTTTAATTATAGATTCTCGTTCCCCTAAATAAGACTTCTCGCACATGCTTTTGTTGTTTTATGACTTGTGGGGATGGTTAGTTCAGATTTGGAAGGATTCGGGTTAAAATCGGAACACTTGGTTCCTTAAGGTTGGCTTAAACTGCTAAGATTGACTTCGGTAAATATTTTGAGTAAAGATCTCGAAATCGGGATTTTACGGTACCAATAGGCTCGTATGATAATTTCGAACTTAAGCGTATGTTCAGATCGGGTCTTGGACGATCCGGGAGCGTTTAAGCGCCAAATAGTGAAAGTTGGAATTTTGAGCAAATTCCATAGGTTTGGATTGAAATGGATTTTTACATTCTACACGTCCGTTTGGGATTTCGAGCCTGAGAATAGCTCCTTTTGGTGATTCTGGACTTCGGAGCGCGTCCGGAAGTTCCGGAAGTTAGAGTAGGTCCATAATGTCATTTAAGACTTGCACGCAAAATTTGGCATCATTCCGAGTTGATTTGATAGGAATCGGACGCACAAAAGTGTTTTTAGAAGTTTTCGAGTTCATGAGTGAATTCATGCATTTTGGCATCCGATTCGTGGTTTTTGATGTTATTTTAGTGTTCCGATCACGCGAGCAAGTTTGTATGATATTGTTAGGCTTGTGTGGGTGCTTGATGTGGAGCCCCGAGGGATCGGGTGAGTTTCAGACGTTTGGAAGGGGTGAGAAAACACATCCGTTCTCTGGTGTTTTTGCGCAGCAGTTGCAGGTCTCACAAATGCGAGAAACTGTTCGCTAATGCGAACCTTGCATTTGTGATAAGAGCTTCGCATTGCGAAGCAACTCAGCCTGGGGCAGTGTTTGCATTTGCGTTACCTGAGCTGCATTGGCAACCTCAAAGTGTTTGCATTTGCGACCCCTCCGTCGCATTTGCAACCTCAGCAGCTGAAGCCCAGGGTCTGCATTTGTGAACCAAGTGTCGCAAATACGACATCAGAGACCTGTGCCCAACTCATTTAATATGGAACTTAGACCATTTATCTCATTTCACTTCATCTCTTGGGCGATTTTTGGAGCTTTCGGAAGAGGGTTTTTACTTAGCACTTTGAGGTAAGTAATTTCTACACAACATGAGTTAAATACATATATTATAGGTAGATTAACATGTAAAAATTTGTGAAAATCAACGGATTTGATGAAAACCTAGGTTTTTCATAAAAATAAGATTTGACCACGAAATTGGTTATGGAACTTGGTAAAAATCATATATTTATGTTCCTAAGGTCATAGTAACAACTTTCATCAAAATATCCAGAATCCAGGCACATAGGCCCGAGGGTAAATTTTAGGAATCTTGCATTTAGGGTTGGGTAATCACTTCAATAATGGGGATATGAACTTTTGAGCATAAATTGATTAGTTTATACACTATTTGAATAGTTTTGGATCGTTTGGCACCAATTTGGAGGTTTGAGCACATTCTTGAGCCGGGAAGTAGGCTTTGAGATGAGGTAAGTCTCTTTTCTAATCTTGTAATCGGGAATTAACCGCATAGGTGAATAAAAAAAATGTTTGTACCTATTTGTGGGGGATACGTACGTACGAGGTGACGAGAGTCTATACGTAGCTACTATTATGCTATTGTCCGGGTAGTTTAGGACCCATATCATGCTTTATTTGAAATGTTTGCACCCCTACGTGTTGATTTAATTGGTTAAGTCATATTGGAAGTTGATAAAAGAACTGTAAAAGGTAAAAATTACTTACTTGAAGTTACGAATGAGACACTTGACTATATATGAGAATATGTGTTTTATTTGAAATATTTTCTATTTGTGGAGTGGGTCGAACGCCTAGGTAGCAGATAGATGCATCTATGGGTCGTTCCATTAGACCCTCGGTAGTGCACAGTTTAAATATTATGTTGGATCGGGCCGTACGACCTCGACATAATTTGCGCATGAAAATCTCTTTGGAACTATTCATAATTGATATTGCTTAAATGTCTTGAAATGCAAGTTGTTAAATGATGAAACTAAACTTGGGATTTAATATTTGTGAAAGAAGAATTTATTATTCCCTATTTTTGAGATTTCAGTATTATTCATGAAATCCATGCTTAGTATAAAATTTTGATATATCATTGTTAGCCCATAGTAAGTGCCAAAGTCGATCCCTCATCACTACTTCTTCAAGGTTAAACTGGATACTTATTGGGTACATAATGTTTATGTACGCATGCTACACTTCTGTACTTAATTGTATAGGATCTAAGGTGAGTGCATCTGGTTACCAATCAAATTTGATCTCCGCTTCGAGACTACACGTTGAACTGCCCTTTCGAGCTGTACTATAGCAGCCAAAGTCTTCCTTTTGTTATATTTTTCTGTCTATTACATTTCAGATAGTAGACTAGTACTCTTTTGTATATTCTACTAGAACTTGTGACACCGGGTCTTGGCATACATTAGTCGACTTATGATTTTGGGGTTGTATTTTTATAGTTGTCATTTCATTTAGCTCCTTTCATTTCAATCACTATAAAAATCCATTAATCATTAAATTCTTTAAATTTAAGGAAAGTTAACTGTTTGAAAAACTTAATAAAAATGGAATTTACTAGACTGTTCACTGTTGGCTTGTCTAGCAATGGTGTTGGGTGCCATCACGACCTAAACTAAAATTGGGTTGTGACAACATGTATCACAAAAATAGGTTCACGTAGGTCTCATAAGTTATGGGCAGACCTAAAAGAGTCTTGCGGATCGGTGCAGAGACGTGTATACTTATCTTTGAGAGGCTATAGGGTGTTAGGAAACTACTCTTTATTCATATTCTATTGTGCAGTTGATGGTATACTAAGTTTATTTCTTCTATTCTCTCACAGATGGTGAGAACGTGTGCGGCAAAAGTTCTGGACCCAGGAGAAGCTGCTCTCTCTATTGCTAGAGGCCGAGGCAGAGGCCGGGGGGGCGCCAGCCCGAGGTAGGGGACAATGACACCCCAGAGTCGCCCCAGTTGTACCACCAGTGGATCTAGCGAAGGATTCCATAGTTGAGAAGCAGGGCAAGGTTCCCGCATCAAAGCTAGCCCCGATAGATTTCACATCACTATCGGGCTTTCAGGAGGTCATGGGCCGTATGCTGTGGTTCATGAACACTATGACCCAGGCTGGTTTATTTCCAGTGGACCCAGCCACATCTCAGGTGGGAGGGGGAGCATAGACCTCTACTGCCCAGGCATAGGGGCATGCATCTGCCATATATCAAACTTGGGGTGCACTACCCATGGACGGAGCCCAGCCAGTTGCAACAGCTGAACCTGAGCCCAGACCAGCTACAGCTGGCAAGCCGTAGAAGCTATTGGATAGATGGACTAGGCTACATACTCCTGTCTTCAGAAGTGAATGTCATGAGGATCCCAAGGACTTCATTGATCAATGCAGGAACAGACTGCACAACATGAGGATATTGTTGGAGTCGCATGGGGCAGATTTCACTACTTTCTAGTTGGAGGGCATGGCCCATAGGTGGTGGCAGTCTTATCTTCTTGGTAGACTAGCAGGTTCTCCTCCCATGACTTGGGACCACTTCACATGCCTATTCTTGGACAGGTATATCCCACCCTCAGGTATTCAGGCTACTATGGCCCGGAAGGTTGAGATGGGGACTTCTTATCAGCTAGTAGTGGAGATCGCTCGGAGGATTGTAGGTTACCGTCTGAGTGATAAAGAGCAGATGAAGAGGGACAAGAGGGTTTGTTATTATGGAGAGTTTAAAGGTGCCCCAGCTAGGGAGGTCAATTTGGCAGGGGTCAGTCTAGCAGGCTCACAAATCCAGCACCACTACCTCCTCGGGGTACTCCGGCACGACCCTATTTTAGTGCCATGCCAGAGAGCTCTTACTTCCCACCAGCTATTCAGGGTTCTTCCAGTGGGTACTCAAGCCACCAGGGTTCTTCCAGGTCCTATTTCAGTGGCATGCCAAAGAGTTCATACCTCTTACCAGCTATTCAAGGATCTTCTAGTGGGTCTTCAGGCCATCAAGGCCAAACTTCTAAGCAGCGGATCACTGCACTAAGGGATTTTTTGAGTGCGGAGATTTAAGTCACGCATGGAGATTATACCCCAGGCTTCGAGGCAAGGCAGTGCAACAGGACCAGCTACTCATGATTACAACACCGGTTGTCCGGCCGCCTAGAGGTGGAGGGCAGGCTGGTAGTGGCCATCCTAGAGGTGGAGGCCAGGCAGGGGGAGTTTAACCAGCTACTGTTCAGTCAGGTAGAGGCCAGCCAGCCGGTGCTCCAGCCAGGTTCTATGCCATTCCGTCCAAACCAAATGTAGTGGCCTTAGATGCAATGATCACAGGTATTATTTTTGTCTACGGTAGGGATGTTTCGATCTAGGATCTACCTATTCATATGTATCATCTCTATTTTCTCATTTCTTAGATATTCCTCGTGAGTCCTTGCGTACTCATATTTATGTGTCCACTCCGGTGGGTAATTTTGTGGTTGTGGATCGGATCTATCGGTCCTGTGTAATCATATTATGTAGTTACGAGACTAGAGCAGACCTTCTATTGTTTGATATGACCGACTTTGAAGTCATCCTGGGCATGGACTGGTTATTCCTATATCACGCCATCCTTGATTGCCATGCCAAGATTGTTACTTTAGCGATTCTAGAATTGTCGAGATTGGAGTGGAAGGGTTCATATGTTAGTACATCTGGTCGAGTCATCTCTTTTATGAAGGCTTGACATATGGTCGAGAAGGGTTGTTTGGCTTATCTAGCTTATGTTCGGGATACTACTACAAAGACTCCTGTGAATTATTCAGTGCTAGTAGTCTGATATTCGCCGATGTGTTTCCTTCTGATCTTTCAGGAAGGCCACCATTTCGTGATATCAAATTCTGTATTGACTTGGCTCTAGGTACCCAGCCTATATTTATCCCACCATACCGCATGACTCCAAAAGAGTTGAAGGAGTTAAAGGAACAACTTGAGGAGTTGCTAGCAAAAGGGTTCATCAAGCTAAGTGTATCGCCTTAGGGTGCACCAGTGTTATTTGTGAAGAAGAAAGATAGGACTATGCGGATGTGCATTTAATACCGCCGATTGAACAAGGTTACCATCAAGAAAAAGTACCTGTTACCGCATATTGACGACTTGTTTGACCAGTTGTATGGTGATGGGGTGTTCTCCATGATTGACTTGAGATCAGGGTACCATCAGTTGAAGATTCGGGACTCGGATGTTCTGAAAACCGCTTTTTGTACTAGATTTTGCCATTATGAGTTTCTAGTGATCTCATTCGACTTGACTAATGCCCCATCGGCGTTTATGGATTTGATGAACAGTGTGTTCATGCATTATATTGATTTGTTTGTCATTATCTTCATTGATGACATTTTGATCTACTCGCGTAGTATGGAGGAGCATGAGCAGCATTTAAGAGTGGTGCTTCAGACCTTGAGGGAATAGAAGCTATATGCTAAGTTCTTCAAGTGTGAGTTTTGGCTAGAGTCTGTGGCATTCTTGGGGCATGTCGTATCAGGCGAGGGTATTAAGGTGGATCCCAAGATAATTGAGGCAGTTCAGAGATGACCTCGTCCTACTCTAGCGACTGAGATCAGGAGTTTCTTGGGGCTCGCAGGTTATTATCACCGGTTTGTGGAGGGTTTTTCATCCATTGCAACACCTTTGACTAGATAGACCCAGAAGGGTGCTCTATTTCGTTGGTCCGATGATTGTGAGGCGAGCTTTCAGAAACTCAATACAACCTTGACTACAGTGCTGGTTCTAGTGTTACCTTCCGCTTCGGGGATATATACGGTTTATTGTGATGCTTCATGCATTGGCTTCGGTTGTGTACTGATGCAGGAGAATCGAGTTATTGTATACGTTTCACATTAGCTGAAGGTCCATGAGAAGAACTACCCTGTGCACGATCTAGAGTTAGCCATGATTGTTCAAGCTCTTAAGATCTGGAGGCATTATCTTTATAGGGTTTCATGTGAGGTTTATACTGATCATTGCACCTTACAACATTTGTTCAAGCAAAGGGATCTCAATTTGGGGCAGCACAAATGGCTTAAGTTACTGTAGGATTATGACATCACCATTTTTTACCATCCGACAAGGCAAATGTAGTCTTGGATGCCTTGAGCAGAAAGGCAGAGAGTATGGGCAGCTTGGCATTCATTACAGCAGAGTAGAGGCCATTAGCTTTGGACATTCATTCCTTGGCTAACAGACTTGTGAGGTTGGACATTTCAGAGCCCAACCGAGTTCTTGCATACGCTGTTGCTCAGTCTTCACTATTGGAGCATATCAAGGCTCGACAGTTTGATGATCCACATTTGAAAGTCCTCAGAGAGACGATACTACAGAGTGGTGCCAAGGAGGTTTCTATCGGCGAGGATGGTGTTCTGCGACTCCAGGGTCGTCTATGTGTTCCTAATACCGACGGCTTGAAAAGGAGGATTCTAGAATAGGCACACAATTCTCGGTATTCCATTCATCCAGGTGCTACGAAGATTTTTTGTGACTTGAAACAGCATTATTGTTGGAAACGGATGAAGAATGACATAGTTGAGTATGTATCTAGGTACCTAAATTGCCAACAGGTTAAGTATGAGCACCAGAGGCCAGGTCACCTACTCTACCAGATGACTATACCGGATTGGAAATGGGAGTGCATCACTATGGACTTTGTAGTTAGGTTACCACGGACCTTGCGGAGGTTTGTTGCAGTTTGAATCATTATCTATAGGTTGACCAAATCGGCACACTTCATCCTGGTTGTGACTACGTATACTTCAGAGAGGCTAGCCCAGATTTATATTCAGGAGATAGTTTGGTTGCATTGTGTGCCCATTTCCATCATATCAGATAGAGGCCTCAGTTTACTTTATATTTCTTAAGATCCATACAGAGTGAGTTGGGGACCTGTGTAGAGCTCAGCACAACAATTCATCCACAGACAAACAAGCAGTCAGAGTGGACAGTTCAGATCCTAGAGGACATGCTTAGAGCATGTCTGATTGAATTTGGAGGGTAGTGGGACCGATTCTTACCTTTGGCCTAGTTTG
Source organism: Nicotiana tabacum (assembly GCF_000715075.1). Classification (NCBI taxonomy): domain Eukaryota; kingdom Viridiplantae; phylum Streptophyta; class Magnoliopsida; order Solanales; family Solanaceae; genus Nicotiana; species Nicotiana tabacum. The sequence continues at coordinate 115,796,515 of NC_134086.1, read as the reverse complement.
CTTACAACAACAGTTATCAGTCCAAAATCGAGATGACTCCATTTGAGGCTATATATGGTCGGCGATTTCGTTCTCCCATAGGGTGGTTTGAGCCCGACGAGGCTAAACTATATGGTACTAATTTGGTGAAGGATGTCTTGGAAAAGGTGAAGTCGATTCAGGAGAGACTTCGTACAGCACAGACCAGAAAGAAGAGTTATACGTACCAGAAGGCACATGATGTATCATTTACGGTACGCGAGAAGGTTCTCTTAAAGGTCTCTCCGATGAAGTGTATTATGAGATTCGGGAAGAAGGGCAAGCTGAGCCCAAGGTTTATAGGCCCATTTTAATTGTTGAAGGGAGTTGGAGAGGTTGCTTATGAGCTTGTTTTACCTCCCAGCCTATCAGGAGTTCATCCGATTTTTCATGTGTCTATTCTCCAGAGGTATCACGCCGACATGTCACATATGTTAGACTCCATCACTATTCAGCTAGATGAGAGACTGGGTTATGACGACGAGCCAGTTTCCATTGTTGCTAGACAGGATCGTCAGTTGAGATCCAAGCGGATTTCCACGGCAAAGGTTCAGTGGAGGGGACAACCGGCCAAAGAGGTGACCTGGGAGTCTGAGGAGGACATGCGGAGTAGATATCCACACTTATTCAGCACTCCAGGTATGATTCTAAACTCGTTAGAGGACGAACGTTTGTTTAAGAAGTGGAGAATGTAACGACCTGACCGGTTGTTTTGCTTTCTAGAACCATGTCTTGCTAAATAAGACTTCCCATACATGCTTTTTTGTTATATGACTTGCAGGGATGGTTAGTTTGGGATTTGGAAGGGTTCAGGTTGAAATCGGAACACTTGGTTCCTTAAGGTTGGCTTAAAAGGTTAAGTTTGACTTCGATCAATATTTTGAGTAAATGACCTCGGAATCCGGATTTGACTGTTCCAATAGGTTTATATGATGATTTCAGACTTGGGCGTATGTTTGGATCGGGTTTTGGATGACCTGGGAGCATTTCGGCGCCTAATAGTGAAAGTTGGCATTTTGAGCAAATTCCATAAGTTTGGGTTGAAATAGATTTTTACATTCGAGATGTTCGTTTGGGATTTCGAGCTTGGGAATAGCTCCGTATGGTGATTATGTACTTGGAAGCGCATCTGGAAGTGGATTCGGATGTACGTAGGTTGTTTCGGGGTCATTTGGTGAAAGTTAGAGATTTGAAGTTTTGGAAATATCGAGGGTGGACTTTTTGATATCGGGTTTGGATTCCAGTTCCGGAAGTTTAAGTAGGTCTGTAATGTCATTTAAGACTTGCAAGCAAAATTTGGCGTCATTCCAAGTTGATTTGATAGGAATCGGATGCGCGGAAGTGTTTTTAGAAGTTTTTGAGTTCATGAGTGAATTCATGTGTTTCGGCGTCCGATTTGCGGTTTTTGATGTTATTTCAGTATTTCAGTTGCGCGAGCAAGTTTGTATGATATTATTAGGCTTATGTGGGTGGTTGGTGTGGAGCCTTGAGGGCTCAGGTGAGTTTCAGAAGTTCGGAAGGGGTGAGAAAACACATCTGTTTTCTAGTGTTTCTGGGCAGCAGTTGCAGGTCTCGCAAATGCGAACCGCGCATTTGCAAGAAGATCTTTGCAATTACGAAGCAGCTCCGGCTGGGGCAGTGTTCGCATTTGCGACGCCTGAGCCGCATTTGCGACCTCAGCAGTGTTCGCATTTGCGACCCCTCCATCATATTTGCTACCTCAGCAGCTGAAGCCCAGGGTCCGCATTTGCGAGTGTTATATCGCGCTTTTTCGTATGTTATGGTTTCATCGTAAGTTAATCGACGTAAGTTCGGGGAGGAGATTATATTGAAATTTTAAGCATTATGCTATTTCAAATAAGTGATAAGTAAATTCGTGAAGGTGAGAGGGGAGGCAAGTCAAAGAAAACAAATTTTCGTCCAAGTTTAGCATGTTGGGATAAAATACAGCTCAAGCTAAAATACTTGATATTTATGGACTAGTGTCATACGAGGTACCACATGACAATAATAGTAAGGTGTATAAAGTATGTGAAAAGTGAGTAGTATTTTAAGTAAGTGGGAATAATTCTCAATTATGTGGGTACTTGGTTAATTATTGGGTAATGTAACATTACCTAGTTAATTAATAACTACTGGTAGATTAATTAAAAACGTTGGATAAATATCAAAATTTCCCCCATCCCCAAAACGTGGCAGCAATGCCATTTCTTAAGATCATGACTATTAGCTAGTCTTGATTAGTTGGCATGCCAAAATAAATTCAAGAAGACACCTCACCTTTTCTTATACTTTGTATACAATCAAAACCTTAGCACTCTTGCAATCAAAAAAACATAAACATTAGAATTCTTTCAAACAAGGAAAAAATTGGCCATTTTTTTTAAAAGGCTTTCAATAAAATTCTTTCTCAAAACACTTCAATGAAATTACTACATTAATAACGTGAGTTCTTCAACCAAAATCCGACGAGGTTTCTTAGCATAATTAGCAACGTGAGATTTTGAGATTCTAAGGCAGTACGGTGCAACCTTTTTGAAGAATATTATACGGATTTTTTCTACTCCAGGATAGTTAAAGCTATCCATTTTTCTTTTTGGCATGATCTATACGACACAAGCGAAACGAGCAAATGCAAAACTTCCATAAATTATTCTATTCGTAGAAATTCTAGAGATGTGTATATTCTTATTCTCCCATAAGTGTTATTATTCTATCATTTGTTCATGGGTCTCAGAAAATACGTCTATTTCTTGATATTAATCAGAGGCAAAATGGTCTTATGACACTCTGAAAGCTTTTATTGGCGTATTTATCATGCATTGCATTTATTTACATTGACCCATGACTAGATGACATTATATACGTGTATATATATAAATATATGATGTAATATGAGAAAAAGTTACGGCGTTATATATGCACCACTACCTGATCAGTTGGTATACGTCGATGATTTTGCCCACATTGGCCGAGATGATATGATGGGATGCCCTCAGATGCCTGATGATGTTATGAAACATGTACTATACACGACATGAAAGGAGGATTCTAGAGGAGACACACAATTCTCGGTATTCCATTCATCCAGGTGCTACGAAGATGTTTTGTGACTTGAAACAGCATTATTGTTGGCAACGGATGAAGAAGGACATAGTTAAGTATATATCTAGGTGCCTAAATTGCCAGCAGGTTAAGTATGAGGACCCGAGGCCAGGTCGCCTACTCTACCAGATGACCATACCGGAGTGGAAATGGGAGCGCATCACTATGGACTTTGTAGTTGGGTTACCATGGACCTTGCGAAAATTTGTTTCAATTTGGGTCATTATCGATAGGTTGATCAAATCGACACACTTCATCCCAGTTGTGACTACGTATACTTCAGAGATGCTGGCTCAGTTTTATATTCAGGAGATAGTTTGGTTGCATGGTGTGCCTGTTTCCATCATATCAGATAGATGCCCTCAGTTTACTTCATATTTCTTGAGAGCCGTACAGAGTGAGTTGGGGACCTGTGTAGAGCTCAGCACAACAATTCATTCACAGACCGACGAGCAATCGGAGTGGACAGTTCAGATCTTAAAGGACATGTTCAGAGCATGTTTGATTGACTTTGGAGGGCAGTGGGACCGATTCTTACCTTTGGTCGAGTTTGCTTACAACAACAGTTATTAGTCCAGCATCAAGATGACTCCATTTGAGGCTATATATAGTTGGCGATGTCGTTCTCCCATAGGGTGGTTTGAGCCCGATGAGGCTAAACTATATGGTACTAATTTGGTAAAGGATGCCTTGGAAAAGGTGAAGTCGATTCAGGAGAGACTTCGTACAGCACAGACCAGAGAGAAGAGTTATACGGACCAGAAGGCACATGATGTATCATTTATGGTACGTGAGAAGGTTCTCTTAAAGGTCTCTCCGATGAAGTGTATTATGAGATTCGGGAAGAAGGGCAAGCTGAGCCCAAGGTTTATAGGCCCATTTTAAGTGTTGAAGGGAGTTGGAGAGGTTGCTTATGAGCTTGTTTTACCTCCCAGCCTATCAGGAGTTCTTCCGGTTTTTCATGTGTCTATTCTCCAGAGGTATCACGCCAACCTGTCACATATGTTAGACTCCAGCACTATTCAGCTAGATGAGAGACTGGGTTATGACGACGAGCCAGTTGCCATTGTTGCTAGACAGGATCGTCAGTTGAGATCCAAGCGGATTTCCACGGCAAAGGTTCAGTGGAAGGGACAACCGGCCAAAGAGGTGACCTGGGAGTCTGAGGAGGACATGCGGAGTAGATATCCATACTTATTCAGCACTCCAGGTATGATTCTAAACTCGTTAGAGGACGAACGTTTGTTTAAGAAGTGGAGAATGTAACGACTTGACCGGTTGTTTTGCTTTCTAGAACCATGTCTTGCTAAATAAGACTTCCTGTACGTGCTTTTCTATTATATGACTTGTGGGAATAGTTAGTTCGGGACTTGGAAGGGTTCGGCTTGAAATCAGAACACTTGGTTCCTTAAGGTTGGCTTAAAAGGATAAGTTTGACCTCGATCAACATTTTGAGTAAATGACCTTAGAATCCGAATTTGACGGTTCCAATAGGTTCATATAATGATTTCATACTTTGGCGTATGTTTGGATCGAGTTTTGGATAACCTGGGAGCGTTTCGGCGTCTAATAGTGAAAGTTGGCATTTTGAGCAAATTCCATAAGTTTGGGTGGAAATGGATTTTTACATTCTAGACGTTCGTTTGGGATTTCGATCTTGGGAATAGCTCTGTATGGTGATTATGTACTTGGAAGCGCGTCTGGAAGTGGATTCGGATGTACGTAGGTTGTTTCGGGGTCATTTGGTGAAAGTTAGAGATTTGAAGTTTTGGAAATATCGAGGGTAGACTTTTTGATATCGGGTTCGGATTCCAGTTCCGGAAGTTTAAGTAGGTCAGTAATATCATTTAAGACTTGAAAACAAAATTTGGCATCATTCCAAGTTGATAGGAATCGGACATGCGGAAGTGTTTTTAGAAGTTTTCAAGTTCATGAGTGAACTTGAAAACAAAATTTGGCATCATTTAAGACTTGATAGGAATCGGACGTGCGGAAGTGTTTTTAGAAGTTTTTGAGTTCATGAGTGAATTCAGCGTTTCGACGTTCGATTTGTGGTTTTTGATGTTATATCAGTGTTCCAGTTGCGCGAGAAAGTTTGTATGATATTATTAGGCTTATGTGGGTGGTTGGTGTAGAGCCTTGTGGGCTCGGGTAAGTTTCGGACGTTCGGGAGGGGTGAGAAAACACATTAGTTTTCTTGTGTTTCTAGGTATCGCGCCTCCTTTTTCCTTCCGCGGAATCGGGTTCATGATATTTGGTTGGGACAACTCTTTCCTTTTGGGAAATGGGCTTTGCAATTTTGAAGAGACGTCACCTAACGATTTTAAGATGCGTTAGGACACCTATAGGGTTCATTCATAACTAGGTTTGGTAACCAGAGATAGGGTAAGGGTTTGAAATTATCCTAAGGGGAAGGTGTTAGGCACCCCTCAGGATCCACTAGTGTGGTTCCCGGCCAGACAGTTTTTGTAAATTTGTGCAATTAGCAAATAAATAAGTATGGCTGAAATAGTAGGGGATTTAAGTTTAAATACACAAGTGTTTGAAAACAATTAGTGAAAGGTGAAATTTTAAAAAGAATTACAATCTAAAGCATGCTTATGAATGTAAAAGGTTGCCCTAGGTTTGTTTGTAATATGGATCACATCAATGCAATACCCAGTATGACACTCCTCAAAGAGGGGCTACGCGTGGTATTAACGCACCGGTCATCATATCTATATCTACTCTTTCCCACTCCGTGAAGGTAATTAAAGCGAGGGTTGGTCCCGACCCCTATTGCATGTTGTTACCCGTCCCTTCCTATCAGTCCCGGAGGAATTTAGGACTTCTATTCTATGAGGGAGGTTCTAGGCATACCCTCAGGTTTAAAGGCAAAATGCTAGGTGACAAACAAGAACACATAGGACTATATTTAAAGGGAGCATGGAAGACAAACGAAAGGCTCAAATATACCTCCGCATACAATGCATATGAACAGCATGACTCATACATAGATAAAGTCTGAATTCAGAATTCTAAAGCATGGTATCTAAGTAATAATAGCAGAACCAGATTTATTGCATGACTCAGAAAAGAAGTCCGAATCAGGCTTGTCTACTACTTTTAGCATGCTGGCAATTAAACAAGGACATTTCTGTTTTTATTTAAGCTATTACCTAAGGCTTCCCTAGGCATAAAGCAATATGCAACAGTTATTCAGAATTATTAAAATAGTTTGGAGATGGTTTTTACCTAAGAGCATGTTGTTCTAATTGATACGAATGCAGAGATTATTACCAATTTTATTCAGAAAACATCACGATGTGAGATTATTTTTATTACATTTTCATGAATCAGTAATTAACTAGGCATCTTAAACAAAAATGCAAACAGGATTCTAGGACATGATATCTAATATGCACATGCAAATGACAAGATTGTCAAAAAAAACAGAACCCCTAAGGCATGATTTCTAAATGCACACAAGAGTTGCAGAATTATTGAAGAGTAACAGCTTTTATGCCAACATTGTTATTGTCCTAGGAGCAGGATTTCTAAGTGATAGACATAAAACATGGATTAGTGATGGATGAGATGCTGAAGTAAGAAACATGGGTCCTAAGAGCATGATTTCTAATGCATATATGAATCCTAAGCATGATTCCTATTGCGCAATTAGGAATATAAACCTAACAACATGTTTTCTACCCTTTAACAACTATAGCATGCATATTTACCCCATCCATTTTTACTAGCCAACTCCAATACTTGTTTACAACAAGTTATTATAGATCAACCTTGAAATAAATTACAAAAGTAGCAATGAAAATAAGAAGTTACATTATAGGAAGCCTGAATAGGACTTCCTCTCTGAGTTATGTAATCAATCACCTCAAGTGCCAAGGTTGTTTCATAGCTTTTCCTCATATCTAGGTGTGTCAGAGTTCCCTAAGGACCTCAAGGGATCCCGAGCAGTGCTCAAACCCAGATTGTATAACCAAGACAGAGTAAGTGCAGTCTGGAAAGGCCAGCTTTATGTGTCCAAGTTCAAAGGGAGCTCAAGGGTCCCAAGGCAAGGCTCACACAAAAGGGGAAGAACCTAGTAGTCGAAGAGTATATGTGAGAGTGCTTGACATAGATTTAAAAGAGTTGATATGGAAAACAGTTTTGAAACAACATGTTTGAAATAAGTTTGCAAAACAATAGAAAAGTTTTGAAAATGAGAAGGGAATAGGAGCAACAATAACTTGGAACAAGCCAGCACACACACAAAACAAGTTCAAAGAATAGTACAGTTTCAGAAGTTACAAATAGGGAAGTAGGGGTTGGGGACACAGAGGGCCCAAATCAGAAACACATAAACATGGCTGAGAAGATATGGATATAAACCAGCAAGTGCAAAGAACAAGTAGGGACTGATTGGCCTTTAGAACACAAACAATTACTTCAAAAAGTTAACAAGGGAATCATGCTTAGAATTGTAATAAAACATAGGGACAGGGTATGTGAGTAGTCATGTAGGGGTCTATTACACATAATTAGTCATGACTTAGTGTTAATCAAGTACATTAGGAGACATACTGGTTGAGGGACACAAACAAAAACTCAAGTAGGCGTGTTGATTACATTTTGAACAAGAGAGGGCAGAACTTAAACATGTTGAGTAAAGCAGTAAACAAGAAGTGCAATTAAACAACATGAGCCATTAGGTCAGTGCAGAAAGAGACAGGGATTGGTAAACAATGGAGCACATAGAGTTGAGTTTCAGAATTGAACTAGGAACATAATAGTTAAGGAAGCAAAGTGTAGAAAAGTAAAGCAAGTAGAGTTCCACAGTCTAGCCTTGGCTTTCAGCCGGCTAGACAAGTAGTAGCATAAGTAGTAGAGAAAAAAGAGAGAGTTTGAGTATGTATGTGTGTGTTCTGAACTAATTATTTGTGTCTTATGCTAAAGAGAGGGTAGAGTATTTATAGTTTGAGAACAGGCAGGAAAATAAGGTAATAAGTACTGACTTAGCATAATTATAGAAATAATACAAATCAGAACCAATTAAAGACCCGGACTCCCTTCAATTAGGGAGTTACAGTTCAAACGGGTACAAGTTGTATCAAGGAGAGAAAAAAACTGATTTTACCATAGTAGTAAAAGCATGCAGCATGTAACACGGACTAAGTACGGAATATTTTCAAGTAGGGAAAGTATATAAACAGCATATTGGGCATCTAAATAAGGTAGAGCACAATTTTAATTTTGAAAGTCAGTTCAAAGAATCACGGATGAGATGAAAAATCACAGGGAATCAGCACTAACTAAGGAAAGTGTCCCAAAAAATAAGGAAACAATTTTGAAAAATCAGTACGGAATTACAAGGAAAATACACAAAATCATATATGTAGGTTTAAGGAGATTACACAAAATCAACATAAATTATATGAACAATCAATAAAATAAATAGTCGAACCTATTAAACGATAAATAACACGTGTTTGGACAAAATCAAAGAAACCTTAAGAACAAATTAGAGCAGGAAGCACAAGAGCATATAGAACACACATGAAGCCTAGAATGTTTATGATAGTCATGCAAACACATCGCAAACAGACTCAAACTTCGAATCGAATCCAGAAGTATTAAGGTTTCTTGACAAAAATGAATCGAGCAAAAAGGAAAGACTTAGGTGATGTTTAACTAATTGCTAAAATCAGAAAGAAATCGCTTTTGCAAAAAGGGACTTGAAACCCTAGTCTGGAAAATGAAGAAATCGTTTGAAATTGGAGAAATATTTTGGGGAAAATAGGTGAAAACCTTAAACAAACCCATAGATCCATCACAGATCTAAAAAGATCGGAGGATTTGTAGCTAGGTTTTTTCAGAAAATAGCAGAGACGAAGAAAAAAAATTGGTTAAAAACTCATGGATACACCTAGATCTAAGACAAATCTAAAGAAAAGTAAAAAATCTCAAGAGTTAGGGTTTCAGAGAACCCAAAGAAGATGAGAGGACTTTAAAAATGTTACCGGTTTTGGCCGGAGAAGTCATGGATCTGACTCGAACAGCCATGGATGGCTGGAAAATGGCATAAAAGACCATGGATAGGAGTTGAACAAGATCTCTTCGAGATATTTCCACGAAATCACAAAAACGAGCAACCAGGATACGTAGGAGACAAGTATACATCTCAAACAACCATGGGAATCCATGGATTGAGTGAGAATCGAAGGGATTAGGGCTGGACTAAGTGGTGGCAGCTAGGGTTAGGTTTAGGTCTCACAAAGAATTGGAGAGGAGGGGAATTTCAGAGCGGCTGTTTGTAACAAATGAGTTAGGTTAGGGGGGTCGTTTAGGTTAAAAATGGAAGAGAATAATGGGGATCGTTGATCTAGGATATCAACGGCAGATCAACGGTCGAGATTAAATGGGTAGGTGGGATTCCGGGTTTTGGGTATGGGTTAAAAGGGTGTGGGTCGGGTTTTAATTTGAAATTGGGCTGGGAATTGGGGTCCTGATTTGGGCTACAATTGAAAGCCAATTTGGCTATATTTTAAATAGCCATTTTTCCCTATTTGATTTATAAATAATAGTAAATAGTTTTATAAAAAATAATTTAAAGGTCTAAAATGATTTATAACACACAATTAACAATTTAAAAATATAGGATCCAATTTTATGCATATAAAATATAATTAAATCTTAAAAGAGCTAATATTGTAATTATGTGCAATTTAGCTTTAAAAATACCAAATATAATTATAAAAATCTGTAAAAATTAATTTAGCCATATTTTGGCATAAATATAGAAATACAACAGATGAATTATCAAAATAATAATTTTGAAAATAATTATTGGGAGTTTTATGGATAAAAAGAGAGAAAATAAATCAATTTAAACTTTTAAAATTATGGAAAAATAAGAAAATCTTTGGACATGCTTATATATGCATATATGGGAAAAATTGGGTATCAACACTGGGCAACAGTTGCAGGTCTCGCAAATGCGAGAAATTGTTCGCAAATGCGAACCGCGCATTTGCGAGAAGAGCTTCGCAATTGCGAAGCAGCTCAAGCTGGGGCAGTGTTCGCATTTGCGACACCTGAGCCGCATTTGCGACCTCAGAAGTGTTCGCATTTGCGACCCCTCCGTCGCATTGCTACCTCAGCAGCTGAAGCCCAGGGTCCGCATTTGCGAGTGTTATATCCCGCTTTTTCGTATGGTAAAGTTTCATCGTAAGTTAATCGATGTAAGTTCGGGGAGGAGATTATAATGAAATTTTAAGCATTATGCTATTTCAAATAAGTGATAAGTAAATTCGTGAAGGTGAAAGGGGAGGCAAGTCAAAGAAAATAAATTTTCGTCCAAGTTTGGCATGTTGGGATAAAATACGGTCCAAGCTAAAATACTCGATATTTATGGACTAGTGTCATACGAGGTACCACATGACAATGATAGTAAGGTGTATAAAGTATGTGAAAAGTGATATTTTAAGTAAGTGGGAATAATTTTCAATTATGTGGGTAATTGGTTAATTATTGGGTAATGTGACATTACCTAGTTAATTAATAACTAGTGGTAGACGAATTAAAAACGTTGGATAAATATCAAAATTTCCCCCACCCCCAAAACGTGGCAACAATGTCATTTCTTAAGATCATGACTATTAGCTAGTCTTGATTAGTTGGCATGCCAAAATAAATTCAAGAAAACACCTCACCTTTTCTTATACTTTTTATACAATCAAACCTTAGCACTCTTGCAATAAAAAAAATATATAAACATTAGCATTCTTTCAAAACAAGGAAAACGTTGGCCATTTTTTTTAAAAGGCTTTCAATAAAACTCGTTCTCAAAACACTTCAATGAAATTACTACATTAATAACGTGAGTTCTTCAACCAAAATCCGACGAGGTTTCTTAGCACAATAAGCAACTTGAGATTTTGCGATTCTAAGGTAGTACGATGCAACCTTTTTGAAGAATATCATACGGATTTTTTCTCCACTCCGGGTATGTTAAAGTTATCCCTTTTTCTTTTTGGCATGATCTATACGACACAAGCGAAACGAGCAAATGCAAAACTTCCATAAATTACTCTATTCGTAGAAATTCTAGAGATGTGTATATTCTTATTCTCCCATAAGTATTATTATTCTATCATCTATTTATGGGTCTCAGAAAATACATCTATTTCATGATATTAATCAATCAGAGGTAAATTGATCTTATGACGCTCCGAAAGATTTTATTGATGTACTTATCATGCATTGCATTCATTTATATTGACCCATGACCAGATGGCATTATATACGTGTATATATGTAAATATATGATGGGATATGGGAAAAGGTTACGGCGTTATATACGCACCACCATCTGATCAGTTGGTATACGTAGATGATTTTACCCACAGTGGCCGAGATGATATGATGGGATGCCCTCAGAGTTCTAATGATGTTATGAAACATGTACCTATGCACGACATGACATTCATACGAATATGCATGACACTATAATTATTTCATGAATTACAGAGTTATCCATACTTACAAGTTGAGTCATATATTATATATTTCTTCCATGTTTGTTATGTACTTATTTATCTACCTTACATACTCAGTACATTATTCGTACTAATGTCCTTTTTGCCTGGGGACGTTGCTTTTCATGACCACAGTTCCCGATAAACAGGTCGAGAGGCCTCCAAGTAGGCTATCAGCTCAGCGGAATATGTTGGTGCGCTCCATTTGCTTTGTAGTTGCTTGTTTGGTTAGTATGAGTTAGACGTGTATTGTTTGGTATGGCGGGACTCTGTCCTGACTTTTGTGAAAATTATGTATTCTTAGAGGTTGTAGACAGATGTCATATACGTAAAACATTGTATGACCTTGTCGGCCTATGTTCAGTGTACGAGTGGTTATTTTGGTCTTATAGGCCCGTATGTATTATGTATAAGTTAGTTTTATATGTTGTATTTTACTTATCTCACACCAGCCTTCCAGCTCAGTTATGCAGGATAGTATGACATGAAAAGATACGTTATGTTGGTACTCGGTCGGGTAAGGTACCGACCGCCCGTCGTGGCCCATCGGTTTGGGTCGTGACAGCGAGGTATTTGTAGCGTTTGCAACCTTCGCATTTGCGAACCTGGTGTCGCAAATACGACATCAAAAACTTGTTCCCAACTCATTTAATGCAGGAATTAGGCCATTTATCCCATTTCACTTCATCTTGGGCGATTTTTGGAGCTCTTGTAAGAGGGTCTTCACCTAGCACTTTGAGGAGCTGGTCCGCCTGTTGCTAGAGGCCGAGGCAGAGGCCAAGGGAGGGCGCCAGCCCGAAGTAGGGGATAAGGACATGCCAGAGTCGCCCCATTTGTACCACTAGCAGATCTAGTGGAGGATCCCATAGTTGAGGAGTAGGACGAGGTGCCCGCAACAAAGCCAGCCTCGGTAGATTTCATGTCAGCACCGGGATTTCAGGAGGTCATGGGTCGTATGTTGCGGTTCTGAACACTATGACTTGGGCTTGTTTATTTCCAGTGGAACCAACCACATCTCAGGCGGGATGGGGAGCACAGACCCCTACTGCCTAGTCCCCGGGGGATGCAGGTATCGTATATTAAACCCGGGGTGCACTACCCATGGACAGAGCCTAGCCAATTGCAACAGCTGAACCTGAGCCCAGACCAGCTACGACTGGTGAGCCGCAGAAGCTATGGGATAGATGGACTAGACTACATCCTCCTGTATTTAGAGGTGAACGCCATGAGGATCCCAATGACTTCATTGATCGGTGCAGGGATAGACTACACAACATGAGGATATTGGAGTCGCATGGGGGTAGATTTCACTATTTTCTAGTTGGAGGGCAGGGCCCGTAGGTGGTGGAAGTCTTATCTTCTTGACAGACAAGAAGGTTCTCCTCCCATGACTTGGGACCAGTTCATACACCTATTCTTGGACAGGTATATCCCACCCTCTTAGATGGAAGAGTTGAAGTTTCAGTTTGAGCAACTCTAGTAGGGTCAGATGTCTGTGACCGACTTTGAGGCGAGATTTTATGAGTTTTACCGTCATGCATTATGATACTCCCTACCAATACCGAGAGAGTGCGGAGGTTTGTTGTGGGGTTGCACTCAGGTATTCAGGACACTATGGCCCGGGAGGTTGAGATGGGGACTTCTTATCGGCTAGTAGTGGAGATAGCTCAGAGGATTGAGGGTTACCGTCAGAGAGGTATAGAGCAGATGCAGAGGGACAAGAGGGTCTGTTATTCTGGAGAGTTTAAAGGTACCCCGGCTAGGGGCGGAGGTCAGTTTGCCAGGCTCACATATCCAGCACCACTACCTCCTCGGGGTGCTCCGGCATGACCCTATTTTAGTGCCACACCAGAGAGCTCTTACTGCCCACCAGTTATTCAAGGTTCTTCCAGTGGGTACTCAAGCCACTAGGGTTCTTCCAGCTCCTATTTCAGTGCTATGCCAAAGAGTTCATACCACTCACCAGCTATTTAGGGATCTTTCAATGTGTCTTCAGGCCATCAAGGTCAGACTTCCGGGCAGCAGATCACTGTACTAAGGGGGTTTTCGAGTGCAGAGATCTAAGTCACGTACGGAGATTTTGCCCCAAGCTTCGGGGCAAGGCAGTGCAGCAGGGCCAGTTGGCCAAGATTAAAACACAAGTTGTCTGGCGGCCCAGGGGCGGAGGGTAGGCTGGTGGTGGCCGTCCTAGAGGTGGAGGCCAGGAAAGGGGAGTTCAACAAGCTATTATTCAGTTAGGTGGAGGGCAGCAAGCCAGCGCTCCAACCAGGTTCTATGTCTTTCCGGCCAGACTAGATGTAGTGGCCTCAGATTCAGTGATCACAGGTATTATTTTTGTCTGCGGTAGGGACGTTTTGGTATTATTTAATCCAAGATCTACCTATTCATATGTATCATCTCTATGTGCTCATTTCTTGGATATTCCTCGTGAGTCCTTGCGTACTCATATTTATGTGTCCACTCCGGTGGGCAATTCTGTGGTTGTGTATTGGATCTATCAGTCATACGTAGTCACATTCTGTGGTTACGAGACTAGAGCAGACCTTCTGTTGCTTGATATGACCGACTTTGAAGTCATCCTGGGCATGGACTGGTTATTCCTATATCACGCCATCCTTGATTTCCATGCCAAGACTGTTACTTTAGCGATACTAGAGTTGTCGAGATTGGAGTGGAAGGGTTCATCTATCATTACATCTAGTCGGGCCATCTCTTTTCTGAAGGCTCGACATATGATCGAGAAGGGTTGTTTGGCTTATCTAGATTATGTTTGGGATATTATCGTAGAGACTCCAGTGATTGATTCAGTGCTAGTAGTCCGAGATTTCGTCGATGTGTTTCCTTCTGACCTTCCACGCATGCCACCGTATCCTGATATCAATTTCTGTATTGACTTGGCTCTAGGTACCCAGTCTATATCTATCCCAGCGTACCGCATGGCTCCAAAAGAGTTGAAGGAACAACTTATTCTCAGACTTGTAAACAGATGTCATATACGTAAAAGATTGTATGGCATTGTCAGCCTATGTTTAGTGTACGAGTGGTTATTTTGGTCTTATAGGCCCGTATGTCTTATGTATAAGTTAGTTTTACATGTTTTATTCTACTTATCTCACGAAAGCTTTCTGGCTCAGTTATCCATGATAGTATGACATGAAAAGATACGTTATGTTGGTACTCGTTCGGGTAAGGTACCAGGTGCCCATCGTGGTCCATCGATTTGGGTCGTGACAACGAGGTATTTGTTGCATTTGTGACCTTCGCATTTGGGAATCTGGTGGTCACAAATGCGACATCAGAGACTTGTGGCCAACTCATTTAATGTAGGACTTAGGCCATTTATCGCATTTCACTTCATCTTGGGTGATTTTTGCAGCTTTTTGGAAGAGAGTTTTTACCTAGCACTTTGAAGTAAGTAATTTCTACACAACATGAGTTAAATAAACAGATTATAGGTAGATTAACATGTAAAAATTAGTGAAAATCAAGGGTTTAGATGAAAACTTAGGTTTTTAATAAAAATGAGATTTGACCATGAAATTGGTTATGGAACTTAGTAAAAATCATATATTTATGTAATTATGTTCCTAAGGTTATGAGTAACAACTTTCTTCGAAAATTTCTCGAATCTGGGCTAACTCGACCTATATAAATTTAGAAGCCTAATAGTAATGAGTTTATTGGACGAAAAACAAAAGGAAAGAAATTCAATTCTCGATGCTCTCTCTCTTGCACTCTGTTATCTCTGTCTCTGTGATGACCCAAAATGTCATCTTTAATTAAATAATCATCTCGGTATTTTTAAGACCTTGAAAAGAGGTATCAATAATTTCTCGACTTGCGTGCGCAATACACGGAATTATTCGGAAGGTTTTTATATGAAAAAGGGATTAAATTGTGAACTAGAGCTATAAACTCAATTGAGTTGACTTCGGTCAACATTTTGAGCAAACGAACCCAAATAAAAGTTTGATCATTCCGGTAGTTTCGTATCGTGAATTGGGACTTGGTCATATGCCCGAAAGCAAATTTGGAGGTCCCTAGATCAAATTATCGTCATTTAACGGAATCTAGAAATCTAAGGTTAAAGATTTCTTAGGTTTGACCAGAGAGTTGACTTTTTAATATCGGGGTCGGAATATAGTTCTAAAAATTTTCATAGCTTTGTTATGTCATTTATGATTTGTGTACAAAATTTGAAGTCAATCGGACTTGATTTGATAGGTTTTTGCATCGAATATAGAAGTTGGACGTTCTTAGTTTCATTAGGCTTGAATGGAGATGTGATTCACTGTTTTAGCATTATTTGATGCGATTTGAGATTTCGACTAAGTCTGTATCATATTTTAGGACTTGGTGTATTTTGTTGAAGTCCCTAGGGCCTCGGGTGGATTTCGAAAGGTCAACGGGTAGAAAAAGCTGCTGAAATTCTCTTTAGGAAGCTGTTGTCTTTTTTACAGCATCATGTACAGTACCCCGTGAATAGTACCGTGCACAGTACCCCATGAACAATACCGTGTACATTACCCCGTGAACAGTACCCAATGAACATTGTCGTGAATAGTACCCGTGAACAGTCGTGAACAGTGCGAACGCTCGAGAAGAGGCGATTTTCGGGAGATTTTTAGAGAAAACAACAGGATAAGTGTTCTTAACTTAATTTTGGTTAGATTACCCGAATCTATTACTAGTTTTGGCATTTAATTGGGGATTTTAATTGGGAAAATCTTGAAAACCCTCTTGATTTAATTTGAAGATTTGAGGGTCGAGTTGATGTCGGATTTTAGTAAAATTGGTATGGTTGGACTCATGGATGGATGAGGTTTCATATTCCGTAATTTTTGTCGGGTTCCGAGACGTGGGCCCACGGGCGAATTTTTAATGCAATTTTGGATTTTTAATGGAAAATGTAGAATTTCATATAGAATTAATTCCTATAATTTTTATTGACTGAATCGAATTGTTTATTACTAGATTTGGGAATTTCGGGCACGAATTCGCGAGGCAAAGGCTTGTTGGAATTTTGAATTGGTTGCAAAGCGAGGTAAGTGTTTGGTCTAACCTTAGCTTGAGGGATTAGGAGTTGTGTCTTATTTGCTACATGTTAATTGTGGAGTACGACGTATAGGCATGGTGACGAGTATCTATACGTTGGCGTCAAGCATGCTCGTGAGTCTTGTATTATAATTGTTATGACTCCATTGTGGTTTATTGCGCTTCATATGTTATTATTATTATTGTTCCCTTGCCGGAATGTTTATTTGATATTATTGTTCCCTTGCCGGGATGTTTGTTTGATATTATTGACTCCCTTGCCGGGATGTTATTGTTTTGATGTTGTTTCCTTGCCGTTTATTTGATTGTTGTACTATTGTTCCCTTACCGGGATTTTATTGTGATTTCATTTATTTTCTTGCCCTTATTTCTTGTGATTATTGTTTGGGTGAGGAAGAGTGTTAAAGCACGAAGGGTGATGCCGTGTGTGATTTTGTGAGGAAGAGTGTAAAGCACGAAGGGTGATGTCGTGCCGCACGATGTACAATTCTGTGCCGATTATATTGATTTTATGGTGAGGAAGAGTGTAAAGTACGAAGGGTGATGTCGTGTAGTTTATATTGATTCTTATGGTTAGGACGAGAGTAAAAGCACGAAGGGTGATGTTGGGCACTTGTCCTTGATTTTTCCTGATTCTAATTGAGTTATGTTGCCCTATACGTTTATTTACTGATTTTCCATTATTACTTGATTTTATTTCGATGTTATAGATTCCCTTACCCTATTTGCCTTGTGTTTGTTGCTTGGGTGAGGAAAAGTGTAAAGCACGAAGGGTGATGTCGTGTATTGTTTTGGTGAGAGAGTGTTAAAGCACGAAGGGTGATGCCGTGTATTGTTTTGGTGAGAGAGTGTTAAAGCACGAAGGGTGATGCCGTGCACTTTCTGTTTGTTGTGTTTACTTGTTATTAACAATTCAAGTGTATTAACTGTTTAGATCCCTTTACTGTTGTGATCCTTTGTGTTGGAATCCATAGTGTTTACAATACCTCGCCTTATTTTTTTAATATGTTCAATACTTCAAATTTCAAGAATTGTTACATTTTTAACTCAATTGATTTCTCAACTAAAGTTTCCTTAAACCGTTTGAGATTGTACTTTACTTAAAAAAGAAATTTCTACTATGTTTTGATTTATTAATTTCTCGTATTAAAGGTAATGATTCCTTCGATATTGTACTTTCATTGAAAATGGTATTTTCTTTATCAAATGATTTCAAAAAAAAATTCATCTTTTCTTGTTGATTTCCTAATTGGGTTGGAAGTTGTACTCTACTTTATGTTAAGTGAATGAGGCTCCTTGAACACTCTTATTTGTATTGGGTTATGGAACCTATGAGCTGAGTAACATGAGAATATTGTTGTGTAATGTGAGACAGAAATATGTGGGCACAAGGTGCCGGTGAAAATATTATGGTTTTATTTAATGGCACGTGAGTTGTCCGCGCGGTTGTGACATAAATATGGGCACGAGGTGCCGTGAAAATATGAAAGTGGGCTGAGACCTATATTATTTATGATTATGAAATGAGGTATCACAAGGTGACCTTTACTCGAAAGAATTATATTCGAAAGATGTTTATCTGAAAGATATTTATTTGAAGGAAATATATTCGAAATATATTTATTGAAAAGCATATTATCTTAGAGATTATTACTTGAAGGATTTATAGGCGAAAGATTTATATTTGAAGGACTTGATTAATTAATTGCACTTGTATTTATTATTTATTGAGAAACATTTATGGTGTTCTTGTTGCATGCTATTTATATCACTGGTTGATCATTGTTGTCATCATTGTTATCTGTTTCCTATTATTTTTGTACGCTATATTGCACAGGTTTATTTGTTAGGCTGGTCCTAGCCTCGTCACTACTTCGCTGAGGTTAGGATAGGCACTTACCAGCACATGGGGTCGGTTGTGCTGATACTACACTTCTGTACATTTTTGTGTACAGACCCATGTATTTGATCGATAGTAGCTACTCATTGCGGTGGAGACTCAAGGTAAACCTGCTGCAGCGTTTGCAGTCCTCAGAGTTACCTTCAATTGAACTTATTTCCATTTGTTCCCTTTGTTTCGGAACAGTGATGTATTTGTTTTGTATAACTACTCTTAGAAATGTTTGTGACTTGTACCACCGGTTTTGGGAATTATAAATTGTTAGGAGTTATTGAATTTAAAGTTGGCAAATATCAATGTTATTTCAGTTAATGTTAGGCTTACCTAATTTAGAGACTAGATGTCATCACGACTCCTTCGGAGAAATTTTTGGATCGTGACAGTCTCTCTCATGAAAGGCCTGATCAAAACTCAAGAACAGAAATGGTTGAATAGAAGAAAGTTGAATGCAAGACACTCATTGCACCAAACGTCACCATTGGAAAAGCCTTGGAATTTAATCGATGTAGACATAATTAAGAAGGTGTAGAGCTACAGTGTTTTCCATGAGGTTTTACAAACCTTAAAACCCTATGGATGATGATTACACCTGGGAAATGTTTGTTGAGTTCATCTATAACAAGCTTATTCCCATTTCTCAAAACTCTGAAAGACAAGGTCTTAACTATCAACAAAAAACTTCTCACACAAAGGATCCTTTCCACCAACAACAAGAGTTTTAAAAAAGACTCAATCTCTCAAGTGTGTGAAACAATATGGGGTCCGGAAGGGTTCATTACCAAGAAATATTTCTCCTGATTTCTTGGTACTTTTTTGTTGGACAATTCTTTTTAAATCGTGTATTGTATAGTTTAAAATGCTATTCTTGGATTTGCAGTGTGGTGGTTGGGGTGGTGTGGATGCAAAGGCGGATTCGAAATTCAAATTTAAGGTTCAAACTCATTACATTATTTCTTTCAATTTTAGTAGATTTTTATACATAAATTTATACTCCGTATCGAAAGTACCGGGTTCATCTGAATCCGGTACTTTCAAGCTGCATCTGCCCCTGTGTAGATGATATAAGTTGTTAATTCATTTTTTGACATTGTATGATCGGTATTATAAATAGTTGATTCATTTTTTATATTTTCTTGGCTTCTAAATTTATATGAGCAGTATTATAGTTGTTGATTTATTTTTTGTATTTTCTTATTTTCACTTATGGTGTAAGGAAGATTTCGTGCAAAATGTTGATTCATTTTGTATATATCATTGGATCTCTGTAGTAAGAGTTAGATAAAAGTTATGTTTTTTATTCTGTCAAATTGTAAAGATGGTTTTAGCACATCCTTTGTGCTTTTACCATTTTAAAGAAAATCTTTTATATGTGATCTACATAAGGTTATGATATCCAACTTTTTACAATTTGTTTCTTTTTCTTAATTGAGGAGAAAATGAAGAGGGTCATATCGTTCTCATTCAAATTGAACACGGTTGTTGCTTGCCAAAGAGCTTAAATCTTCATCATCTTTTTCCTTTTTGTTTTGGGGGCTATCTCCGATTTTAAATTTGTCTTAGCGATGCATCAAAAATCAAAAGCTAATTTCTTTCTGCTGTATTTCAAAAAAAATCTAAGATCATATTAGAAATCCAATGTGTTAGATGTTTGTAACGATCCGGTCGGTTGTTTTGCGAGTCGTAGTTATTTACTGCTTTTTTGTGTTCTACAATTGTTATATGACTTACGGGGTTAGTTGGTTCAGGTCCGAAGAGGTTTCATAGTGAATTGAGACACTTAGTCTCTTGATGGAAAGCTTAAGTTGAAAAATTGACCGGATGTTGACTTATGTATAAACAACTTCAGATTTAAATTTTGATGGTTCTGTTAACTCCGTTAGGTAACTTTGGACTTAGGAGCGCGTCCGGATTGTGGTATGGAAGTCTGTAGTAGAATTAGGCTTGAGATGGCGAAAGTTAGAATTTTGGAAAGTTTGACCGGGAGTGGACTTTTTTATATCGGGGTAGGATTGGATTTCTGGAAGTTGGAGTAGGTTCGTGGGGTCATTTTTGACTTGTGTGCAAAGTTTAAGATCAATCGGACATGATTTGATAGGTTTTGACGTCGTTTATAGAATATGGAAATTTAAAAGTTCATTAGTCTTGAATCCATGTGCAATTCGTATTTTTGATATTGTTTGAGGTAATTTGAAGGCTTGACTAAGCTCGTATCGTGATTTAGGACCTGTTAGTATGTTTGGTTGAGGTCGCAGAGGCCTCAGGATGATTTTGGGTGATTAACGGATCAAGAATTTAAGTTGGGAGATTGTTGAAGTTGAGTTTGCTGGTTTTTGGTTGATCTGGTTTCCCTATACGCGATCACGTGTGCAGGTCCACGATCGCGTAAGCTAAATGGGTCACTGATGGAATTTGCTCTACGCGTTCGTGAGTAGAGGCTGCGATCGTGTAGCGTTGGGAAGCCGTGTATCGCGAACGCATGGGCTAGGCCGCATTCGCGAGGAGGAAGTGAGTTAGGAGTTGGAACCACACAGTTTGTTCATCGTGAACGCGTGACATGGTTCGCGATCGCGTAAGTCAGAGGGTCATTACATCGCGTTCGCATGAGGGATTCCGTTTTCGCATAGGGTTAAATTGTGGGGCAACACAGTTGTGCTTTGCGATCGCGAGGTATGTTCCTCGATCGCGATGAAGGTATATCAAGGAAAAATACAAGATTCAAAAATGAGGGTTTTGAGTTCATAACATAAAATATATTTGGGAGCTCAGTAGAAAGCGATTTTAGGAGAGATTCTTGCGTGGGTGTTTGGGGTAAGTGATTCCTATTTAGTTTTGGTCAAATTCCATGATTATGTCTTTAATTCCATCATCTACTTTGTGATTTGGGGTAGAAAATTGGGTAAAGTGAGGAAGAATTCTTGGGCTAGATTTTTGAGGTTTTCAATTGAATTTTGTCATCGGATTTGAGTAAATTTGGTATGGTTAGACTTGTGAGTAAATGGGCTTTCTAGTTTTGTGACTTTTATCGGATTTTGAGACATAGGCCCAGGGGGACGGGTTGAGCCAATTCCGGATTTTGGCTTATAAATTTGTATTTTTCTTGTGGAATTGATTCCTTTAGCCTATATTGATTGTAATGTACTGCTTGTGACTAGATTCGGGACGTTTGGATACCGATTTGAGAGGCAAAGACATGTCGGAGTAGAGTTTTGCCCGGATTGAGGTAAGTAACACTTTCAAACTTAGTTCTGATGGTTCGAAACCCTGAATTATGTGTTATGTGATTAGTATTGAGGTGACGCACATGCCAAGTGACGGGTGTGCGGGCGTGCACCGTATGAATTGGGACCTACTCAATTCCATGGCACTGTAAAGTGGTCCTATTTTATTGATATTCGTGTTTTCACCATGTGATAAAATAACTAAGTTGTCAATCATGCTAGAGAGCATGTTTAGACTATATGTTGGTACTGTTGGGACCCATAGTGGTCATTTCTTGCTGTAACTTATTGATCTTATTGATATTTTGTACTCAATCATGTTCATTTATTTCATATCATATCTCAGTCTCTGTTATTATTTGTTCATACATCATATCATCATGTTCAGGCTAGTTTCATGACATTTGTAACCCCGTGAGTGAGACTGGGGAGATTGATGACTGAGTGAGGCCGAAAGCCTGATTATGAGTGAAATTTATGGGACCGGGCTACACGTCATAACCATTATACTAATTTATGATAGCGCTTGGACTGAAGGAGCTCATCTGGAGTCTGCACACACACCCAGTAAGGGCAGTTGATATTATTGAGAGATGGATCTTTCCTGGACATGGATCTTGTCCGAAGCATTATATACTTAGAGATGGATCTTCTCCACGGGCTGGATTGGCCCTACTCGGTACTAGGTGACTGATGGTCAGTGATGTATATATTCCGGGATGAATCTTCCCCGGACCATATAGGCCATATACAGTACTGAGTGATTGAGCATTTGAGAGTGTAGCATATAAGGTTGTCATCATGATGTACCACATATAGCATGTGCATTGGCATCTAGAAGTAGAAGAGTTATATTCTTCATATCATTCGGATTTGATTTATTTTACTGTTTTGAGCTATTTATTGAACTTGAAAGCATGCCTACATTTTGTACTGTTATTTCTATATTAAACTATGCTGGTTGAGTTCGTCACTATCTTTCAGTCCAAAGGTTGGATTTGTTACTTATTGAGTTGGTTGTACTCATGTTACACCCTGCACCTCGTGAGCAGATCCAGGTGCTTCCGGCTTCGGCTGTTGATTGAGGAGTCAGATCTCGGAGACTATCGAGGTAGATGCATGGTTTCGCAGGCCTTGACTCTCCTTCATTATCTTTATCTATATTTGAATTCTTATTCCATTGACATTGTAGTAGACTATATTCTGGTGAAGACACTCATGTACTCGGTGACACCCCGATTTTGGGATAGATTATATTGTGTTGCAGATTTATTTCTATTTCAAAAAGGCTTTTCCAAATATTAATTGCTTCCGTCTATACTTTCAAAGCTTTTACTATGCTGAGATGGTTGAGTAGTGGCTTGCCTAGTTCCATGATAGGCGTCATCACGACGGTTGGTTTTGGGTCGTGATAATATTCTATTTTATTTTATCTCTCAATTTGTCCCTTTTTTGTATTTGGTCATTTTTAATATCATTTATAGTTGAAAATGTGAAGTAAATCCGTTGCTAGTAACCCAAAATATTTATTTAATCACAAAAACTATTTTTCGATTAAACAACAATCATTTTAGGAATTGAAAGGTTCCTCAAGGAATAAGATGAGAGTCAAGGCCTCCTTCATGTAACAATAGCTCTCACACAAGTTGATTGATGCAAAGCATAAAAATAGCTTATGACGACATATGGACATCTTTTCTGATTCAAGCTCCAGCTATATGAACAATTCACTTTCATATTGAAATTTTTTCCAATGATTCTTTTTCTAGTAATTGTCGTTTCAGATTCAATGCTCTAGCTACAAGAGCTAATATGATTTAAGAGGATAATTAAAAGTAAGAGTTTATCATATTTTCATTTCTTAAATCATTGCTTGAAGCGGGTGAGATTTTTTATAAATTGTTATGTTCATTAATAATTTTGAAATAAAGAAATGAGGACTAAAGTAATTTACATCCGTGTTAACGAAATTCAAAACAAAAAATCTTTACTCTAAATTTCAGTAAGCCGATTAGGCTTATATAAATTTAGAAACCTGATACTAGTGGGTTAACCAGACAAAAAAATAAAATAAAAGGAATTCAATTCCTCCGCTCTCTCTCTCTCGCTCTGTTACCTCTGTCTCTCTCTCAAGAAAGGTCCAATCAAAACTCAAGAACAGAAATGGCTAAATGGAAGAAGGTTAAATACAAGACAATCACTATACCAAAGACGTCACCATTTGATAGACATAATAAAGAAGGCGCAAAGCTACAGTGTCATCCATGGGGTTTTACCAATGGATGATGATTCCAACTGGGAAAAGTTTGCTGAGTTCATCTATAACGAGCTTGATCCTTCCCATTTCTCGAAATCTCTGAAAGACAAGGTCTTAATTATCAAGAAAAACTTTCTCGCACGAAGGAACCTTTCTATCAACAACAAGAGTTTCAAAGAATACCTAATCTCCAGTATGGGGTCCGGAAGGAACCAATAGCTAAAAAAATTCCTCCTGATTTCTTTTAATTTCTTGGTACTTATTTGCTGGAAATATTCTTTTTAATTCTTGTATTATATGGTTTACATAGTATGTTATTTTTGGATTTACGGTGTAGTGATTGGGGTTGTGAGGATGATATAGGTTGTTAATTCATTTTTTGAGATTATATGATCAGTATTATAGATTGTTGATTTATTTTTTATATTTTCTTGGTTTCCGACATTATATGAGCAGTATTGTAGATTGTAAATTATTTTTTTGTATTTTCTGTTTTTTCACTTCTAGTGTAAGGAAGAGGTTGGTTCATTTTTATTTTTTTTTTGTTATCACTGAATCCCTTTAGTAGGAGTTAGAAGAAAACTATGTTTTTGATTCTATCAAATTGTAAAAATGGCTTTAGCACAACCCTTTGTGCTACAAATATATAATATTATTACCATTCTAAGAATAAATAAAATATTTTATAGAAGGCCTACATAAGGTTATGATATTCAACTTGTTAAATGGTTCCTTTTTCTTAATTGAGGAGAAAATTGAAGATGGGCATATTGTTTTCATTTTTTTTCAAATTAGGAGAAGCTATAGTATTTCCACATTTCTCCTCTAGCGTGACTCGAACCCAGAACCTAATGGTCGTGGGTGGAGGTGCATTACCAACTGAGCAACCTCACGCGTCCCTGTCTATATTGTTCTCATCCAAATTGATCATGGTTGTTGTTTGCGTGAGAGTTTAAATTTTCATCATCTATTTCCTTTTCTATTACGCGGCTATCTCCAATTTTAAATCTGTGCCAGTGATGCACCCAAAATAACCAGCTAATTTTTTTGGTGTACTTCAAAAGATCTAAGTTGTGTTAAATATTCTATTTCCTTTCATATCTCAATATGTCCCTTTTTATATTTGTTCCTTTTTCATATCATTTATATTTGTAAAAATGAAGTAAATCAGTTGTTAGTAATCCAAAATATTTAATTAATTGCCTTGATCATAAAAACTATTTTTTAGGTTAAACAACCATTATTTTCGGATTTGAAAGGTTCCTCAAAGAGTAAGATGAGAGTCAAGGCTTCTTTTCTGATTCATAAACAGAACTGGTGCACCCCAAGGCGACACACTAGGCCTAATATACCCATTATCAAGAAGTTCCTAAAGCTTCTCTTTCAATTCTTTCAACTCAGCTGGCACCATATGGTATATAGATGGATGAGTGTCCGGCACTAAGTCAATACCAAAACCAATATCCCCGTCGGGCGGCATGCCTGGCAGGTCTACCGGAACACACATCCGGAAAATCTCGCACCACTGGAACAGAATTAATAGTAGGAGTATCATCACTCACATCCCTCACAAAGGCCAAATAAGACAAACACCCCTTCCCAATAATCCGTTGGGCCTTCAAATATGAAATCACTCTGCTGGGAACAAAATCTAGAGAACCTTTCCACTCGATCCTTGGTAATCCCGGCATTACCAACGTCACGATTTTAGCGTGATAACCCATAATAGCATGACATGAAGACAACTAATCCACACCTAATATCACGTCGAAATCAACCATACTAAGCAATAGGAGATCAACTTTAGTCTCAAATCCCCCAGTTCTACACACGGCCAATATCCACGGTCCATAATAATAGTAGCATCCATCGGCGTAGATATATGAATAGATGAAACAAAGTACTCATGGGTCATATCCAGATAATGAGAAAAATACGATGATACATACGAATAAGTGAAAGCAGGGTAAAATAGTACAGAAGAATCCATTTGGCATACTAAGACAATACATGTGATTACTGTGTCTAAAACAACGACATCTAGCCTGGCTGGAATAGCATAGAATTGGGCCTAACCGCCACCTAATCGGCCTCCACCTCTAGGGCAGCCCCTAACTGCCTGGGCATGTGGTGAAGTAACTGGTTCTGAGGTCGTAGCCTAACTCCTCTGCTGAGCTGAACCTCCCGTAAGGCGGGGACAAAATCTCTTAATGCAATTAAGACCTACAAATGCTATGTAATGAAGATTTGGATTTTTTTGGTATTTTTTATGATTTTAAAAACGTTAAAAATGCATGAAAATGCAACTAAATACAAACAATTAATTAACGAAAAATTCGTACAAATTCTATAAAAATTAAAAATAATTAAGGAAAAATATATTTGTGAACTTTGTAGGAGTATTATAGTCGGGCAAAAATTGTGTGCTCACACACATGAAACAACTCTCCACACTCAAAATATCCCCTCTCAAAAAATGGTGGCAAATATTGGGGCGGACCCCGAGAACCAAAATGACTACCAGAGGAAACTCGTGCAGATAAACCCTGAACTGAAGGTGCACGAGATGAAATCTGAGTTGGGAGAGCAGTGAGAGATGACTGACCTAGTCTAGCTGTACAACCCATGGATGGATGATGCGCCACGCTGAACTGGACGAGCCATCTGAGAGGGCCTATAAGAACAACCCTTGTTGTGGTAAGATTGTCCCTAGAAGGAACACCACTAAAACCACCCGAACCTTGAAGCCTCTAGGACTCCCTCTCCTTTCACTCCTAACTGCGAACCATCTATAGCCGCCAAGAAATGTTGACCACCTCATCGAATGTAGCACCTGATACACTCTCCCAAGTCATAACAAAATGGTACTGATAGTAGAGGTCATCAATGAACCTCCTAATCCTCTCCCTCTTAGTGGGAGCCAACCAAATGGCGTGACGAGCCAACTCTGAAAACCTGATCTCGTATTGGGTCACAGACATGCCATGCTGATATAGCAGCTCAAACTGTCTGCGTAGCTCCTCTCAGTGAGTTTGTGGCACAATCTTCTCCAATAAGAGAATAGAGAACTCATGTCATGTAAGTGGTGCTGCACCGGCTGGCATGTGTCTCTCATTAGCCTCCCACTATTTGAAGGCAGCCCTAATAAACTGAAAGTAATGAACGAGACCACACTGGTCTCCAAAATACTTGTCGTGCAAAGAATCCGCTGGCATCTGTCCAAAAAGTGTTGGGCATCGACAGACTCAGCCCCACTGAATGATGGAGGCTGGAGCCTCCCAAACCTTTCTAGTCTCGTCTACTCAACATCAGTCATAATGGACCCACCTGGGCCTGAGCAATTGTAACCGGGTGGGCTGGTAGTATCTCCGATGTCTAAAGTCCCTACATCACCTGCTTTGAAATATGGGCGACGGGAGTCTGAGTATCTCCCACGGCTTGAGAAGTGGCTAGCGTGGTCGGAATAGAAACTGCCTGATCAAGGCTAGTGCACACGGTCAAAATCTGAGCCAAAGCATCCTGAAGGCCTGAAATTACAATGGATATAGTTGGTGCCTGAGCTGGCCCCATAACTCAACCATATTTGGTACCTGCTCCTGAGCTGGAGCAACTAGTGAATCTACAGGTGTTTCTCTAGCTGTTGTATGAGCTGCACCTCTGCCCCTATCGCGACCCCGGCCTCTCATGGCCCTAGCCGATGGTACTGGTGGTTGTTTGTCCTACCCGATAGCGCGTGTCTTCACCATCTGTGAGAGAATATAATAATAGAAGTTTAGTTACCGGAATCAACAAATTCGCCCGACAAGAATACAAGAATGTGAAGCATCTTAAGGGTTTGGCAGCCTCTCGAAGATAAACTTCTACCGATCCGCAAGACTCTACTAAACCTGCTTATGACTTGTGAGACCTATGTAACCTAGGCTCTGATACCAACTTGTCATGACCCAAAATCGATATGTCGTGATGGCGCCTATCATAGTACTAGGCTAAGGCAAGTCGACTACTCAAACATTTCTAACAGTTTAAATCTTTGAAAGATGTTAAACAATTTAATTAAAGGAAAATCTTTTAGAAATAGAATAAGAAATCATAACTCAATACATAAACTCTTCCCAAAATGGGGGCATCACTGAGTACATGAGCATCTATATAAAGACATAGTCGGGCACACTGTTTAGAAAGTAAAAACTGGAAAATAAACTGAAAGATAAGGGATGAAAGTCAAGGTCTGCGGACGCCAAGCAGCTACCTCGATGATCTCCGAAGGTCTGGACTCTGCAAATCAACAATTGTCGTGGTCGGAAGCACCTGGATCTGCACACGGGGTGCAGGGTGTAGCATGAGTACAACCAACTCAATAAGTAACAAATCTAATCTTTGGACTGAAAGTAGTGACAAGTCTAACTATTATGATCCACTTTCAGTATTTAACAGTACAAAAAGTTACAAAAATTGTGGCAGCAAGATCTCATAAATTCATAGTCTATAAGTGAAGGTACAAGAATTTAGACATGTTTTCAATAGGAATTTAGACATGTGTTCAGATTATACAACAAAACTTAACACATAACAGGGCAGATCCAGTCCGAATGCAAATAAACTACGGTAGATCCAGCCCATGTGCAAATAAACCAGGGCAGATCCAACCCAAATGTAAATAACTGCTAGCATTGCGCCCATTGTAGATGTGCAGATTCCAGAGGGGCCGATCCAGCCCAAGCGATATAATAAGCCAAATCTTGGCATGAATCAATAAAGATGCGGCGTGCAGTCCGATCCCATGAATACAACTCACAATAGGCCCTCGGCCTCACTAAGTCAATAATCTCTCTAGTCTTTCGATTTGAACAGAATCATGATAATCATCCCAAACAATGATGATATGATGTATCAAGTAAAGACAACGGAGACTAAGACATATTATTCAAATAATATCTGTGACTGGGTACAAATTGACAGGTTAAGCATTTAGTGCAACAGCAAGGAACGACCACCCAATAGTACCAACACATAGCCTAAGCAGGGTTCTAACATGACTGACAGCTCAATAGCTCTAATACAGGATAAAAATACGAGCAATAACAAGATTTATCAACTATTCAGTTCCATGGAATCGACCAAGTCACAATTCTTACGGTGCACGCCTACATGCTTGTCACCTAGCACATGCATCACCTCAACACCATTCACATAACACAAAATTCGGAGTCTCATACCCTCAAAACCCAATTTAGAAGTGTTACTTATCTCTAGATGTGAAAATCCCTACTCCAACAAGCCCTTGCCTCGCGAAATGGCCTCTAAATGCCTCGAATCTAGCCACAAATAATTTGATATAATCAACATGAGCTAAAGGAATCAATTCCATAAGAAAAATACTAAGTTCTCAATCAAAAGTCAAAAGTCAACTCAAAATCGGCCCCTGGGCCCACGTCTCAGAATCCAATAAAAGTCACAAAATCCGAAAGCACATTCAACTATGAGTCCAATCATATCAAATTTACCAAAATACAATACCAAATTGATACCCAAATCCCCAATTTACACTCTCTAAATCCATACCCTCAAACTCCCAAAATTACACCTCAAAACCACACAATCTAGGTGGAAAATTCAGTAGAGAAACATAACTATTGAATAAACCTAACCACAAGTGGCTTACCTCAATAAACCCCTCGAAAATCCTCTCAAAATCAACAAATCCTGAGTTTGGAATATTCAAAATTGTAAAAAAAAAAACGGAACCCTCAATTTAATATTCTGCCCAGATTAATTGTTTTTCTCTCTTCTTCTTCATTAATTGGTTCTTGGGATTTTTTAAATGCTCTCAGTTTTCTGAGAGCTTTTTTTAAGTTTAGTACTGAAGGAAAAAAGATAGTTTTTTTTTCTTTATTTTTGGTGTGTGGTTGATTCTTTAAGAAAAACCAAGAAAAAGAAAAATGGGTGTATCTAATGAGAACAATCCTAGCATGATTAAACCCAGAAATGTGCAAGGTGGGGCAGAATTAGGTTACAGAAAGTTTGGAGTGGAGACAAGGAATAACTAAAGAGCATTAAGTGTGATTAATCAGAATTTTGTTGGAGCTAAGCCATACCCTTGTGTTGTTAATAAGAGAGGATTATCTGATACTAATGGGATCTGTAACAAGAATCCTCCTGTTCCAGCTCATAGACCTATCACAAGGAAATTTGCTGCACAAATTGCTAACTCAAAGCAGCATTATCCTGAGGAAAACAAGAAACCAAAGATAGCAGCTGAAGGTTTAAGTGTATATGAGGATGTACCAATAGATGTGGAGGAATATGAGGCAGCAGCAAAAGACCAGTCAGTTCCAATGTCTTTGGAACAAACTCAAATGGAAATTGAGATGGAGGATATATTTGAGGAGAGTGTGATAGATATTGACAGTAATGATGCGAAGAACACGCTCGCCGTTTGTTTAACCAAAAATCTGAGTCTTTGGTCAAAGCTAAAAAGAAATTTGGGTTACTGATAATCAGGAGACAAAAATAAAATACTTTTGAGAACGATGGTAAAGAAGCAAATAGATGTGTATTTCAATAAATTCTCAATAGTATTCTATGTCCTTACAAATGATGATACTTCTTCCTTTTATAGATAATTCTAGGTAAAGGAATGAAGTCTCAGCTTTAATGATATAATCATGAGTAATAAATGATATTAAATAAGCCGTTATACAATCATTCCTATTAAATACCGATTTCGTAACGTATCAAGTATTTAATAATGAATTTGGACTCCTTTCTGTCACCAGATCTTTGCTTTCAATACCTTCTATCCGTTGGCTGTAGATAATTTAAATTGGTACGAGACTTGTATCTATACGTCGTCTCGTGCCTATTTAAATTCTTCTTCCCGTGGTTGTTTCCATCCGTGCCTCTTAGTCAATTGCTGCGCTTTGACCATTTAACTAATCCACGTGTCATGCCACATCATCTTTTAATATAAACTCAGTTTTTTCCCAATACAGATAGTCCCCCCACTTTTCATTTTTTTATCAATTAAATAATTGGGAAGTGGATCTTCATGTAAAAGGAATTTTTGCCACAATTAATGCTCATGACAGTACTAACGTCTCATCAGTCTTTTCCATTTAATGTTCTGCCCATGTGTCATTTTCTAATTGATTCCACTATTCATACTCTTTTTCGAGACTTCTTCACTCTCACTATTTACGAAGTGATAGCTGCCTTTATTATAGGCTTTTCATCATTACACTTAAAAAGTTGACGGTTCCCATTTTACACATAACTTTGTCCTCCTTTGTCTTCTTCACAAATCTTCAGCACATACTTCCTTCTTAACAATGTATTCTTCAAACCCTAACCGTGAAAAAGTTCCAATTCTAGATCAATTCCCCAATGCCCCTGTTAGACACAGAAGAGGCGAAGGAGGTAGGCTTTGAACAGGGTTAGAATCTACGCGAGGCGGATCCTCTGGTTCTTCTTCAAGGAGTTCTATCCCAAAAGCCCCTTCTTCTAAAAGTAGGGAAATTCTTGATCCTTCTCAAGAACCCTCAGTTGATGATATAGTTCCCGGCGATTTGTCTTTTGAAAGTGACAAAACGTCTCTTCAAAAACAAATTAAAAATTTAGAAAGAGACGATACTTACCCAACAATAGTAACCGAGCTTACAATCCCCACCATAAGAAGAGATTGTAACTGGAAGGATAGTCTCCGAATGTCAATTCCTTCCCCAAATCAAAGAATTTCCTCTTTTAGAAGTGAGTATTCTTCTGTTTACACTTACCCCTTCACTTTAGGTTTCAATCCTCCGATTGACCCAGTTATTCTCAATTTTTGTCGTTTCTTTACAATTTGTTTGGCCCAAATCGGTCCATTGGTGTGGAGAACAGTGGCTTGTTTGAGATATTTATCTTCCAAGGCCAATGTCAATTTCACCT
Organism: Nicotiana tabacum; assembly: GCF_000715075.1. Classification (NCBI taxonomy): domain Eukaryota; kingdom Viridiplantae; phylum Streptophyta; class Magnoliopsida; order Solanales; family Solanaceae; genus Nicotiana; species Nicotiana tabacum. The sequence goes on along the minus strand of NC_134086.1, from coordinate 115,764,520 downwards.
TTTCTCACCTCATTCATCTATACCATCCTAACTTAATACGCCATGGGGTTTTTACCTTAACTGCAAGGAGCAAAAAAGTTTTGGTAAATCCTGAGGATGACAAAGATCATGGATGGTATATCCGTTACGTTGCTGTCCGTACAGTGGACTTGATTGGCGAAACAAATATTCCCTTCCCTGAGAAGTGGAATTTTGAACGTATGTTTCCTTTTATTTACCGTACCTACTTTTGAGAATTTCAAAAGAAAGTTGTTTTTAATCTCGTCCCTTCTTGGTTTTTTGTAGCAACCATGGGAGATGTGGAACCTATTCCCAACTTTCGTGGTTGGGTAGACTCACTTTTGAAGATTGCTTCTAGGGAGCAGAGAACTTGGAAATCAATTTCTTCCTTACATGGCTGGAAAGTCAAAACACATGGTATCCCCCCTTTTATATGAAATATTTTTTTTTACATGTTAAGCGCTTTTTCCTCAACTTTAATCATGTATATCCATCCTTTAATCAGGATTTGGCATTAGAGGAATGACGGCTGAAGTAGCTATGGCCATTCGCATGTCTGCGAATGCTGCTCTTGATTTGGATAAGGCTCGAGCCTTGCTGCCTAAAAGGAAAGCTACAAAGGAAAGTTCTGAAGAAGAAGAGGAGAGTACCTCCCTAATTACCAGGCCGAGGGTCAGGAGATGAATAATCATTGATGATGAAATTGAAAACACTCCTGCTCGTACCTCCGCCACCGAGCCTGTTTTGATTCAATCTGATGAGGACGCTGAACCAAGAGATAATGATGAATCAATTCAGCATCTTTTTGACAGTGGTTTCGGGAGTGGCGAGCTCGGCCCTGTTTTTGATGAAGCTCCTTTTTCCTCATTTGTTCTTATTTCCTCCATTCCTTTGCCAACCGTAAGTATTTTGTTACCAGTTTTGACGACTTCCGTTCTTTTACCAGTTTCTACCGCTCTTATATCCGTTCCCTTGGCTGTTTCTACCGCACCTGCTTCCGCTCCTGCATTGGTTTCTACATCTTTTCCTTCCATTCCTTTCACTACTCATCTTCCCTCTGTTCATCATACAGAGACAGGTTCTAGCAGTGGAAGTATGACTATGAGAAGTGTTACTTTGGAGGTTCCTGCCAATCATAGCCTCTTAAGGAAGACCGGCAGAGCCGATGTTTGGCTCAAACCTCTAATTGGAGATATCGAGAAGAAAAAGATGGAGAGCCATAGCTGCTTAACTCTGATGAATGACGTAGTTCATTCTACTTTGAAGGTATTTTTACCAACAAGTTTTTTTAAAAAATTATCTTCAATCTCTCATTTCCATGACTTACCTCTGTAGGCTAACCTTATTGGCACGGAATTAATGGGAAGAATTTCCCTACTGGAAAGAAGAGCTCGTGAGTCTGAAAAGACTATCCACGAGGCCGAGGAAATAGCTAGGGGAGCCCAGCTTGAAGCAACCAATTGGAAGGAGCAGTTCGAGAATGCTCAAGGGACCATAGAGGAGTTGCAAGAAGATAAAAATCTCCTGAAGCAGCAAAACCGTGGTTTAACTTCTGAACTGGCAACTGTCAAAGCCTCTTCAAGCCAATTGAAAAGAGACAAAGAGCTTTTGGAATGCTCTTTGTCAGAACAATTATCCAGGGCTAGTGAAGAAGTTAGAGAGCTGAAGGCACTTTTGGCTAGGAAGGAAGAATATGCAGGAGAGTTAGTGCAAAGCTTGACTCAAGCTCAGGCTGACTTACAGACTTCTTCTGACGAGATTCATGCCTTGAAGAGTTCTCATGCTTCTCTTGAAGCTTCCCTTGATTCCCATTTAGCTGAATATCAAATCTTAAAAAACGATCTTGCTATGTGGGAAAAGGAATATGGACTTCTAGAGGAAAATTTTAACATAGAAGTGAGTTGGGCTTTCCTGAAATCTCGTCGTGATGCTTTGACGGAAGCTGCTCAAGAAGGTTTTGACTTGCAGTCTGAACTGGCCAAAGTCATAGATACCATCGAGAAAAGCCAACAGTCTGCTGATACTCCTTCTCCTGCACTTGAAGTTCCTGGAACAGAAAAACTTTTAAATGAAGAAGTGAATACTGCAGCAATTGGGATTACAATTCCTGCTTCAGCTGAAAATGTTGCAATTCCAGCTTCAGAGGGTGAAACTTCTATGACCCAGTCTGTGGAAGTTGAAGCTTCCGTGACTCTTGTTTCCCTCATTGATCCTAACATCTCAAGCTCTGCTGAAATCGTTCCTGTTGCTGCTTCTTCAGAATTTGCCACCGTGCCTATGGCTGAAAGTGAAATAAATATTGCAACTTCTGATGTGCTAACCCCTTCAATTGAATGATGGTTTTATCCCTTAGTTTTTAAGGGATTTTTTGGTGAAAGTCCCCAGTTATCATAATGGGCACTTGTATAAACTTTTATTGACTAAGTTTTTACTTAGTCTTTTTAATTATATTAAGAAGTTTTGTTAGTACTTCAATGTGTTCTATTCTTGCCTTTACCTTACTTATTTAGGACTTATAGAATAGTTTAGCATTTTTATCCTTTGAAAATGCTTTATGATTCTTCTCATGACTTATTAACATGAGGCTTATAAAAGAGGGCCCTTTTATTTTATCGACACTTAATGAAGAAGACGTCTCAACTTCATAATGGTGTTATAATACGATGAAAGTAATAGGAAAACACACGTTTTATATGAAACAACTTTGGCAAGTTTTTATTCATAAACTTTTAACAAGTGTTTGACTGTTACATGTATTACAATACATCTACAACTTTCTCTTAACTGTTTTTCTTGTAACAGATTTGTAAATAACATAAAATAAACAAGGTTTTTCTTCATAACCTGTTTCAGTACATAGTCATGACCCTTTCTTTACATGTTAAGAAGGGTTTGAGAGGTGACTTTGTTTATGAGTTTGAGAGATGACTCTATTGTTCTCATGAATGCTGAAGACTTCGTAACTTTTTCTCAACACTTGCTTCTTTGTGGTCGATTTTTGTTCGATACTCATATCTGTTTCTTTCTCTACACATATCTGTGTATAATATGTAGTCCCCCAAGTGTTTGAGCGGTGAAGTATGAAGCCTCGAGCACTTGTTTATTTCTTTTACTTTGGCCCTTTTCCTGAAACAGAAAGATATACGGGACTCGACGGTGCGATTATAGATGAAGACTGCCTAACTCGTGTGTATTTCCATCAGATTAATTGTAACCCTGGGCTAGGAATTTAAGAATACTCCATTTTGCCTTGCAGGTTGTGACTCATCATTTGGCACGAGTTAGGATATTTTGCCTAGCATCTAAAATCGTTAGTAAAATATTAATAAACCAAGAGAGAAATTTTAACATGATGATACCTGACTGTAGGTACTTTCTTAAAAGTAATATCTTTTTAAGTGGACAGCATTCCAATGTGAGGGTAAAACTTTACCATCCATTGTTTCCAACTGGTATGCTCCTTTTCCCGCAATGCCACGGACTTTGTATGGTCCATCCCATGTTGGACTTAGCTTTCCTGAGTTAGCAGCTTTTGCAGATTGGAACACCTTTTTAAGCACGAAGTCCCCAATTTTGAAAAATCTGAGGCGTGCTTTCCTATTGTAATATCGTTCTATTACTTGCTTTTGTGTTGCCATTCTTATCAAAGCAGCTTCTCTTCTTCCTTCAAGTAAATCTAGGCTAACCCGCATCTCTTCATTATTAGATTCCTCCGTTGTCTGATCGTATCGTGTGCTTGGCTCACCTATTTCAATTGGAATTAAGGCTTCCGTACCATAAACCATCGAAAATGGTGTTTCTCCAGTGCCTGTTTTGGTCGTTGTACGATAAGCCCATAGTACTCCAGGTAACACCTCAGGCTAATTACCTTTTGAATCTTGTAACCTCTTTTTCAAGTTATTGATAATAACTTTGTTAGTTGATTCTGCTTGTCCATTCCCCACTGGATGATATGGCGTAGATGTTATTCTTTTGATCTGCCAACTTCGAAGAAATTTTGTAACTTGTGCTCCAATAAATTATGGTCCATTGTCACACATAATCTCCTTTGGTACTCCAAAGCGGCATATTACATTTCGCCATATGAAGTCTTTAACTTCTTTTTCTCGTACCTGTTTAAATGCCCCTGCTTCTACCCATTTAGTGAAATAATCTGTAAGTACAAGTAGAAATTTTACCTGACTTTTGCTTGTGGAAGTGGACCTACGATATCCATTCCCCATTTCATAAAGGGCCAAGGGGCTAAAACAGGATGTAGTAACTCAGCTGGTATGTGCATATTATTGTCGTACCTTTGACATTTATCACATTTGGACACGAAACTGGTTGCCTCTTCTTCCATCTTAGGCCAATAATATCCTATGCGAATTAACGTTCTTACCAGTGACCGTCCTCCTGCGTGATTCCCACAATGTCCTTCATGTACTTCTCTCATGACATATTCGGTTTGAGAGGGACCGAGACACCTTGCTAGTCGTCCGCCGAACATCTTTCGATAAAGATTACCTTGATATAAACAACATCGTGCAGTTTTTTTGCGAAGCGCGTAAGCCTTTCCTTTGTCATTAGGCACGGTTCCGTGCTGTAAAAAGGCAACAATTTCATTTCTCCAATCTCATGTTAGATGATTAAAATTTACCTCGTTTTTATCAGGTTCAAGAACGGAATGAAATAGATGTATGACTGAAGCATCTGTATTGTTTGCCACGTCTGCTGCGGATGCAAGGTTTGCTAAAGCATCTGCCTCTACATTCTCATCTCTTAGGATCTGCACTACTTTCCAAGTTTGGAATTGCTTTATTAACTCCCGTACCTTTGCGAGGTATTCTTGCATTCGTGACTCTCTGGCTGTATAAGTCCCCAGCATCTGATTAACCACGAGTTGAGAATCACTCTTGATTATAATCTGTGTTATGCCGAGTTCTCGTGCCAATTCTAAACCTGCAATTACAGCCTCATACTCTGCTTCATTGTTAGTTATAGAATGACATTTTATAGCCTGTCTAATGGTCTCACCCGCAGGTGGTACGAGGACTATTCCTAAGCCTGCCCCTTTTACATTAGATGAACCGTCAGTGTATAAAACCCAAGTCCCCGGGTTCGCACCATTAAAACTAATAATTCTTTTTCTGTTTCTAAATGCATCCCCTGGCTAAAATCAGCCACGAAATTAGCTAGTACTTGAGACTTTATAGCGGTCCTGGGTTGATAAATAACTTCATACTCACTTAGTTCTATAGCCCATTTTGCTAATCTTCCTGAAAGTTCATGTTTATGCAAAATATTTCGAAGTGGAAAAGCAGCAACTACTACAATGGGATGACATTGAAAATAAGGTCTTAACTTTCTAGATGCCATGATCAAAGCTAATGCTAATTTTTCTAGATGTGGGTATCGTGTCTCAGCTTCCAATAAGGACTTTTTTACATAATAAATAGGAGATTGTTTACCTTGGTCCTCGCAGACTAAAACAGCACTTACTGCGACTTCAGATACGGCCAGATAAATGAGAAGTTTTTCCCCCACCTTCGGTTTTGCCAACAACGGTGGTTTTGACAAATAAGCTTTCAAATTTCTAAGAGCTTGTTGACAATCTTCATTCCATTCAAAATGATCTTGCTTTTTAAGTGCAGAGAAAAACTTAAAACACCTTTCTGAGGATTTGGAAATAAATCTCCCCAAAGCTGCAATTCTTCTCGTTAATCTTTGTACTTCCTTTTTATTAGTAAGTATATCCGGGATTTCTTCTATTGCTTTGATCTGAGAAGGATTCACTTCAATACCACGATTAGAAACAAGAAAACCCAAAAACTTACCTGATGCAACCCCAAATGCACATTTTTCTGGGTTGAGTTTCATATTAAATTTTCGCAAAATTTCAAAAGTAACAGATAGATGAGAAATATGGTCGTGAGATTGCTGGGTTTTGACGAGCATATCGTCTATATATACCTCCATCGTTTTCCCTAAATGTTCTTGGAACATTTTGGTGACCAACCTTTGATAGGTTGCCCCAGCATTTTTGAGGCCAAAGGGCATTACTTTATAACAGTAAGTCCCCATTTCTGTGATGAAAGAAGTTTTTTCTTCATCACCAGGATCCATTTTAATCTGATTATATCCTGAGTATGCATCTAAAAAACTTAAAAGTTCATGACCTGCGGTTGCATCAATTAGTTGGTCTATATGCGGTAAGGGAAAGGAATCTTTTGGACAGGCTTTATTTAAATCGGTATAATCTACACAAACACGCCACTTACCATTTTTCTTGGGTACGACTACCGTATTAGCTAACCAAGTAGGATATTTTACCTCACGGATTGATCCGATTTTTAATAATTTTTGGACTTCCTCCTGAATCACCTGGTTCTTGAAAGCACCTTGTTTCCGTTTCTTTTGCTTTATTGGTGTGAAAGAAGGGTCCTCATTGAGTTTGTGAGTCACCACATTTGGTGGAATCCCTGTCATGTCAGCGTGGGACCAAGCAAAGCAGTCTAAGTTAGCTTTTAAAAATTCGATTATCATACCTCGCATGTTCGTGCTTAAATTGGCCCCGACATAAACCTTCCGTTCAGGCCATTGATCAAATAACATCACTGCCTCAAGCTCTTCAATTGTCGTTTTGATGCTTTCATTTTCTTCAGGTTCTTGAATTGTGTCAGGTCTTGAGTCCAAATCCGTCTTTTCCTGTTCAGTTGAAGTTTGATCTTTTTTACCTTCAACTGTTTCCTGTAATTGCTACTTTTCTTTATTCTCGGCGCTCGTACTTGTTACAGCGTTGACACTTTTAGCCATCTGCTGATCCCCCACGAATTTGGCAAATTCCCCATGGTGATGGGAATTTAATAACCTGATGTAGAGTTGATGGGACAGCGTCCATATCGTGTATCCATGGTCTCCCCATGATCATATTGTAGGCCATTTCCATATCAACTACCTGAAATTTAGTTTCCTTCACAACACTCATAGCAAAAGTTGTTAGAAATACCTCACCTTTTGTTACTACACTTGAATTGTCAAAGCCTGACAAGGTGTGCGCCTTGGGTATCATTTTGTCTTCAGCTTGCATTTCTCGTAGTACCCTTAGTAATATAATGTTTACAGAACTCCCTGGATCAATCAAAACTCGTTTTACATTAGTATCATGTACAAGTAAAGATATTACCAGTGCGTCATTATGTGGAGTTGTTACTCCTTCGGTATCTGCGTCATCGAATGAAATACTTTCATTTTCAAGGACCTGCCGCACCCGTTTCCCGTGTGTAATTGTTACCTTAGAAACCTTGTTGGAGGCTGTATAGGTTACGCCGTGAATGTCCTCTCCCCCGCTTATGACATTCACTGTCCTTTTGGGTGAAGGAGGTTGTGGTGGCTCTTGTCTGTTTTTCATATAAGCTTGTTTTCCTTTCTCACTAAATAACTCAGTGAGGTACCCTTGCTTTAATAAATGATCCACTTCACTCTGCAGGAATCTGCATTCTGAAGTTTTGTGCCCGTGATCGTTGTGAAATTCGCACCAATGATCCGGATTGCGTCTACTTGGATTTGACCGCATCTTTTTTGGCCACCGTACCTTATCTCCCATGCTTCTTAAAACAGCTACGAGCTCGGAGGTAGAGACATTAAAATTATATCCACCGAATCGTGCCTTTGAACTCCTGTCATCATCTCGTGATTCTTGTCTATTCCGATCATTCCTGAACTTTGAAGAAGAGCCAGAATCCCGGTTCCTTGATTTTTGATCATATTGTTGGCTATCTTGTTTTGACCGTGGGTCCTTTCCTGTGGGTCCCATATATGGATCGTACCTGTTTTTACCTGATCTTTTTTCGGTTTTTGACCTTCGGGTACCGCCCCTTTCTTCATGATGGAGCTTAGGTACGGTATCTTCTTCGATTCGCAGCTTCGTGCTATACCTGTTGTAAACATCATTCCATGTGGTTGCAGGAAATTCTCGAAGACTTTCTTTGAGTCGTCTCGTGGCTTCAGAACTTTTGTCATTTAAATTACTTGCAAAAGCTATAGCAGCCCAATTGTCAGGCACATGAGGTAGAGTCATTCTTTCACGCTGGAATCTATCAACGAAGTTTCTAAGCAACTCTGAATTCCCTTGTTTGATTTTGAAAATATCTTCCATCCTTTTCTCAAACTTTTGTGCTCCCGAATGTGCTTTAATAAAAGAATCTGCAAGCTCAGCAAAAGAATTAATAGAATTTTCAGATAAAAGAGAATACCAGGTTAATGCACCCTTGGTGAGTGTTTCTCCAAATTTCTTGACCAATACTGATTCAATTTCTTGTTTGGTCAAGTCGTTGCCTTTTACGCCGGTTGTAAATGCAGTTACGTGGTCGCGTGGGTCTGTAGTACCATCATATTTCGGGATGTCAGACATTTTGAACTTTTTCGGAATTGGAAGGGGAGCAGCACTAGGCTTCCATGGTTGTTGTGAGTATTTGTCCATGTCTACTCCTTTTATTACAGGTGGAACTCCAGGGATTTGTTCAATACGCTCATTTTGTTCCTTAAGCTGTTTCTGCAAGGTTAGTACTAAATTTTGCAAATACGAATTATTTAAATTACCTGGTCCCCCTTCTTGTGGTTCACTGGGGGTTGCTCCGTTTCCAAAATTATCAAGACCAGAACGGGGGTTCTCCAATGTATTATTATTAGGAGTTGGTGTAGGTGGCGCAGCAGGCAATCGACTAACAAGTGCCTGAAGAGCTTTGCCGACCTGTGCATCAATTAGCTTTTGCAAAGCTTCAGTTGTAACTCCTTCAAAATGTTCAGATTGCTCTTGTTGATCAGCACGGGATTCAGTAACAGGAGTGCCTTCACGAGATTGACGTGGTGAATTTAGAGGAGAGGGAACCACGTTATCTTGATTTTGATGTATTTGATTCTCATGGTTTCCCAATGTGTTGTTACTATTGTTGTCGGCGTTGTTGTTTGACATGGTGATGCCAATAGATAAGATATAGCTTAAAAGGAAATATTATCAGATTCCCGGTAACGGAACCAATTTGTTTAACCAAAAATCTGAGTCTTTGGTCAAAGCTAAAAAGAAATTCGGGTTACTGATAATCAGGAGACAAAAATAAAATACTTTTGAGAACGATGGTAAAGAAGCAAATAGGTGTGTATTTCAATAAATTCTCAATAGTATTTCGTGTCCTTACAAATGATGATACTTCTTCCTTTTATAGATAATTCTAGGTAAAGGAATGAAGCCTCAACTTTAATGATATAATCATGAGTAATAAATGATATTAAATAAGCCGTTATACAATCATTCCTATTAAATACCGATTTCGTAACGTATCAAGTATTTAATAATGAATTTGGACTCCTTTCTGTCACCAGATCTTTGCTTTCAATGTCTTCTATCCGTTGGCTGTAGATAATTTAAATTGGTACGAGACTCGTATCTATACGTCGTCTCGTGCCTATTTAAATTCTTCTTCTCGTGGCTGTTTCCATCCGTGCCTCTTAGTCAATTGTTGCGCTTTGACCATTTAACTAATCCACGTGTCATGCCACATCATCTTTTAATATAAACTCAGTTTTTTCTCAATACAGATAGTCCCCCCACTTTCCTACTACTCAAAAATAGAGGGCTGCAGTCGTATCTCGCCAGACTATATAGGACAACAGTTTGACATCAACGAGAGGATGAGATCTATACTAATAGATTTGCTCATTGAGGTACACCACAAGTTTGATCTCAGGGAAGAGACATTATTCCTAACTGTTAATTTGATAGATAGATTCTTGGAGAAACAATCCGTTGTGAGAAAGAAGCTGCAGCTTGTTGGTCTCGTCGCCATGTTACTAGCGTGAGGAAGTTTCTCTCCCTGTGGTGGATGATTTGGTGGTCATTTCGGATAAAGCATACACAAGGAAGGAGGTTCTTGAAATGGAAAAATTGATGCTCAATACGCTGCAGTTTAATATGTCAGTTCCAACTCCATATGTTTTTATGAGAAGATTTCTCAAAGCTGCTCAATGGGATAAAAAGCTTGAGCTACTTTCGCTCTTCTTGATCGAACTTTGCCTCGTGGAATATGAAATGCTTAAATTTCCACCATCATTTATCGCTGCTGCTGCAATCTATACAGCTCAGTGCACACTTTATGGTGTTAAACAATGGAGTAAGACGTGCGAGATGCACACTAAATACTCGGAAGATCAACTTCTGGAGTGTTCCAGATTGATTACGGGATTCCACCAAAAGGCAGCAACAGGGAAATTAACCGGGGTACATAGAAAGTACAATACATCTAAATTTGGTTATGTAGCAAAATGTGAGCCTGCCCATTTTCTTCTTGTGCAGACCCGATGATAGGAAAGGGCATGTATAATTTTTACTAACTTTACGTGACGTTTGTTAAACATTTTCAACTGCTGTTGAATAACTCAGCAACTGCTGTTGCCCCAGGGAATTTGACAACTTCTATAAAATATAGCTCTCATGGAATTGAAACATACCTGAATTGTATTTTTACTTTTTACCACAGTAATAAAAAATCTTAGATATTCTTCATAAAAATAAAAAATAAAAAATATTCTGCCCAGGCTTCCTCGCTTTTGCGGTCCAAAAATGTGCTTCTGCGATACTTCTTTTGCGGTCACTAATGTGCTTTTGCGCAAAACACTCCACCCCCGACCTCGCACACCAGTGGCCAAGTTTCCGCATCTGCGGGTGCGCTCCTATGCGATTGAGGTTCGCTTCTGCAAACACCCCTTCCAGCTCACTCTACGCTTCTGCGACAACATTCCCCCTTATGCGACCACGTAGGTGCGAACAATCCTTCGCACCTACAATCACAACCTTCCTCACTTCTGGCCGCATCTACGTATCACAGCTGACACCTGCAAGCTCGCACCTGCGATCAAAGCTCTGCATGTGCGACTGCACCAGCAACTCTGGCTTCAGCAATCCTTCAAACTCCAAATTTGATCTGTTAACCATCCAAACTCCATCCAAGTCTCTCGAGACCTCAACCAATTATACCAACAAGTCCTAAATTACTATACGACCTTAGTCGAGCTTTCAAATCTCATCAAATAATGCTAAAATCATGAATCGCGTGTCGATACAAGCCTAACAAACTATTGAACTTCTAACTCATGTATTCGATGTCTAAACCAATCAAATCACGTCCGATTAACCTCAATTTTTTCATACAAGTCACAAATGACACCACGGACCTACTCCAACTTCCGGAACCTCAATTCGAGTCCGGTAACCACAAAGTCTACCCTCGGTCAAACTTCTAAATTTCCAACTTTAGACATTTCAAGCCTAATTCAAGTACGGACTTCAAAATTACAATCCGGTCACACTCCTAAGTCTAAAATCACCCAACGAAGATAATGGAGCCATCAAAACTCCATTCCGGAGTCATTTACATATAAGTCAACATCCGGTCAACCATTTCAACTTAATCTTTCGACCTTGAAACTAAGCGTCTCAACTCATTCTGAAACCTCTCTGGACCCGAACCAACTACCCCGACAAGTCACATAACAACTGTAAAGCATAAAATAAGCAGTAAATAGGGCGAATGGGTCTACAACTCTCAAAACGACCGGCCGGGTCGTTACAACTTCACAGAAAACGAGTTAGGATTACATATCTCAGAAAACATTATACCTTTGTTTCTTTGTGTGTAAAAGTAACTAGTAGTCGTACTCGCGCTATGCGTGATCAATATTTAAAATATTAATTAAATTAAATTGTGATCGGGATTGTTTGGACATATTAGATCGCATTGCTTTAATAAATTTCAATTGTCATCTTATTTGTCAATATAATATACCCAATAATAAAATCTCTATTAAATTAAAGGGACTTATATAGTTATTGAATAAATTTTTTTCTATATTTTTCTTTATTATATTATCCAATAGTTAGTGTTTTTACATTGTTAATAGAAATTTTTATTAGCATCTTACTTTGTTTAATATTTTTGTCTACTCCCTTTATTTTTGATATAAGAGAAAATATATATTTTATTAATCTTGAAATATTTTTTTATTTTAAATTTTATTTTGTTGTTCTCAAAAATATTATTTTACTTTTAATGAATAAAATCTGTATCAAATTAAAGGGATATAGTCGTCGAATAAATTTTTTAATATGTATCTTTTATTATATTATCCAATATTTAGTATAATTATATTGTTAATAAAAAATTATTAGTATATTACTTGTTTAATAATTTTATCTGCTGTTTTTATATAATATAATAGAACTTAATATATATTTTTTATTTTTATTCTATTATTCTCTATAATTTTTTTGAATAAATAAACTTTTTATTTTAAAAAAACGGAAATTATTAAAAAAAATAAAGAAATTGACCAACCTAGACCAACCCTCACCATATTTGAGTAGTTAATTTTAGGTAGTTAATTTATTTTTAATTTTATTTTTAAATAATTTTTGAATATGCAAATTTGTTGGAACTTTGTCCTAAAATTTGACACTTGTTAAATTTTTGTTGATACACGTGGCATCATCAAATTGATTTGTTTCTCCTATTCTATATAGCTAGAATAGATATTGTCTGAATTTTAATGAATAAAATCTCTATTAAATTAAACAGAATTATATAGTTATCGAATAATATTTTGTTTTATATTTTTCTTTATTATATTATCCAATATTTAGTATAATTACATTGTTAATAAAAATTATTAGCATATTACTTGTTTAATACTTTTGTCTACTACTTTATTTTTGTAATATAATAGAAGATATTTATTTTATTACTCTTGAATGATTTTTTTTATTTTAAATTTTATTATATTGTTCTCAATAATATTGTTTTGAATTTTAATGAATAAATATATTTTATTTCAAAAGAGAAGAACGAAAATGATTTTTTTTTAAAAATAAAAACAAAGAAACTAACTAACCTAAACCAATCCATACATTGTTAAAAGAAATTATTAGCACATTACTTGTTTAACAGTTTTGTCTGCTACTTTCTTTTTGTAATATAATAGAAGATAAATAATTTTAGGTAGTTAATTTCTTTGTTAATTTCTAATAATTAATTATTAACTAAATAACTAATTGATATGTGGCTTTTTTTAGGCTACCACTTGAATTAATATGGTGCCTATTTTTGACTTTTAATAATATATAGATTGTCGTTTCAGATTCAATACTATAACTATAAGAGCTAATATTGATCTAAGAGGATAACTTAAAAATAAGAGTTTGTAATATTTCCATTTCTTGAGATCTCTGAATGATCTAAAGAAAAAAATTAAGATTCTTTTCTATCAACAACAAGAATTTCAAAGAACACACAATCTCCTATTATGACCATGATTGTCATGTGGTCATCTATTAACACTGTGACATTCGGACAAATTAAATAATAGTAGCTTATTTCCTCTTGATAATGATGTTTCTTCAATAAAGGAAATGACACATTTCTTGTTCCTACGTCTTCCGCTGTTATTGTAGTCCGCTGCAATGTTTACTCTTAGATATAAACTATAAAGAGATATCTTATGTTTTGCTTGTCGTTTATGGATGTTGACAATTGTTTGCTTTTGGGTCGTGACAACTAATTAACTACATGCTTTTGGGTCGTAACAACTAATTAACTACAAGTATGCAGTCCAAACGTGTTCACCATGTGTCTCCAATCCAACTCAAAGTCCTCCCACAGATTCCAAATTATAGAGTCGGTCCGTAAAACTTAAAAAGTCTAAAGTTTAAAGGGCTAATAACTTGCACAAAAAAGAGGAGAAAAACATAAAATAAAACCAATAGCAATTGTGTGGTCTAGGAAGACAACTATGGCTTGTATAGTTGCACACAAGACTAACAACCAACATAAGCACGGAACAATAAAAAATATGATTCCTTTCCTTTCCCTTGTTATTGAAAGAGCTTTCTTCTCCCAATGCAAAAGCAATTACATAAAGTAAATAATGTTTCGCTTTTTTCCTGTTTTTTCCCTCTACCAAAAAAACTTTACATATCAGATACCTATCTAATGACAATAACATAGTCTAGTAAAACATTTTGCAAATTTTTAATAAAAGGGTGTCAAGCCAGCTCCCAACTCTTTACACACTAGCTAGACAAGTTTCCCCTGTTTAATTTCTATTTTACCTATCGTCTACAAGAATTCTGGATGTAAATCAAACTATTCTAACTATAGTCAAATATTTCTCTGATTGGAGGACAACTCTCTAACACCTTGTGAACAAATTGGCTGTTCTCTTATCCTCGATAAAAGGATTGAAACGTTCTCTGTTGCAATCTCAAGGCGTTCCCTTGACTTTGCTGATTCTGTCACTAGAGTAGAAACCATACTCTGCAGTAACTGAACCCTCTCAGTGTGATCATTGTGAGTATTTTGAAGAGATTTTGTTGATGGTGTACTGATTCGTCGCCACCGATGCGGCAGATATCTATCTGGTATTTGGAAGCAATTTCCAGTGGACAGAACACGGAGAGCATGGCGACAAAGTATTCCAGAGAACTCAAATTGATGGCAGCTGCAGCTTATGATGCCCTCTCTTGGAACCCAGTAAACTTTCCGCCCACCCTCGAGTTTTGTGTGGTGTCGGACAAGGAAACCGTCTTCCGTCTGAAATGATGCATAATGGGCAGCCAAAACAAGTTGTTCTTGAAGCTTGGAGAATGCGAATGGTGTCAGAACTGTAGCAGCATGTGCTTCCATGGGAGCGCCTGTTTTCAGGCATATATTTTGCAGATTTTGTTGCATAGTCTGTTGTTCTCCTGCTTGATCCTTGAAATCAACTGTAACAGCAACCTGATAATGCAAACTATGTAAATAGAGATATTTTTTACAAGGTAGGTGCAAACTATGTAAATAAGAATAGTGATCACCTTTTTTTGTTGCATAAGGTAGGTGCTAACTATTTAAATAAGAAAAGAGATCACTTTTAATTTGTAAAAACATATGATGAACCAATCATTACCACCTTGAGTGGGTTTTGCAGTATACATGCTAATTTTTCAACTATTCGACCATCTCTAACATTCAGCAATGACCTCAAGTTGCCTATACACCCCATCAAGTAAAGTAAGTGTAAAACCATACAAATTCATAACTTAAAATAACTAACGGAGAGGGGTGGGAGGGAACATGCGGGTAGCAACCATGGCATTCATGGCATTCTTCATGACAGACAATTTTCTTCCTGGCATATCCCTCAGAATACAGATTATCAGGAAGCAAGCCTGTGTTTCTACATCCTGCCAGTTTTAACATAATGAGAAACTTTGGTTCTGTAGCAGATATTAAGCCCCTAAACCTTCACCGGAGATATCAAGTCCCTAAACTTCATTTGGTTTTGAAGTGGTCACAAGCATTTATTCAGCACTTGAAGAAAATTTTACCAAGAATAATAAAGGTAAAAAATAACAGTTAAGTTCAAGATTACATACTTGCTCCACAAAATGTGCTAGCCGGGTTTGTGCACTCAGAAACCGTTGGATAAAAGCATTGATTGACTTTGAGTGGCCTGCTGTGGTCATACCAGCAAAAACATGGCTCCTAAGGTATGGTAGCGCCCACAGTGATCTCAAGGCAAATAAACTGGCAATATGCCTGTTTGTATGCAGTCCGAACGAGTTCACCATGTCTCTCCAACCCAATTCAAAGTCCTCCACAGATTCCAAATTATAGAGTCGGTGAAACTCAGCCTTCCAATCATTGTACCGCACTCCTAAAACAGCATTAAACCATGATGGAAACTTTGAAACAATAAGCCAAATGCAAAGGGCATGCTTAGTTGAGGGCATCTCCAAGTTAATTGCTTCTTTGAGACACATATTTTGATCAGTCAGCACTGTTTGTGGAGCCTTCCCATTCATGAACGCCAAGAATGCCTTAGACAATTGAAAACAAACAAATATCAACAGAGATTGTGGAAATTATGAATATACTCATTTGTAGACATCATTTCATATTTATCGTGCATTTTCTTTTATTTTCTCTAATTTAATAGTTTTCCTTCTCTTGGAGCAGGAGCGGGTAGTAAGAGGTGTTGTAACATTCCCAAATCGAAACCTTCATACCGTAAAAAGAAAAATATCAACAGAAATAACAAAAGGATTGATATAAGATCAGGCCTGCCAAAGAAAAACTATAAGTGCAAACATTTTCCTAATAGAAACTACTTTTCAGAACCATCAACATTCCTGGTGTTTCAAGACATAATTCCACTGTTGCAAGTCCACATACATTTGAATTTTATTAAAAATTTACAGAGCCTGATCTAGCAGATAGGTACTACTGATACCCCACAAGCATGAAAGCACGTGACCAGGCACATGAATCATAGGATGCATATGAATCAGACAGCATTAGATATCCAGATGCCATATGCTTTTCCTTTTCGGAGAGGATGGGGAAGTTACGGATTTAAAGAGGGGTAGGGATCTGAGTAAAAGTAAAGGCCTCCAAATTGGCCAGTGGTTCAGGTAAATTAACAACATGAATTTTGTATATCTCACTCCTTTTACCTTCAAAGACCAAGAGTAGGATCTCAAAGTTTCCTCTCGCAAAAGAACACAGCCAAAGAAGCATGGCATACCATAGTTGTTCACTCCGACCCATATCCCGAGCGGCATGTCAAAAGCAGTCAACCGATGAGTTGTATCAAACACCACGGCATCGCCAAAAACGTCATACGACTGGATGGATGAGGCATATGACCATGCAATATTTTCTAACCTGTTGTTGGAATCGAGTGAAAAATCATACTTGAAATTGGGATCTTTTTCCTTAATACTTCTACACATTCTCAACAAGTCTATGCTTTCGTCCTCAGGATCCACCTTCCTGAATGACTGAAGCAAATTTCTGACATCCTTCTCGGTAAATGGCAAGAAGCCCGGTTCCACACCCTTCTCGAGCTCCATAAGCCTCATCATTTGCTGCACTGAGATTCCTGTTTTTGCAAACATTAGAATTCGGCTCTTGTCTGAATTTGATATGCTGCGATATGCAGGAAGAAAGCGTACTTGGTTTGGCTCTAGAAGTTCGTGATTATGGTGGTTCATGAAACCAGTCACTCTCCATTCAGGCACTCCTAAGTCAGTTGTCTTGCTTATCCGCATATATGCTTGGCATCCACATCGGGAGGATTTTCTGTTCCTCTGAGGCTTATTATCATTAGCAGCTTTGACGGGAGTGTTGCCTGCACGATGGCAAACAAAATAGCGTCTTGTAAGCCCTTTGCCCACACCATCTTTCCCTTCTGTACGGTGACGCCTGATTGAAAAACCACAGCCTCTGGCAAATTCAGCATAGAATTCATAAGCAGCATCGTGAGTGGGAAATCTTTGTCCTATATACGGAACTGCATCATTAGTTGTCTCCAGAGACAGCCTTGTTTGATCGGGTGATTCCTCAGTGCTGCTTGTATCATCCAAAGACAGAGATCTCTGATCCGAGGAATCGCCATAAAGTACCATCATTTGCCCAGCCTCTTCAGACATTATAAACTTGTCAAGATACTGCTCAGTACAAACCTAGAACCATGTCTAATTTTTTAAGTCACACAGATATTGTAAAACTTCAACAGAATGGTTGTGTTTAATATGTTACAATAGATATGTAGCACCCAATCATGTTACTTAATACACACATATATAGACCTAACTAAACTAAACATGGAAGAGGCACTCAGTCAAAGCAGAAGCCAAAAAGAAGCGCTAATGGAACAACTCAAAGTTCATTTTGAAAAAAGACTAGCATCACAGCTAGTATGTGCATGCTGAGGCAGAAACTGACACACAGAGGCATTTATCCTCATAAAACAAACGAATACCAAAAAGACCACTTTTAATAGCTAATATTACATCTATTTTCACTAGCACCACTCAAAATCAACAAAAGACGAGTATTGTAGAGCCCCCTTTTAACTACATACAAACACTGTACACAACGATGTAAATTGGTGAGTTTTACAAACTTCTAATATTTCAAGTAAATTGGTGAGTTTTAAAATAGTTGATAAACCCCGGGAGAACCACGCCCCAAAAGCTAGCTATTGAGGTTGGAGAGTCCAAGTCTATATAAACCCCACATCAGCACAGTGCAATACCGATGTGGGACTCAAGTCCCATATCTTGCAATGGACCATAAAATAGTCCACTAATTGGCCACACCAACTTAGAGAAATAAATACAAAATTGACAACTTCAGTTCTCAAACCTAATGGTGTAAAGAAAGAAACACAGGTTGCCACAATGTAAACCTAACAAAAGCTCCAAATCTACAACAAAAAAAGTACGCAACTTTTACAAACTTGAAAATTATCTCCCTAATGTGATACTTAAGAGACTAATTCTATCAAAAACTATAATGTTTACAATGTGACTAAAGCATTAATCAAAGCACCACAAATTGAAATTTATACAATTTCTAAAAATTTCAAACAAATGACCGCGTTAATGATTACTTACAGGATCGGAGAAACGAACCAATGGTTTCATCTAGAGCACCATCAACGTTCGTCTCTACTGGAAACTCCATTGAACAGATCAATGCATTTGCATCTACAAACACGCGCCAAAAAGCGTTGTGATTGAATGATTATCCGTTGGGAAACAGAGAGAACAGCGTTTAAAAGTGAGGAAGAACCCTAATTTGCGCAGGTGTGTAATGAGACCGTTTTATACTGCGGCGCACGTTTAAGGGATTTGGTCTATTCTGTTAAGAAACGGCGTCGTCATCTATCCAAACGCTGTTAATCGAATTTCCCTTCTCCTCAATACTTCTTTTGTACCCCTCTGTTATGTTTTGGTAAATAATTCGCAGTAAATTTATACGAAACCTTTTAAATTTGAAGAGTTTCAAATAGCTTACGCGCAATAATATGAATTTATGAAGTTATATAAAGGAAATTGAACTATCTATACAAATTTTATAATTAAACTTAAATCACTTGTCTAAAGTTATCTTAAAGGTTTCACACAAGTAACTTTAGTTCGAAATCAACAATATAATTTCTCCAGTTTCGAAGTGTATGGTTTATTTGCAAAAGAAAACGTGGATAAAATATAAGCAATGGCTTCAAAAAGGGCTCTTTGAGAAAATCAGCCATGTTTTAGGTTTGTTTGGTATAACGGAAAATATTTTCCAACAAAATATTTTTTTGGAAAACAAGTTGTAATCTTATTCGAGTATTCATAAATAATTTAGATAAAATAAACATGAAGCCATAAATTTTCAAACCAACAACTTTTCGAACTCACAAATTTCATTAACTTTTGAACCGCTAAACTTTCGAACACATAAACTCTATAATTTTTAGATCCGCAGACTTCCAAACACATAAATCTCCGAACTCATAACCTTGGAACTCGTAAAATTTAAAATTTGTAAACTGAAAAATGAGAAAACCCGAACTGAAAATATATATAAAAAAAATATTTTTTTGGCGCACATGCGCGGGGGGAGGTGATGGGTTGGGTATGGTGGGGTGGGGTGGGAGGCGCAGATTAACGAAAAAAATAGAAAATTGAAGTTGGAGGGGGTTGGGGTTAGATGTGAGGGTAGGTGGAGTTTTTGGAAAATGTTTTCCTAACTTTTGCTAGGGGAGTCATTTTCCTCCAATTTCAGAAAAATGTGATATCTAGTAAAATATTTTTCAAGCTATTTTGTGTAACCAAATAGTGAAAAATGGGAAAACATTTTCCAGAAAATATTTTTCGTCATACCCAACACACCCTTAATGTTACGGCTGCTAAAGTGCATAAATAACCCTCAAAATGGATAGTCTAGAATTTTTGTCATCGCTATCCTCCTAGGTAGAACATCAAGTTTAAAAATGTTTGTTCCTCATTTGCTTCATGTACAATACTTTTAACTTTTGATTTTGAAACTGTATGCATGAATTAATTTAAATGGAATTTAAAATCACCCAAAAAAGTGTCATATCTCTGCAATTTGTTGGGCCACTTTTGAGTAAGGCCCATTCAATGCTGAGCTTCCAAATGGAAAATCTAAATAAAGCCCAGAATTTTTTGTGCCGAATGAAAACTAATAGTAATCAAAATCGGTGTTCTAATTTATATGACTGGAGTTGTATTTTCAAGTTAATGTAAAAAAAGAAATTGACTAAAGTTTAGCTGGTTTTCTTAATGAAAATTATTGTCCATGTTCATTTGTCTTAAATTGCTAATAAGAAAATATATATTACACAATGTAGAATAAATAAACTCTAAGGCATTAAAACTTTTGCTGGACGAGTATTTGATTCCTACTCCATATCAATTGTTTTGTTAACAAGTCAGTCGATGTACCCTCAAAGATTATAGTGAAATAGAATCCTTTCATTCTAATTAGAGATATCAAGTTCGTGCCACAAGAATAAATAAAAATTTAATAGAAAGTGGTTCCCGAATGAGGCTTAATGCTATGAAAATTCTGATTAATCAGGATCCAAAAGCAGGTATCAGATATTGGATAAGGAAACACTAAGCAGTCAGTGTTATACATCTATCTCCTAAACACCACCAAGGTATGTGGTAGACAGAGGCGGATTTAGCTCAATAGGTACGGTTCATATTAACCCATTAATTTTTGAAATCCAATTCATTGGTACGATTATTATTGTACATTAATTTGAGATTGTGTAAGAATCAATAAACTTTAAATTCTGAATGCGCCTTTATTTGTAGAATGAATGGAATTCCTTAATTTATGAATGGAGTAGTCTTGTATAGAAGCATTAAATTAGTGGATTTGAAATACCAAAAAAACTATCGCCTAAACATCAAGCCAACCTCATTAGTGGGTGAAATTCAAAAATAGTCATATTTACAACTGGTCGTTTAAAAACAATCAAATGTCAAAAGTAATCGAAATTCAGCCACTTTTTATGTAAAGATAAATTTGAGCGAAAACACTGTTCAAAATCCAGAAAATACGCCAGTATATTATGCTGAAGTTCCAGCATAAGTATACTTGAACTCGATTATACTGGAGTTCCAGGATAAGTATGTTGGAACTCCAGCATAATTTGATGGAGTTCCAGCATAAGTACACTAGAACTCCAACATAATAAACTGGAGTTCCAGCAAGTATACCGGTCCAACATAATATACTGGAGTCAGCAAAGTATACCGGTCCAGCATAATATGCTGGAGTTCATACACAGTTGCACCGAACTCCAGTATATTATGCTGGACCGGTCTCTGTTGCAGCAAAATTGTGGCTATTTTTCATTGACTTGGTAAACGCTGGCTATTTTTGAATGATCAGTTCGAAAACTGGCTATACCGTGGTATTTTTACCTCATTAGTCCCTCAAATTTTATACTATTGTCTTTGTTATTTACTTTTACACTCCAAACATATATATTGAAGTATTGCAAAATAATAGTAGTAATATTTCCCGTTAGAATATATTTGAACCGTTTTTACCTGATACCAAACAGGCAGAGGCGATCCCAGAATTTGAAGGTTGTAGGTGCACGACCAAGATTTCCTTTAATGCTATACCTAATTAATTTATCACTATTTTAAAATATATATATATATATATATATATATATATACATATATAAATTGATTTTCTTGTCAAACTTTTCGGGTGTTAGTGACCTCTGTCTTCACAATATAGGTCTGCCTCTCCAAGCCTTCATTAACCTCATAAATAAGTGAGAATGTCACAGCCAATTAAAGTCACAGCCAATTACGATTTATGACTTATAACATACTCCTAAAAGAATAAAGCTAGTGGGAATTAAGGACCACCCATAACCCATTAAAGTCTTATCGCACTCAAAATAGTGCTAATTCCAATAAACTTTGCTTGTTTATTTCAATGAAAATATTTTTTCCCTCCACCAATCAAATTAATATAAACTAATATGGTTGTAAGTTGTTCGAACTTAATTTGGTATCTCACAATTAACTATTTTCCTTATTCACATTTCAATTTATTATTCTAAATGCAATTTGTTTGCAATGCCAAGGGAACTAATTACAAAATAATGTAATTAAATCTCTTGAATATAAATTTGTTTTATTTCTTTAGTTATGTAAAATTCATCAGTCACATATTATGACTAGTCGGATAATTTTGATTTTTCATAATCTAAAATGGCTGACAGACAGGCTATAAAACTACAATCAAAACACCCAGCTTAAGCTGTAATCCTCAAAAGAACAATAATTAAACCAAAAAAAGACAAAAGCTATTTTATTTTCTTTCAATGAATATTTTCATCACTTGGCCCTATATGTACGTAATATTCAACGTATCATACTCCATAATTATTAGACTCGCACAAGGTAATTGTGTTCTTTTTTTAATGTCAACTTGTCACGTGATTCGTCCTATTCTTTTTCATTGGCTCCACTCCTTGTCCATTCAAAGTTAGTAATTTTCGTGCCAGCAGTATTTGGTAGAATTATTTTAGTCTTCTAATCATAATCATAAATCAGCTACAATGATTTCTCAATTTCGAAGAAAAAAAAAATATCCTTTTTCCATTTATTTGTGTAGACATACAAAAATAACAATTTTATGTAGTTTTATTTTTGTTACTTTTTTTTATAATGTAAAAGTAGATGTAATATTTAGGCGACTTTTGAAGAGAAAAAAAAAAGTAGAAAGGCGCAGAGATTATCTTAGCATAATGAAAGCCAAAGCTAATAACTCTTTTGAGTCGACGGAATTTAGAATTTGGATCCTTTATTATAGATAAAATGGTCTTTGGATTAAACTAGCGTTTGGTCATAGATTTTCGAATTTGTTTTGAACAATCTAATTTGGGTGAAGTTTGGTTTGAAGATGAAAATGTGGTTGGACATAGGTTTTCAAAACATATTTCACTTTTTTTTGTTGGAAAAATATGCAACATGACTTATACCCACGAGTTCAAAAAACTACCACAAATATCCAACATAATCTTTATCAATAACATTCATTATATTACTGCAAACCATAGTCCTGAACATAAATAAATTTGGTACAAAATTATTGTTTTTATAATGAACTACATAATACACTATCAGATGGCCGAGAAGACGAAGCAACATTGTTACAAAATAATAAATGGTGGGCTTTTTTTATAAAATACAAAAGTTTAGGATAATTTTTAAAAAATATAATAGTGATATTTTGAGCTTGAGCTGGTTTTGAGATTTAGATTTTGGGAATTTGCCAAAATATATATAAAATATATAGCCAAACGGGTCCTAAGTTTTCATTTGTTCCTTTTGTAAGTTTAATTAATCCAATTGTAGAAAAAGGTTATGCTAAATCTAAATATTTAAACCGAAGAATGTAAAGAGATATTTTAATGTCAAAGTTTACCTTGTCGTTATGTATGTAAAATACCTATTGATTATTAGTAATGTATGCGTCATATGGGGTGTATATGGATTGGGTTGGTTTGGTTTTATCAAAATCAAACCAAACCAACTATATCGGTTTGGATTGATTCGGTTTTGTCGTATTTTTCAGGTTTTCGAGTTTTTTGTTACTTACATATAATTTCAATCTTAATTTGTTAAATATTTGATAATTAAATATCTATTTAATAAAAATATAAAAAAAATTAACAAACATATTATTAATTAAAATATTCTTATGGGAGAATTCTATTAGTAACACATAATAATTATTTTTTTAGTTGTTTGAAAATAATTTTTCGTTGATATAAACTTTCAGGTTAACCGAATTTAGTAATTAAGCATAAAAATAATATGATACCTAAATATTAATAATCACTTCACATTCCAAAAAGATATAAGAATTCAATAGATTTTAACATATGATATGAATATGGAAGAACAAAGAGATAGACGCATTTCAGTAACACTTGATAAGAAAGTGATCATACAACCCATTATTTAAGGTCAATAAATATGAAGTACTTCATGTTCTATTAAAATTTATATCCCGCAAAAGAATCTCAAATATTTCTAGACCGAACCTAAAAACTGCAGTAAATCGAAAAGTCAAATCAAATCGAAATGTCACAGAATATATATATATATATTATATTTATATATCGGATTGGTTTAAATTTTTTAATCGATTTGATTTGACTTTTCGATTTACTGCAGTTTTTAGGTTCGGTTTATACACCCTAGGGCTACCATCATATAACAATAGAGAAATATGATATTTCTTGCTTAAATATGGAGGAGCGGATAAGTAAGAATAAAGATAAGGGTTTCAATATAAAGAGGAGAAGAGGCTTCACATGTTTCTTACAATTATTCCCATTACAGTGATTTGTCAGTGGAATCTTTTGAAACATTAGCATCGTCATAAAACCACAAGTTCCATGTTTATTATTAAAATCAATATTCAAATATTTTGATCATGTATTATTAAAAGGATTGTTAACCATGAATTAAAGGAGCATTGGTATAAAGTTTAGCCTTTTACTTTTTAGTATGAGATAACGAGAAATAATATTTAAGATTAAAATTTCAGATTAGTTTGTATGCAACTCAAATATTTCTTTGGTTATTGTGTTATCTATCGATTGGATAAATTTGACCACTAATACTTTGATAATTATGGGAAAAAATCTTTAACCTTTTTGTCTTTAAATTTTGATCTTTTGTGATTTTTAGTATTCGCTCGCTTTATTGACCGTTTTATCACACCTCTTAGTGTCTTTTGTTTTTAATCTTTTCATCCACTAATATTCATAAGTACTACCTCTATCATTCAATAGTCCATCAGTTCCTAATGATCGAAAAACCAATAACCTATAACATATTGAATTCTAAAAAGGAGATATCTTCTTTTTGGTAAGTTTTACAATAAATATCACTTGCTGAAAAATTGTAAATTGCTATAGAAAAATAAATTACGAGAAATGGGAAAGATAGTGCCTTGTACATAGAAGGCAATCATTCATGTCACATGCACATTATATTCTTTGCATTTTGAATATTTGACCCTTGCTTGAATTTTTGTTAACGAATCCATTTTCACATGGGAGAAATTAAGATAATTAAATATGAGTTCCAGCCGTTGATGAATAATCATGTTAGAATTTCAAGATTTTTGGGTCAACTACTATGATTGGCTCCACTTTTTCAGTTTTCACCCCATTAATAGTAAATTTTTATTATGTCAATCAACTAACTACAAATGAATCAATAAATAAATAGAAAGTACATTTGTGGGTAGTTAGAAAAATTAATAACCTGACCCAAATTGGAAGAATATTGAGAAATTCAAGAAAGTGGACTTTATACAATAGCAAAAATAAGAATTACAACAAAATTGCCACCTATTAAGATTGAATGACTTTCATAAAGAAAAAAAAAAGAAAGATCACGCTGTTATGAAATATAACTCAAAGTAACAACATGGAACAAGAAAATAAAAGCAATTTAGTAAAACAAAAATAAGAAATGAAGATAGAGAGAAGGAAGAGATTTTTTTCTTCAATTGTGTGTATTTTCCTATCTATTACATGGCCTTTATATGGACATAAAAAGTGAAGAAAATATGTTATGGAATATGTCATTGAACATACAAAATATGTCATTGAATATGTCATTAAGCATTTGAGATGAAGATCATGGAAGAAGAGTAGACATCCACCATAATGTAATATTTATCATAACACTCCCCCTTTGATGTCCATGATAATGTGCCTCGTTAAAACCTTACTAGGAAAAAACCCTATTGGAAAAAAATAATAGTGAAAGAAAAAGAGTACACAGGTTTAGAAATACACCTTTTGGTTGCCTCGTTAAAAACCTTGCAAGGAAAAACTCAGTGGGACAAAACTTTGTAAGGGAAAAAGAGTACAACGCGTATTAACTCCCTCTGATGAGAGCATCAATTCACATCCTTGATCATTCACATCTCAATCTTGTACACTAGTTTCTTGAAGGTTGACGTCGGTAGAGATTTGGTGTACAAATCAGCCATATTATCACTTGAACGAATATGTTGCATATTGATATCACCATTCTTTTGAAGATCATGTATGAAAAATAACTTTGGTGAAATGTGCTTTGTCCTAGCTCATTTTTATGAATCCTCCCTTCGGTTGGGCTATGCATGTTGTATTGTTTTCATACAAAATTGTGGGTAGTTTGTAACACTTCAAACCACATTTGTCTCGAATAATATGTATTATAGACTTCAACCATACACATTCTCGACTTTCTTCATGAATAGAAATTATCTCAGCATGATTAGATAAAGTAGCCACGATTGATTGGTTAGTCGATCACCAAGATATGACAGTGCCTCCATATGTAAACACATAGCATGTTTGAGATCAAGCCTTTTGTGTGTTAGATAAATATCCCATATCGGCATAACCAACAAGATCGGTATTGCAATCATTGCCATAAAATAAGCCCACATCGGTAATCCCCCTTAGATAATGTAATATGTGCTTGATTTCATTCCAATGTCTCCTTGAGCGGAGCTATATCTTGCTAAGATATTAACTGAAAAAGTTATGTCACGCCTTGTAGTGTTAGAAAGATACATTAGTGAATCAATTGCACTAAGATATAGTACTTCAGGACCAAGAAGTTCTTCATTATTTTCATGAGGTCGGAATGGATCTTTATTTATATCGAGTGATCTCACAACCATCGGGGTACTCAATGGATGTGCTTTATCTATATAGAATCGCTTTAAAATATTTTCAGTGTATGCTGATTGATGGACAAAAATTTCATCTTTTATATACTCAATTTGTAGACCAAGACAAAATTTTGTCTTTCCAAGATCTTTCATTTCAAATTCTTTATTTAAACAGTCTACTGCTTTAAGAAACTCTCTGGGAGTTTTAATGATATTTGAATCATCAACATACATGGCGATTATAACAAACTAAAATCCATATCCTTTTATAAAGACACAAGGACAAATTGAATTATTTTTGTACCCTTCTTTCAACAAGTACTCTCTTGGGCGATTATACCACATGCGCCCTGATTGTTTCAATCTGTATAAGGATTTTTGAAGCTTTATTTAATAAATGTCTTGGAAACCTTAATATACTTCAGAACAATTTAAATCCTTCAATGATTTCCATTATACGCATATCAAGTTTTTCATGTATTGCCAGATTAAAATCTTAAATGACTACATTCACCACAAGAGAACATGTCTCTATATAATCAATGCCAGGATATTTACAAATATTCTTGTGACACAAGTCGTCTTTATGTCTATCGACTTGACCTTTTTCGCACAAGACCACATTTACCTCCATTGAATTTATACTTTCAGGTATTGAGACTATCCGTCCAACTTTATATTTTTCAAGTGAAGTCAATTTTCATTGTATATTTTTTATTTGGCCAATCATTTATCTGTCCAAATTTCATGACAGATTTGAGCTCAAGATCCTCGTCAATATTAATAATATTGAGCGCTACATTATGTTAACAATATCATCAACGATCATTTTATATCGGTTCAATTATTACACAATAAAGATATAACTTATTGATATCTCTTTATCTCATTGTTTTCAGGTACTTGAGGCTCTCACATGAGGTCTTATGAAGTGTTATGTCGTGGTGCTCTTTTAGAGCACTTGCCTCCTTATTATGACCATCTTGAACATTTTCCCATCTCCTTCTTCAAGGAGTTTTATCTTTGGAACCGATTGGTCTGTTACGCTTCATGCGTGCCATAGACTCTGTCCCTCATGAGCTTTATTCTATTTGGAGCATTTAGCAGCTGAAATATGACATTTTAGCTTTGGGTCAGTAAATGCGTCTGGCAATAATTTATAAATTAATTATCACTTGAACTTCAAGTTCATATTTTCTTGTACGAGGATCTATATGTATTCATAATAATTCATTTCACGTATCACTTTCTCAGCTTCCCATTTTCTCCCCCTAATGTTGGGATCACCAACACGTTTCCCAACCTTCTTTGGAAACTCATCTTTGTGCATTTTGGTGGCATAATTAAATCATATAGCACATCCATATTTCTATATAGAAATTATTTGGTTCCTGAACCTAAACCGATTGTGATAGGGAGAAATTTTCATAACTTGGCTAGATGCGTACAAGTGCTGCTGTATATTAAATAATACATCTCATACCAAATTTCATTTTTGGGAGTTTTGTTCTCATAACCAATTATTTAGCTATAATTGGAGGCATACAATTTCTGTTAAACCAACTTGGATTTAAACCAGTATTATCAAGATAAATCATCATAATTTATAATTTGGAACTGTGCTCTAATAATTTGATCATGCAATCTTGCAAAAGCCAAACTATAAGTTGATAACAAATGCACATGTAACCATAGAATAGGTGCATCTATTAAAATTATATAATAGTAAACGGTCCACATGGCAGGTGACTGCGCCCATATATTTATCACCTTTTATTCGTTCCAGAAATCAAGGGATTCAATCCCAACCTTAACTGATATA
This sequence comes from Nicotiana tabacum, assembly GCF_000715075.1. Lineage (NCBI taxonomy): Eukaryota > Viridiplantae > Streptophyta > Magnoliopsida > Solanales > Solanaceae > Nicotiana > Nicotiana tabacum. Next base: position 115,736,101 of record NC_134086.1, on the reverse strand, counting down.
TCATGAGAATAAGCAGCACAAGAGAATTCTTGAAGAATCTTTTATTCTTCAATATATGCCAATGTAATTCTCAATTAATTTTTCGCATCATAATTGAACCGGGATAGCCAACCGTTGATCCCAACTAATATTTATTTAAGTAAACCTCTAGTTTACTTGTGGCTTGTGATTCTATCACCATACTTATACTTGTGTAGTACAAATAGAAGATAAATCAGGTAACCTTTCATATTTACCCGGTATGATTATAGTAATATAAAAGATATTCAATCTTCATTTCATTTATAGTCTCAATATGGCAACTATTTTGGCTAATATATTTGAAACTCAAAGTTTTTTTTTGAGACTTACTACAATATCATTATCATGAACAATTTCATCCGAGTAGTAACAAATTAGCTCTTCCGAAGCTCTTAATTAATTTTGTACTACAAGATCTTTTATCACACCATCCATATGGTGAATGTCTCCTTTATGGAGAAAAGCATATCATAATTATCATGGTCAAACTCATCATAAGCAAAATCACTTCTTGCTTTAATTTTGCCTTTAATAACTTTTATAAGGCACGACAAAATATTTTTTGCATATCACATGTAAGCGACGAATGACGTATTTATGTAACCACATAATAATATTTATTATCTTTATTTCACTCAAACCTCCATTAGAGGTGAGTTGTGTGGTATTCATATAATCATGAATTGCATGTCTTTATTCATTGCTTTTATCACATATTGCCACATTCAACTTTAGGAATGAGTTTGCATTCTCAATGAGTATCACAAGTCACATTCTCTTCCAAGAATGGAGTATAATCATAGCAATGTGTTTTATTATTTTTTCATACCAATTTGATGGTAAACATTACCCGTACCTTTTCGAGGATATATTTTGAGAACCATTATTGTTCTCCCTTTTTATAATTACCATAATGATGACTATTATTATTTTTTCATTCGTCAACCACTTTTCTCTATTTAGACTTATTATGCTAACTACCATATTCACTTCAAGAATGGAGAAAATTAAGTGGGCAAATATTTATGACTTTTCATGAAAAATATATTATTTTTCTTTAGTCATCATTATATCATCAATATGGTACAGTGGGACTCAAACCCAATGTCTTACATATATAAAGACATGTTATGCCATAATAAATTGAGACTCAAACCCAACTCTTATTATTACGGGGCATCAGAACTTGATCCCGATGTCTTACCCTCAATCAATGGCATAATAGTCTAAACAATATTGAGATTCATTCTCAAGCCTTAATTTCAATCACTTGCCAAGAAAGTTGTACACAACTAATCTGCAACTTAGCAAATCAAATTTGTTTTCTTAAATAAGTGTACAAATCTCAAATCATCGTAAAGCTTTATCAATTATTTGTAGCATCTATATGAAATACAACCGTTTTTAGTCAGAATATTTTTTCTAAATTCTATTAGAGTTTAAATGGATCATAAAATCTGTCACGACCCAATCTCCGAACCCGATCGTGATGGCGCCTCTCGCGGAGACAAGGCCAACCAAACCAAAATGGAACACCTCTTTTAAACAGTTAATCATCATAAATAGTAGTAATGTATAATATAATATTCATAAATTGCGGAATTTAACGATAATAACAGTAGGAACCATCCCGACACAGCCCAAATCGGGGTGTCACAAGTCATGAGCTACTACAGAATCTGCTATAGGTCTACAAAGTACGGAATCCAATACAACAGTTTGAATAAAACATAAATGATAGAGGATAAGAGAGACAAGGGGCTGCAGATGTTAACAACTACCTCGTAACTCCAAATCACTGCATAGCCTGGAAGGAATCAGCGCTCAGGTGCGGACTCTGCTATACCTGAATCTGCACACACGGTGCAGGGAGTAATGTGAGTACTCCGACTCAGTGAGTAATAATTACAAATAATGGATGAAAGTATGAAAACACGTAAAGGCAAAAGCAATTCCATATCAGCAGTAAAATCACTTAAAGCAGTAAATCAGTGAAGAAATCAAATGATATTCCTTTTTAAAACAAGTAAAACAGGTAATTTAACAGGTAATTAACAAGTAAAAATCCGCCCCTCGAGCACAGTATCAATCGCTCAGCATAGTATCAGCCCCTCGGGCTCACTCTCAGTACACTATCAGACCCTCAGGCTTCCTCACAATCACTCAGCATAATGGTCAGCCATTGTTACCTGACCAAATTACATCATACAATGTCATTGTTACCACTGTTTCAAATCACATGGGTACCCGCTCTCACTGTGGGTGTGCAGATTTCGGAGGGGCCCCTTACGGCCCAACCGCTATATCAAGCCACCTCGTGGCATCATCACTCAACATATTCTCACATCACTCAAGCCACCGCATGTCATAAATAATATCTCAGGCCCTCGGCCTCATATCACTCAGCATATCCTCACATATGGCCCTCGGCCTCACTCAGTCCAGAAATCATCATAAGCCCCTTGGGCATTAGTAAAACAGTAGTTCTCAGCCCAAAACATGATGTAGAAATATCATTTAAGTTTCAAATCTAAGTAAAATTGGCTGGGTTTGTAAAACAGTAGATATCAACAGGACTGAGTTCAAATAATAAGTCAAGTAGTGAGGAAACAGTGATAAAAATCCCTGAAGGGTTCAAATAGTTGGAAAGAAGCCCAAATATGGCAAGAAGCCCAAATCATGATGATAACAAATGAATTTCAGTCAAATATTCGGTAAAATCAGCAATCGGGATGGACCAAGTCACAATCCCCAGTAGTGAAAGACCCCACGCTCATCATCCAGCGCGTATCTTGCCTCAATATAGCACTACAATGTGCAATCCGGGGTTTCAAACCCTCAGGACATCATTTACAGCCATTACTCACCTCGAGCTGGCTAATTCTCTAGCTCGCGACGCATTTTCCCCTCGAATTGGCCTCCACGCGCGTCGAATCTATCCAAAATCAGAACGAATACGTCACAATATGCTAAGGGAACAAAGCCCAAGCGAAAACATTCGAAAAATATCAAAAATCTCTAAATTAGCAAAACCCGAGCCCCGGGCCCACGTCTCAAAATCGGGTAAAATTTACATTTTCAAAATCTTCATACCCCCACGAGTCTAACTATACCAAAATTATCCAATTCCGATACCATTTGGTTCTTCAAATCATCATTTTACATTTTTGAAAGGTTTCATAATTTTCTACCCAAATTCCATCTCAAATCACGAATTAAATGATGAATTCAGTGATAGATTCATGTATTCTAGCCAAATCTGAGTTAAAATCACTTACCCCGATGAATTTCTTGAAAAACCTTCGAAAAATCGCCAAAATCCGAGCTCTCTAGGTCAAAATATTAAATAAAACCCAAAACCTCGTATTTATAGGTACCCCTCAGGTATCAGCTACCGCGGGCCGCACCAAAACTCACGCGGTCCACGCAAGCCAGTGCGGTCTGCGCAAAGGCAACGTGCGGCCGCACAGGCCTCCCTCTACAGTGACAGGCTTTAGTATATTGGCCATAACTTTTGCTACAGATGTCCAAATTATGATATCTTTACCTTTATGGAAACCGGACACGAAGGGCTACAACTTTTGTTTTTGAATCACCTCAAAATTACTTGTGGGTCGAAAGATATGAGCTTCCGAAGTAGGACTAGCGGAATGTTCTTCACCGCGGCCGCACACCATTTTGTGCGGTCCGCGCGACGCCTACCGCGGCCGCGCCCGCTTTTGTGCGGGCCGCACAACACTCACCGCGGGTGCACTCATTTTTGTGCGGACCGCATGGGTGAGTTTTGGGGCCTGCAACCCCTGTAGACCTGCTACAGTTATGATTTTTGCACTAAAACATCCCGGAACCTACCCGGAACTCCCGGAACTTCAAACCAATTGTACCAACACATCTCATGACATCGTTCAAACTTGCTCAAATCTTCGGAACGCTCACAACAACATCAAATCACCAATTTAACATAGGATTCAGGCCTAAGAACTCTAAGAACTCTTAAATTATGCTTTCGATCAAAAGGTCTATCAAATCTCGGCCGAATGACCTGAAATTTTGCACACACATCCCAAATGACACAATAAAGCTACTGCAACTCTCGGAATTCCTTTCTGACCCCTATATCAAAATCTCGCCTATCAACCGGAATTTGCCAAAATATCAATTTCGCTAATTCAAGCCTAAATCTTCTCTACAACTCCAAAACCCATTTCGATCGCGCTCCTAAGTCACAAATCACCTCCTGAAGCTAACTGAACCATCAGAACTCACTTCCGAGCCTTCTAACACATAAGTCAATATCAGGTTGACTTTTCCAACTTAAGCCTTCTTAAAAGAGACTAAGTGTCTCATTTCTTACCAAATCCTCTCCGAACTCGAACTAATAAACTCGATCACATAAAACACGGATAACGAAGCGTAAAGAAGCTGAAATGGGGGAAATGGAGCGGTAACTCATGAGATGACTGGCCGTGTCATCACATCCTCCCCAACTTAAACAAACGTTCGTCCTCGAACGAGTCAAGAAACATACCTGAAGCCTCAAACAGATGAGGATATCTGCTCCGTATCTCCGCTCGGTCTCCCAGGTAGCCTCCTCCACGGGCCGACCTCTCCATTGCACCTTCACTGAAGCTATATCCTTTGACCTCAACTTCCGAACCTGGCGACCCAAAATAGCTACTGGCTCCACATCAAAGGTCAAATCATCATCCAACCGAATCGTGCTGTAGTCCAAAACATGGGACGGATCCCTACTATACTTCCAGACCATAGAAACATGAAATACCGGATGCACACTCGACAGGCTGGGTGGCAAAGCAAGCTCATAAGCCACCTCCCCAATCCTCCGAAGCACCTCAAAAGGCCCAATGAACCAAGGACTCAACTTGCCTTTCTTCCCAAATCTCATAACACTCTTCATGGGCGAAACCTTCAGCAAGACCTTCTCACCGACCATGTAGGACACATCTCGAACCTTCCGGTCCGCATAACTCTTCTGACGTGACTGCGTTGTACGAAGCCTCTCCTGAATCACCTTCACCTTCTCTAAGGCATCCTGATCCAAATCTGTCCCCAATAGTCTAGCCTCGCCGGGCTCGAACCAACCAACCGGAGATCTACACCACCTCCCATACAAAGCCTCATATGGAGCCATCTGAATACTCGACTGGTATTTATTGTTGTAAGCAAACTCTGCAAGTGGTAGAAACTTATCCCATGAACCTCCAAAGTCAATAACACAAGCATGCAACATGTCCTCCAATAGTACGCTTGGACTGTCCGTTCGTCTGAGGATGAAACGCTGTGCTCTACTCTACCTGAGTACCCAACTCTCTCTGCACGGCTCTCCAAAACTGCGAATTAAACTGAGTACCTCTATCTGAGATGATGGAAATAGGAACGCCATACAACCGAACAATCTCCCGGATATAAATCCCTGCCAACCGCTCTGAAGAATAGGTAGTACACACAGGAATGAAGTGCGAAGACTTGGTCAGCCGATCCACAATCACCCAAATAGCATCGAACTTCTTCAAAGTCCGAGGAAGTCCAACCACAAAGTCCATAGTGATTCTCTCTCACTTCCACTCGGGAATAACCATCTGCTGAAACAAGCCACCCGGTCTCTGATGCTCATACTTCACCTGCTGACAGTTGAAACACCGAGCTACAAATCCCACAATATCTTTCTTCATTCTTCTCCACCAATAGTGTTGCCTCAAATCCTGATACATCTTCGCGGCACCCGGATGAATGGAATATCGCGAGCTATGGGCCTTCTCCGGAATCAGCTCTCTAAGCCCATCCACATTGGGCACACAAATCCGGCCCTGTATCCTCAACACACCATCATCACCGACGGTCACATCTCTGGCATCATCATGCTGGACTCTGTCCCTAAGGATAAGCAAATGCGGATCATCATACTGGGGCTCTCTGATGCGATCATATAAAGAAGACCGAGAAACCACACAAGCCAACACCCGATTGGGCTCCGAAATATCCAACCTCATGAACCGATTGGCCAAGGCCTGAACATCAACCGCAAGAGGTCTCTCCCCAACTGGAATATATGCCAAACTCCTCATACTCACTGCCTTTCGGCTCAAAGCATCGGCCACCACATTGGCCTTTCCCGGATGGTACAATATAGTGATATCATAATCCTTAAGCAACTCCAACCATCTCCGCTGCCTCAAATTAAGATCTTTTTGCTTGAACAAATGCTGAAGACTGCGATGATCAGTGAACACCTCACAAGATACACCATACAAGTAATGCCTCTAAATCTTCAATGCGTGAACTATGGCAGCCAACTCCAAATCATGAATGGGGTAGTTCTTCTCATGGGGCTTCAACTGCCGAGAAGCATAAGCAATAACTCTACCTTCCTACATCAACACACAACCAATCCCAACTCTTGAAGCATCACAATACACAGTATATGAACCTGAAGCTGATGGAAAAACCAACACTGGAGCTGCGGTCAAGGCTGTCTTGAGCTTCTGAAAGCTCTCCTCACACTCGTCCGACCATACGAATGGAGCACCCTTCTAAGTCAACTTGGTCAAGGGCGATGCAATGGATGAAAATCCCTGAACAAACCGGTGATAATAGCCTGCTAACCCAAGAAAGCTACGAATCTCTGTGGCTGAGGACGGTCTGGGCCAACTCTGAATCGCCTCTATCTTCTTCGGATCAACCTGTATACCCTCGCTGGACACCACATGCCCCAAGAAAGCCACTGAACTGAGCCAAAATTCACACTTGGAGAATTTTGCATAAAGTTTTTCCTCCCCCAGTCTCTGCAACACAACTCTCAAATGCTCCGCGTGCTCCTCCTGACTATGCGAGTACACCAGAATATCATCAATGAATACAATAACGAACGAATCCAGATAAGACCGAAATACACTGTTCATCAAATGCATGAATGCTGCTAGGGCATTGGTTAGCTCGAAGGACATAACAAGAAACTCATAATGGCCATATCTGGTCCTGAAAGCAGTCTTAAGAATATCTGAATCCCTGATCTTCAACTGGTGATAGCCCGAACGAAGATCAATCTTGGAGAACACCATCGCTCCCTGAAGCTGATCAAATAAATCATCAATGCGAGGCAAAGGATACTTGTTCTTGATTGTTACTTTGTTCAATTGTCTATAATCAATGCACATTCTCATTGTGCCATCCTTCTTCTTCACAAACAAAACCGGTGCACCCCAAGGGGACACACTAGGTCGAATGAACCCCTTATCTAGGAGTTCCTAAAGTTGTTCTTTCAATTCCTTCAACTCTGCTGGTGCCATACGACATGGTGGAATAGAAATGGGCTGAGTGCCCGGCACCAGGTCAATACGAAAATCAATATCCCTGTCCGGTGGCATGCCCGACAGGTCTGCAGGAAAAACATCGGGAAAATCCCTCACAACTGGGACAGAATCAATACTAGGAGTCTCAGCTCCAACATCCCTCACAAATGCTAGATATGAAAGGCAACCCTTCCCAACCATACGTTAGGCCTTCAAGAAATAGATCACTCTACTAGGGATATAATCAGTCACACCACGCCACTCGATCCGCGGTACACCTGGCATAGCCAAAGTGACTGTCTTAGCATGACAGTATAGAATAGCACTACATGGAGATAGCCAATCCATACCCAAAATGACATCAAAATCCACCATGCTCAATAGCAATAGATCCACTCGGGTCTCCAGACCCCCAATAGTCACCACACATGACCGGTACACATGGTCTACAATAACAGTATCGCCCATTGGGGTAGATACATAAACAGGTAAAGCAAGAAACTCACGGGGTGTACCCAAATAACGAGCAAATGATGATGACACATAAGAAAAGGTGGAACCAGGATCAAATAATACAGAGGCATCTTTGTGGTAGACTAAAACAATACCTGTAATGACAACATCTGAAGCAATAGCATCTGGCCTGCTAGGAAGTACATAGAAAAGGGCCTAGCCGCCCCCTGATCGACCTCCCCTCTGGGGCGACCCCTAGCTGGCTGGGCAGGTGGTGAGGTAACTGGAGTAGTAGTCTTGGGCTGACCCCTCTACTGAGATGAACTAGCCATACGACGAGGACACTGCCTCCACACATGTCCAAACTCTCCACACTCATAACAACTCCCAGGTGCTGGAGAAGGGGACTGAAGGGAACCCCTCGCACTGGAGTGACTAGCTGATGCACTCGGCATAGAAGAACCCTGAGCTGACGGGGCACGAGATGAACCCTGAGCTGGAAGGGCACTGAGTGATGACTGGCCCCGCTGAGATCCATGATGACCATGACCCGAAGATGCCCCGCGATACTCTAGGCGGGCTGACTGAGCATGCCTGAAAGAACGACCTCTAACATGCTAAAACTGGCCGCTCGAAGAAGCACCACTATAACTGCCAGATCCTCGAGGCTTCTTGGCCTCTCTCTCCTCTCGATCCTGACGGTGAACCGTCTCAATCTCGCGAGAGATATCGACCACCTCCTCGAACGTAGCACCCAACACCCTCTCTCGGGTCATAAGAATACGGAGGTGATAGTTAAGGCCATCAACAAATCTCCTGATCCTCTCACGATCTGTCGGAACCATCCAAATGGCATGACGAGCCAACTCAGAAAACCTCGACTCATACTGTGACACAGTCATATCCCCCTGTCGCAACCACTCAAACTGTCTACGCAGCTCCTCTCTACGGGACTGCGGCACATACTTCTCCAAGAAGAGAGTGAAGAATTGCTGCCAAGTAAGGGGCGCTGCTCCAACCGGCCTACGCCTCTCATACGCCTCCCACCATGTGAAGGCAGCCCCAACAAACTGAAAGGTGGTAAATGTCACACCACTAGTCTCAAGAATCCCTGCTGTACGGAGCATCCGCTGACACTTATCAAGAAAACCCTGGGCATCCTCGCCCTCGGTACCACTGAATGACAGAGGCTAGAGTCTACCAAACCTCTCAAGACGACGTTGCTCATCATCCGGCATAACTGGCACAATAAACTCTTGAGCTGGTGCAACCGGCTGAGCTGGAGGTGCCCCCGATGTCTGTAGTCCCTGCACTACTTGCTCAGGTGTGCGAGCAGCGGGGGTCTGATTGCCTCCCCCGGCCTGTGAAGTAGCTGCTGCTGTAGTGGCTGAACTGCCTGAGCCAGGCTAGTGCAAACTAATAAGATCTATGCCAAGGCCTCCTGAAGACCCGGAACCACGATAGGCACAACTGGTGCCAGAACTGGTGCTGCTGGAGCATCCATAGTGGGAGCCTGATCCGAAGCTGGGGTAGCCGGTGCATCAATAGGTGCTGCCCTCGCTGCTCTGCCTCTGCCACGTCCACGACCGCGTCTACGGCCCCTGGTGGCCTCAGTGGGTGGCATTGGTGGTCGTCCACCTCGTCCAATAGCTCACGTCCTAACCATCTGTGAGAGAATGGAATATCAGAAGTTTAGTACTCGGACCAACAAGTTCGCACGACAAGAGTTTCAAGAATATGAAATTTTTCCTAAAGGTTCTGCAGCCTCTCGAGGATAAATACAGATGTCTCCGTACCAATCCGCGAGACTCTACTAAACCTGCTCAATACTCGTGAGACCTAAGTAACCTAGGCTCTGATACCAACTTGTCACGACCCAATCCCCAAACCTAGTCGTGATGGCGCCTCTCGTGGAGACAAGGCCAACCAGACCAAAACATAACACCTCTTTTAAATAGTTAATAATCATAAACAGTAGTAACGTATAATTTAATATTCATAAATTGCGGAATTTAATGATAATAACAGTAGGAACCATCCCGACATAGCCCAAACCGGGGTGTCACAAGTCATGAGCTACTATACATCTGCTATAGGTCTACAAAGTACGGAATCCGATACAACAGCCTGAAGAAAACTTAAATGATAGAGGATAAGAGAGACAAGGGGCTGCGGACGTCAACAGCTACCTCGTAACTCCAAATCATTGCCTAGCCTGGAAGGAATCAACACTCAAGTGCGGACTCTGCTATACCTGAATCTACACACACGGTGCAGAGAGTAATGTGAGTACTCCGACTTAGTGAGTAATAATTACAAATAATGGCTGAAAGTATGAAAACACGTAAAGGCACAAAGCAATTCCATATCAGCAGTAAAATCACTTAAAACAGTAAATCAGTGAAGAAATCAAATGATATTCCTTTTTAAAACAAGTAAAACAGGTAATTAACAAGTAGAAATCCGCCCCTCGGACACAGTATCAATCGCTCAGCATAGTATCAGCCCATCGGGCTCACTCTCAGTACAGTATCAGCCCCTCGGGCTTCCACACAATCACTCAGCATAATGGTCAGCCATTGTTACCTGACCAAATTGCATCATACAATGTCATTGTTACCACTGTTTCAAATCACATGGGTACCCGCGCTCACTGTGGGTGTGCAAACTCCGGAGGGGCCCCTTACGGCCCAAGCGCTATATCAAGCCACCTCGTGGCATCATCACTCAGCATATCCTCACATCACTCAAGCCACCGCATGGCATAAATAGTATCTCAGGCCCTCGACCTCATATCACTCAGCATATCCTCACATATGGCCCTCGGCCTCACTCAGTCCAGAAATCATCATAAGCCCATTGGGCATTAGTAAAACAGTAGTTCTCAGCCCAAAACATGATGTAGAAATATCATTTAAGTTTCAAATCTGAGTAAAAGTGGCTGAGTTTGTAAAACAGTAGATATCAACAGGACTGAGTTCAAATAATAAGTCAAGTAGTGAGGAAACAGTGATAAAAATCCACGAAGGGTTCAAATAGTTGGCACGAAGCCCAAATATGGCAATCAGCCCAAATCATGATGATAACAAATGAATTTCAGTCAAATATTCGGTAAAATCAGCAATCGGGATGGACCAAGTCACAATCCCCAGTAGTGAAAGACCCTACGCTCATCATCCAGCGCGTATCTTGCCTCAATATAGCACTACGATGTGCAATCCGGGGTTTCACACCCTCAGGACATCATTTACAACCATTACTCACCTCGAACTAGCTAATTCTCTAGCTCGCGACGCATTTTCCCCTCGAATTGGCCTCCACACGCGTCGAATCTATCCAAAATCAGAACGAATACGTCACAATATGCTAAGGGAACAAAGCCCAAGCGAAAACATTCGAAAAATATCAAAAATCTCGAAATTAGCAAAACCCGAGCCCCGGGCCCACATCTCAAAATCGGGTAAAATTTACATTTTCAAAATCCCCATACCCCCACGAGTCTAACCATACCAAAATTATCCAATTCCGATACCATTTGGTCCTTCAAATCATCATTTTATATTTTTGAAAGGTTTCACAATTTTCTTCCCAAATTCCATCTCAAATCACGAATTAAATGATGAATTCAGTTATAGATTCATGTATTCTAGCCAAATCTGAGTTAAAATCACTTACCCCGATGAATTTCTTGAAAAACCTTCGAAAAATCGCCAAAATCCGAGCTCTCTAGGTCAAAATATTAAATAAAACCCAAAACCTCGTATTTATAGGTACCCCTCAGGTATCAGCTACTGCGGGCCGCACCAAAACTCACGCGGTCCACGCAAGCCAGTGCGGTCCGCGCAAAGGCAACGTGCGGCTGCACAGGCCTCCCTCTACAGTGACAAACTTTAGTATTTTGGCCATAAATTTTGCTGCAGATGTCCAAATTGCTATATCTTTACCTTTCGGAAAACTGGACACGAAGGGCTACAACTTTTGTTTTTGAATCACCTCAAAATTACTTGTGGATCAAAAGATATGAGCTTCCTAAGTAGGACCAACGGAATGTTCTTCACCGCGGCCGCACACCATTTTGTGCGGTCCGCGCGACGCCTACCGTGGCCGCGCCCGCTTTTGTGCGGGCCGCACAGCACTCACCGCGGGCGCACTCATTTTTGTGCGGACCGCATGGGTGAGTTCTGGGGCCTGCAACCCCTGTAGACCTGCTACAACTATGATTTTTGCACTAAAACATCCCGGAACCTTCCCAGAACTCCCGGAACTTCAAACCAATTGTACCAACACATCTCATGACATCGTTCAAACTTGCTCAAAACTTCGGAATGCTCACAACAACATCAAATCACCAATTTAACATAGGATTCAGGCCTAAGAACTCCAAGAACTCTTAAATTATGCTTTCGATCAAAAGGTCTATCAAATCTCGGCCGAATGACCTGAAATTTTGCACACACATCCCAAATGACACAATGAAGCTACTGCAACTCTCGGAATTCCTTTCCGACCCCTATATCAAAATATCGCCTATCAACCGGAATTTGCCAAAATATCAATTTCGCCAATTCAAGCCTAAATCTTCTCTACAACTCCAAAACCCATTCCGATCGCGCTCCTAAGTCACAAATCACTTCCCGAAGCTAACCGAACCATCGGAACTCACTTCCGAGCCTTCTAACACATAAGTCAACATCGGATTGACTTTTCCAACTTAAGCCTTCTTAAAAGAGACTAAGTGTCTCATTTCTTACCAAATCCTCTCTGAACTCGAACTAATAAACTCGATCACATAAAACACGGATAACGAAGCGTAAAGAAGCTGAAATGGGGGAAATGGATCGGTAACTCATGAGACGACTGGCCGGGTCGTCACAAAATTATTGTCATAATATTTATTGAGCTTCTCTAAAAAATATTGTTGTTTTCAGGGTATACTCTACCTATTGAATTTGAATTAATGCCATAACTTTCCTTCACTCAATTCAACCAAGCAATTAGTGAATAAATTTATCAAAAGTACAATATATAAGTAACAACACATATATAGTACTAATAAATAACTTCAGCATTTGTATTACCTGAAAAGTGACATTATAGATAACAACTTACTAGTTGTAACTTATGCATCATTCATATAAAATACTTAAAAATGGTAAGTCAATAGCGAACATCAAGTAGATCATAGATACTCGAAAATACCTCTTCTAGTAGTCATACTAATCACTGTTTGCTTTCAAATGATACAATCATAAATTATGAAGTATACTTTCTTAATAGCTGGTTTGTTTTCCGAATTTCAAAGAAGTAATTAATCAACCTAGATATTTCAAAGAAGTATCTCTTGTTTTATATAACATATCCTTGGTTACCACGACAGGCATCATATCAACAATTAACTGCTGCTATAGTTTTCACATATAGAACTTCGAAAATTTCATTCCGTTCATGTGATATAAAAGATGTAATATTAATATGTGCTTATGCAATACAAGTGTAGTACGAAGTTGTGTGCATATGAGATTTTAAAGGAATGACAAGTATAAGATAATCATACCTTCTTACATTTCATTACTTACCATATGTAGTTTCTCTTTACATTTAACCATGTGATGATATGTATGGCTTCTAATTGTAATCTTTCTGGATGTAGGAAATTTTTTGTAGATATATATACAGTTGGTTAGAGACTCGTGCTGATAACGCATTATGAAATATAACTCAAAGTAACAATATGGAACAAGGAAATAAAAGCAATTAGTAAAACATGAACAAGAAATGGAAATAGAGAGAAGGAAGAGTTTTTCTTCTTCAATTGTGTGTATTTTCCTATCTATTATAAGACATTTATATATGCATAAAAAGTGAAGAAAATATATCATGGAATATGTCATTGAACATACAAAATATATCATTGAATATGTCATTAAACATTTGAGATGAAGATTATGGAAGACGAGTAGACATCTACCATAATGTGATATTTATCATAACACACGCCACCTTATTCCAAAATTATTTCAATTTAATTCCCATTTAATCCAATAATTGAAGCCTTTCAAAGTCACGTTAGCTCCACTATACCTTTCTTTGCAATGTTATTTAATAACTAATCATTTTAGTAATCTTCGACCAAATCAATAAAACTTTTAAATATTAGGATGCTGCGCCTTACATAGAATTAAAATCAAGATTGTGAAAAATTGTCAAACCAAACCAATAATATCTAATCAAAAACGTTAACTTCCACTTATTCCTTATAGAATGTCAAACAAATAAAATATTCCATAAAAACAAGAACAATAAATTCGATACAGGCAAACATCACTTTTAACCCGTCGCCAAATTTATTTTCATTGGATAGTCACAAAAATATATAAAATTTATATTTTTATTATATAACACACCTATATATATGTATTATTTTTCCTAATTTTGTACAACGGAAATACCATTAACCATATCCAACTGTCACATCTATACATTAAAAAACTTACTATCCTTTTCCTTCTAACAAATTCCATCAATTCATTTCTCATTTTAGCAAGACATTAACCTTTTTACTAAAGCAAAGGATTACTTAAATTAAACTTATGGATTAGCATAACATAACTGGACAATAACTATTCCACGACCGCCAGTGGGCTCCACTAATCACGTGGCAATAGTAAGTAGCGAGTAGAGAAGGTTTTTACTACTCGCGAGAAGACAGGTTGGTCACGTCCAAGAACGACTATACAAATCCGTGTAACTCGGGTTCAAGCATTTCAAGAATACTTTGTTTTTCTCAAGTGTTTTTTCTCTTAAGTTGAATTCTTGTACTTCTGTCTTCTTCTTCATTAAAAAACCGGACACTCTTTCTTCTATTTATCTCAACACCTATACATATTGGTAATGGTGGGATTTTATTTTTTGTTTTTAAATTAAAGGTTTGAAGGTGTGGGGAAGAGGGAGGGACAGCGTTTGAGCAGTTTTTGAAAGTGACTGAATATGCAAAATACCTATCCTTTTTGTTCCTTCTTTCTATAGACTTTGGGTTCTATTTTTGACGCGTTGCTTTTCTATAAGGACTATTGGACTTTCTTCATTCTATTGATTGAAAAGCTCCAATTTTTAAAAGTCTATCTTTTTGTCCTTCCTTCTTTTCTTTCTTTCTTCTTTTCTTTCTTTCTTCTGCTTCTTTTGAGCATATCTGATATCAAAAACCCGTCGTGTGTACTTGTTTTGGAGCTTCATTAATGCAAAGATGAAGTCTTTGAACACTGTAAGTAACCCCTTTTCTTCAGTTGTCTTGGATTAGTGGGTGGGTGGGTGGTGGTGGGGGTACTTTTCAAGTTGCATGCTACTAGAATTTATGTATGTACTGTTACAGTTTGAAGTTCAAACTTATCCTTTCTTTAATCATTTTGAGGTTGTTTGTGTCTTTTTATGTAGTTACAGTATTTTTGTTTTGTTGGTTTCCAGTGATTGAGGTTGACGTGGTTAATGCTGTTTCTGGGGTTGGTGAAAAGCAAGGGAAGAGTAAACAACAGTAAAAATGTCATTTTTATAACAAAAGTTTTCTATTTTGTCTGTTTGTTTCAAGTTATTGGGAAATTGAAGGTTCTTATTAGAATTACATGGTTAATTTAAGTGTTCCAGGAATTTTTTCAAAATTATGGGGATTTGAAGGAAAATAAGAAGCATTGAACTGGGCAACTTAGAATTATATATTGATATGATAAGAAGAAGGGTCAATAGTGTCGCTTCTATCCGAATTTGTGTCCTTTGTAAATGTTTGTAAGTAAAGGGAGGAATAGGCAGTAGTACTTGTTATGGTCCCGCTTCTATTTCTTTCACTTTGTACTGAAGAAGCAAAAGTTAATTTGAGCATCTGGATAACTAGATTGTCTCCTAGTGGCAAAACTCAAATACTTTCAGTTAGGTTTTATTTAAAACTTTTTAAGAGTTTAATTCTTTTATTTTGGTCCTTGGACTTAATTAAACTAGATAATGGATACTGACATTAGAATTATGAAACATAATGAACTTTGTTTGATAATAAGTACTAGCAGTAGTTTTCAAGGAAAGGTTAGGGTGTTATTCTGTTATTCTATGATTGGATATTATCTAAAGGTTGCAATAGCCAAAAGCATAAGGTTGAGGGTCAAAACCAATTCCAGTTTGTGTGTGGCAAATTTGTTAAGGATTCATGTAAACTTTGTAAGACATTTTTAGTAAAACCTCTATGGTGTGCTACTATTAAACTGGCGTTAACTTAAGACGGGATACTTCACCAAGTCATCCTGGAGACTCATTCTACTATGTTAAACAAAAAAGACATATGAGTTAACGATTCATCAAGATACTCTCTCTATCCTGGTTTTAATGTCCAAGGTTGACTTTGTATGACTAACAATATGAAAGTTTAAAATTTGTCTGTTTAAAGTTTTTTTTTTTTTTAATTTCTTTTTATGAATGGTAACTTAAAATTTATCTGTTAAAAGATCATAGGAAAAACTGGGCAGCATATAACTTTATTCATTATACAATAGTATTTGAGAGTTTTCAGTTCAGGAAAGTGGATATGTAGTTTGGATGGGGAGAACACTAATATTTCATTGCTAAACATTTAAGACTATGGAATTTGTTTTCCTATTTAACGAGGTATCTTGTACTCATTCCATTTTTTCAGGTTTCTGTGCCTGATCCTAAAAGTAGATCATGTATCTGCAGCCTCTTCATGACTGTTGCTTTAATTTTTGGTGTCTACTTCACTGGAAGTGCTTTGATGGCTAAGGATTTCAGGGTATAAATTAGTTATTACATTCAATTTGAGTGATTTTACTATTAACCGCTTTAATTCGTGTATAATCTACTAGAAATTATTTTCCTCACCTACTTGAATGATTTGGTTGATTGAAGTGTTAAATTTGTTATCACTTGCACTCATCCTGCAAAAGCAAGTTAACTGGCATCGAAATTTTATTATCTTCAAAAGGGACGGACTACCGTAGATGTTTCTGCTCAGATGCATTTCAGAATTTTAGTTAGGGACATTTAGGCTTGTAGACCTTCAGCTATGTTGTTCCTTCTATAACAAAACTGACATTCATTATATTTTGGTGTAATGTCTCAGCTTCTTGTTTAATATGACAGAAAACAGGTACTTTGGTACTGAATGCTTAACTACTAATTTGAATTTTTGTAGGCATTTTCAGGTTTGACAGTGAACCATGCACAGAAGAATGGACAATGCAGAAAATGCGAGGTTTGTTTCTTCAGAAGACGGAATTTTGCCGATGTGTTGTTAGCTTTTCTGAATTCGACTCTTCCTATTTCTGGTTATACTCACCAAAATCTACATCATTGAGAACCCTTGGTTTTAGTCTGAGTTTTTTTTTCTTCAAATCACCATGGATTTCATTAAATCACCATGGAAGAGTATAGGCATTCTTGCCTATCAAGGCGATGCAACAATCTATGCAAAACCTTGTTCTTTCTTTGCAATGAGAGCATAAATGATACAAAACATTTTTCAAATTTGTCGAGCTCTTCTAGTTTCCTTGAATTATCTATTCCTTTTATTCTAAATTGTCCAGAAAGGTGTATGGGCTAGCTTTCGCTAACTGGCCATAGTCTTTTCCCTTTCAATTTGTTGCTTTTCTATACAAGAGTTTCTAAACTATACCGAGAGACCACAACTAGGAAGTGAGAAACTCGTAAAAGTGGAAGTGAGACGTACCACTTTTTTCTCCCTCATGTCCTCCCTTCCTAACATTGTATAGACTGCGTTTTAGCTTTTCTGTGTTCTATAGCTTCAGTTTTTTCTTTTTTTATGTTACCATATGAACTATCTGTTTGAATGTAGGACTTTGTTATTACTTGCATTAGACTTCATAATGTTCTTCTAGTGCTTTGCTGCTCCTGAGGATTTGAAGAGAGGGTGTTGTGAAAGTTTTTCTCTTTACTCTTCCTGAGTTCCTTCACCTACGCTTGCTACGAGAGCAAGAACTCGACGAAAATATGGACAGTCTGTTTTACTTGCTTTTGGATTTAAATTAATGGTTTATACCCCTTTAATTTAGTTTCTGGAAAGGGTTAAATATATTAGAACAAAGCTTAAGAGGCACAACTTAGTTAGAGATTTCTCTTTTATGCAGAAAATGTCTAGTTCTCTTTAGTACTTCACCTTTGAGATGGAAGATTTCAAGTTTAACTGATGTATCTGGAAGAACATAAGTAATTCAGGTCGAGAGTCTTGAGACTAGTCTAACTTCGATTGATTTGGGATATATAGTCATTTGCTGCATAAAAGAGAAATCTAACTTCGATTGATTTGGGATATATAGTCCTACAGTTGCAGGATTCACCATGAGTTAACCTCTGAACTTCATTAATTAGGTACCCCCGAGACAGGAAAAAGAAGAGAGTCACGTGACAGAGAATATGCAAAATAATAAATGCCAGGTTTGAGGAGCAGTGCTAGTATTTAATTTGGTTTTTGATCTTTGGCTTCTTTGAAGGTTCTCATATTATTACTCACAGAAAAAATGCAGGCCATTAGGGAGTGAGGCACTCCCAGAAGGAATTGTTTCTAAAACTACGAACCTGGAAATGCGACCATTGTGGGGAGATGTTGAGGTAACTAATTATTTCGGTCTATGATTATCCACGAGTTTTTTGGCATTTCACGTGATTATCTATAATCTTTGGTTCATTGCATGGGAATGATTATGATTTCATGGATCATCCATGTATACTCCATCCTTTTGTGTGCTTTTTTAAATACTTGGATTTTATCAGTTGATGTGTTCGGAAAGCCTTAGGTTTTCTTTTTGACGAGTTTTTATGGAAAGCTTTCAGTCTTGACTATGCTGGTCAAGGAAGGTCATGAAGGCCGTGCACAATTATCCTTAGGTGGTAAAGTGGATGGCCAGAAGGAATATGTTCGTCAATGTGATCACTCAGACACACGATATTTTTTTTAATGTGTGTATGTGTATTTTTTTTTTTTTTGTGTGTGTACCTACATATGTGTGTATGATGCTATATCCTGTGTGTAATTTTGGTTTGCGAACCGAAGAGTGGTTCTCAAGAAATATGGCAAAAGTTCTGGACCTGTAAATTTTTCATGAATTTTTACCGTATCATTTCCCTCGCCCACAAGCTGAATTGTTTTACTGGCTGAACTCTTTCTGGTATTTTTCAATGCTTTTGTGTTTGGTTATGATGCATTACTTTCATATTCAGAAGAAGTCTCCACATTCAGTTAACTTGTTGGGGATTGCAGTTGGAATAAAACAAAAAGAGATGGTGAACGAAATTGTTAAGAAGGTTATGATTCTTAATCTTTTGCTTACTGTTTAGCTTGTGAATGTCATCTTAATATCTGCATCTTAAATTGTTTATGTAACTTGTTGCAGTTTCTTGAACATGACTTTGTTGTGATGCTTTTTCACTATGATGGAGTGGTGGATAAGTGGAATGATTTAGATTGGAGTAGCCGTGTCTTACATGTCTCTGCTATGAACCAAACAAAATGGTAAAGTTCGTTCCTATCAACTTTTTTATTATTGATTACTGGAGTTGCCTGCAGTTTTTCACTAATTTAACTCTCCATATAGGTGGTTCGCGAAGAGGTTTCTACACCCAGATATAGTTTCTGAGTACGACTACATTTTCTTGTGGGATGAGGACCTTGGAGTTGAAAACTTCCATCCAGAAAAGTAAGTCTGTCTAACAATGCAGTCTTCTATATCGTTGCGGAGTTCAGAGTAGAGAAACTGTTGGGTGCTTAAGTGACAACAGTTTGATTACTGAACTTATATTTTCGTACTAAAAAAAGTTACCAATGATTGATGATTGAGCAGATTCAAAGAAAAAGTTTTGTGATGTAATTTTACATGCAAAAAATAACCTACGTGGATTAGGTTAGTTGGTAACAAAATAATGTTCTCACTGCGAACGGTTTATTCAGGTACATATCTATTGTTAGAGAAGAAGGGCTGGAGATATCACAGCCAGCACTTGATGCTAGTAAATCAGAGGTACATCATCATATTACTGTACGCAGAGGGAGATCCAAGGTGCACAGGTTAGACAGATTTTTTATTGTTCACTTAATGGGACAGTAAATTAATCTTATTTAAGTTGAAGCACTACTCGTAGCTGAAGCATCCCTGTTCCCTATACTCGCGAAACAAGCTCACAGACCAAAGGATTTAACCCCCTTTTGAGTTTGAGATACTGAGACTGAAACGGAAAGTTCCATTCCAGTTAGAAAATCAAAAAAATACCGTTAACCCATATGTGCTATGTAGCTGGCAGTAGTGTGTTTTCCTGCAACCAGGCTTTACAGTACGGACATCACTTCGCTCTAGGTTCTAGCATTTGGGAAAAAGTTAAATTTCTGATATTATTTTTGTCTATTTGCTTTGGCATGTACATTGTCTCGTTCCAAAAGCTGACTGGTAATTTCTTCGCTTTGATAGGAGGTTCTACAGATTAAATAGAAGTGGCCAAAGGTGTGATAACAACAGCACTGCACCTCCTTGCGTGGGGTAAACAACTGCAAGTTTTTGTTTTCTTCTCAATGTAATATTATCTGATAACAAGTTTCTCCGAACTAAGTCTATCTGCTTTGACGCTTCTTTTATTTATAGCTCAGATGTCTTATTATGGTTAGAAATAAAAACAACATTGTCTTTTCATTTTTATTAAATCTGTTGTGCAGGTGGGTAAATCTGCTTTGACGCTTCTTTTATTTGTTGTTGTTGTTGTGCAGGTGGGTAGAAATGATGGCTCCTGTATTCTCAAAAGCTGCCTGGCGTTGTGCTTGGTATATGGTCCAGGTACCGGAGCTTTTATTATTTCCAGTGGTTAACAAGCTAATCAGCTGACTCGTGAATTGGTGAATACAATTGTTCCAAATTTTTTACTAATTAACTGGACAGGAACCGCAAACCACTGCTTTATCTTTTTTTTTTTTTTTGGGTTATTTCCCTTTTCTTTTGCCTTTTTACTGTTGTCTCCTCCATGATTCTGTATGTGGTTAAAAATGTGTACGCTAATAAACATGATTATCTATTGCTCCTTATGTTTATAGCATATCACGTTACCTTTTTAGTCCTCACAAAGACCTGCTCAGTTGTGATATACTAGTAATTTTAACTGAAACTTGCAGCCGTCTTAAACTACCTGTTCTTTCGCTGCAGAATGACCTGATCCATGCATGGGGCTTGGATATGAAGCTCGGTTATTGTGCGCAGGCAAATTCCTAGTTAGAAGTTTTAAATAACTAATGTTCTGTTTCGCGTCTCTTCTGGCATGATACTAATATGTGTTATTAGTTCTCAGGGTGATCGTACAAGGAAAGTCGGTGTGGTTGATGCAGAGTACATAACTCATTTGGCTGTCCCTTCTTTGGGTGGTAATTCAGATGTAGAAATGGCAAGTAGTTCTTTCCCTTCATTGATAATTGATCCTGTCCGCACATTTTTTGATGAAATTTTAACACTATAGGGCAATATGATGATAAGTGTTTGGCTTGTGTAACACTTCTGTTTCTAATTTGTGTAGGTAAACAAAGAATTGGATCATTCACTTCAAGGGAAGAACTTAACTGATTCTGATCCATTGGTATGATCTGCAGATCTTACCTGCTTAATTACATAAGTATTCTGCCTTTGGTTTTTCTTAAAAAAGAGAAATTTCTTTTGGAATTGCAGGCCAATCCATCTTTTGAGAAATTTGATAATAGGTCTTTGGTAAGTTCAAATTCTACTTCATAAAGCATTTCTTTTGTGATGTCCATACTAACTAGATACGCGTAGCTTTTTTAACATTTTCCTTCAACACTAGCCAGAAGTACCAGTAGTTCATTTGTTATTAGGTTGCCGTTGTGCACGGTTAAAAAAAAAAGGGAGGCCCAATGCACAAAGCATCCTGCATTTACGCAAGTCCGGGGAAAGGCCGCATCCCAAGAGGTGAGATGTAGACAACCATTGTGATGTCCATACTAAAGAGATACGCATAGCTGTTTTAACATTTTCCTTCAAGGCTAGCCAGAAGCACCAGTAGTTCATTTGTTGTTAGGTTGCCGTTGTACACGGTAAAAAAAAAAAGGTAATCCGGGGCATAAAGCATCCCGCATTTACGCACGAAGGCAGAGCCACGATTTGAAGTTTATGGATTCTTGAATCTTATCTGTTTAAGTTAGTGAGTCTAAATTAATAAATCTTACATATTCGATGAATTTATTAAAACATATACATGGTTTGGACAAAAGCTACCGAGTTCGGCCGAACCCGTAAGTCCTGTTCTAGCTCCGTCCTTGTTTACACAAGTCCGGGGAAGGGCTGCATCCCAAGGGGTGTGATGTAGACATGCTACCCTAATGCAAGCAGTAGTGGCTGCTTCCCCTGCTCGACCCTTTATCTATAGATCACACGGAGACAACTTTATCGTTGCATTAAGACTCCCCTTCAAACGGAGTATGGGCGACGAAATCTTGTGCATTTTTAGCAACTCTTTGCTGCAGAATCCTTCTTCTCATGTTCATTGTGTTTAATGACATTATGCAGGTCAGAAGACAATCATATATAGAAATGAAGATTTTTCGAGATAGATGGCGTAAAGCTACCAAGGAAGATCAATGTTGGGTTGATCCATTTCAAAGTCAAGAAAATGGAAGAACAGCCACATACACATAATGACATTCTCAGAAGCTGCTATACATTCAGTTATCTATACATTTGTGTACAGAAGTTTGATTGCCTCAAGAGTAAATAAATACCATACAAGACTGATAGAAATTCAGACTTCATATTATTTTCTTTTTTCCATTAGCAATAATTTTTCTTTCTCACATATTTTGGACTTTCCAATTTGCTCTATAGAGAATTTGTGTATTTGTAATTATCATTTTTTGTACCTAAGAATAATGCCAATGTTATGTATATGTTTATGACATTCAATTTGATAACATTTACCGGGTCATTAATAACATTATTGGTGTTAATTCTTTCAATTCTCTTATCATTTTGTGTTATGCCTCGTTTAAAATGAATATGTATGTAATATCTAGCAAATCTTATGTTTCTCACTTTTATGGCTCGACTTTGTGTAATATGTAGTGTTCAACATTATTCAAAATTTCTCATCTTCAAGTGTATTTATATTCAAATGTTGTATTTGTAATATAGGGGGTTAATTGAAATTGAGTGACACAAGACCTGTTAGTGTAGCATAGTCATGTTTATATATTTCTAAGGTTTTCTCAAAAAAGAAAAATATTAAAAATAACAGAAACAAACTATTAGTTTGATTGATTTAACAATCCGTGCATAAGTAGAAAAAAAGGGGGGAAGATTAAGAAATGAAAAATGTAATTAAATTAACCAAAAAATAAATAAATTGATATCGTTACTTTTGATAGGAAATAACATATCGTGATGTGAAAATGAAAGCGCATCATGCTTAATCACCTCTAAGGGTATTCATAAGCACTAATAATTTTTTGTTTAATTGCTTTATTTTTGAATTGCAATGCATTTCTCATGCTTTATTTAAATAAACAAAAGGAACAATAAGTCGATTTGTCTAGTGATGAAAAGGGGGCAGGCATTTGGGCAGTTTGGATTCGATACAAAAATTTTAGTTTGGATTTTTGGTTTCAGATTGAAAAAATATCAATCCAAATCCAATCCAAATAAGCTCGGATTAGATTGGATTAAGTTCGATTTTTGATTAATCGATTTAGATATTTCAAATTTTCGATTTTGAGCCTATAAGTTAAGATATTATTTCTTATTATAAAAATAACATCCAAATGAAATAATCAAGTTAAATTGCCTAACAAGTTCATCATTCTCATTGCAATTCATCCAAATAAAGTATTCAAATAATGAAATCATCATCAAAGAAATACAACATATACATTAATAAAACTGATAAAAATTAGCTATAGTAAAACCATATCCAAATAAAGAGTATTCTAATTGTATGGGTCAAATCTGCTTTAAAATAGTTAAGATAAGATAACACTAAAAAAAAGAATCCTCGAGCCGTTGTTAATCGAGCTGTGGCAAGAAGTAGCAAGACTCATAGCCGAAGAGTCGATGAGAGTCTTCGTCGAGGTGTTGATAACGGTCGAAGTCGAGCACCGTTGATGAAGCTATAACGGCTAGTTTTCAAAATAGGATATTTAAGAAAATATTTTAGTGGATATTCTCTGCACTTGTATTATTAGGGTTTATTAGGAATATGTCTCATATAAATAGGAAAAAAGGCCATGATATAAGGTATCAAATATTCATTTGTAAGAACAGACTTTGACAAAAAGATTCTCTCTCTTACTAAGATACAAATATTACCTTTTCACTAAGATTCTTGTCGATATTATTCCATACTTTTCCATCAGATCCGAGAATAATTCTAATATTCAAGGATTTGTTTGTCACTCATCATTGTAAGGAGGGACAATCATCTAGTTCATTCTTTATTGGGTGAATCATTCCTCCTATTTACTTAAGTGTCATTTATTGTTATCCATTGCTATTAAATACTACATTATTATTCACGCTTTTTGGAATAGTTATTGCACACCGTTATCACTATTTCATCAGATCAATCTAACTTTTATCATACTCTCGGAAGCTACATCTAGAAATATTATTGTTAACTAAGTTTAACCCATTATCACATAAATTTAATTATTTGAACCAATAGTCATATTTTTGGGTCAAATAATTTGGTGCCGTTTGTAGGGATTTTTTAGTTAAATTTTTAGTTCTCTAGATCTACAACTAACACGGGTCTCTAACGTTACAAAAAACAAGATCTCTTTTCTTTGTGTACACAAATCCCAACATGGCAGGTAACCAAGAAGAAAGGACGAGGATAATAAACGACCTCCCGACCAACCTCATGAACGTCATCAACGAAAGCTGTGAAACGACAGACGAAGGCGTAATGCCCAGTGCCTCCCCTAGGCGAGATGGTTCACCGCCCCCTCATTGCAGCATCACAAAGTTTCGTGGTAAGAGAGCCTCCACATCTCTGGGGGAAGAGACACCTCCGGTTGTAAAAAAAAGCTCCTCGAAATGTGACTAATTGACACGCTAACCAGCATCCTCAACAAGCCCGCTCGAGACACGACTACAGAAAACGCAAGGACTTGCATGATACACCAAGTGGACGAACAATACAACCAGCCTCTTCCTCCAACGACATGTATTACTCACAATGTCATTGATAGTGCAGGTGACAATGACCTTGCAGCCATTCCGAAAAAGATGAAATAAATAGAGAATGAAAACAAAGCATTGTGAGACCAAATGAAAAAACACCAAAAAGGGTCGATAAAATACTGGGCGCTCCTAAGCTATTGCCGAAGAGAGATGCTGACCGGTTCGTCAAACAGTTGTACAATGATGACGCTTCCCCATATGCTATAACAAAAACCTTTAAAATGTTGCCTTACCTCTGGACGACACAATCGACCCTGAAGATCTTGTGACTCATTACGTCACCGCCGTAAAAGGCAACGACCTCGCCAAAGAAGAGGTGTCTTCCATCCTGCTGAAGAAGTTCGGCGAAACCCTTAGAGGACGGGCATTAACATGGTATTCGCAACTACCAGCACGCTCTATAGAAACCTTTGGAGAAATGGGAGAAGTTCCTAACAGCCTACGCCGGAGACAAGAAGGCCAAGGCGAGAGTAAACTGCATATTTGTTATTAAACAATCTCTGGGAGAGGGACTGGGGGATTTTCTCACCCGGTTTGATCGAGTAAGGATGAATTTTCTAAACGTGTTTGAAGGGATGGCGGTCGCAGCTTTCCAGAATGGGTTGAGTAAGGACGGTTCAAAAGCAACAAGGAAACTATTGAGTTGATTGATGAAGTACCCCCCAACCACTTGGGATGAAATCCGCAATGCTTAGTGTGCCGAGGTCCGTGCAGATAAGGATGACCTTAGCGGGCCGACCCACTGACTAACCTCGGTACAACCGAATCAAGAAAGGATCGAAGAGACAATATAAGAAGAGATAATCCAATTCAACGACCTAATAGGGAACAACATCAACCATACATCATAACGGTCACCGCCCCATCTCCCCGCTATGAAGGAGGTACACCAAAACGAAGGACGGGAACTCATTGGAATGACCGAGGTATGCCTCCTCTATTATCTGCTCATAGTTTTTGTGTGTCACCTACAGAGATAGTCTACGCCCTAAAAATACTCGGACCAAAAATGAAAAGGCCGCCGAAGATGAGATCGGACCTGAACACCAGAAAGTCTGACGCCCTCTGTGAGTTCCACCAGGAATGAGGACACAAAACTGAGGATTGCATCGCCCTGAGGCAAGAAGTCGTAAACATGTTGCAGCAAGGTCACCTCAAAGAGTTATTAAGCGACATGGGAAGAACCAACTTCGCCCGAGGACGCGAACACCAAGGACCCCCAAAACCACCCTCACCAGCTCGAACCATCAACATGATCATCGACGAAAACAATGATGCTTCCATCAACAGCGTGAAATTCACCACAACCCACAAATTCAAACGATCAATCACCGGCGAGTGGTACGACGAACTCGAAGAAAATATCATCTTCGATAAGTCAGACACTGATGGTTTGACATTTTCTCATAACGATGCCCTCGTTATTACTTTACGTATTTTTCATACTGATGTTAAACACATTATGATAGATAACGGGAGCGGCGCGTGCATTATCCATCCCCGAATGCTCACCCAAATGAGACTCGAAGACAAGATAGTGTCGTGTTGCATCACGCTAATTGGTTTTAACAATGCAGTTAAGCAGACATCCAGAGAAATCATGCTCCCAGTGTTCTCCAATGGCGTGACTCTGAAACAACATTCCATATCATGGACCAGGATACCACGTACAACGCCATAGTGGGTTGACCATGGATACACCCATGAAGGTCGTCCCCTCCAACTTTGTCACGACCCGGATTTTCCACCTTCAGGAGTCGTGATGGCGCCTACTAATGTGAGCTAGACAAGCCAATCCTTTAAACTAATTACTCCATTATCCAATTAATTCTTTTTAACAGCTATAAAGCGATAACGTATAAACAATGGAATATTTAATTAAGTGGAAGAAAAACAATAAAATATCTGATTCTGTAGCGATTACAACTACTTAAGCCTTAATCACCCAAAACCTGGTGTCACAGTGTCACAAACGTTCTAAGACTGCTAAATACAAGGTCCGAGAATAAAAGACACACTATTTCTGAAGCAAAAGATGAAACATGAAATAAAAGATAGAGGAGACGCTAGGGCCTGCGGACGCCTACAGGTCTACCTTGGATCTCCGCGTGGACTAAAGGTAGCCTCCAACTATGGTCCAAGAGCTACTCCGGGATCTGCACATAGTGCAGAGTGTAGTATCAGCACAACCGACCCCATGTGCTGGTAAGTGTCTAGCCTAACCTCGGTGAAGTAGTGATGAGGCTAGGACCAGACCACCAAATAAACCTGTGCAGTTATATAATATACAACGAAAAGTAAAGCAGGAGTAAACAAGTAAAGATGGGAAGGGGAAACATGCTTCGGGGAATAACAGGTAAAAACAGAATATCAAGAGAACTATAAAGGAATCAAAATCCAACCACTAACAAGAGTAGGGAAAACAAAGGCAGATTTCACTTACCTTTCACATCTTGTTGCAGGCATGCAACCCGATCCCATTTCCTGTATCTCGCGGCAGGCGTGTCACCCGCTCCCTTTTCACTATATCTCGTGGTAGGCGTGCCACCCGCTCCCATTTCATTTATCTCATGGTAGGCGTACCACCTGCTCCCATTTCATTATATCTTGTGGTAGGCATACCACCAGCTCCCATTTCATTATATCTTGTGGTAGGCGTACCACCCACTCCCATTTCATTATATCTTGTGGTAGGCGTACCACCTGCTCCCATGTACAAGCCAATAATAATCACAAGGAATCCCGGCAAGGGAACAATAATATCAACAAACAATATCCCGACAAGGGAGAAACAACTATAACCAAACTTGATACAACATCTAACTACCTTAGCTATAACCAAACTTGTTACCACACCTAACTACCTCAGCTATAACCAAACTCGTTACAACATCTAACTACCTCAGCTATAACCAAACTTGTTACAACACCTAACTACCTCAGCTATAACCAAACTTGTTACAACATCTAACTACCTCAGCTATAACCAAACTTGTTACAACACCTAACTACCTAAGCTATAACCAAACTCGTTACAATATCTAACTACCTCAGCTATAACCAAACTTGGTACAACACCTAACTACCTCAGCTATAACCAAACTCGCTACAACATCTAACTACCTCAGCTATAACCAAACTTGTTACAAGACTTAACACAGAGAATCATTAACCTAAATATCCGTAATATCAATTAAGAACACAATGAAAGGGACCCACAACTCAACAATAGCCCGGAAAGGGGGCAACATAACGATCTCTTCTCTTTCTCACTTTTACTTCACTATTCATTATACAACTTGAGCCAACGCTCTTCAATGTTCATAGGTCACAATTCTTTCCACAACTTTACACAACAAATAGAAATTTTCATCAAGGCATGAATAATACAACGAAGTCATGAAAATTACAATATAAGACCCACAGTCATGCTTGACACCAACGTATAGATACTCGTCACCATGCCTATACGTTGTACTCAACAAGAAGCAAATAGCAAATAGGACACAACTCATAATCCCTCAAACTAAGGTTAGACCAAACACTTACCTCGATGCCACAAACACAATTCACAATTCAATTATAGATTTACCCCTTGATTCCACCACCAATTCGCTCATATCTAGTCACAAGTTACTTAATTACATCAATAAACGCCAAATGAATCAATTTGAAAGCATAAAAATGAGTTTTTCCAAAGTTTTACCCAAAAAGTCAAAAATTGCCCCGGGCCCACGTGGTCAAAACCCGAGGTTCGAACCAAAACCCGATTACCCATTCCCCCACGAGCTCAAATATGTAATTTGTTTTGAAATCGGACCTCAAATCGAGGTCCAAATCCCCAATTTTTAAAAAAACCTAGGTTCTACCCAAAACATCCAATTTCCCCCATGAAAATCATTGATTTGAAGTTGAAATCATGTTAAAAGATGTTAATGATTGAAGAAAACTAGTTAAAAACGACTTACAATTGATTTGGAGAAGAAAGGTTGTTTTAAAAATCGCCTCTTATGTTTTGAGGTCTTAAAAAATGAAAAATAACTGAAAATCCCGTCTAAATATACTACCCTCAGATGCCCTGTGTGGACCGCACAAAATCAACTGCGGTCGCACATGCTTCCTGTGTTCTACAGTGATATGTCTTAGTATTTTGGCCATAACTTTCTCTACGTATGTCCAAATTCTGAATTCTTTACCATTCTGAAAACTAGACACGAAGGGCTACAACTTTTGTTTTTGAATCGTCTCAAAATTCCTTGTAGATCAAAAGATATAGGCTTCCAAAATCAGGACGGTAAATTGTTCTTCACCTCGGACCACACCAAAACTAGTGCGGCCGCACAGGCCTCTCCGCGGCAGCAGTCCATATTGTGCGGACCGCACTGGCCTGTTCAGAGGTCCTCCACCTCTCTGAGCCTGCAACAGCTCAGCTTTTAAGCCTAAGACACCCCGGAACCTACCCGAAACTCACCCGAGCCCTCGGAACTCCAAACCAAGCGCACACAAAGCCTCAAAAACATCCTACGGACTTATTCGTGTAATCAAATCCTCAAAATAACATCATGAACATCAAATTAAATCTCGAGATTAATGAAATTTTCTCAAAACTTCTTTAAACATCAATTTTGCGATTTAAGTCTGAATCACGTCATATGACATCCGTTTTTCACCAAATTCCACAGAAATGTCTTAAATCATATATAAGACCTGTACCGCGCACTGGAACCAAAATACGGGCCCGATACCACCATGTTCTAAGCAAATTTCATTTCAAATTTCTTTAAACAATTTCAGAAAATAATTTTCTTTAAAAAATTCGTTTCTCGGGCTTGGGACCTCGGAATCCGATTATGCCCAAGTCCCATATTTTCCTACGGACCCTCCAAGACCGTCAAATCACGGGTCTGGGTCCGTTTACCCAAAACATTGATCGAAATCAAATTTATTCATTTTATAGTCAAAACTTATCATTTTTCACAGATTTTCACATTTAACCTTTCCGGCTACGCACCCGGACTGCGCACACAAATTGAGGTGGTGATAAGGGAGGGTTTTAAGGCCTCAGAACGTAGAATTTCATTGCAACACAAGTGAAGGTCATCACAAACTTATACCAAGCGTCAAATTTCCAACTCCATGGGGAGTATTCAGTATACGAGGGGAACAACGCACATCCTGGGAGTGCTACTGCATCGTTGTAGACAGCACAACCACCTAACAAAAAAGGGACAAAGAGAAAGAAGCATATCAATCAGCAGGGCCGAGGTCGGAATATGACAATAGCGAGGATATCATCAGAGACCTCAATATGGTCGAAGCTGCAGGATCGACCATAGAAGACCTCGACCCCGTTCAATTAAACCTCAACGACCACAACAAGAAGGTTTACATTAGCTGCAAACTTCAGGAACCAGGTAAATTCCACCAATTCTTAACAGCTAGTGTAGATTTGTTTGCTTTCATCCATGCAAATATGCCAGGTATCCCAAAGTAAATCGGCACGCACAAACTGAACATCAACCCATTCCACCCCTAGTAAGACAGGTCAGGCGTAAGTTCAACTCCGAAATTAATGACGCAGTATGCGAAGAGGTGGAAAAACTGTTAGAAAATGGTTCTATCAGGGAGTTGAAGAATCCTAAGTGGGTCGCCAACGTACGTGGTGAAAAAGAAGAATGGGAAGCGGCGGATGTGCGTAAATTTCACAGATTTGAACAAAGCATGCCCCACGGATTCATTCTCGTTACCTCATATCGACCAACTCATCGATGCAATGGCTGGGCATGAAATACTAAGCTTCTTAGATGCTTACTCATGTAATAATCAAATCCTCATAGAAGAAGAGGATCAGGAAAAAACTACATTCATCACCCATCAAGGGACGTACTGCTATAGGTCATGCCCTTTGGGCTAAAGAATGCGGGGGCAACTTATCAAAGGTTAGTGACAAGGATATTCAAGGACCAGCTCGGTAAAACGATGAAAGTCTATATAGATAACATGATGGTCAAGTCCAAAAAGAAAGTGGATCACTTCGACCATCTAAAAGAAACTTTCTATATACTCAAACGGTGCAGAATGAAGCTGAACCTAGAAAAGTGTGTGTTCGGCGTGGCCTCAGGAAAGTTTTTAGGTTTCCTGGTGTCTCAGCGAGGGATCGAGGTCAATCCTAACCAAATCAAATACATCAAGGGAATACCAGAAAACTTAACCACCAAAAAATAGGTTCAAAGGTTGACTGGCCGTATAGCCGCCCTATCAAGGTTCATATCACGGTTGTCAGACAAGTGCCACAAATTCTTTAACGTACTTAAGAAAGATAACGGCCTCCAATGGACTTCCGAGTGCGTCCAAGCCCTGAAGGAACTAAAAGAATACATGTCATTGCTAGCCTTGCATTCAAAATCGAAGTCGAGGGAGTGCCTCCTCGTCTACTTCGTTGTATCCAAAGTAGCTGTAAATGAAATCTTGGTTCGAGAAAATAAAGGTACGCAATCCTCCATCTATTACATTAGAAAAACATTAGTCGATGTCGAGATGGGGTATCCTTACCTCGAGAAATTAGCCTTGGCCTTAGTCGTAGCTTTACGAAAGATTAGATCGTATTTCCAATGCTACCCTATCTCGGTCGTCATGACTTTCTCCCTGGGAAGAATTTTGCATAAACCCGAGTTGTCGGGAAGGCTGGCCAAATGGGCCATCGAGATGAGCGAGCAGGATATCACGTACTAGACACGAATAGCAATAAAGTCGCAAGTGCTCGCTGAATTCGTCGTCGACTTCAGTGCAAAAATAATGTCCGAAGTCGAAAGGGAAGTTGACCCAACTTACACCCAAGCATAAGACTTCTAGGTCCAATACATTGAAGGCGCCTCCAATGCATCGGGGTCCTGACTGGGACTCGTACTCGAAATCCTAACAAGCGAAGTAATTCGCTAGTCCATAAGGTACTCGGATATGACTAACAACGAGGTATGAGGCCGTAATTGCAGGTTTGAGACTAGCACTCATGTATGGGGAAAACAGTTAAAATATGCTTTGATTCCCAAATCGTAGTCAACTAAGTTACAGGGACTTTCCAAATCAAGGAACACAAGTTGCAAAAATATCAGACCGAAATCTGCAAGCTGCTGCCCGAGTTCAATGAATGCTAGCTCAACCGAATTCCACAAGCACAAAAAACTGAGGCCGATAGCCTCGATAAACTAGTCACTACCACCAAAAACATCATAACTAGAGACAAAAACATGGTACACCTCCTCAACTCATTACTAGACCAAGTCGAGGTAAGAACCATAAACTTAACTTGGGACTGGCGCAATCGTATTACGATTATTACATACTTGCAGGACGACACACTCCCACATGCTAAAAAAGAGGCCAAGAAACTGAGAATGCAAGTGGCCAGATACAGTATCCTTCATAACGACCTGTATGAGAGAACTTACGATGACCCTTTAGCAAAATTCTTGGGCTGAGTCGGGCAAACACCGTAGAAGCGGTAAAACTCCTCTGCCAGCTGAAGGAAAGGAAGAGTGTACCCGACGAAAAAGGTGTAGGCGTAGAATGCGAAGTAACCAGGATAGTAGATTTGCATCGTATCCCATCCGACAGGGATCAACTCGACGCTATTGGGAAGACCGTATTTAGCCTTAAGATCCAATAAATCCTCCTCCTCCATTGCTGACTTAAAGGTTCTAGGCTCCGCTTCAGGTGCTTTCGAGAAATCAGACCTGATATCGGGGTTACGAGGAATTATTTCCTCCACCTTCGAAAAGCCTCCATCCTCAATGGCAGCGGGCACCCTCTCCTCGTGGGGAGGAAAAACTATCGCTAGAGGGACTAGGTCACTTCCCTCACTGGGCCCAGAAGGTATGTTAGACATATTTTTAACGAAAGAGAGGAAGGTATCAAACAACGAAGAATTAGCAACGATAAGGAACGCTGGAATAGAGGTAAAAGATGCACAACAATGGAAAAAGAAGAAGAAGAAGAAGAAGAAGAAGAAGAAGAAGAAGAAGAAGAAGAAGAAGAAGAAGAAGAAGAAGAAGAATACACATGGTTTCGATGCAAGAAGTCTGTAAAGTTTGAAATTATACACTCACATCCCTGTTTATAGGAACTCAGGCATCAGAACCAAGAAATTGGCTCATTATTACCTGGCACCGTAACCGAACCGACAGATTCAATCAAAAGGTGCCCGGAAACAAAGCAACACATCGAGAAAATGCATCATAATGACACATGACATCATGACGTCAGCTTGAATCATGGACAACACAACTCCAAAATTTGCGGCTCACGAAGGGTAATGTCGCCCAAACTCACACCACAAATATAGGTTGTGAGGCAGTCGAAGTAATAATAAAAACCCAACGCAAGTCGGGATCGAATCCACAAGGAGTTAGATTTTAGATTAGGTATACACCTAGTGTGAATATTTGATATGCCCCAAATTACACTTTCACATTTTCAATTGTTGTTTCAACTTCTACTTTTTAACTATTGATTGTAATTGTAGATCTAAGAGACAATATTTTTTGGTTTTGGTTGTTTTTCAAGTTATGAAAGATCTAGGGTTATAACTGTGAGCACATGATTTTTGCCCTATGAGAACTACTCCCAAAAATTCAAAATAAAATGATTTTATGTTGTTTGTGATTTATTTGTATTTTGTCTGTGCATGTTTATTTCTACTTTAATTAAGAAAAATACAAAAATATGTGTTGCATGTGCATTTAGGATTTAATTTTCCAATTTAGGACTTAATTAAACAATCAAGTTAGCTTTGTATTTAATTTTGGGTGATAATTATTATTAAGGGTTAATTAGTATTCTTTAAAGTTAATTTTGAGTTTTGGTAATTAGAAATCAAAAAGAAAATAAAAGAAAAGAAGGAACAAGAGAAGAAGAGTCAAAATAACCCCTTACCAGCCCAATGCTCGCCTGAAACCCAGTCCGCCCCAACCTCGCCCCAAACGACGCCGTTTAAATCATCTCCACCAAAGTCGTTGATCTTCGTTGATCACACGGTCACAAATACCCCTCACAACCCGACCCGTCCATCCCAATAACCGATCCAACCCCCGCACTGAACCAAACGACCCCGTTTCCTTTCCCCAAGTTGATCTGAACCCTCCATCACCCTTAATCCAACAGTTCACATTGATTGACCTTTTTTTAATATATCAACCCCCCTCAATGCCCCTAAACCCATCTCCAGTACCAAACCCCCCCTCTCTGTATCGTTTCCAAGTTCAGAGACCAAATCCCCTCCGAAACCCTAGCCGCCCCTCCACTCCTTCGCCGTAAACCCGGCGACTCCGGCTTTGATGACCGCCAAAACAACACCCCGGAACCGCCAAACCACCCCCTCCACGAATCCATACCCCCTTTTCTTTGAATCATCACCGGTGTCTTCGAATCTTCAATCGAAGATCGGTCCTAAACCCTAGCCACATCCACTCGATCCCAAACTAACACCTGACGCCCACCCGATCTCCCTCGTCCCTAAACCACCCCTAGTTTCCCTCGAATCTAACCGGAACTTGTCGAATCTTAATTCGACTGAACAGGACCTAGAGAGCCAAAAGAATTCGAGGTTGTAATCGATCTTAGTCAAGTGTTCTCAGTCGAGAACACTCGATTAAGGTCCATTTTGGCTTCAAAACTCAAGTCGAAGTTTCAACTAGAACTGTTCGGAGTTTAGCCTTAATTTCGAGGTATTTTCTTTTTTCTCCTCTTTTATCTTTCATTGCTGTTTATCTGTTTTGTATTTCTGGCATATGCTGAATCGATTGAGTGTGTTTGTCCGTTAGTTTGATTGTAAAAGTCAGTGTCAATAAGGCCTGGTATTAAGCCATGATTACTCTTGTAATGGTTTGGTGTTATTATTTGGTTCAAGATGTTTCATTTATGTTGTCTATCTTTTTTGTCGCATATGAATTCAGTGTAGTTACAATGATTCATTTGTTCTTGTTGGATTCAATTTAGGATTGTGTTAGTTCATTTCTATGTATCCGTAACCTTGACAGTTCAATAGGAGTTTGTCCTGAATCATTGTTCTTATGTTGATGCCATTTGATATGATTTAAATTCTAGTTTGAACGGTCATTTAAATTCGAATTGAATTGGTTATAGCTGAAAGATGTAGTATAGATTAAAGGGTTTAAGGTAGTACATTAAATCACAGGAGTTTTCAGGGGTATTTTGGGGGTTTTAAAAGGCTTGAAATGTTTAGTGTTAGTGGTCCGACCGTAAGGGTACTTAATTGACCATTAAACTAATACTTTGTCTAGTAGTAGTGGCTTGGGAAACATAATAGCATGGGGGATTAATTGAATATTATAAGCTGCCCATGCATTTGGACACAAAACACTTGATAATGGGCTGTAAGAGAATATCATGGGCAAAAGATGGTGGTGGTATTAGTTTAAGTGTTTCAAGAGGGCCGTGAAGGGGGTCAGTTTTGGTGGTATAAATAAAAGCATTGAGGATATATTATAGTTTTTTTTGGAGGTCTTAAAATCAGTTTAAAGAAAGAATTAGAAGAACGAAAAAGAAAAAAAGACTCTTTCAGTGAGTATTGAGAAAGAGTTGAGGTTCAGTTTTAAAACGATAAACTTCAAGGGTCAGTATTTAAGTGTTTTTACTGTTTCATTGGGGTTCAGTTTGGTCCTATTTTGATCTTGAAGAGTTTGGGGTTCAATCAGTTGCTGAATACTACTGCCGATTGGGATTTCTGGTCATTTGTTGTTGTTACTATTGTATTCGTTGGTTTGGTCTTTCTAAAGCTGCCTCAGTCGCTGGTGTTATTATTTCATTGGTTACTGCTGGGATTTATTTTACTGGTTTTTTTATCTGTTACTGGGCTGTCGCCGATTGTTGTTGTAGCTGTTGGTTATCTGTTGTTGTACTGTTGTTGCAACTGTTGTTTGTTACTGCCGCTGCTGACCTTCCTCTCTTCTTCTTCCCCATTGTATTCCTTCCAGGTACACGTTTGTACACTCTTGGCTTGAAGCAAAATGAAGTGTTGACCAGGCTTTGTTCTTGTTGAATTCATCCTGTTTAGATTTGTGCTCGAATAGAGTTTTCCTTTCTCTGTCTAAATATGTAGTTGACTGATTAATGAGTCATAGGGTTGCATATGTATAATGTTTAGTTTTTTGTAATAAGACTGGTTCATGTAAATGTACCTAACTGGACTTTATCTAGACCATGTGAGCTACCGTTTTTCCAAGTTTTTTTTTGGATTCAAATGAATTGAAGGTATCATCATATAGGTTCAAAGCTAACGAAATGGTTACTTGAATAATGTTAGCCTGACGTCAATTTTCAAATACTGAGGTATTTTCGACAGTTGTAAAAAGAGTTCAGAAATGGCTTGGTATTACATTTGGTTCTTCTAATAACTCATTCATCTAATAATGTTAGCTTAAATTAATCAAAGAATAGTTAGTTTGTTTTGATATTACTGTGTGTCAATCTCGTATTCAATTCATAATCTCAACTTTAGTATTATTAACTAATAGAGCAAGGAACGATACAACCTCCCTCTGAGCAAGCTCGGTTGCAATTTTCCATTTGCATTTGTCTTAATCTAATAACTAATAAGAGGCACGAGCTTATGAACATGTAACTAATTAGGACTTCTTCTCTTTTTATTTTAGAGACGAACTTAAAAGAAAAATGTAGTCACTTTAGGATTGTCCTTTTAAAATAAACGAGATGCCTCGCCTAGTAAAACGCATAGATTGTAGGGCCCTCACAAATGTATGTATTAATTACTTAGAACTCGGGATCGGCCGCTTAGCGAACTTCATGGCCGTTTTCCCAAAATAACTACGCGTTAATCTCTTTAGGCGCGCACTTTAAATAATATTACCTTCTCAAATTCGGGTGCACATTTATGTGACCCAAATCCAAATCCCAACGGAGCCGAAATGTGTCGACAACCACGGGTACATTGATGTGACGTGGTTCGAGATACGTCTTCACAACGTTGCAATTCTCTATTAAAATAATAATGATAATAA
Organism: Nicotiana tabacum; assembly: GCF_000715075.1. Lineage (NCBI taxonomy): Eukaryota > Viridiplantae > Streptophyta > Magnoliopsida > Solanales > Solanaceae > Nicotiana > Nicotiana tabacum. The sequence goes on along the minus strand of NC_134086.1, from coordinate 115,699,054 downwards.
TAAAAGCGGTAAAGAGTTAAAACTTGCATATAAGCTCATAATTGTTAAAGCCAGATAAATAAGCCGAATGTGACAGTTGAGCGACCGTGCTAGAACCACGGAACTCGGGAATGCCTAACACCTTCTCCCGGGTTAACAGAATTCCTTGTCCGGATTTCTGGTTCGCGGACTGTAATACAGAGTTAATCTTTTCCTCGATTCGGGATTCAACCGGTGACTTGGGACACCATAAATCTCCCAAGTGGCGACTCTGAATTAAATAATAAATCTCATTTCGATTATCCTTTAATTGGAAAAACTCCCTTTATGCCCCTTTATGGGGTGTAGGTAAAGAGGAGGTGTGACAATAACTTCCGCCTAGATGGATACCTACCGGGTTGAGAGCTTTAGGGCATGTTTGGTTGATCGGGATACAATCTAGCAATCACACGCGATTACTCACTCTATACCTCTCGGTTTTGAGTGATTTTGCCCAATTTGGTTTTCTCAAGCCCAAATGGGTATTTCACAAAACAAGTAATATATGCTCAAGTCGGGTCTTACTATATCTAGATTTGACCCTTTAATTAAGGATATTAATTTCTTGAGTTCACCCCAATTTGTTGTTAGCCAAGATTTCCTAGACTTAGTCTCTCTTTCTCAAGTAGAGACTAAGTAAAATATGCATGAATCAATATTCACAACCATCAATTCTCAAATTCAAGCAAGAACTAGGCTAAATATCATAAACCCAATCATAAATAATCCCTAAATCAATTACCCATACTGGGGTTGGGTCACAACCCTAGCTAAAAGTTTAGCTACTCATGGAAAATGAAGAAGTTAAAGAAGAAACTAAGATAGAATTCATAGTAGATGATAAAGGGAAGAAAATCTAATGTTTAAAAGCTAATCTAGTACAATGTTACCCAATACAGTAAATAAAAATGACTCAGGTGCTCCCAACTTACAAAACTTAACCTAAAAATGATAAAAAGTTCTATTTATACTAAGCTGAAAATATCTGACAAAATTGCCCCAGCGAAGGTTATGTGGCCACACAATTATGTGTGTGGTTCGCACATTGAGACTTGGCTCGACAGGTTCTAGTTATGCGGCCGCACAATCCTGGGTTGCGGCCACACTCCTTCAACTTCTGCGGACCGCACATTTATGAGTGCGGCCACACTCTTGCTTCTGCGGCCGCACAATTATAGTGCAATCCGCACTTCTTGACCTTGGACTTTGGCATTGTAGGACTTCTGCGGACCGCATATTTCTTAGTTCGGTCGCGCTCTCGATATGCAGCCACACAAAAAATGGTACGGACTGTATTTCTTCTTGACCTTAAAATCCCATCTCTCTGAACTTTATCTTCTGCGACCGCACCAAAATTGTGTGGTCCGCACTTTGTAGAGCATTTCTTGTCAGAGTCTTTCTTCATGATCTGCGGCCGCACTCAATATTGTACGGTCCGCACAATGCCTTTTTAGCCTTGTTTTTGTACTTATCCAAAATTACTCCTTCTTGAGTTGATTTTCCTCTCTTTAGCTTATATCCTAACACTCCTGCAAGTACGCACATTTCATTAGTTTTCAGGAATACCTTTAAGAAATTTTGAGCTAAAACAAAAGTAAAAGAGTGCAAATAAGTAGTCAAAATCTCTACTTATCAACTCCCCAAAACTTAAGATTTTGTTTGTCCTCAAGCAAATAAGGTAATTCCCACCTCCACAAGACAAGAACTATTTCAGATGGCCTAAGGTGAATCAATCACACATCAATTGGGACCAACAATTACCCACAACACGTATGAATTATCAATAATGCAATGGTTTGACTTTTTGAGTACAATAGTTCTAATGTGACACTAGAGCATCAAGAATTGACTCTATTCATCAAGGAAGCTCGCTCTTTCATGTAGGTCATCGTGGATCCCAAACTCCTCCTCCTCTGCTCTCCGTTAGCATATCTCACTTTAGAAATTAGGTTCTTATATAAACTTTTGTTTTCTTGTTATGATTCATGTGTTAAGTTGTCCAACTGTGCTCAAGGTATAGATTGTATACAATAATAGCTTAAATATAACCTGAACTACCTAGACTATGAAGTGCGTCTCCTAGGGGTGAAATATCAATTTAGGAAGTGCGTCTCCTAAAACAAAAATATAACCTGAACTACCCAGACTAGGAAGTGCATCTCTTATGGGTGAAACATCAATGACTTAAACTAGAAAGTGCGTCTCCTATGGATGAACTATCAATTTAGGAAGTGCGTCTCCTAAAACAAAATGTAATTTGGAAGACTTAGACTAGGAAGTGTGTCTCCTAGGGGTAAAACCATCAGTGACTCAAACTCATATGATCCAAACTAGGAAGTGCGTTTCCTAAAGGGTAAAATCTCAGGTTAGGAAGTGCGTCTCCTACAACAAAATATAACTTGAGAACCCAGACTAGGAAGTGCATCTCCTACGGGTTATGTATGATATTCTCAATAGCCTTTGCGTAAGCAGAATTGGGGCATTACACCTGAAAATTTCAAGCTTCCCAGCTTTGATATGAACACAGCTTCTGTCCCTATTTCAGACAAAGAAAACTTGTGAGTTTAAATATGGTGGTTGGTCTGTGGCCTTGACTTTGCGACGATTGCTCCTTCATTTGCCATTATAACTTTGATTTCACCTTGAAAGACGTTGCTTGCTTATTGACTAACCAATTTCTCTGTCACCCATATCACAGAAAATACCTCTTCTCCGTTCAGACCCAATACCCTCTATTTATTGCATGGCTCATAAACCGACATTTACCAAACCCTTGTGTTTTTACATGAATCTCAAAGTACGACAATTGCCACACACTCAGTGTGTATGTTATTCTTTCTTAAATTAAACCACTGGCCTTGGGGACTCAACACAGGGGTTGGGTCTGTCTAGGACAGGTGTACACCAAAAAATAAAAGAACATCCTGATGCATCCTAATGTGCTACATGTTGCAAACTTCAAGGGTAAAAGGGTCATTTGGCGAACCAATGATAGTTGAGGGCAAATGAAAAAAAAGAGAGAGAAAAAAGAGGGTGAAGTGTGAAGATAAAGCGAGCTTGAAAATTCAAAAAAAAATTGCACTTTTTCATCATTTGTCGAAAATCAAAAAAGAAAAAAAAAAGAAAAAAAAAAGATTTTGCAAGTTTTATCATTTTTCGAAAAAAAAAAAGAAAAAAAATCTTATTCTTGCCTGTATCCAATCTGCCCGAACTACGCAAACCTGATTCTCGTCTTTCGGGACGTGATACGTAGGCAACCCACATAGGGTTCGGTCTTCCTAGTAAATCTTAGGTTCTTGGCTTCGCGGGGTCATAGCCAAATTTTGCACTTCTAGCCACCTTTTGGACAAATAAGTCATTTTGCAAAAGTAGCCTCAATCATGTCAATCATGTGTCTAGTGAAGAATGTTTTTATCTCACATAGTGTTGGTTTAAGTTTTCTTATACAGGTGTGGATTTATTTACCGGAGTTTAAGCATGACAGACACTAGCCATTCCCATTATCACATTGTGTGCAATGCACCTAGCAACAATTAATGATTCTAGAATGACTTCGAAGGTCATAAAGTCACTTGGCATCATCCTAATTTGTCCATTTGAACCTTCTCTTTTCTTTTCTTTTCTCGCACTTCTTAGCTCGCTCATTTTCCTCTTTTTCTCTTTCTGATTATTGTTTTTTCCTCCCTCCCATCCCATGATTTCATATTTTTTTTCTTCTTCTCTTTTGTTTGTTTTTTTTCTTTTTATTTCATTTCTTAATAATAATAAAAGAATGAGTCGATCGAATTAGGTAGTTCAAGTTATATTTTTGTTTTAGGAGACGCACTTCCTAAATTGAGATTTCACCCCTAGGAGACGCACTTCCTAGTCTGGGTAGTTCAGGTTGTATTGTTGTTTTAGGAGATACACTTCCTAAATTGAGATTTTCTCCTAGGAGACGCACTTCCTAGTCTGGTTCATTTAAGTTCATTCGTGGGAGACACACTTCCTAGTTTGAGTCATTGAAGTTTCACCCCTAGGAGACGCACTTCCTAGTCTGGGTTTTTTAGGTTATATTTTTGTTTTAAGAGACGCACTTCCTACATTGAGCTTTCCCCTAGGAGACGCAATTCCTGGTTCCACGCACTAAAGTTATACCCTTAGGAGACGCACTTCCTAGTCTGTTTTTTTAGGATACACTTTTAGGAGACACACTTCCTAGTTTGGATCGTATGAGTTTTAGTCACTGAAGTTCTCACCCCTAGGAGACACACTTCCTAGTCTCGGTCATTTAAATTTATTCCTAAGAGACATACTTCCTAGTTTAAGTCATTAATATTCCACCCCTAGGAGATGCACTTCCTAGTCTTGGTATTTCAAGTTATATTTTGATTTACAATATTACTAACAACTCACAAATCTTCCTAGTGCAAACTGGGGGAAGAAAATTTTCTTTGTTTTGTCTATTTTGTTGTAATCAGGCACCCACCTGGAGAACAAGGGGACACAACTCAAGTTTCTAGGGAAAGCAGTTTCGAAGGAAGGCAATTCAAGTTTCAGGGGAAATGGTTCAAGGTGCAAGGGAAAATAGTGTCAAGTAACAAGGGAAGACATTTAAAGGGTCAGCAATCAGGTGCCCGCTTGGAGAAGAAGGGAAGGCATTTCAAAGAATACCATTCAAGTCAGCCACCAAGGAACTTCTGAGGAAAATACAAGTCGACGAGGCAACATCGGTCACAAGATCAAGTTTGAAAATAAATCTTTATAAAGCATAGATTATAGCTTAGTCTAGCTTCTTCATTTTTGTCATGGTGTAATAAGGAGGTCAGTAAGCAGTATCAGCAGCAACAACAACAATAATAGTAAAACCGCAGCTTCATGGTAGTCCGAGCTACCAAAACTTCCCGAACTACATTGACCTGATTCCTTTATAGCCAAGGATATGTAGGAAACCTTTGAAGCAGAGGTTCGGTCAAATCTTTCAAAAAATGCTTCCCACGGAGTGTTCAAACAGGCAAAAATCGGTCGTATCCGCTCACTTTATCTTTGCACAAAAACTCTTCGTGTTTCCGGACAAAGAGGGGCAGTTGTGAGCACGTGATTTTTGCCTCATACGAATTACTCCAAAATAATTCCCCAAAAATTAGGTTTTGGCTTTGATTATTTGTTATTTTTAGAAATTATTGCGTGATTTTTCTGATTGTTTACATATGTTTGTGTGCATGTTTAATTTTATTAATGTATTAAAAATACAAAAAAATATAGCATTTGCATTTAAGATTTGATTTTTTACATTTTTGGAATTAATTAATAATTAGGTGTTTTACAAAAATAAAAATTTGCAAAAAATAATATATTTTGTATTTTGGCCAAATTGTGCGATTTTCTTTTAATTTAGTATTGCATTATTTATGATAATTCAGAACTTAAGAGATTGTTAAAAACAGAAACTTAAGGGTAATATTGAGGATTGTTTAATAAAAAGGGTATTCACCTAATTGAGAAGCTTCTCAATAGTGGTAGAGTTCAAAGCTAGAAAGAGAAAACAAAGAGAGATTTCCGGACTATTTTTCTTCTCCATTTTTACTGGTTTTCTCCGTGTTGCTGGGATTTCTGGATTGAGGTGTTGAAGCTACTGCGTTGGGCTTTCTGCTGCTGTATTTTGCTGTTTGCTTACCCCATTTTTCTGTTCTACATACCAGGTACTGGTTCTTAAACTTGTAGAATTGATATTCAAACTGGAATTGAAATGGAAATGGAAGTTATTTTTAGCTTAACACTAAGTTATGGTCCATAATTTAGTTTTACTTTCATAGATTACTCTGTTCTATACTTTCATAATTAGGTTCTTCATGTGTAATGGAATATGCCATTGGATATTGTTATTTATTTATAGGACTCTAATTAGTTTTGTTTAAATGTAAAAGGCCTAGGAATACTCGGGTCTGTTCGGTAAGGATGAAGGTGAATGGCTTTTTGAGTTTTTTTTTAGGTTATTGTTTGAGTTTAAATTCGGATTCAATCATGAATATTGGCAAAATGTGTAGTTTTATTGCTTTGGATTTGTAGAAACTAATTAATAGGGCTCTATCATATTGTATGAGTGTTTATTACACATCTAGAGGTTGGTGGACAATTATAAGAACCTAATTTTTGGGGAATTATTTTGGAGTAATTCGTATGAGGCAAAAATCACGTGCTCACAACACTCAATTCAAAGATTATGAAAAGTTCGCTCATCTCTCTCAAAAGAATGTCACAAGTATTGCTTTAAGTACCATATGCTTGCCCCTCATGTAAATCACCACTAATATAAGCTCACTCAACTTGAAATCATGTATGAGAATGTCACAAGTACGGCTTTAAGCACCATATTCTTGCCCCTCATGTAAATCACCACTAATGTAAGCTCACTCAACTTGAAATCATGTAGGGCTTTTTCGGGATGTAATGAAGGCTTTTTGGATCAAGGTAGGACTTGATGGAATAGAATGTGTTCATCTTTTCTTAAGCACTCCATTTTTTTCTTTTTGGCTCATACTTTGTCGACTCTTTGAGTCAATTTCTTTTTCCTCGGGGGAACTAGAGAGATGTAACGTCACTCTTTCTTGGTCATGACACTCATTTTTCTCCTTTTCTATTTACTCCATGTCGTTCATCCTTGTTTTTCTTTGAATCCCTTCAACTTTTTACTTTATTCTCTTTCTTTTTGGCATTTTTCTTTTTGTTCTTTCTTTATTTTCTTTGCCTTTCCTTTTCTTTATTTCTTTCTCTTCTTTGTACCTTTATATAACTTTCAAACTCCTCGTCTCTCCCCCAAACTTATGTTTTTGCCAATTGTTTCTCAAGAATGCTAAGGAAAAACCCGGTGCCAAGAGAGGATCATTACAAAACGGATAAAGGCTTGTAACATGGTTATTGAAAGAAAAAGGGCTTAGGCTCAAATGGGTTTACTGGAGATATCACATTGGTAGGCTATGGAAGATTTCAACTTTCAACTTGGATCAAGGAGAGCCTACAATCATTTCGCAAGCCAATTTACCCTTAGAATATCGCCTAGAAAAACATTCGGGCAAAATTCTAGACTATTAGCACAGGTACTTGGACTTGTAATTCAATACCTCACCTCTCGCGTTGCTGGATTGCTAAAGAGAATGGAGTCGAGGTTCCACAACAACCCTAGTTAAGATTGAGAATCACAAATGCCTCAACCGAACCACTCGATGACTGCTTAAGTCAACACAAGAGTCAAAAGGTCACAACTAGAGCTATTTTCTACCAATAACTTATTTTTAACCATAAGGTCGTAGGTAAATGTGTTGGTACCAAGTGAAAAATGCTTGAGACTCTTTTATTCATTACTACTATTTTTGCCTAAATATAAAAGAAACAGACTCAATCCCTTAAGAAGGTTGTCACGCCATCCATCGTTGGGAAGATCCACCCGGTTCACATGAAACTCACCTTTGGAAAGAACCGTGGTAAAACGTAAAAAGAAGCTAACAAATCCAAAAGAAACTTCTAAAATAAATAAGAAGTTATACTACTAAGAAAGATAAACTAAGAAGCTATGAAATAAACTATGGAAAGTAATACAAATGAATATACAAACTGAGTGGAAATGAACATATACATCAAGGGAAAAGGGAGGAATATATACATAACCAAAGAGAAAATAAAGTTAAAAGGAAAATAGTATAAAAGTTATTACAGGCTAATGTCAATGTCAAATCAATCAAAATAGACCATCCCCTGAATCAAATAAGCATTGTCCCTAATGCTTAAAAAATAAGAATAAGGAAGGTTAGAGAGTTAAGAGAACTCCCTATGTGGTCTCAGTCTGCATGGCATCTTCAGCACCCTCGGTCTCTTTTAATTGTATCTCATTATCACTTGGCTGAGGGACAACAGGGTTGGTGAGCATCTGGATCATCTCCTCAGCGGTGTGGGCAACAAGGTCCGGCTCCTCAGACTGCCGGCTACTGTATATGATGCCTCGGATACTGCTGATGTTGCTGGGGATGAAGGTGTTGTCTCCATAAGTAAATTAACTGGTAGATCACCGGCAGATGCAATCTTGGCAATCTCTTTTCTCAACCTCTCCATCGACTTCTTCGGCGCTTGAGACATCTGCATCTTCTTCGCTTGCTTTCCCAACTCCTCAATGACTTCCCCATGCGCCACCAGAGTCTCCATAATGGTCTTCTGGTTGTCCAAAATCTTCTTCAATGTTTCCTCTACTGATGGAGGTACCAGCGGTGCTACCGGGATAGAAGACTGTGCTGCAACATCACTGGATATGTTAGAAAACTTTGAAGTAGCTGTCTGTATCCAGTTGTTGAGACTCGCCAATAGCTGGGAGACCTATAACGCAGTCTTTGGATAAGTGGATAAGGTTAGCACTGATAATGAAGCTGATAGTCTAGAAGAAGAAGAAGGTAGTGGCATGGCTACTGTCCCGATGGACGGACCGACTGCTATGGAAGGCATGGCATATGTGGGAGTCTCAACAGCTAAATCAGTAACAACTACTATTGGCTCCTCAGACTGGCCAGCGAAGGTAGTTGCCTTACCCTTGAACTTCGGGTTGTCATCACCCTATAGGTGGTACCATGAGAAGGCTTCTTGGCCTTTACTTTTGTATCGTATTGTATCGGCTCCACCTTTTGATCATTGAAATACTCTGTGAGGAAGTTCGGGTACGGGTATGATCTCTCATCTTTATGGACAACTAATATGATGTTGGTTGATATTATGACACCCACATTGATTGGGTACCCACCTATAATCGAATCCCCCAGGACTGCTTAGGGAAGTGGGAGGTTGTTCATATTTAAGCACAGATCAATACAGCTGCACACGAAGGTCTGCCAACTTTTGGCTTCAAAATTTAGGGTGGCCCAGACTTTGGGAAGCCCTGTTGTGAGCTAGGGGTGATGGTCCTCAAGCAGCCAAAATCTCAGCTAGCCACGAGCGAGCTGCATCACCCATAGCAAGCTTTTCCAAATACTGGACCGTCTCAACTTATTCAAAGTCCACATAAGTGTTCAGAGCATATGAGTCGAATCTGACTTTCAGGTTTCTCACTTTTGTTATCTTGCTTCCCTTCTTAATGTGAGCCACATTGGCATAAAATTCTTTAACCAAGTGCTCATTTGCATCGATGACACTGTGGGTGAACCATTTCCATCCCTTTCGATCCTGGAACTGTCTAAGGACATTAGGGTTGTGAATGTCCAAATCCTTCATTAAGAACTTTCGCTCAAGTGTGAGCAATCTTTGGGGCCACCACTCTCTGAATCTGGTAAAGGAAGTCAGGCTCAAAAATCAATCCTCCCATAACTCCTTCCTTTTAGACCTTTTTAGACCTCCCACTGTAGTGTTGCCCCCTCTACCATCATTTGGGACATCATCATCATCATTTACATTGATTGGTGCAGTCGGGGCATATGAAGAAGGCTCAGAATCTTGGCTACCCTCTTCCGAACCCTTAGAAGAACTAGCAGAGTAAGAGGATTCATCTCTCAAGTGGAATCTACCCGGGACTTGTTCGGGTTGAGATTGGGTATCAGGAAGTGCTTGCACAGAGTTACCCTCAGAAGTTTCCCTAGATGGGAGATACTCACTGGACTCTGAGGATTCAGGAACTTTGTTGGCGGTTACTTTCTTGCTTATGGCTCTCTGTATGGCTAGTGGTAGGTTACTTTTGCCTCGACCTCGACCTCGACCTCGTGAGGGTTCTGCCCTCCGTTTTGATGTATCACCTCAATCATGTGATCTAACCATTGTCTACAATTCATAGCAATAAGAATCAGTTAGAGCTCAAAACAATGTATACAAATGCATGACAGTTGCAGGAATCAGACTAAAGAAGAGGCGATGCGGACCGCACAAAAGTAAGTGTGGCCGCAGACTGCCTTATGTGGATCGCACAATTTTGAAGTACGGTCGTACAGCTTATTGAGTGGATCGTATAATTTTGAGTGTGTCTGCACATCCCCAAGGTCAGACTGTTGGGTCTCTGATCATCCAACAATGCAGACCGCATAATTTTGAGTGCAGTCCGCACTTTTCATTCATACTTTTGCCCTAACTTTGAGACCTGCAGATCACACAAAAATGTGTGCGACCGCACAATTTGAATTTTACGCGGTAGTATGTTAGGGTTCATGCAATTTTTCACAAATTAGACATGGTTTGCACAAATTGACAAGATTAGTGGTCTACCTAGTCCCTAATGAACATATATGAAGCTACCCACAGGATTTTGAAGCACATATTAAGCACATTTGACATTGTTAGGCCTAAAATAACTAAACTAATCAATGAAAACAAAACAAAAATTAAGAAGAATGAACAAAAATCTAACATGGATTGAACATACCAGTAGCGAATGATGCATGTGAGAATCTAACTTGATGAATTGAGGGAAGATTTAGAACTAATGGGATATGCACTGTGTTTGCTTAGGGTTACAAAGTTCAGAGAGTGTAAAGTGCAAATAGTGAATTGAAGTCCTATTTATAGGTTGACCCAGTTGGTAAAAATGAAGCTGAGTGTGGCTGTACAATTTTGAGTGCGGTCCGCACTTTTTACCTGAACCTTTGAAGAAGCCCTGCGGTCCACACAAAAGTGAGTGCGGCCGCAGAATTTGTGCTGACCACACAATTTTGTGTGCGACCGCAAATTGTTAATGAAATTTGACAAGCCAATCTTCAGAGAGCATACACTTTTGGTCTTCCAGTTGTGCGACCACACACAGAATTGTGTGGCCGCAGAATGATTGTGCGGTACACACTTTTGTGACACTTAGCCAATTTTTTTTGCACAGTCCCTGCAATGCACACCCATTCCTGCATACACTTCAAAACTAGTTAGCATAAAACAAAGCCTATCTAATAAAGGAGAAAAAGAAAAAGAAAAAGACACATGATTTGCCTCCCAAGAACCGCCTGATTTAACGTTGCGGCATGACGCAGATTACTAATCATTTGAAATGGAGAACCGTCACGATGTGGCCATCATCAACTTGCCAAGATAGTGTTTTACCTGGTGCCCATTGACTCTAAACACTTCATCATTCTTATGTTTTAGGTCCAAAGCACCAAAGGGGGTTACATTTACCACTTCAAATGGGCCACTCCATTTAGACTTCAACTTACCCTGAAACATCCGTAATCGGGAATAGAACAATAGCACAAGATCACCCTTTTTAAACTCCTTATTGTGGATGTACTTGTCATGGAGGTATTTCATCTTCTCCTTGTAAAGGGCCGAGCTTGTGTAGGCATGATACCGAAATTCATTTAGCTCATTCAATTATGCCACTCTTAGGTTTGCGGTAAATCCCACTCAAGGTTCAACTTCTTCAAAGACCACATGGCTTTATGCTCAAGTTCCACGGGAAGATGACACGCCTTCCTAAATACCAATAGATATGGAGACATCCCAATCAGTGTTCTGTAGGCCGTCCTATAAGCCCAAAGAGCATCATCAAGTTTTCTTGACCAATCCGCCCGGTTGGCATTCAGTCTTTGACAAAATACTCTTGATCTCTTGGTTGGAGACTTACACTTGCCCGCTTGCTTGAGGATGATAGGGGGTCAAGACTTTGTGAGTGACACCATACTTGGTGAGTAAGGTATCAAAAGCTTTGTTGCAAAAGTGCGATCCCCCGTCACTAATAATGGCCCTTGGAGTACCGAATCTTGTGAAGAAGTTCTCTATTCAAAAATGCCACCACACTTCGAGCTTCGTTGTTGGGTAAAGCCACGACTTCAACCTATTTTGACATATAGTCCACAGCTACCAAAATGTAAGTGTTCCCACAAGAGCTCACGAACGGTCCCATGAAATTAATACCCCAAACATCAAAGATATCAATTTCTAACATGGTAGTGAGGCGCATCTCATTCTTCTTAGAAATCCCACCGGCCATTTGACATTCATCACAATGCTTAACTAAATCACTAGTGTCCTTGTAAAGAGTAGGCTAACAGAATCCACAACTCAATACTTTTGTTGTCGTTCTCGCTCCATCATGGTGACCAACATACGGAGAAGAGTGGAAAGCTTCAAGAATTCCCATTTGTTCTTCCTCCGGCACATATAATCGGATCACACCATTGGTATATATCCGAAAAAGATACGGCTTATCCCAATAATAGTCAAGGACGTCATGTGGCCTCCCCTCCTCCTCCAATCGGGACAAGTGATCCGTCACTTGATTTTCACTACCCTTGCGGTCTTGAATCTCTAGATCAAACTCTTGCAATAGAAGCACCCACCGCATCAACCTTGCCTTAGAATCTTTCTTGCTCATCAAGTACCAAAGAGCCGCATGGTCGGTGTGAAAAATTACCTTTGTACCCATCAAATACGGGCGGAACTTCTCCATAGCAAAAACAATAGCAAATAGCTCTTTTTCGGTCATTGTGTAATTGACTTGGGCATCATTCATGGTCTTGATATCATAGTAGACCAGATGGAAGATTTTGTTGATATGTTGCCCCAAAAATGCTCCAACTTCCACATTACTAGCGTCACACATGAGCTCAAAAGATAAGCTCCAATTCGGTGCGGTGATAATAAAAGTAGTAGTCAATTTGAACTTGAGCAATTCGAATGCCTTCATATAATCTTCGTTGAAATAGAACTTGGCATCCTTCTCCAAAAGTTTACACAAAGGGTTTACCACCTTGGAAAAGTCCTTGATGAATCGGCAATAGAAATCCGCATGATCCAAGAAGCTTCTCACTCCCTTCACAGATGTAGGGGCAGTTTAGTGATTACCTCAATTTTGGCCTTCTTGACCTCAATACCATGCTTTGAAATTTTGTGGCCGAGGACAATGCCTTCCTCGACCATGAAGTGACATTTCTCCCAATTCAACACCAAATTGTTTCCTTACATCTAGCCTAGACCCTATCCAAATTGTTCAAGCAATCATCAAAAGAATTCCCAACTATGGAGAAATCATCCATGAAGACCTCAAGAATATCCTCCACCATGTCGATGAAAATAGCCATCATACACCATTGAAAAGTCGCCAATGCATTACACAAACCAAAAGGCATCCGCGAGAATACAAAAGTACCATAGGGACAAGTGAAAGTGGTCATCTCTTGGTCCTCAGGAGCAATAAAAATTTGATTGTAGACGGAGTATCCATAAAGGAAGCAATAAAAAGCATATTCGGCCAACCTATCAAGCATTTGATCAAGAAATGGAAGCGGGAAATGATCTTTCCGAGTGACTTTGTTGAGCTTTCTATAGTCCATGCACACTCTCCACCCGGTGACAGTTCTTGTGGGTATCAATTCATTCTTGTCATTTGTTACCACAATCATGTCCCCTTTATTTGGGACACATTGCACTGGAGAGGTCCACGAGCTATCGGAAATGGGGTAAACAACACCGGCATCCAACCACTTGATTATCTCCTTCTTCACCGCATTTTGCATTTCTTTATTTATCCCCCTTTGATGTTCAACAGAGGGTATGACACCCTCCTCCAAAATAATTTTATGCATGCAAAAGGCGGGACTTATGCCTCGGATATCCGCCAATGTCCATCCGATTGCTCTTTCCCTCCTTTGTAGCACCTCTAATGTGGATTCTACCTGCATGTTAGTTAAAAAAGAATAAAGAAAAACGGTAAAGTAGAAGAAGGAACAAAGAATTCATACCTGAGATATGGAGGCAATGGCTTTAACTCCAAAGTGGGAGGTTCCTCGATTGAGGGCTTTGTTGGAGGAGTCTTCCGACTTTCAATATCCAAAGATAGCTTGTGGGGCTCATAAGTGTACGACCCCATTCCTTGCAATGCATTCACACACTCCACATAGCCTTCTTTCTCCTTAACATCATCAAGGTTGAGCAAAACGCTTCCAAATTATCCTCAACATTCATTGTGTCACTAACATCATCAATAATCACGTCGGTCACCAAATCCACGAACGAACAAACTTCATTGTTATTCGGTTGCCTCATAGATCACAGATGGAAGACCACCGTTTCATCACCTACCCAAAAAGTAAGCTCACCGGCTTCCACATCAACAAGAGCCTTCCCTCTAGCAAGGAAAGGTCTACCCAAAATAATAGGTACCTCATAGTCCACTTCGCAATCAAGAATCACAAAGTCCATCGGGAGGATGAACTTGTCAACACGAACTAACACATCATCAAGAATACCCAATGGCTCTTCATTGTACGATCCGCCATTTGCAACCTCATGGATATTGGTATTGGTTGCCCAATCCCTAAAGTTTTGAATACCAAGTAGGGCATCAAGTTGATACTCACCCCAAGATCACATAAAGCTTTGGCAAAGTCGGCACTCCCAATAGTGCACGAGATTGTGAAGGCGTCGGGATCTTCCAATTTCGGAGCCATTAAGTGCACAATAGCACTCACTTGATGTGTCATCTTGATAGTCTCACAATTCATTGATCTTTTCTTTGTCACCAAATCCTTTATGAACTTTGCATATCCGGTATTTGTTCTAATACCTCAACCAATGTCACATTAATAGACAAACTCTTCATCATATCAATAAACTTTTTGAATTGGTTCTCACTATTTTGCTTTGCAAGCCTTTCAGGGTAAGGAGGATGAGGCATTGGCATTGGTGTCTTAGCCTTTGGCACTACCAGTTCTGGCATGTCAATCACGTGTTCCCTAGATGGGTTCACTTCTTCTTGTGTCTCCACTTCTTCATTAGCTTGAACCATATTGCTTGGAATTTCATCTTCTTGAACAACATCATGATCATCCACAATTCTTCTTTGATTTGAGGTGGTTGCATCTACATATTTTCCACTTCTTGTAGTCACGGGCATAACATGTCCCGTATTATTCCCACCCTTTGGGTTCACCACCGTATCACTTGGTAGTGCCCCCTTAGTATGAGTGTTCAAAGCTTGTGAGATTCGGCCTAATTGAACTTCCAAATTGCGAATAGAAGTGTTGTGAGAGGCTAGTTGAGCATCAGAGTCGGCATTCTTCTTCATCATCTGTTTAACACATGTTCTCAATTATACCCATCTCATTGTTAGAAGAGCTCAGACCTTGAGAAGGGTAGGGAGGTGGATTGCTCGATTTTTGGAACATCAAGGGCCTTTGAAAACTCGACCCCCGGTTGTTGTTGTTGTTGCTCCACCCTCCTTGGTTGTTGCCTTCCCAATTACTTTGATTGTTTCCACCCCAATTGACTCTCCAATTGACTTGGTTACCGTGACTATTCCAATTATCTTGATTATTGTTACCACCCCTCCAATTGCCTTGGTGGCCTTGGTTGTTCCAATTTCCTTGTGACTGCCATTATTGTTGATTTTGTTCTTGAGCATTGTTTCTTTGGCCTTGATAATTGTTGACATATTGCACTTCTTCTTGTTCATTGAATGAATCACCTTGGTCATATACACTATCATCTTGCATGAATTGTTCCGGATGGCTTTGCATTTGTTGACCTTTTTGTCGTCTCTTATTCATCATCATATTCACACCTTCCATCGCATTCACTTGTTTCAGCCCTTGAACTTGTTGAAGCTGAGCTTTGGCCAATTGATTTATTGTAGTTGTCAACTTGGCAATACCTTGCCCAAGATCATGTAGATCCTTGTGTAGGTGAATGACATTTGGGTCACCTTGAGGAACATTGGCTCCACTTTGCCATGCCGATGAGGTATCCCCCATCTCATCCAAAATTTCACAAGCTTCGGCATAAGGCGTGTTCATGAAGTTCCCACAGGCGAGTTGATTTACCATACATTGATTTGTTGTGTTGATCCCCCTGTAGAAGGTTTGTTGGACCATGGCCTCGGTCATATCATTATTCAGGCACGCTTTAACCATGGTACGATATCTTTCTCAAATCTCGTGCAATGGCTCCTTGGCTCTTGCTTGAACGCAAGAATCTCATCTCGCAGTGTCGCCATATGCTCCAGAGATTAGAATTTGGCAATGAATTTTTCCGCCAACTCACTCCATGTATAGATAGAATGATTGGGCAATCTCTCTAACCAATACAATGTCTTTCCCCATAGAGAAAAGGTAAATAGCCTCAATCGCAGTGCGTCCTCGGAGACATTGGTTTGCTTGTTCCCCCAACAAGTATCGATGAAACCTTTGAGATGCTTGTAAGAATTTTGACTCGGAGCCCCGGTGAAGTATCCCCGTTGCTCAAGTAGTGTAAGTATCACATTGGTGAAGGACTATAGTCCTTGCATAACCATCGTTCGACAATACCCAGTGTGCCGCCGCTCTTGGTGGAGGTAAGGGAGGGACGAGAACATTATCATGAGGTGGTCGGCCTTGCATATTTGCTTGAAGTTCGGGAAGAACCTCATCTCCTTGATCATCGTCCACTTCCTCTCCCAATGGCACATTCCCGATGGGCTCGTTGTTAAGAGCCATTCTCGTACCTATAATCAATTCAAAAACAAAGTTAGTGACTCGGAACAAAAAGAAGACAAATCACACAAAAACCTAGATATATAGCTAAATCCGTTTAACTCCCAGGAAATGGCACCAAAAATTGATGTCGCCCCTACTCACACCACAAATATAGGTTGTGAGGCGGTCGAAGCAATAATAAAAACCCAACGCAAATTGGGATCAAATCCACAGGGAGTTAGATTTTGGATTAGGTATACACCTAGTGTGAATGTATGATATGCCCCAAATTACACTTCCACATTTCAACTGTTGTTTCTACTTCTACTTTTAAACTATTGATTGTAATTGTAGATCTAAGAGACAATATTTTTGGTTTTGGTTGTTTTCAAGTTATTAAAGATCTAGGGTTGTAACTTCCGCCTAAATGGATACCTATTGGGTTGACATCTTTAGGGCATGTTTGGTTGATTGGGATACAATATAGTAATCACACACGATTACTCACTTTATACCTCTCGGTAGTTTGAGTAATTTTGCCCAATTTGGCTTTCTCAAGTCCAAATGGGTATTTCACAAAACAAGTGATATATGTTCAAGTCGGGTCTTACTATCTCTAGATTTGACCCTTTAATTGTGGCTATCAATTTCTTGAGTTCACCCCAATTTCTTGTTAGCCAAGTTTTCCTAGCAATCCAAAGAGATCTGGGAGGCTGTTCAAACAGCTCATGAGGGAACAACACAAGTGAAGCAATCCAAGATTGATATGCTCACAACTGAATATGAGCTCTTTAGAATGAAAGATGATGAATCCATCCAAGATATGCATACTTGATTCACCTTCATCATCAATGAGCTTCACTCTCTTGGTGAAGTATTCTGAGAAACAAGCTTGTCGGGATAATCCTTAGTGTATTGCCCAGTTCTTAGGAAAGCAAAGTTAACGCCATTACAAAAGCTAAGGACTTGCAGACACTGACCATGGATGAACTTGTTGGAAATTTGAAAACCTATCAAATGAAGAAGAAGAAGAAGAAGAAGAAGAAGAAGAAGAAGAAGAAGAAGAAGAAGAAGAAGAAGGACAATGAAAGAAGAGAGCCCAAGAGGGAGAAGAACCTGGTCCTCAAAATGGACAGCAATGACTCAAGTGGTGAAGACAGGGACATGGCTTACTTGACAAGAATATTCCAGAAGAGGGTTCGCAAGAATGGAGGCATTACAAAAAGGGGAAGTTCTAGCAAGCCAAGAAATTATGACTTCTGTCATAAATATGACAAGCCAGGACACTTCATCAAGGATTTCCCTCTTCTAAAGAAAGATTAGTACAATAACAACTTTAACAAAGCAGCCAAAAGGAACCAGGTTCCTGACAAACGCTTCAAGAGAAAGAATGATGCTGACAATGTTGTAAAGAAAGCTCTTGCTGCATGGGGAGACTCCTCCAGCAAATCTGAAGAAGAAAACAACCATGGTGGTAGTTCAAGGATGGCGGTGGAAAATGAAACAACTGAGTATGATTCAATCTTTGCTTTAATGGCTCAATCTAATAATAATGAAGATGACGACAACGATGAGGTAAATTTTCTGGATGTTCAGAGAAATCTGAAATCTTACTCTCCTAAAAAGCTCATGTCATTAGCAAATGTACTAATTGATTCTTACCATAGTCATATCAATGATAAAGATGCATTAACTATGGAAGTAGGGGAAGCTGAACAAACCATAGATGGCTTAGTATTCGTTGTAGTTGAATTGAAATAAACAATAGAGAACCTGAAAAAGGAAAAGAATGCCTTAGAAGAGAAAATTGCCATTATAGAACATGAAAGAGATGATCTAATGGTTGTTGTGGTGGACTTAAAAGAAACCATTAAGTGTGTAAGTAAAGAAAAAGAAACCTTGACTGAGAGAGTTTCTATCATTGAGCAAGAGAGAGATGACCTAGTAGTGGTGGTAGTAGACTTGAAAGAGACAATTGAGGAATTTAAAATGGTAAATAGGCATGGAAACTCTGAAAAGGGAAAGGAAGTTGCAAGTGAGGCACACATTAAGCTTGAAAATAAATTGAATTTGGTGAAGACTAGTCTGTGTATTGAGCTTGAGAAGAATAAATAACTTCAGGAAGAACTAGGAAAGGTAAAGAGTAACCTTGAAAAATCGCTTAAGTGGACCTGGTCCTCTGATGCTATCACTGCCTTGTACACCAACAGCAGAGGAAACATGCAGAGGATTGGGTTTCAAAGGGAAAAGATTCCCTACTACCCTCATAGCAAACACGTTACTGTAACCGACAATAGGCTATGTACCCACTATGGTAACAATGGGCACCTCAAGGAAAAATGCATGGCCAGGGTTCAGTCTCATCAGAAAAATAAAGTATTTACTAAGATAGTACCTACTGCTAGAGGACCTGGTCCGTCAAATAGGAAACGCATACTGCCTACTTGGACTAAAAGAGCACTCCTTCATCCCTTCTCTCATAACAAGAGATCCAAACTCGTTTGGGTTCCTAAATCTAACCCATGATTTCCTTGTGTAGGGAGCAGTGAAGGGGAGCAGCCAACAATGATATATGGACAACGACTGCTCAAAACACATGACTGAAACTATGATCAATTTTCCTTTACTAAAAGCGCTGCAAGGAGAGAGTGTACCCTTTTGAAATAGCTAAAAGGGGTGCACTTTAGGAGTTGGAAGATATGTGACAAGGGAAATAAAGTGGAATTCTTGTCCAGGATATGCACAATATCAAATCATATGACTAGTGAGGTGATGTTGTAGCCAAAAGATACAAGAATACTTATGTCGCTGGGTTTGAGCCTCTATAGAGTAGTGATATAAGTTGGTTGAGAGCTGTTGAAAACAATGTTAAACTATGGGATAGAAGGCTGGGATATGCAAGTGTTTCATCACTGAATAAACTAGCCCTGAAGGACCTGGTTTGTGGTCTGACCAAGTTGAGTATCAAGGAACACAAAGTGTGCAATGCCTGTGCAAAAGGAAAGTATGTCATATCTCCATTCAAGCTCAAAAAGGGACAGTCAGCACTTCAAGACCACTTGATCTTCTTCATATGGATCTGTGTGGAGTAGTGAGAGAGCCAAACAGGAAAGAAAGAAGATATATCAATTGACAGTGAATGACTACTCCAAGTCCACTTGGACTCTGTTCTTCAGAACCAAGAATGCGATCTTTCAAGTAATTGTGCCTTTTGTCAATAAGATCCAAGTATAGATAGAAACAAATGTGGCTTGCATCAGATCAGATCATGGAACAGGTTTGGATAAAGCCAAAGCAGATGAATACTACATTCAAAGAAGAATTACTTAACCTCTTAGCTCCAAGAACACTGCATCAAACGAAGTTATAGGAAAGAAGAACACAACTCGTGAAGATTTGTCACGACCAATATTATTTGATAGAGGGATTGCAAATATCTTGACCAAAGTTGCTGACTTATTTGAAGATATCTGGGTACAATTGTTATGTTCTCAACAATGGAAGGATTATCTTTGAAAATCTGATGCTAAAATAGATGGAGTAATCCTCCTGATGTACTTGTCTCAAGAGGGAACAAAAATACTGATCAAGGTGGAGAACGCTCATTGATTCCAGCAAGGAACCTAGTCCTACGACTATAACAACAGGAGCTGAAAAACGAATTGTTGAAAAAGGTTTGACATAGAAGCATCACAAGTCATCAGCACTCCCATTGCCACAACTACATGCCTAGACATGGATGAACCAGGTTCTCCTCTAAATCAAACCATGCATAGAGACATCACTGGATCACTCCTGTATCTTACTGCAAGTAGACCAGAAATCGTGTTCAGACTTGGGTTCTGTGCAAGGTTTCAGTCAAATCCAAAGGAGTCTCATCTGAAGGTTGTTGTAAGAATTTTGAGATATCTTAGAGGAACACAGGACCTGGTTTTCTACTATCCTTCAAGTAATGGATAGGAAAAGCTCGTCTGAAATGGGACATTCTCTGGGTTCCTGTCTTGTCTTATGAGGCTCAACGAAGAAAAATTCAGTAGCACTCTCAACAGCTGAAGCAGAATATGTATCATCAGCCTCATGATGTGCTCAAATATTGTGGACCAAGAAGCAAATTGGAAGACCTTGAGTCCAACTCAAGAGGGCCAAATACATTGATTGCTAAAGATCAAGTTGCTGACATCTTCACCAAATCCCTAAGAAGAAAACATTCTGAGAAAAATTGCCCTGCCCTGGGGATGATAAAATCCAATTGAGGACCTGGTTCCTCATGATTGGTTAATGAAAGTCATACTCAGGTAAAAGTTAGCTAACGTGTTTTCTGGCTAAGTCCTACTCACCTGTATACCATTACAGGTAGACACACATGATGACTACAGAGCAGCTGCTGGAGTGCATGCTGGAAAAAGAGGTTAAACTCACTTACCAAACCTGTCAGGGAACCTGGTTTTCTTGATATAGGTTAGTAGCTTCTTTGTTCTTTCATACACAATTTAAAATGGACAAAAACAATGCCACATCATCAGCGTGACAGTCTCTTTAAGTTGTGTCTTTTCATCCAAAGCGTCACACCTTTTCTGAACGATATAACTCCTCAAGCAAAAGTTTGCCGTTGTTTCAGAACGGGTCCCTCATCATAAATAAATCAACTTCACAACCTTTCACTTCCAAATTCAAAACCTCATATTTTCCTTCTCTCATCTCAATCCACAACCCTTCGAGTACATTTTCACCATGTCTGAAAATCAAGCAACCTCTAGTATACCCGACAATACTGTCATTGAGTCCACACCAATTAACATTCCAGCGGTAGACTCCTCTTCCAACACTATCACTAGTCCAAACCCTAAAGTAGAGTCTTCTCCACACTCCACTCTGTCTCCTACCCACTCTAATTCTGTTCCTTATCTGAGCAAGGTTGAGAATCTTTGTCCTCCTCTAGTCTCACTGGTCAAACAGAGTAAATATGGTGAATAGGGTAAACAAGGGAACCTTGTTCAGGAAACACTAACTCTCTTAATGGTTGGGCACTCGAGTGACAATCCAGTGATTAGTCATGAAATGACTGAGATAACCATGACAGGCTGCGATTCTACATGTATCACTTCTCTTTCTGTTGAAATTTCCATGAAACCCCAAGAAAATGAGGGAATAGAAAATATGCTCCCCATTGCTTCAGAAGGGGTTGTTGTAGAGGAGGGTGGAAGAGGGTATGAGTCGCAAGGGGAAGAGCCTCAGTCCACAAAATACTAGGGATCAATTGTTCCATTTGATTAACTGATTCAAGATGACACTACTGGGTCCGAAGTGATGAACCCGATCCCTCCGCGAAGGATCCAGGTTAGGGGTCATCTCCCCAGCTCAGTGTTGATCTTGCTCCTTCTCTCCACTTTGATGTTGAGCCCTTGAATATGGTGGTGCCTAAGATGAATTTTGATAGTGAAGAAGACACAGATGGTTTGGCATATGCTAGTTTTATCAGGGTATGAGTAAGCCAGTTGCAGCTTCAGAGTCAACCACTAAGCGACCCATTACTCGATTGTAGCAAAATGAGGCTCTGGAGTCTGCTCTCAAGAAGAGTAAAAGGAGCAAAAGAAAGATAAGGCTGGTAAAGGATGGAAAAATTGTGCATGAAAAAGTCATCCCTGTGGTAAATGTGGATGAGGAAGAAGAAGAAGAGGAACCTACTTGCTTAACCCACAAGTCCTCGAAGCAGAATCACTCTCACTCTCAATCTATAAGGCACACTTCTACAAATGCTGAAAGTCCTTCCAAGAGTGTTGATGCTGCTTCCAGTGAAAAGTTGGTGAAAAAGTCTGGTGACAAGACAGTGAAAGAGAGTGGTGACAAGTCTAATGAAGAAGTGGAAAAATTTGGTGAACATATGCATAAAAAGTCAGTGGAGAAGGGAAAGTCTATTTGCAAGTCAGTAAAAAGAAAAATGGATGATGATGAGGAACCTGGTTCCATCAAGAAAGCAAAAGTTAGTGAGTTTCTGAGTTTTGAGAAAAGACTGAGAAATCAGAAAGTAATGTAGGGCTGCACATTTGCCTCTGACATTCTAGAACTTGCTGGGATGAGACAGTTAGTGAAAATTTGTGATTCTAAAAAATGGCCTAATTTGTTTACAAATGAGATTCCCAAAGTGTATGAGGAGGAGGTACGAAGTTTCTATACCGACCTCTTCACAATAGATGGTGATCAAATTTGTGTGTTGATAAATGGGGTGGACATAGTGATGGACTCTGCCTTATTAGGGTCAATTATGGGCTGCCGAAGGACTGTCGTCTATTTAGGGTGCCTGCACATCAAACTTTGAAAATGCCAATATCAAGGACAACGCAATACAACATGGGGAATAAGTGCATAAGAAGGCACTCCTTCCAGTATATCAGTTGCTTTTTTAGATGGTTAACAAAGTGTTGCTTCCTAGTGTTGAGAGAAGATCTGTTGTATCCAAATCTGACATATTCTTTATGGAAACCTTGGATATTTTACCACCATCAATTTTCTCGGGATAATGATTGAGCATATGTAGAAGGTGGAAAACCTTAAGGAAAGGAATCCCGGACTACCTTATATGTTTCTTCTCGCAAAGGTCTTTAAGTTCTTCAAAGTGCCTCTGGGACAGGCCAAAGTGGGCACTAAAAAGCAATCTTTTTCAAAAACTACTCTTGAAGAGTATGAGTGTATTGACAAGGTCGGAGGAGTTGGAAAGACTTCCACTATCTCTCAATTGATAAATGCTCAGAATAGTGCCACAGAGGAGATGTGGAAGTTGAAGGCTAGGAATACAATTCTTGAGAGTCAGCTAAGTCAGTTAAAAGAGGCACTTGGTTCTAGTAGTTATCACAGCTCAGAAGTTGCACGCCTAACAAAGAAGAATGTTGAGCTCAGGAAATAGGTGGAGGACCTGAAAGAAAGACTGCTCAATAAGCAAATATCCGCGAATGCTCGCATGGATCTTGTTCTCCAAACCCTTGCTTCCTCTTTCAAGCCCCTTCCTCCAGTGTCCCCTAAGGAATGTCCCCTCAGTGTCAAGTTTCCAGTGTCCATCTTCTTAGTTGTTTTTGGTGATGTTTTGTTTTGCTTCTGGTAATTGTTTTTGTTTGTTTTAAACTATGGATGATAACAATGATTCTGCTTCTGCCTGTAAAGGTCCAAATTTGGTTAATGCAAGTGGTTTCCTTTTTTGTTGTTTATGCTACTGCTCTTTTGTCTCTGTTTTCTATCATGTTGTGTGCACACAAGTGGCATGAGTTAACCACACTAGACTTTTTTATGCTGCTTACTTGTTATGTGCTATTTATGATGCCAAAAGGGGGATATTTAATTGAATAATATAAAAAACATAATTGAATAATAATCTGAAGTAATCCGAAGAGAAAACTTAGGGTTTTTTTGGTTCGCAGTCTGGTTCTATGTGGCTCTTTCTGGGATTTTCAATTATGAGTTTGTCATCATCAAAAATGGGGAAATTGATAGGTTACAAGTACTTTGGTCATAAGTACTTTGCTTTATGTTTTTGATGATCTAACAAACTTACTATCCAGAACCAGATGAACCTGTTACACATTTACAAGTCCTTAAGATCACAAGGTTCCAAGTTGGGATCCAGCATGGAATATGATTCAACTCTTTAGAGTGGAAGGAAAAACTGAGGGAATAGGTCACTACCAGTTCCCGAGGAGACTGTACAAAATCAACTCTCCAGTTGGAAAGTTGCTGCATGCACACGCTACAGTACATGAATAGTGCGGTGGTCAACTTTTTGGGGAAGACTTTTTACCCACCTTGCTTACATCATTGTAAGTGATGTCATACATGTATATATACAATCAAGAAAGGTAAAACACATTCACTTGAACACTTAAAGATTTCACTCAAGCTCGCTCACGTGACTATCCAGCAAGAAAGTTTCAAGTGCTTCAAGAACAAATAACAAAAGAACTACAGACTAGTTCCCACATCAAGTCATTATATGTCCTTAGTGGTAACTTTGTAATATTTCTTCAATTGTAATTCCTATCTAGCTTGTTTAGAAGCATTCTATAGGAACCCCTTTGTAAACCTTAAACTTGTGTGTTTGAGTCTTGGCTAGAGTTAGTCATGTTGTAAAGTCTTTGTAATAGAGTTATTACAAAGTGACTTGTAATAGAGTATTACAAGTTAGTGAAGGATTAAGAGGTTAATTCCTAGGTTGCATAGGTTGTAATCTAAAGTTTGTCCAGTAGTGAAGTTAAAATCCTACAAGGGTAGGTCGTGGTTTTTAATCTCATTGAGCTGGAATTTTTTCTCGTAAAATTCCTTTTATCATTATATTTACTACAGTGTGCGTGTATACTGTTGAACCTGGTTCTCTATAGAGTTTGGTGGACCCTTATATTCTATCAAAGACTAAGTCAAATAGGCATGAATCAATGTTTGCAACCATCAATTCTCAAATTCAAGCAAGAACTAGGCTAAATATCATAAATTCAATCATAAATAGGCCCTAAATCAATTATCCATTAAGTACACATACTAGGGTTGGGTCACAACCCTAGCTAAGGGTTTAGCTACTTACGGAAAATGAAGAAATTAAAGAAGAAACTAAGATAGAATTCATAATAGATGATTAATGGAATAAAATCTAATGTTTAAAAGCTAATCTAGTACAATGTTACCAAATACAGTAAATAAAACAGCTCAGATGCTCCCAACTTACGAAACTTAACCTAAAAATGACAAAAAGTTCTATTTATACTAAGCTAGAAATATCTGACAAAAATGCCCCGGTGGAGGTTGTGCGGCCACACAATTATGTGTGTGGTCTGCAAATTGTGAATTGGCTTGACAGGTTCCAGTTCTATGGCTGCACAATTCTGGGTTGCGGCCGCACTCCTTCAACTTCTGCGGACTGCACATTTATGAGTGTGGTCGCACTCTTGCTTCTACGGACGCACAATTATAGTGTGGTCTGCACTTCTTGACCTTGGGCTTTGGATTTGTGAGACTTCTACAGACCGCATATTTCTGAGTACGGTCGCGCTCTTGATTATGTGGCCGTACAAAAAAATGGTGTGGACCGCATTTCTTCTTGACCTTAAAAACCCATATCTCTGAACTTTATATTCTACGACCGCACCAGAATTGTACGGTCCGCACTTTACAGAGCATTTCTTGTCAGAGGCTTTCTTCATGATTTGCAGCCGCACTCAATATTGTGCGGTCCGCATAGTGCCCTTTTAGCCTTGTTTTTATCCTTATTCAAAATTACTCCTTCTTGAGTTGATTTTCCTCTCTTTAGCTCATATTCTAACACTCCTGCAAACAAGCACATTTCATTAGTTTTCAGAAATTACTTTAAGCAATTTTGAGCTAAAACGAAAGTAAAAGAGTGCAAATAAGTAGTCAAAATCCCTACTTATTAAAGGGTCACGTTGCCAGCCGCCTCAATCATCACGACCCGATTAGCTCATCCAATCATTTCGAATACAATGAACAGAATTCGGTCATCAAGCCCGCCTGAGGCTGGCTTCAATAAGCGGAAGGACTAACTGTATGGGTCAATATTTGGCTTAGAATATTTAAGATAAGATAATACTAAAGAAGGAATCCTCAAGCCGTCGTTAATCAAGGTGGGGCAAGAAGCAACTAGACTCATAGCCGAAGAGTCAATGAGTCGTCGTAGAGGTATTGATAATGGTCGAAGTCGAGCACCGTTGATGAAGCTGTAATGGCTAATTTTCAAAATAGGATATTTAAGAGAATATTCTAGTGGATATTCTCTGCGCTTGTACTATTAGAGTTTACTAGGAATATGTCTCATATAAATAGGAAAAAAGGCCATGATATGAGGTATGGGATATTCATTTGTAAGAACAGACTTTGACAAAAAAGATTCTTTCTCTCTTACTAAGATACAAACATTACATTTTCACTAAGATTTTTATCAATATTATTCCATACTTTTCCATCAGATCCGAGAATAATTCGAACATTCAAGGATTTTTCTGTCACTCATCATTGTAAGGAGGGACTGTGAGCACGTGATTTTTGCCATATATATGAATAATTCCCAAAAATTCAAACAAAATGATTTTCCTTTATTTTTACAATTCTTGTGAATTTTTGGTGTCATTTCGTGTTAATTGTTTGCATTTTATTGGTGCATGTTGATTCATATAAAACACAAAAATATGCATTCGCGTTTTAGGATATAATTTTATATTTTTAGGACCGATTAGGGGTTAATTTGTTGAGAACAAAATGTGAAAAATCACAAAATTAGTCTTTAAACAATTTTAGGAATTAATTAGTCTTTGTTTTGAAATAATTAGGATTTTATGTTAGTTTTGCATCTTTATAAAAATTATAAAAATTATTATTAAATTAAAAATGAGAAAAGGAAATAAAAGAGAAAAGAAAATAAGGTTAGAAAAGTGGTCTTAATAAAGACCCAAATTTGGGCCAATTCGTTGAAAATTTTCAGGCCCAAGCGCCCTTAGACCCGTTCCAACCAGATCCAGGCCCAATGCTTCAATACCCGGCCTACCCCAATCCAGTCCAAAACGACGCCGTTTCCCCAGCCTTCAATCACGACCGTTGGATCTCATCAATCCAACGGTCTGGATCTAACTAGGATGTTTGGTATATAAGTGTCCGAAATTCCCCCCCTCGCCCCATTCGTACCGTGTCCTTCATCTTCATGAACCCTAATCCGCGCCGCCCCCAAATCCCTCGCTGGCGGTGAACGTCACTTACACCGTTCAAACCCAAATTAACACCATAGATCCCCCATGAATCCCTCTTTCCATTCCCGTTATTGGTTTCCCTCGAATGTTGCCAGAGTTCGTCGAATCTCAGTTTGAAGTTTTCCGGCCAAGTCGCAAGTTCATCCAAACCAGCCTAAAATCATACCACACAATCCCCGGACTTCCATCAACCCAAATCCATGTCTATTTTCCTTCAAATCTCTGTGAAGCGGCTCGAATTTCAGATCTAAGAATTTCTGGCCAAAACCCTAAACCAAAATCTTTATGATTTCGAACCGTAATATCCTTAACCATGTGTTCTCTTGTAAGAACACATGGTTAGGGATGTTGCGTGTCAAAAATCTGAAAAGATTCGGACGTCAGGCACTGGCCAGAGTTTTCGTGCTTCAGTGACTTTTCTTGTTTCATTCTTTTACTTTCATTTTTCTTTTCCTTTTTTGAGTGAAGTTTTAGTTACAGTTTTTATTTTGATTTCGGTAAGTGTCTTGTTAGTCTTGTGTTTAGTCAGTAAGTTTTTCCATCTCTAGTTCTAATTTGGTTTGATTCACGCTTTGTTTAGTAATCGATCATAGTTTTAATCATCTTAATCGATTAGTTTTGGGTTGATACAATTCTGTCCGTTAACTATTAGCTATAGGTTTAGGTTAATATCGATTCTTTCTTCTGTTTAGATTTTGAATACTTATTTAATATTGGGTTGTTGGTATAATTAGATTGACCTGTGTCCTGTTTTCATGAAGTCGGATTTGGAAGTCGTTTGAGACTGATTTCAGGTAGTATTAATTGTTGTTCAATTTTAGTAGTAATTGAAATAGTGTTTAAGATAGTCTGTTTGGATATAGCTGAATAATTCATCTGTTAGCTAACTTCAGCTAAGGGTAAATGGGTCTAGTATAACCAACTGAGGTTAGTAATTTTAAGAGGTAATAAGGGTAGTTTAGACATGGGAAAATGGTAGTTCTTTAAGGATTGATAATTTCAAAACAGGGGTAAGGGTAGTAGAGGAATTGCCTAGCTAAAAGAGCACCCTAGGGCCTTCTAGAAGGGTACTTTAGTGTAGATGGTAGCACTATAGAGGTATTTACTTGTTGAGCAAGTCAAAAATAAAGGGACTAAACTGAAAATAGAGGAGGGACTAAAAGGAAAACTAAAATCTGATTAACCCTTTGGGTAGCACCTATAAAATGGCAAAAAATGCCTTGAGGAGGGGGCTTCTTTTTTTTGGAGAAAAGTTCACTATTTCATAGCTAGTTTGGTAGCTGAGTTACAAAATTTCAGTTCCTTTTCTAGTAATTTGAGTGGTCAGAACAATTTCTGGTTGGTTCGAGAATATTGGAGTTTCAGTGATTCTGTTTTGGTTCCATTTGTTGAATTTTCGAGTTTGGGATGTCCTGGCTGTGTTAAAATTCAGTGTTGAGTCCAAATTTTGGATTCTGAGTTGCTGGGTTGTTGATTCCTTTGTTTTTGGATTGCTGAATTTGCTCCTGAACTACGCTGTTGCATTGCAACTTCTGATGCATTTCTCTTTTTGTTTCCTTTCAAATCTCAGGTACACGCTCTCAGTCTGTTTGATGTACTGTGAACATGGAATATAATTGTTGCCCTGGAATTGCAATACGGAAAGGATTAAGTTTAGATATTTCCATGTTTGTTTGATACTCACAGTTGTCTTGATTGAACTGTATATGCGAGACCTCTAAATAGGCTGTATAATTGTATAATTGATATATGGCATATAGCCGTAGTGTATTGTAACTGAGTCAACATGGTGGTTAACTTTAGTTTTAGAATAAATGCTGTCAGTATAATATATTGTGGTTTACAGAAAACAGAAATGAGGCATAGAAACAGTAGTATTTTTAAACAATGTCTCTGTTGCAATTATTAATATCAACAGGTGTTTGTTAATGATTAGTTTGTGAGTTCTAGTACCTTAGCGGCATAGTTTGAATAAATATGACAAGTTCAGGATTATATTTGGCTTAATTTATCACTTTGATAGTGCTTAAGGTAATTCAATAATTGATTAGTTAAATGGTTGCTCGCAGTTCGTCATTTGTGGTCTATAAGCCTGTTAGCTCAACGAGGGGATGTAACATGGGTTTAATTAGGAGATGGGTCCAATTGGTGGTTTGTTAATCCAGGGGATCGATCCCCAGACCTCTGCGAGCTCAATGGCTATGGGCCACTTCAGGCCCAACGCTTGCATTCACAATAGCTTTCCTCCCAATTGTGTTGGGCCCTTTGAGGCCCAAGACCGGTTGTACGTTTTTAGGTTGTAAAATTGTCGTCATTTTTAGATTGGCCCTTTTAACAAAAATCGATGAGACGAGCCTCACCGAGCAAAAAGAAATAAATGTGGGGCCGTCAATAATTGGTTGATTAAAAATATTTTAGACTTCGGGATAAGTCGTTTAGTAAGTTTCGCGATTCTCCCTAAAGATAACAACGCGTTAGGCCTTTTAGGAGTGTTTTAAATTAAATTACTTCCTTAAACTGGGGTGCGCATTGATGCGACCCAAATCCAAATCTCGACGAAGTCGAAATGTGTTGACGACCACGGGTGCATTGATTGCGACGTGGCTCGAAATGTGTTTTCACAACGTCGCAATTCTTTTTAAATAAATAATGATAAAAAGCAAGTTTTACGAATAAAAGGCACATAAGCTAGCATGTATTAAAATCAGATAAAATCAAATACAACAGTTGAGCGACCGTGCTAGAACCACGGAACCCGGGAATGCCTAACACCTTCTCCCAGGTTAACAGAATTCCTTACTCGGATTTCTGGTTCGCAGATTGTAACAGAGTCATATTTTTCCTCGGTTCGGGATTCAACCGGTGACTTGGGACACCATTAATCTCCCAAGTGGCGACTCTGAATAATTAATAATTAAATCCCGTTCCTATTGTCCTTTAATCGGAAAAACTCCTTTGCGCTCTTGCGAAGGTGTAGGTGAAAAAGGAGGTGTGACAGGGACAATCGTCTAGTTCATTCTTTATTGGATGAATCATTTCTCCTATTTACTTAAGTATCATTTATTGTTATTCATTGCTATTAAATATTAAATTATTATTTATGCCTATTGGAATAGTTATTGCACACCGTTATCACCATTCGACCAAATCTATCTGACGTTCATCGCACCCTCGAAAGCTACATCTAGAAATATTATTGTTAATTAAGTTTAACCCATTAATCAACAATAACAACTACCCAGTAAAATCTCATAAAGTAGTGTCTGGGGAAGGTAATGTGTACGCAGGCCTTACCACTGCCCCGATATGGCAGAGAGGCTGTTTAACCCATTAATCACATAAATTTAATTATTTGAACCAATAGTCATATTTTTTGGGTCAAACGCTAATAGTAACTTAATAATTAATATTGAATATACGAGATAATGTCTAATGAGTAGGGTATTGGAGTTATAATTATTTGCATATGGATAATGAACAAAATATAAAATATAAAAAATTTGGATTTTAGGATATCTAAAAAATACAAAATCAAACATTCAATCCAAAATCTAATTCGTAATCCGAAAAAACAAACAGAAAAGTTCTAAAATTCGAATTTCGACTTTGCCCAAACTATGTCCATTCATATTGATAAAGGTGTTTCATTTATTATGTATACACAAAATAAATATAATGCTAAGTACATTTATTAATTTTTTTTTCAATCATTAGGTTAGATTAATCGTTAATTTCGTTTTTATGTTACCAAAATTACAAGTAATTACAGCTTTTCTGAAACAAAATTATACAGTATAGGTATTTATACGGTTTCTACATAGGTCGCTGAACGAATGAGCGACTATGGGTCAACTAAAAGATTGTCTGACTTTGCACAACGGTATCTGATCAGTGTACAGAAAATCCAAAATTATATCAACCACACATTAACATTTCCTGTGTTAAACCTCGCTCTCATCATCTCTCCACTTTTTGTCTCTCTGCAAATTAAACTCCACCTCTAGGGTTTAAGGTTTAAGCCTCTCACACATTTCCACTCTCGGTGTTTCACCTAAAACCCTCACACGCGCCATGTCACTCTATGGCATCCTCCTCCGCTCTCTCCGCCGTTCGTCCGCCGCCGTCAGACCTCAAATCACGCCATCCGTTTACCCTCACCCAACACCACAACCACCACCTCCTCAAAACCCTAACTTCCTTCTCCCTCAGCGATCATACGCATTTTCCTCAGCCGAAGAAGCCGCCGCTGAACGCCGCCGTCGCAAGCGCCGCCTCCGTATTGAACCGCCAATCAACGCCCTCCGTCGTGATCCACTCCCGAGGGGACCGCCTTCACCCGACGACCCTCGTTCCCGTCTCCCTGATACCACGTCAGCATTGACCGGCCACCGGCTTAACCTTCACAATCGTGTTCAGTCTCTCATCCGCGCCGGGGATTTGGAATCCGCAGCCGCTGTTGCTCGTCACGCCGTTTTCTCAAATACACGGCCGACTGTATTCACGTGTAATGCTATCATCGGTGCTATGTATCGCGCCGGCCGATACAGTGATGCTAAGGCTTTGTTTCAGTACTTTTTCAATCAGTATAATATTATTCCTAACGTTGTTTCGTACAATCATCTCATTGTGTCACATTGTGAAGCTGGTGAAGTTGATGAAGGCTTAAAAGTATACAGTCATATTCTTGAAAATGCACCTTTTAGTCCATCTGCTGTGACATATCGTCATCTTACTAAAGGATTAATTGATTCGGACCGTATAGCTGAAGCTGTAGATTTGCTTAGGGAAATGCTTAATAAAGGACACGGTGCAGATTCTCTAGTTTATAACAATTTAATATTAGGGTTCCTGAATTTGGATAATTTAGAGAAAGCTAATGAGCTGTTTGACGAGTTGAAAGAGAGGTGTACTGTTTATGATGGGGTGGTGAATGCTACTTTTATGGACTGGTTTTTCAAGCAGGGGAAGGTAAAAGAGGCGATGGAATCGTATCGATCCCTTCTTGATAAAAAGTATAGGATGGTTCCTGCGACTTGTAATGTGCTATTGGAGGTGTTGTTGAGGCATGGGAGGGAAACGGAGGCGTGGACTTTGTTTGATGCCATGTTGGATGATCACACACCACCAACGTTCCAGGCTGTGAATTCAGACACTTTTAATTTAATGGTGAATGAGTGTTTTAGGTTAGGGAAGGTTTCAGAGGCCTTGGAGACCTTCAAGAAGGTGGGGAAGGGTCTCAAGACCAGACCTTTTGCAATGGACGTTGCGGGTTACAATAATATGATAACGAGACTTTCTGACCTAGAAATGATGGAGGAAGCAGAAAAATATTATATGGAGTTGTGTAACAAGTCATTGAGCCCAGATGTCACAACTTATAGGACAATGATTGAGGCATATGTGAAGATGGAGAATGTTGAAGGCACGTTGGAGAAATACACGAAGATGGTGGAAGCAGGGCTGAGAGTCATTCCAATCTATGCTGAAAAATGGTTTAATTTCTTGATTGAGAAAGGCAAGGTGGCGGAGTGCGTCCCTATTCTGACCAAGATGGGTGAGAGAGAACCAAAGCCTGATGTCACAACTTATGATATTGTGATTAGGGCACTCTGTGGGGAAGGTAATTATGATGCGAGTTCCAATTTAGTAAGTCAGATGATAAACTATGGTGTTGGTCTCACCAGTGCCCTCAGGGAGTTCCTGTTAGATGCTTATGGTAACCAAGGTCGTCGTGAGGAGATTGAAAGAGTTTTTGCTACAAAACCGACGTACTTCCCATCTTCTAGATCATCAGGGCCACCTCGAGGACAAGTTCCATGGCTTTCACAAATACCTAGACAATCAGCAGTAACTTCGCAGGTTCCAGGTACTCTACTAGTTTGCATATTCCCTAACTTCTATCTTCTTCTTTTTTCAGTAATTGCTGATTTTATATAATTCTTTACTTTATTTTTAAATTTTTGTGCAACTTTTGGCAAATTTCATATTTTTTTAAAAGATAAAAGAACCTTCTTCTGCCAAGCAGGAACGTTGAGAAAAATTTAGCCCACATCATTGTACGGCACTAGTGTCATTATCTACATTTAGCCCACATCATTGTACGGCACTAGTGTCATTATCTATACCCAAAAGTTGCTGCGCTGATCATTTGCTACCTGTCAATTCTTGTATGTCTTTATGCAGCCCAGCAGACGTCACCACCTTCTTTTTTCGGGGGACAAGGATCAGCACAAGTGCAAAGTCAGCCTTCAGCTCGTAACTCATTGTGGCAGCAAAATTCACCTCCCTCTTTCATGGGAGGACAAGGATCACCACAAATGCAAAGTGCAGCATATGCTCCTAGCTCCATGTCGCAACAATCTTCATCGCCTTCTTTCATGGGAGGACAAGGATCATCACAAATGCAAGGCCAGCAGTCAGTGCCTAATCCTAGCTGGCAACAAGCTTCACCACCTTCGTTCATGGGAGGACAAGGATCATCACAAATGCAAGGCCAGCAGTCAGTGCCTAATCCTAGCTGGCAACAAGCTTCACCACCTTCTTTCATGGGAGGACAAGGATCATCACAAATGCAAGGCCAGCAGTCAGTGCCTAATCCAAGGTGGCAACAAACTTCACCACCCTCTTTTGTTTCTGGACAAGGATCACATCAAATGCAAGGTCAGCCTTCACCTTTTGCACAAAATCCGCATCAGGCACCATCACCTTCTTTCACTCAACAAGGAGCTTCACCACCGTCTTTCATGAATGGACAAAGATCACAGCAGATGCAAGGTCAACAAGGAGCTTCACCACCGTCCTTCATGGATGGACAAAGATCACAGCAGATGCAAGATCAGCCATCAGCTTTTGCAAGAAACGTGCAGCAGTCCTCACCACCTTCTTTTGTGCCACAACAAGGAGCTCCACCACACTCTTTCATGGCTGGACAAGGATCACTGCAAAGGCAAGGTCATCCACCACCTTCATTCATGGCACAACAAGGAGATTCTCACATGCAAGGTCAGCCATCAGGTTTCACACATGTTCCACAATGGTCATCTCCATCCACTTATATGGCAGGACAAAGAGGAAACCATCAAATGCAAGGTCAGCCATCAGGTTTCACACAGACTCCACAAAAGGCGTCACCTTATTCCATGGACATACAAAGAGAGTCTGCTCATACTCCACTAAATGAAATCTCACAGGCTTCCCAATCATTTAGAGGTGCCCTCGAAATGCAAGGTCCAGCATCAGCCTTTACACAAATACCTAGGCAAAATATAAGTCCTCAAGTAACAGAAGAGGCATCATCCCGAGGGGACAACATTGAGCAATACCCCCAAGTGACAGGCCAAGGGAGAATGTGATTTGTGAAGCATAGTTTCTCTGGCGGGCGTGCTTTTGTTACAGTTATCTGATTAGTACTGCAGGAATAGGAAACCTCCTCTTGATGGCGCATGCTGTCACAGTTGATGCGGCTACGATCATGGGTTAATATGCATCAATAGAAATCATTGGCGAATTTTGTAGAGAAATTGGTGGGTTTAGGGTGATTTGGGTTGCTCATAAGTGAATACCTGTCCTTGGTGAAATGAATTAAATTGTAATATTGCTGAGAAAATATTCCTATTTATTCTATATCTTGTATTCTGGAATTTTCCCCTATCATATTAATAAAATTAACCTCATCAAAAAAAATATCTCAGTTGTGATTTTTTTTAAATTTTGATGAATGTCTTTGTCAAATAATGTATTTAAAATAGTCTAAACCACGAAACACTTGCTCATTCACATGTCTGTAATAGAGCAAAAGAACCAAGCGGCATATATTATCATTAGGGCTTGTAGATAAGCTACTAGTCAATGTAAATCATCTGTCCCTTTCTTGTTGATGTTCAGCAATGACCACAGGTTACTGCTTTGGGACTTAGTGTTGCAACCTTTGGGGTCTCAGTCCACAGGACATCAGCTGCTGCACCACATTCTTGGTTGGTAAGAAAACACAACCTTCATTATGAGTAAATATAAGTTCTATAATGTGGCAGAAGTCAGCCCCAACACTTGTCTCTACACAGGTGAGAAACTTTCTTTTTGAGCACCCATTATGATCATCATCCGTTACTAGTGCTTATTATGTGTTTTCCATATCTCAGTATCATTGACTGTCGATAATTCATTTTCTAGTTGTTTCTGAAATCAGAACCCTAAAACGGTTAGACATACCTTAAAAGAATTACTTTGATATGCTCCAATTGGTAGACATCTTAATTATCAGCAAGCCTCCCAACAACCTATTGGGGGTGTTGGGCCTAACTTCGGTACCTTATGATGCAGAATAACTAATTTATCCTATTGACGAGTCCTTAGAACAGTTCCTTTGTTCTGGAAAATCTCTGTGAAATTTGCTTTAAAAATATGAACTGTTGAGAAGTATACTAGACCTGATGTTAATTTAAGTAATTTGGAGTTTGACTTGTCAGTACAGAAGTCACTGAAGCGCTCGAAAATATTGCTGCTTGCTTGTGTTGACAGCTTTTTTAAATATATAATTTTGATCAGCTCTTTTTTTATTTTATTTATTTTTTTATTCTTTCAGAAAGTTTTAAAATCTTATCTACTTGTGAAAGATGTTTCATTCGACTCTGTAACTTTAAGAAAAATCAATAGTATCAAGATGCAAAAATTCCTATATGTTATTTTTATTCTCATATTAAATCTTGATTATCCAGTGAACAGATATGTAGCTTTATGTGACATTAGAACCTGCTAAGAATAGAAGCTTCATTGTGGATGTTTTCCTTGAAGAAGAATAGAAGCTTGTATAAACGATTCTCAGTAGATTGCTTGTCAGCTACACAATAAGCAAAAATCATTAGTGTCTACAGTGTGATGTGTGTACTTGTGTTGTCAAATGAAGTTTTAGACTAAAACAACAACCCAGTATAATCCCACAAGTGGGGTCTTGGGAGGGTATTATGTGTGCGTAGACCTTATCCTCGCCCGCTGTTTCCAATAGACCCTCGGCTCAAGAAGATGAAAAGAAGTAATAGAACAGTAACAACAACAAAGGCTAGAGGGAGAGCACCAATAACCGAAGAACCAGAAAAATAGATGGAAAAAGCAATAGCAATAGCCGGTAACAATGGCAAGATACAAGGACTAAAAATGGTACTACAATAATTAGTTCTCAGAAAAGATGATTGTGTACTAAATGCTTTCCATTACAGTTAATTTGTTGAAAGAAGCCTCAAATGCTTTAAGCTGCCTAAATGATCTATATTTGCTTTTGCTCTCTGGTTCCGATTTGCTACTTAAAGCTGCTGGGACCCCATTCGTCAGAGCAGGTGTCGTTGGATCTGGTACAGCTAGCATATTTGATGAAGTTGTTCAGTCTTCAAAGCAGTCGAAGGGTAGTGACTCAACTTCTCACTTTTTCTTTTGACATTTACAAAAGTAGCATATGCCACAAACATGTGCATCAGGGCTGACACTTGTATTTGTCATTCATTTAGATCCCTTGTATTTGCAGAAAGTGTCGAAGTGAAAATATGACTGATATTTTGTTTTTCTGTCACTGACTGAAAACTTCTTTTGATTTCATTATCAGCAACCGGTAAGGTTTTTGCTGCAGAGCGTCTCCAGAATGGGAACGATAAGTGCACTGTTCTTTGTCTTGCTTCAGCAAAAGCGGGCACTGACATTGGTGTGCACGATATTGCTCCTCTATATGTTTCTGTCGCTCCTCATTCTCCCATTCATCCAATTTTTACAGAATTCTCTTTTCCCATGTATTCACATTCTGATTTCTTTTAGTGCTCTAGGGAACTTGTAATTTCTATAGAGGTGTCTTTTTCTATTTTCAACCATTATCCGATAAAGAAAAAGAGAAAGAATAACCACAAAAATCATGGCTTCCGTTCCTATTTGCAAGCCGTAATTAGTACACAGATCCAGATTCATCTGATATCTGCAAGACTGCAATTGTCTCACCTTGATATTTCGTGTTTAGTATGTAAATTTTCCTCAGCATATGTGAAGTAGTCTTGAACTGACATGCGGCTTCTTTATTTCCAGAGGAAGGACTTGCTGAGCAGGGATTTGAGGTAACTCGTTTGAAACACATTCACAATGGCACTATACTTCTTTATTGCATCATTGGAGAAAGAAATTCATTTTTACTCACACGGGACTAGTGTGCTTGCAGATTTGGTTACTTAGTAGATGGTGCCGACTGCTATTACAGCCGTGCAAGGAAGCTGCTACACCAACGTCCTGTACAGCATTCTGGCAAAAGTCGGCCTTATACTTTTAGCTCTTCCTGACATGACTAGTACTCTCAGAATTATGTAATAGTGTTCTAGCGAAAGTCGGTCTTATCCTCTAAGCTCTTCCTAACATGTCCAGCTAATACTTCCAGTACTATGTAGGCGACAATAGTGAATGTGTTTGTCAAGGTACTGCTGTTATAGACTTATAGGTACATAAATTTAGGGTATCGGTCTTTCAAACGAATTGATTTGTGGGTGGTTGTCTGTCAAAGCACTTGCTGGTATAATCTAACGAGCAACGAAAGTATTAATGTATTAACCTAGTGTTTAGCACTGTGTGGCTGTAGCCGTCGCCGTTCCCTCCCTATTCAGTGGTGGATCCACTCTATTTGCATTGAGATCTGATCTTAACATTGATATTTTACATTATCTTGGGTCAACATAGGTTCCATTTAGTTTCTATCTATCCTAATGCGTCGTTTGTCGATCTGGGGCATTGACGTAGATTGTTTGAAGAAAAGGAGTAATTTACAAATCCTTGTTCCAGTGGTGTTCCACTGCTTAAATAATAGCAGTTCACTAATTGCACTCCAATTTTATCTTATTTTTTCTTTAGAAAAAGTTCCTTCTTTTATGGAATGTGGGCTAGAAATGTAGCAGGAAAAATGTTGTGCCAAATGAGAGCATAATTATGACTTAGTTAATTCCTTAAATACGGCATTGTTTCCTCTGAGATAATTACATTAGAAAGCTTGTATGTGTGTGTTGGGTGGGGGTGGGGGGAAGGGGGTGGGGTGTTTACATAGGAAATAAATATTAACGAGGAATGATATCTGGCACCAACTTTTACTGCGAAAAAAGCTACAAAAACATCTTGAATATCGTTATCACGGTAATTCCCCCTACTACAAGAAAAGTAGTGGCAAATTTCACCGTCTGCACCGGAAAACTAATATTTCTCCTCATTTTTAAGGACCTAAGTCCTCTCCAAGAAATTCTGTATCATGTACTACAAGAGTCAAATAACTCATAATGCCGACTTGAACTGGTGAGCAAAAGATCTAACATCAAAATCAATCACAAGAAAGGGTGAAAAAAGATACCCTTATCTCCCAAAATTTCTCTTCAAAATTCCAACACGTTGGAACTGAGGTTTAGTAAAGGTTCTAGAGCACTTGGTTCAAACTTTCTGGCAAAGAGGTGACAGACATGTGTTTTTTCGTAGTTGTATGAACATGCTGTTCCATTGTTCCTTATTGACTTTAAGAAACCTTCAGTAATATTAACCGCGCTGAATGTTGCAGGGTGCGGACCCCCTAAGGACCAGTCAACATATGTCACTGTCCGGTTTGCATTTAAAGGTCCATAGAACAATCGAATAAAAGTAGGAATATAGTGCTCATCGGGGTAGCAAGCAGGTGTGCAAAGTCTTCTGAAGATATCGTAGTATTTGGTATCTGAAACTACCCTAACGGCTAAAGTTCGGTTCATCTCGAACCATTGCGATCCTTTTCGCCAATCAGAAAGTTTGATATCAGGTTTCATACGACGGTTATAGCGGCCCCGTCCATAGCGAGAAGGATCATCATATGATTCAACAAAACTATGAATGGATCCAATAAGATACTTGTAGACAGTTGGGAAGTTGTAAACTGGAATACAGCTCTCAGAAAGGAGGACAAACCGCTCATTTGAGAAGTCAAGCAGGGCATTGGCCAAAAGCCGCCTTTCAGCATCAACCAGTGTTACTGATCCCCATTCAACGTGCTGAAAAGAAGAAGAAAAATGGTTAGCTGACTGTTACACTATTACATCAAGATCCCAAAGATCATTTAAACATTAGAGAACTTGTGGATCAGAGTCGTAGCTAATTATAATCTATATGTTAAATGCACAAGTCACACAAACATATGATTTTCAATGTACTTAGTTCATTGAGACAACTCTGTCCAATGTCCTCCAACTCCGAATCTACATTCTGCATGATTTCTCACTCCTGCTAAAAAACCATGTTGTAGGTTTAGTCGACTTGAGTTCTAGATTGATAACCAAATAGTGATTGAAACAGAATTATGGCAAAGTGGTTGATGACTACTAAAAAAACAGAGCCCATTTCTTTAATCTCTGCATGTTAGAGGAATAGACTACCTTATTTCAATGTATCAGATAATGTCTGTTCCTTGCTCACTTCACATAGCAAAAAGTTTCCAAATATGAATAGTATTTGTATTAAAAGGTCATAACAAAAATATAAAGAGGAGGTGTGCGCCTTGGATTGTGATAACTCTAAGACTGACCAGGACCTCGTGAAAAAAAAGGTCTCCATGTTTAGGTCTTATGAAATCTTTGAGTTCACAAAAAAGCAAGAAAGGAAGATCCATGTCTCTCCCTATCTGAACCAATATTACATACCTAGCCCAGCTCATAAGTATAACAAATAACTCGGCTCCTCTTAAGGGCAGTGGCGAAGGCACATTGTCCTAAGGGTGATCACACCCTTCGTCAAAAATTACACAGTGTATATAGGCAAAATATTAGGTTTTAGAGGTATATAACATATATTGAATCCCCTTTGTTGGTGAATTTTTTCACTTCTTTCAAGTTTGAACACCCTTGAGAAAATTCGTGGCTTCGCCACTGCTTAAGGGGTTCCAGTAACATTACTCAATAGCTCTCGGAGTAGTGTCATTAGTGACCAGGATGATACTTCTCCTAGCACCTATGCGACGAGTTTGGCTCCGTCGTTTGTTCATAGCTGATAAGATTGTTCAAAGAAGATTTAATGGTTACAGGGTCCCACATGTTTAGGAATTGAAATTACAATTTTTCAGACCCTTCATTGATAGCCTTAATCCTTTGATTTTCTCTCCGATACCATGTGTAAGACACACGAAAGTATGTGATCGAAATTGAAATTGAAAAGGAAAGAACAAAATCAGAGATTGCAAAAGAAGATAATGCTGAAGGAAAATCGGTTTTGGT
This sequence comes from Nicotiana tabacum, assembly GCF_000715075.1. NCBI lineage: Eukaryota > Viridiplantae > Streptophyta > Magnoliopsida > Solanales > Solanaceae > Nicotiana > Nicotiana tabacum. Next base: position 115,658,692 of record NC_134086.1, on the reverse strand, counting down.
TCTTTTGATAAGAGATTTATATTCATAAAACGTCATTACCAATCTTGCTATTGAGGAAATGCGAAACTGCTTTCTTGATGAATTCATTAACTCTTTTGGCAGGCTTGTATCTATATAATTGAGCAACTGCGGCCCTCAGTCCCCGTCCAAACTTGTGCCACGAGGACAGAGGAAATGTTAGAGTGACAGTTAATCTGCAACTAACGCAAACTTCAGCTTTTGACTCCTCACTTGAATTACGTACAAGACTACAACCTGTTGCACCAATCATTTCACCTCTCCTTCTCATCAAACCTAATTTCGAGGAAATAGAGGTGCATCCAGGACTTGGTTTGTGAGGGGCCAAAAATGGTAACTTTTTACATGCACCAACTGAATGCAGTCACATAAAGGAAATGCCTTTATATATATGAGATACATACGTGTGTTTGTGTTTTGGAAGAGGGTAGTGGGCATCACTATCAGTTAGAAATTTTAGTTATCACAACCGAAATCCATATAGAAGATATGCATACACGAGATGCAGATACTTTTTGTCTATTTGCACCGGTGCAACTCGGTGCACAAGGCATGCTGCATTCACGCAGGTTTCAGGGAAGGGCACCCAAAGGGATGTGATGTAGACAGCCTAACCTAATGCAAGCATTAGTGGTTGCTTCCACGACTCGAACCCATAACTTATAGGTATACAGAGATAACTTTACTGTTGCAATAGTGGTTGCACCAGCAAATTAAATAAAAATTTCCCCATCTTGATTATCACAGCTGTTCCATTCCCTTATCAATGTCCATTATTTCAAGCATAGCATATCTGCTGAGAAATGGAAATTCTAGCATAAGGCCTCCCTCTTATTCACATCCCACACTGCACGATCATTCCCCGAACTACAATCTCCGGCTAGAACAACATCTTTTTTTTGATAAGTCAATCTACGAGTAGAGTAACATAGGCATGTCTCCCTTATATCTTAAGGAATGAAAATGCAATAAATTTAGTTCTGTTCTGTCTTTGGTTTTCCAACTCTTCATTGTGAATTTATTTGCTTGAAGATTATGTTGCTGAATCAGCAATCCAGTCTCTTATCTTCTGTCTAGTGTCATCTTTGGAGAAAACTAAATCACAGTTCACAGAGGTCAATAGTTCAAACAGTATAATATAGAAAGTCATTGCCAACCTTGGCAGTAGACAGCACCATTTAAAAAATGTTTTAAAGCATCTTCTCATTGATTTGCCTTAGTATAGTAATATGTGAATGTTTTACCATACTTTTTTATTATATACTGTCACACACCGAAATATGTCCTCAAATACCTGACAGACAAATCAATGACTCAATATTTGCACCAAAGGAACTGACGACACTCCAGCTAGAAATTTCAACTTTTAAGCTGCTCATAAAAGCATTTTACAACCTCCCAAACCATCCACGGACAAGTCAACGTGCTAAAAGTTCTTCTTTACTTCTCACTTAACATGAACTTTGTACTATTGAAAAACTTTGTAAAGACAGAGTGTATTTCAGCACTCTTCCCAAACTCAAAGAGAACTAGCCTGCATCTGTTGTGTGAATATAAGAGTCATCTCTCAACATAAATACATTCACACATTCCTTGTGAAAACAGAACCAAACTAACACATTCTTCTATGAATAAAAAAAATAACATATGCACAAAAGAAAGCATTTCCTAGGCTGGCACACAATAAGCATGAAACAACATCAATCAGACAATCTTGAATACATATCAGCAAGAATCATATATACCTGACTTGGGACTTGCCGCTTGTAGAAAACTGAGGTATTTGAAATACTTAGCACATATCCTGGCAAGGCATGCACATATATAGAGTACTTATTCAAATCCTGCCCTTCAAAGAACCTCTCCCACAACGGTATCAACGGTAATTGGCCTCTAGTCAAGAACATAAAAGCCACTTTAGGCACTCTCTTAAATGGGAAGTCTTCCTTATAAGGCTCTAATGAAGCCCTCCAAAACAATTCATCATCAGACATTCCATGAATCAAAATCTTTGGTCTAACAAAACTTTCCATACTTAAACAATCCTCTTTCTCACAAACACTACAATTTCCATTATTATTATTATTATTATTAGCTCTGCTCACTGTATCAGCCAATGCATTATTTGCAATAATTTGTTCAGCTTGAAAAGTAAAGTACCTATCAATATGTGAACTTGAGGTCAATCCAATAACTACTCCAACTACAAATACAATCAAAGTGGTTAGTACCTTTAAAAGACTAACTGTTGAATCTCTTGTTACTGAAACCGGTAGCCTACTCTCCAGGTCATTCTTTTCCCCTTTATTCCTCATCTTCCCCTTTTCTTCCTCCAAAAAATTCTAAATTTTTGACTCTCAAGGTTCTAGAATCATCTAAAGATTCAACCTTTTACAAGCAAGATTCGAAACCCAGTTCCCAGAATTGTGTAATTCAGCCTTTGAATTTGAAACTGGAGAAAAACCCAGATGAAATTTTGCTACTACTGTATTACAAGAAAAAAAAGCAAAACAAGAAATCTTGATGGTTTTGGATTGTGATCTATAAATCAAGAAAATGGGGAAAAGTGAAATTGGCAGATTTAGGAAAGCAGAGTTAAAATTGGAAGTGGAATAGACAGTAATAGAAAAAATGGAATGATCGAAGGGAAGGGGCAAAGGCGGCAAAAAGGATGAAGAATTTGACACAGTGAATTGATGATATATATAAAATGAGAGAAGATTAATGGAGTGTTTTAATTGCCACTGAGTTTAATGCTGTCTTTAACTTCGAATATTGCGCTCTCCAATTTTGGTCGTTTCTCTCATGGCTTTTGACAACTTTGTTCTTTTGTCCACCATTTGTCCCAAACTGAACAAGGCATTTTGGACAGAAGGATCAAATTATTTAATTCGGATAATTACTCTTTTGATCCCTAAATTATTGATAAATTAAACTATTATCAGTAGTTATATTTAGAGTTTTTGAGAATTATATTCCCCTCAGAATATGGAGTTACTAGTACAAGTTCAACACTAGGGGTATACATGGACCGGATATGTTAGGTTTTTATCGTAAAAATAGCATTGACTAACCAGTTTTCGGGCTGGTCATTCAAAAATAGCCAGCATTTGCAAAGTCATTGAAAAATAGCGACTATTTTGCTTCAACACGGAAAGTTCCAGCATAATATACTGGAGATCGGTATACTTGTGTATGAACTTCCAGCATATTATGCTGGAACTCAACACACGGAAAGTTCCAGCATAATATACTGGAGAGTGGACCACACGTGCTCCAATCTCCAGTATAATATGCTGGACCTGTATATTATACTGGAACTCCAATATAATATACTGGAGTTCCAGTATTCCGGATTTTGAACGGTGTTTCGTTCAAATTTATATCAAATTTATCTTTACATGGAAACTGGCTAAATTTCGATTACTTTTGAAACTGTAGCTATTTTTGAATGACCACTTGTAAATCTGGCTATTTTTAAACTTCTCACGTTTTTATCCAAACCAAACCAAACCAAACCAACAATATCGGTTTGGATTTATTTGGTTTTGTCGGGTTTTCCGAGTTCTTTTGTTATATGAATGTAATTTCAATCTTAATTTGTTAACTTTTTTATAAGTGAATATATGTTTAGTAAAAATTAAAAAAATTGACAAATATATGTTTATGAAAAAATTCTCTTAGTAACACATGATAGTTTTTTTTTAGTCGTCTCACAATAATTTTACGCTGATGTATACTTTCAAGATTAACCGAATTTAATAATTAAACATAAAAATAAGTATGAACCAATATAATGACATGTTCTATATATTTAATTTTAAATTATCGAATAACATTTCAAATTCAAAAAAGATATAAGAATTTAATAGATCTTGACATATAGATATGAAAGAACAAAAAGATTGATACATTTCACTATTACTTAATAAGAAGATGATTATACAACCCATTATTTAAAGTTAATAAACATGAAAAACTTCATATTTAACTAAATATTGCATCCCGTAAGGGAATCACAAATATTTCTAAATATTTTTAAAGATAATTTTATTAAAAGTATATATAAAAATAGTTATATGTCGGTTTGTTCGGATTTTTTTAATCAATACCGAACCAAATCTAATCGGATTTTTTAATCAGTTTAGTTTGACTTTTCGGTTTGGTGCGATTTTTTGGTTCGATTTGTACACCCCTATTTAACACAATGCATGAGTAATTAAATAATTTAAGTTAATAATTATCAAATTATAAAAAATTATATGTAGATGGACAAAAAGTACATATATTTTACCAATATGCCTAATCATATATCACAACGATTAAAATTAAATTACAAATATTTCACGAACTAAAAGCCACGAAAAAAATTCTACTTATTTTCATGTTTGGAATATAATTATATTTTAAATGCGTATTTTAATGTAATATGAAAAGTAATATAAAATTATCCATGAATGTGGTGGATAGTTGGGATTCCTTTCGACCTTTTTCTCTAATTCAAGCGTTAGAATTGCAGAGCTTTTTTGATTTGGTTGGGAGCATTTTACCTTCCTAATGGACCTATTCGATACGAATTCAGATAATAAAATGGATTTCAAATACCGGATATTCCCAATAACTATTTGTAAAAGTTCTTCTTCAACAAAAGAATTTCATAGTGGAAAAAATAAAAGGTGAAAGAATTTGCTTAAAACTTTTTAACAAAAAAAAAACATTTAAAAATTAACCAAACAGAATTTTATATTCTTAAATAACAAAAAACTTTCCACCAATAAATGAGTTCCATTTGCAAGATTATTTCCGGTTGGAAAGTTGTGGAAATGCAAAGAGGTTGCAAAATAAGGGAGGGAAGTGGTAATAATTTAATTGAAGAATAATTAATGTAATCTGATCCTAATTAATTAGATAGTGCTTTACCACTACTGGAGCATACTCATTGCTAGCCCACCTGTCCTTCTTTGATATCATCTCCAGCTGCTTAATAAAGAGGTTGTTTAATAAAGTATCCAAAATTTTGGATTGATATCGCTCTTAACAAATTAGGATAATTAATAGATAATGTTCATAGTTCCCTAGTAATTGTGTAATCATATGAATTCTTTTGCAAACGATGGAGTTTTATACTCCCTCCGACTAAGTTTATTTGTCCATGATATCAAAAATAGATGTCCACTTTTACTTGTCCAGTTTAAAAAATTAATAGATAATTTACTATTTTATACTTATTTTACCCTTCTTATTAAATATACTTATTTCTAATTTATTTTCCTATATATATAAATACGGATGATATAGTAAAATTATCATATTATTTTTATTTCTTAAGCGTACTAATAAGGAGAATGAGTGCTGAATAATAAGGATAATTAATTAGTACTCCGCATGTATAAGTAAAAACTTTATTAAAGTAATTGGTAAAGTTGCGTCATCCAGTGGAGTTTAATAAGATTTTCTAGAGTACAAAGTAGAATTCAACAAAAAAATTGTGACTCTTTTTATTCATATTTTGACTTTTCACGCCCATTAAAAAATAATAAATAAAGTATATAATTTACCATGATATCCATATTAATTAATGCATAATCTTAATGAATTTGAAAAATAATTTAGAATGAGTAATTAGTGTTAAGAGCAACAGGAAAAATAAAATATTTTTTCTTGATATGCGAAAGTGGACAAGTAAAAGTGAAAAATTATTTTTATAATATTGGACAAGTAAAAGTGGACGGAAGAGTATATAATTGAGCTCGAGTCAACTCTATTTTTATCGATAATTTAGTGAGATTACTTATTTCAAATGCAATAAATGAGAGGCCGAACTTTTTACCAACTTTTTATAACTTAATAAATGTGTGCAATTAATAATCGGGAATTCCAATGTACCAATTTACACGAGTCATTTAAAAAAAATAGTAGTAATCAGCTATTTGGTTTTATTTCAAAATCCATTTTTTCTTGGTTATATCTAAATGAAGACGTGGATTAAAAATTATTAATCTCAAAACACAAAGTATCAAATATCTGATCCGAACGCCATATTAATCCTTTAAGAAACCTTAATCTTAAAGATAATATCGCAAGTTAAACAAACTTCCAAACATCTTCTATTTTATATACAGTTTCGCTCTTGTATTGCAAATGCGTTCTGTATACTATCGAAGTCGAGCTCCACTTCAACTTGATAGATTTGGCTTAGAACGTGGCGTTCACGGACCAGAGATTGATCTTGAGTCTCACCGAGCTAGAACCTGAGGTTGGAAGACCTTTCTTCGAGGAACGTTGAGTCCGATAGCGACCTTAGCCTCGAGCGATCTCAGAAACAACAAATGGAAGACCGAAATATCCGCGACCCGGCGAATATTACGGCGGGAATCTCGGCGCATATCGGCAAGGAACCGGCAATTAGCAAATCAAGAAATTTTTACCTTTTATAAAAATGTCCTAGAGTAGGACTCCTCTACTATATAAAGGGAAGTCTAATAATTCTTTGCACACATTATAATACGCATCTCAAAGTAATATACTGTTATTATTAGTTCTCATTATCACATTATCCTGTTCCGATATCGACTAAGGAATTTTTGACTCGATGGTGACCAACCTTCAAGGCCTAGATTATTCAACTTGTATGGTTTGCATTTACTTTTCTATCATTAATTTCAATGTTGATCTGATTTCTCAATTTGTATCAAGTTAGATCACGTATCCTTAAAATCGCGTATAAATTTATTTGTTATCCGATTTGAGGGTAAACAGTTTGGCGCCCACCGTGGGGCTAAGGATAATAGTGGTTATTTGATACGAATTTCCATAATACACACTATTTTACACTTGTTCTTTGAAGTGTCTCTGACTTCAGGCTTAAGCTCAAAATGTCAAACTCACAATTAGCACCTCTACCTGCTGACGATGAGTCTGGTCACCACGGTGAAAACAATAACATAGCGCCCAGTAACGAGGTACCGCCCGTTGATCCCGTCAGAATTCCAAATGGGGACCCGTTGGACGCTAATTCGCATGTGGCTATCGACACAAGCCTCCCTATTGACCCCAAGAATAGCATATGTGGTGGAGCCTAATCGACAACACAAAATACTCAAAACAATGGAGTAGACGGGGTCAATCTACGGATGATCTTCGAAATATTACAGGATCATCAGGCGACGATAGCTCAGTTACAAAACCAGAGTCGCGTATCGAGCAGGATCGAGCCCGAACTGTCTCGAGCGATTACTCATAGGGAGGAACCAGTCGCGGAAAGGTCAAGTGGGAACGAGTCGGGTAATAACCCCGAGATCATAAAAATGCTCGAGGAGCTGACAAAACGAATAGAATCATGGGAGAAGAAAATCGAAGCAAGCGACAAAAAGGTGGAAGCCTACAATTCCAGGTCGATCAGATCCCGGGAGCGCTGCCGATACTGAAAGGCTTTGATTCCAAGAAGTTTGTACAGAAACATTTCCCTCCGAGTGCGGCTCCAAAGCCGATCCCTATAAAATTCTGCATGCCCGAGATTTCTAAGTACAACGGAACGACTGACCCAAACGAGCATGTCACTTCATACACATGCGCCATCAAAGGAAACGACTTGGAAGATGATGATATCAAGTCTGTCTTGCTGAAGAAATTCGGAGAAACCCTGTCAAAGGGAGTTATGATATAGTATTACAACTTACCCCCTGATTCTATTGACTCGTTTGCTATGCTTGCAGAATCTTTTGTGAAAGCACACGCTGGGGCTATCAAGGTCGAAACTAGAAAATCGGACCTCTTCAAAGAAAGGCAAAAGGATAATGAAATGCTCAGAGAGTTCGTATCTCGGTTTCAAGTGGAACGGATGGACCTGCCACCGGTCGCTGATGATTGGGCCGTTCATACTTTTGTCCAAGGACTCAATGTTCGAAGTTCGATGGCTTCACAGTAGTTAAAGCAGAATCTGATAGAATATCTGGATGTCACTTAGGCTGATGAGCATAACCGATATCAATCAAAGATCAGAGTCGAAGATGATCAACTAAGGGCTCCTTCCATGTCCGTTTATCCTGTTAGACCCATCGACAGAGTCAAGAGAGATATCGATCGTGAACCAAGGCCGAACAGGGATCGGTATCAGCAGTACAGTGAAGATCGAAGAAACAGTGGGTCCGGACGGGATTCTATGCGAAATTGAAGGAAAAATGAACGAGGCTAGAGCAGTCGGGGACTCATGAGCAATAACGGTTTTGATAGGCCTACCAAACCTAAAGAAGCACGAAGGTTATCAGAACAGAACTTTATTGTTGATGTTGTTGCCATCGTATCGGCTATCGAACGCATCAACGATACCAAATGACCTCGACCTCTACAATCTGACCTAGCCCAAAAGGATCCAAACCAGATGTGCAAATATCATAGCACTCACAAACACATAACATAGAATTGCTGACAGTTGAGGGAGGAGGTAGCCCGATTATTCAACAACGGGCATCTTGGATAATTCCTGAGTGACCGAGCCAAGAATCATTTCAAAAATAGGGACTCTAATAAACAAACCGAGCAAGAAGAACCTCAACACGTCAATCATATGATCATCAGAGGGGACAATGTTCCTCAAGGTTTGATGTTAAAACGCCCCAAAGTATCCATCATAAAGGAGAAACGTACTCGAGATTACATACCAAAAGGGAATTTGTCTTTCAACGACGAAGACACAGAAGGAATCATGCAGCCCCATAATAATGCACTCGTAATATCTGTACTCATGAATAAATCTCGAGTTAAACATGTGTTAATTGATCTAGGTAGCTCGGCCAACAGCATTCGATCGATGGTCGTAGAATAACTCGGCCTACAGGACCAAATCATGCCTGTAACCCAAGTGCTAAACGGATTAAACATGGCTTGTGAAACTACTAAGGGGGAAACAACATTACCAGTAAACGTCGTCGGGACCATCAAGGAAATCAAGTTTTATATGATTGAGGGGGACATGAGGTACAATGCCCTATTCGGGAGTCCATGGATCCACAACATGAGGGAAATGCCCTCGACTCTTCACCAGGTGTTAAAATTCATAATGCTAGGAGGGATTAAAACGATCTAAGGGGAGCAACCAGCCACAAAGGAAATGTTTGCAATCGAAGAAGTGATTTTGGTATCAATACTGGAGATATCGAAGGAACCAAGTTCGAATACAAAGCAGGAAACTAAATAGCAATTATCAACACTAGCCACGACCCAATTGGATAAATAGGGGACCGATGAAGATGATTATTATGGGGTTCCTTGATGATTCCGATGCTACAAAATTAACGGTCGAAGAGCTAGAGAAAGTCACATTGATCGAACATCTACCCGATCGAAAGGTATACCTTGGCACGGGGTTAACCCCGAACTAAATAAAAAACTCATTCAATTTCTCATAACTAACATAGATTATTTTGCTTGGTTCCAGTTCGACATGACAAGGATCCCACTGTAGATAACCACTCACAGGTTGAGCCTGGACCCGAAATTCCACCCGGTCAAGTATTAAAGGAGACCCCAGTCTGAGACCAAACAAGCTTTCATCAAGGACGATGTAACTAAACTCTTTAAAATAGGGTCCATTCGGGAAGTCAAATAACTAGAATGGTTAGCAAACGTAGTAGAAGTCCCTAAAAAAGAAACAAATTGAGAATGTGTGTAGATTATAAAGATTAAAACAAGGCATGTCCTAATGTCTTTTTCCCTTTACCTAACATCGATCGCATGATCGATGCCACGGCCGGCGGCGAGATCCTCCTTCATTACTAAGTATGGCCCATACTGCTATAACGTGTTGCCATTTGGATTAAAAAATGTCGGTGCCACTTGCCAACGCCTAGTAAACCGAATGTTCGAAAAACAAAAGGGAAATCCATGGAAGTTTACATTGGCAATATGCTGGTTAAGTCCCTGCGAGCAGAAGACCATTTAAAGCATTTGCATGAAACCTTCATTATATTGAAAAAGTACAACATGAAGCTGAATTCAGAGAAATGTGCATTCGGAGTCGGATCAGGTAAATTTCTCGGGTTCATGGTATCCAACCAAGGAATCGAGATCAACCCCTACAAGATCAAAGTTATCGAGGATATCACGGTAGTCGACAATGTGAAGGTCATGCAAAGGCTAACCGGGCGCATTGCCGCCCTGGGGAAATTTATCTCGAGGTCCTATGATAAGAGCCACCAATTTTTCTCATTACCGAAGAAGAAAAAACACTTCATATGGACCCCAGAATGCCAACGGACCTTGGAAGAACTCAAACAATATTTATTGTGCCCGCCACTGCTCAACACGCCTAAGGCAGACGAACAACTACGCTTGTACTTGGTATCGAAGATAGCGGTAAGTGGAGTCCTAGTTTGGGAAGAACAAGGTACACAATTTCCAATTTATTATGTTAGTAGGACCCTGTGTGAGGCCAAAACTAGATACCCTCACTTAGAAAAATTGGCGTTCGCTTTGCTAAGCGCCTCTAGGAAACTAAAACCTTATTTTCAGTGCCATCCTATATGTGTTGTGACAACTTACCCATTGCGAAATATAATGCATAAACCCGTACTCTCAGGATGATTGGCCAAATGGGCTGTGGAAATCAACGGGTATGATATTGAGTATCGACCCTAGATAACCATTAAGTCTCAAATTTTGGCAGATTTTGTGACCGACTTTACACCGACCCTAATACTCAAGGTCGAAAGAGAGTTATTGGTAAACTCCGAGATGTCTTCAAGAATGCAAAGGGTCCGAACTTGGAATTGTACTGAAGCCACCCACAGGCAATGTAGTTAGACAATCCATTAGTACTATGAAATTGACTAACAACGAGGCCGAATATGAGGTCATGATTGCAAGTATCGAACTAGCCAAAAGCTTGGGGGGAGGCGGGCGTAGGTGATCGAAGCTAAGTGCAACTCCTTCCTTGTGGTGAACTAATTTAATGGAACGTTTGAAATTGGAGAAGAACGAATGCAAAGTTACCTAGATAAGTTGCAGGTGACATCGGTTCAAAGAGTGGACTTTGCAACACGTACCTCGAGATCAAAATAGTGAGACTGATGCCCTTGCGAACTTAGTGTCGTCGGTCGAAGATGAAGAGCTCAACTCGGGGGCAATTATACAGCTCATGAGATAGATAGTAGAAGAAGGTCACGTCGAAATAAACTCTACAAGCTTGACTTGGGATTGGAGAAACAAATATGTAAAATATTTGAAGACCGAAAAACTGCCCTCAGATCCAAAAGAATCGAGGATCCTGCGCACAAAAGCATCCTGATTCAACTTGTCCGAAGACTGAACCTTGTTTAGAAGAATGTTCGATGACCCACTAGCAATATGTCTTGGACCAGGAGATACCGAGTATGTTCTAAGGGAAGTCAACGAGGGCACATGCAGAAATCATTTAGTCGTTGAATCATTGGTTCGAAAGGTAATCAGAGCCGGATATTACTGCATCAACATGGAAAAATATGCGAAGGAGTTCGTACGAAAATGTGATGAATGCCAAAGACATGCTTCGATGATTCACCAACCCGGGGAGCTACTGCATTCAGTCTTGTCACCATGGCCATTCATGAAGTAGGGAATGGACATCATTGGCCCTCTTCCAAGGGCAACCAGTAAGGCTCAATTTATATTATTTATGACTGACTATTATTCTAAGTGGGTTGAAGTACAAGTGTATGAGAAGGTCAGGGAGAAGGAAGTCATCGACTTCATTTGGGACCACATTATATATCGGTTCGGGATGCCGAGCGAAATCGTATGTGACAACGAAAAATAATTTATCGGCAGCAAAGTGACCAAGTTTTTCGAGGATTATAAGATCAAAAGGATCTGGTCAACACCTTATCACCCTAGTGGGAACGTACAAGCCGAATCGACCAACAAAACCATGCTCCAAAACCTCAAAAAGGGGTTAACCGATGCCAAAGAAAAATGGAAGGAAATCCTACCCGAAGTCTTATGAGCATACCTTACGACCTCAAAATCTAGTACCGGAGCCACCTCATTCTTACTGGTTTACAGTGTCGAAGCTCTAATACTGGTCGAAGTCGGTGAACCAAGTGTCAGATTCTGATATGCAACAAAGGAATGGAATAACGAGGCCATGGGTACGAGCCTGGAACTATTAGACGAAAGGCGTGAAGCTGTCCTTGTCCGGTTGCCGCCCAAAAACATTGGATCGAGAGGTATTACAATCGAAGGTCCAATCTTCAACACTTCAACATGGGGACTTGGTACTAAATAAGGTCACACTGAACACCCCGAATCCGAACAAAGGGAATTTGGGGCCGAACTGGGAAGGACCATAATAAATTCTTGAAATTATTGGGAAAGGATCGTACAAGTTTGGGGCAATGAGCGGTGAAAGCCTATCGAATAACTGGAATATAACTCACTTGAAACGATACTACTACTAAGGTACGACCCCATTTATTTCCTTTTTACTTATTTTTGGACTAACACTTGCAGGTAACCAACAAGAAGCAGAACATATTTTTAGGTCTGAAAGCACACGTTGCACTTTTTTCCCTTAAACTGGTTTTTATCCCAAATAGGGTTTTTGGCAAGGTTCTTAACGAGACAACAGCAGATCATGCTAACTTAGAATGAAAGGCTGGTCATGAATCGGTGTTAAAGATCGCATCAACAGTATCCAAGGCTTCTCTCTATGATCAACCTCGAATACTAGGGGTCATTACCTTTGGATATCGACTTTAGCAAGGAAAGTACTTCGTGATGGAAGGGTCTCGATAGGTAGGATTTATTGTAAGAGCCAAACGATCAAACGGACTGTGCTGCATAGATTGCTCGAGCCTTAACACAACGTATGTACACATATATTACTACTATGCACAAGAATAAAGAGAAGTCTCTTCCTTGCAATCATATCTTCTTTTAAAATTTCTTCTTTACATTTCTTAAGGAATTCCCTGCTTTCTATCCCCTAAAGGTAACGAGCCCAAGGGCCGCTTTAACCTGAGATCGAACAATCACTCTCTCACTCAGGGGTTGCCGCCCGAAAACAAACTCGAACGGTCCAAATTATTAGACCTCGGGGGCATAAGACCTATTAGGCAACCTTAGAATTTTAAAGGCTACGACCACCTCCACTAGGGGACTGTTATCTTAGGCAAGACCATATAACTAGGGAAAGCAAGCTCACTGGATGATATCCGAACTAAAAGGCTACGGCCATATTAACACGGCTCAGAGACGTTCGAGACCCATAATAAAAACAAGGCCTTCAAAAAAAAATTCATAACCAGTTCTAAAGGCTAACTTAGCGAATTATAATCTCAACTACTTACTCTGGGAGAAATTTTCCGATAACACCGAACCCCCAAATTGCCTTAAAACAGAATAATGAAAAGGCAAGGCTTGTTTTAACCTTCGAACATAACCTAATTATTTCGTGCTAAGGCATTCGATCTTTGTGAATACAAATAATAAAGCAAAAGGAAAAATTTGAAAGCTGCGAAAGTGAAAGAAAGCCTTATATATTTATCCAAAATTCTTTTTACAAGGGCCAAATGGCCCCGATGCAAAATTCTACAACGGCCTCAAAAAACAAAAGACAAAAATGTTTAGGAGGATCTTAAATGACCTAATCTTCACGGGGGGCCGTGTCATCACTTTAGGGGTCTCTGCCACTTTCGGGCTCATCCGAATCTTCAGATCCCTCGGAATCCTTGTCCTCGGGATAAGCCAGATTCCTAGCCTTAGCTTCGGATACTTTAGCATTCTTGATTTTAGCCAACTGGTCAAAACCCCGAGCTTGAACTCCCTCGAGGGCCTCCCTCCGGGATTTCCACTTCATATGCTCCACCATATTTATCACTTAGTCCTGAGCCGCCTCGGCATCGGCCTTATGCTGGGCTACCTGCTCATCAGCCTCGACCTTGACCACAACAATCTCCGACTTGGCCACCTCAAGTTCCTTGGCCAGATTTTCTTGGCCAAAAACCGCCGAGCTCAGCTGAGACTAGATCTCCTCGATCTTTTTGGGCTGTACCAAGGCATTTTCCTCTGCATCTCGGAGTTGGACCTCAGTCGAAGCCAGTTGTGCCTGAGAAATCTCCTTTTTTGAGGCCAGGAACTCCATGTTTCTCTTCCATTCTTCAGCCTCAGCTTTCACCATATCCACCGTCGCCTGGAGCTACTCGATTTGGTCAAGTTTCTTTTGAACCTGTGAGGTCAGGTCGTTAGCCACTATGTTTGAATCATCATCACACACTTCAAACACTCGCCTTACCTGCTCGACCAGGTCAGCATGCTCATTTCTAGTCGCTTCTAGCTCAACTTGGAGTTTCTCACTAAGAAGCTTGTGAGCGTCCCTCTTCTCAGTAAGCTCTTGAGTCCCGGCCTCGTGTTGGTCTAAATGTTCC